>NC_139001.1:72869321-73469321 GCF_964374135.1 Grampus griseus
ATGGTTTATAGCTAGTAATCCCAAATGTTGTGTGCCAGTCAGTTGTTTAAGCACATAAAAAATTTTCTTGGTTCCAAGAAGTTATATTGCTCAAAGTTATACATTTTATGATTTTTAAGTAGCTGAAGTGACTAACTGTACTATAAATATTTCAGGCTAAAATTGTTGCAGCCATGTTATAAGGTATTAAACATTGGGAACATAAGTCTCAGCCTTTGGATTAGAGCAAACCCAAAATAATTGGCTAGGCAGAATCTTGGCCCTGTCCATGGTACCCATGGTGCCACGGTGGTTCATTTCTAAGAGGATCTGGGGAGAAATTCCAGACTTCTACTTAGCCGTGTGTCATTAGGTTTGTTCCTAAGTTTTCACAAAAGGATGTCAACACTATACCAAGCTCAGATGCCCATTAAGGCAGAAGCTGTGCATTTAACTATCACTGTAATATAGTTACATTTGAGGGATTTAACTGAAGTCAATCCTGAAATTACATAGAGAAGAAATAAAAGATCAAAGGATTTGGGGCTTTGAAGGAGTTGGAAGCTGCAGCTATGCATGCCTTGATTGTAGCTGAAGTCATATTTCCCAGACAATGTTTTTAAATTGTGGATTTAAAAAGAGGATTTGTGTTGGAAACTTGGGTGGACAGATGAGGAGGAGCCAGTAAAATATGAGGAAAAGCAGTCAGAAATAGGATGTGCATTCATGAAGGAGGTGGTCATCAGTACCAGGCATTGTTAGGTCAAGTCAGAGGAGCTTTAAAAGGAGGCTCTGAGTTTACAATTTGGAGGCATTGGTGAGAGCAGTTTCCACAGAGTGGAAAGGTCAGAGGCCAGACTGCAGGGGGGTTTGGACTAAATCAGACTGAAAGAATTAGAGACAAAGTATGGCTACTCCATTTAAGAAATTTTGCCGGGAAGGGAAAAAGAGGACGGTAGCTGAAAAGAGAGAGTTGAGAGATATGTATTTTCCCCATTTGAAGAAGTTTGTGTGCAGAAGAAAAGGAACCGTGGAGGGGAGAAGGACTGAAGAAATAGGAAAGTAAAAGATTTACTTCTGGAGCAAGGACCTAGAGACGACTAGGTTTATGGTATTTAAGAGCCCAGGTTTAAGGAGGAAAGGATGAATAAAGATGAGTCTTGACAAGATTGGAAGTGAACAAAGCATGGTAGGGAAAGTGAACACTTATGGCCTTTTCTTTTCAGTAAAGTAGGAGGTGAGGTTCTCTGCTAAGAGGGAGACTATCAAGCAGCTGAGGTAAATAAAATCATTCTGGAGGAGTGTTAAATGTCTAGGTAAGGTTCAAACCTCACAAATATATAACAAATTCAATAAAGAATGAGGTTGGAAATTGTCAGAGCAGATGTGGAAAGAAAAGAAGACAATAAAAGAGTATTAATGATAATGGCTTTGAAGAGATATGCCCATCGATCCAAAGCTGGAGAGAGACTTAAGTAAAATCTGATTGTGCCTCATAGCCTGGGAGAAAAGGAAGAGGTAGAATGACAGTAAACTTCATGAGGGAAAGACCTAGCCCAGTGCCTGGCACAAAGTTCATAGTTCATAAATATTGTTGAGAAATGGAGAGCCTGATAAGCTAAAGTAGTAGCAGGTTGAGTAAGGTTAAATGAGTGAACGTAAAAAGGATGGGAGGTTGGAAGGCAGTCCATTCCTAGGGTTATGCAGCATGCAGCCTTCATCGGTATATGTGGTGACCCTAGAGATTGGAGTCAGAACAGAATCCCTCAGTGTAAAATTTTGGCAGGGAAATGGTGTTCCCAGACCAGGTTCGTTTTGCCTGACAGGCAGCAAGGCAAAACGCTGAGAAGCCAGAGGTGTGCAGCAAAGAGAGCGTTTATTAGCTAAGCAGCCAAGTAAGGAGACAGGAGAAAAAGTCTCAGAGCCCCCTCCCCAGAGGCAAGGGGCTCCGGGTATTTGTGGGATAAAGAATAAAGCAGTAGGATGGTCTGAGGTGTATGGAGCATGGGGAAAGTTGGTTGGAAAAAGGTGCAGCAATCATCGTTCTGCTCAGGTGTAACTAAGCTACAGGCCTCTGCATGTTCAAAAATGGAGATGCTTAGCACGATCTGAGGGTGGAGTTTTCAGCTCGCTGACATCAAAAGGTCACCTAGCGGACACTCGTGCATGCTCAGTTGGAGGGTTGGTTGGTGGTCCTATCCAGTCTTAACCAGCTCAGCTGAGCTAGACACAGCTGACTCCTAGTTCCCAGAAAGCAACTCAGGTAAACATCTTATTGTATAGGCTCTGTGCAGCTTGGAGAACATGCAAGTCTTAAAATGACCTTGATTAGTGAAAGCAGGTGAAATGGATTTGAAAATGATTACCCACAGTTTCAATAGGTGATGCCAAGCTCCAAGTTTGGTCTAAGGAGTGGGCTGTTGAAGCAGGGGAGAAGCAAATGCTGCTGGGGAATCAAGGAACTGTAAGAGTGGAGTTTTGAATAACCCTCAGGAAATGTCGGGCAGTGACCTGGGAAGCCAGTAGTTGATCCCAAGAACCCTATTAGAAAGAGGATAGTCTAACCCAAGTCAATGGATAAAACTTTTCTGGAATTGTTGGAGAGCCAGGAAAATGCTAGCCTTCTTCCCTCACCATTGTAAAAGGGTAACCATGGAAGTAGGATCACCTGGGAAGCACTGGTTTTCAGTTAAGGGAAACATTTGAAAGGAGCAGCCAAGAGTCAGTGAGATGGGGCTGCATGCTCCAGTGGAGGGAGTTTTTATCACTAACTTTGTTTAGAGTTGCTGATGCATGGTGATTAAAAAGAAAAAAGAAGACCGGCTTTTATTATTGCTTTTAATTCCCGATAGACAATGCATCTTTTATTTCTTGTACCCTACTTGAAATGCTATTGGAAAGGAGTATTCTAGGAAATTTTTGAGGCTATGTGAGGGTATAAAAGGATTACTGAAAACTAGATGGAAAGGGTTAGGAGTAGTTCGAAAAGAGGAGGATAAATGTGGCAGAAATGTCTTTCTGCACTAACTTGAGGCAAGGGCTAATACGATATTTGCAACATTCTTTCAGTAACCCTCTCCTCACATCTTGTCCTATATTCTGGATTCCCAGGTTTAAGTCCTTGTTTCACAGCTGTTTATATCTCTGCATTTCTAACTCAGGTGAACTCAGATGGCTAGGTTGGAACTGATTACAACGAACAGGAAAATGTACATGACTCTTATTTATGGGTTTTCACTTCCAGCATGAAAAATATTTACCCCCCTGGAGTTGCAAGAACTATTCCCAAGGGAAGTGGCTCATAGCGGAAATGCTTTCAAGTTGTTTCTTCCTTTTTTGATTTTACTGAATAGACCCTTTAAATATCACCAGGAGTCTGAGGTTTTCAACCGTCATCAGGATACACCAGTGTTTTGTCCCCTGGAGGGAAAGAAAGAGGTTCAGTAACAGCCGTTGTTGCAACTACCCATCACTGACACTGACCCAAGCCGGGGCGGACCACTGCCACTGAGGGAACCTGTCATCCATGTGTGTTAGGGTCATGGGGGTGGGATGGGGTTGAAAGATTCTGCTCTTTTTTAAAATTGAAGGACCCTTAATTTACAATGTTGTGTTAGTTTCTGGTGTACACCAAAGTGATTCAGTCATACATATACATAAACATTCTTTTTCATATTCTTTTCCATTATGGTTTATCACAGGATATTGAATATAGTTCCCTGTGCTATACAGTAGGACCTTGTTGTTTATTCATTCTCTATATAATGGTTTGCATCTGCTAATCCCAATCTCCCAATCGAACACTCCCCCATCCTCACCCGTGCTTGGAAACCACAAGCCTGTTCTCTATGTCTGTGAGTCTCTTTCTGTTTCATAGATAAAGAACATGTGGTATATATATATATATATATATATATATATATATATATATATATATATATATACAGTGGAATATGACATCACTTATATGTGGAATCTAAAATATGACACAAGTTAAGGATTCTGCTCTTGAACGTCAGTAACATGAAAGCAGGAACTTCTAGTGTGGGTCAATCCTGAGGCATATAACTATTTAGCACATGCAACCGTAAATAAGAAACCCTATCTGGGTAGTAATTTGTATCTGGTTTTGTCTTGTTAACAGTAGGCAGGTAGAGTCCCTCTAATCAAAATATTTGTCTTTGCTGTAGTTCTCAAAGTGTGGTCCCCAGACCAGCAGAACCAGCATCACCTGGAAACTTCTTAGAAATGCAGATTTGCAGACCCCGCCTCACTGCTTCTGGATCAGAAACTCTGGAGGCAATCAAGCAATCTGCACTTCAACAAGCCCTCCAGGTGATCCTGACATTAGCGCAAATTAGGGACCCAAGGGGCCAGGTGGTGCTGCACTCAGACCAGACTGCTCATTAGAATCACCTGGGTAACTTTTAACAAAATACCGATGCTGGAGCCCCCGAACCAGACTGTGATGTAATTAGAGTGGTGTGGGGCCCTGGCATCAGAACTTTTTCTAAGTTCAGATAATTCCAATGATAGTCACAGTTGAGAACGTCGCTTTAGAGCAATATAAGAAGGAGCTCTTTAATTTAGGACTCTGTGATAAATTCAAAAATAATTTATTAAAACAATTTAATGTATTTTACTAGGATGTTAATTTAAGCATGCTTATATAGAATAACCCACAAATAACGTAAGATTTAAGAGGGGGGATCTTGTCTGGTTTTTATTTTTCACTATTGTTATCCTGAGCACCTGGGGCAGTGCTTGGCACATAGTAAGTGCTCAAGTAACTCTGTTGACTAATTGAATTAATCAATTAAAGACTGGAGTTCCAATAGGAACTTGCCTTTACACGGCACAAAGGAACCAGTAAGCGCTCTGAGCCAGAAGAATAGTATCTTTTTCTGGGGCTGGCGGGAGTTCGTCTCCTTGTGGTTCTGTGGGTTCTCTGTGAATCCTCTTTGTTCTTGTCCCATGCTGATCTGTACCAGGATGTCACTGCTTTGTATCAGGATTCACATTACATTTGCAGGAACTGGTCTCTGCTTAGGCCCTTAGCCAGAACACCCACTGAGTCGAGTCTCATCACCCGGATGGTTAGAGGCGCGATACCGGCACTGGTTATGTTATCTCCCTTCTTTTCTCTGGGCTGGCTTCTCCACCTCCTCTCCCCCAGACCTCCACCTTTGGACAGGTGCTGCCACCTGGCCTGCCTATGTTTTGATCTGCGCACTCTTCCCTGTTGGAGTTCCCTAGAGCTCACGGAGAGGTTCTCTTTGCTTGGTGGGCAAAACTTTCTGAGTGGGGTTTAAGCCAAAACGGGATTTCCCAGCAGGCAGAAACAGGTTCACCATGCTGCTGCTGCTGCTCAGACCCCTGTGGCAATAGCACCTCCAGTGTGTGCCTGTTAAAGATTTCTTGTTCAATGTTGAGTAAGCCACATCACCTAAAAATGAAGTAGCAGATTTGTTTAGAAACTGCCTCTAATTCAGTAGGGCAGATTACTTCCCTGAAACATTTTTGATGGGAGTTCCATACTGGTTAATCTAATTAAGATGTGTTGTTAATGCTGTTTTATTTACTGCATAAGTTTAAAACAAAAACAAAAACAAAAACGGTAGAACCTCCCACTACCAGCAATTATTCTGAAGTCTTTTTTCCCCTCTTGTTTGCTGTAGCTTCCTTTTAGACTGAAGTTACCTGTGTCTCCAGATAGGAGGGAGGTCAAGATTTTGTACTTAATATTTTGCCCAGTTCTTACTGAAGTTTCACTAAAGCAAAGGGAGGCTGTTACTGAAGTTCATGGTGTTTCCAAACCATTTGCATTTGTATACTCATCTCTTAGAGTGCAATACACACATAAATATTATCCAAAATTATACAAAAATTCTCCATTTCTACATGAAAGCTTCTTGTCCCTTCAACTACACTCAGGTCCAGAGGCTTAAACAAAATCCTTTTCAGATTATTGTTAATGCTGTGCCTGATTCTGCAGCAGCTGTTGCTTTTGAACAGTATGATGCTTCTCCTCCCCCAAGAGGAGTGGAAAAGGCCTCCTCTGCCGCACTCTCAACCTTCGTCAACTCAAGGAGCATAAAACAGACTGAGAGAAGAACCTAGGATTCCTGTTTGGGAATTCAGTGCAGAGCTTAAAGACTATTGAGTTTTGCCACTTCCTGACATTGACTTTCATAGCAACAGTTTAATTTGGAGAAAAGCTGCTACCTCAAATGGCTGAAGGTATTTATGTGGAAAATTTTCCAAATGATTGACTTTACTGTGTTGCTATTTTCTTTCCCCATGAATATGTGAGTATTTGGCTTTCTCCCAGGAGTTTTTCTGCATCACTTCTCTTTAGGCAAAGACATTTTTCTATCCAGACTGGGAAAAGAAAGATGTACCAAGAGCTTCCCCCTTTACAGTGAATTATTATTTGAGTTTAAACGATAACATCTCTAAGAATGAAGAATTTGAGTGTGTCTGTTTCCTGAAATCTTCCCTTGGCCAATCTTCATGGTAGTCAGAGTCATCTTGATCATCACTTTGGAGCCAATGCAACTGTGATCAGCTTCCTCCAGCACTGCCCTGCCTCTCTCCTCCCCGTTGGCATCAGTCTTACTGAAGGGGTTGTCTCTGCTCTCTCTTACTTCCTTATCTCCCGCTAATTCTTCAGTCACCTCTCTAATGCCGAGGTCGCCAATGGCTCCCTGTTATTTAATCCAATGATTATCTGATATTATAACTGATTTGTAGCATGTGACATTGCTGTTCCCATCTTCCTTTGCTTCTTTGCCACCATTTCTCCTCATTCTCTTAGTTTCCTCCTCTTCTGCCCCTTTCTTAAAAGTTGCTTCCTTGGGTTGTAGCAGAGTGGGGAAATTAAACTGATAATATCCCCCACCTTTTGAAAAGAAATTAAACTTCTAAATAGATGAATAAATATATATGTCTAGAATTGAAACTCTGTGAGAGCCGGGTTGTTTTGTTTTAATCAGCATGGATCACCCACCCTAGAACGGTGCTTGGCACAGAATGGGCACCCAGCCAACGAATGAATGAATGATATAAAATTTATAAATACTGAAAATATATATAGAAAAGAAGGGAAAAAAGTTGTTTCCTTGGGAACCAATGCAAGGCCTGCCTCTCTTCATACTCTACAGTCTCTTCCTGGCTGGTGCCATCTGTCCCTCGGACTCAATCCCATGCCATTGATAAAGATCGGCATCCACTGCTCCAGCCCAGATCTTACGACAGCAGATCTATGTCTAAACTGAACCTGATTCCTTCTCTTCCTGGTTTCTCTAAGTCCCCAGTTTTAGTGAGGGATGCCATTGTTCATCATGCAAGACAGAAACCTTAACTTCCTCTCCCCTCTTCCCATAAAAAACACTAACGATTCCTACTTATTCTATTTTCTACATAAATTTTAAATACATGTCTTCTCTCTAACTCCCACCAGCACCCCTCCCTCTGCCCTAATTCAGGAAACCATCAACTTGCATCTGGATAATTCTCTCTGGTCTTGCTTCCTTGCAATCCATCTTCCATATTATAGGAGAGAGCTTTCTGATCCCATTGCCCTGATCAAAGCCCTCATGCTTGCAAAGCCCCCGCCGTCTGGCCTCTCTTGCCTCCCCAGCCTCAGCTCTTGGCACTCCTCACCTTACATCTTTCATTTTTGGTCATTCCAAATATTTTTCAGCTCTTCAAAAGTACCGTGCTCTTCCACCTTCTGGGCCTTCATATTGCCATTTCTTTTTTTCTACCTATAACATTCTTTCTATTCTCTCCCCATCTGGAGAGTTCCTGCTCCCTTTTTAGATCTGAAATTCAGACCACTTCCTGTTGGATGCTCCCCTGAATGCCCCAAGTCTGGCAAAGGTACCTCTCCCATGACCTCTGCCCCATTGTCCCATCAGAGCGAGAGTCCCCCTGTGTCATAATTGCCTGGGTCTTTGTATCGGCATTATATGGTCGCTTCTGTGAGGACAGGAGTGTGTCTCCTGTGTTGAAATCGTATCTCCAGTGCTTAGCACAGTGATGGATGCAGAGAGAGGGAGCCTCACAGTAAAGCATGAGCCAGCTTTCTTTACCACACAGCCTCAGATGCCTCACTCTGCAAGTTCTTCCTCACTAGTCAAGCTCCTCCAAATAAAACAACTATTACTTTCCCACAAAGCAGCCAAAACTTCACTGCAGACAAAGCAACCTATACATCCAGAGGAAGAGAAACTTTTCAAAAGTTCTGAGAATTAACATATGGTAATTGTCAAATCCCAGGGTGTCTTTTAATTGAACCTTCACAGTAGTTCACTTAGCTTGTACTCAGTGCTTAAACTGAGTAGAACCTCATTAGGGAGGTTGTGTCATGCCTTAGTGAACGTGGAAGGAAAGAGAAATAGAGCTTTCCATGACAGGGAGGCGGCAAAGAAGGGGAGCAATCTGGTCTTCAGATTCTTTAATCCATGTAGCTGACTGTACTGATTCCTGAAATGGGAGATGATGGCGGAGGACAGCCACAGCCATCAGGCTGTGAGGCTAGGATCTTCCTTCCAAACCCCATTCTGGGTTTTGTCCTCGAAAAACATCTGCTGCCTGCTTCCCTTCTCTCCTTTCCCAGAGCACCTTCTTCAGTGCCAGCCTCAGGAGCAACCTGATTTTAAAGAGGGTTTCCTCCCCGGGAGCAAATCATTGAGGGAACCATGTAACTACCAGGTTCAGCCCTCCAGTGCTTTTCTTGGCCTCTCTGTCACTGCTCATCCACTTTCTCTGTTCTAGCCACCATGAACCCTTTCCTGCTCAGGGCTGTGACGAGGTGGGGCAAGTGAGGCCCCCGGGGGTGCAAAACTGAAGAAGTCGCCCACTCTTGGATGCCAGCGCTGCACGTGCAGGAGCCTGAATACGAGTGCCTCCCTGGACTCACCCCCATTCCGGCTCCTGCTCTGTCCCACCTCGGCCACCGTGTCTCCTGGCCTCTGCAAATTCTAGTCCTCCAGACCCAGCTCAGTTGCTGCCTCCTCTAAAGAGCTCTTGCTGAAGCTCACCAGTCTCTCTCACAGCCCAACAAGTAGTCATCGCACCTTCCTCTGAATTCTCAGTGGACCTTATTTATACCTCTCTGAAGACACTGTATACCTTGTTTAGTTCTTGGGCTTGTCTGTGTCTCTGTTAAACTACAAACTGTTTAAGAACAGTCGTTTTCTCAGTGTGCTTTCGATATCTAGCACAGGGTTTGGCACACATAAGTCAGTGAGGTGAGTGGGGTTGTCAGGAGGAGAAGAGAGAAGAGCATAGTGGGTAGTTGCGTGGAGGCGAGAGGGTGAGGAGTAGGCATGGGCCCTGGGGCCAGTCTGCCTGGGTTTGACCTCAGGCTCTGCCATTTACTGGGTGTGAGAGCTTGGACAATTTACGTCACTTGTCTATGCCTCCATTTCTTTATCTTTAAAATGGGATCAATAGTGATACCCTAACGTGGGATCAATAGAGGTACCCCAACATGTGATGTCTAATTGAGCTAAAAGAGGTAAAGTCCTTAGCACAAGACTTGGTACCTAGTGAACACCTCAGTAAATGTCGGGATTCAGAATAAAAAAGGGTCTAGCGAAGGGATACCCATGGAAAATGCAGGTGTGCGCGCTAAGGGTAAAGCACATTTGTGACTGATGCCATAGAGGAAGTTAAATCTAAACCGTTTATGATAGAAGACAGAGGCAACGGCCACCTACTCCCTCGAGAACCCAGGTGCCTACTGTTTTTGAAATGACAAATCTTATCTCTACAAAGAAGATGGTTAGGGAGGCTGCCTGAAAAAGCAGCCGAGGAGACCCAAATGAACCTGGGAGTATTAAAACAGATATTTAAATATGCCGTTTTAATATCTGCTGTTAAGGGGGATGGAAACAGAATGCTAAGGGGAAGTCATGTTTTTGCTGCCATCTACAGTCAAAGTGCAGTTTTCAAAGTTTCTTAACACACACACACACACACACACACACACACATAGTTATGAATAACAGTATAGAGTTTGGTTTAAAGTCTAGTAATTGAGATACTTTGGGCATATTATTCTAGTATTTTATTTACCAGTGTTTCTAAAATTATGTATATTTAATCAGTAATATAGCCTTTTTAACATCTCAAATTGTGTTAGAACTTATCAGATGACATTTCATACAAAGATTTTAATGAAGAAAGAGATAGATTTGATTTTACCCCATGTTTTCCTGCCCCATGACCTGCAGTTCTATGATTGTTATTAGAATTATTATAAATTGTATTTTATACAAGCATCCTTTATTGTTTTGATATGAGAAATCAACCAAAAGCAAGTAAAAACAGTATGACAGTGATGTCACTTATGAGTTGCCTTCTGTCCCTATGCACCCATCCACGTAATCTCCATTATCATGATGTTTTCCTAACTTTCCTGTGCATTATTTTTAAAGGGTTAAATATAGACGAGAATTATTGGAAAAGCGTTTGATGGAGAAAAAAGAAGTGACCCTTCAAGAAGCACTTGAAGAAGCAGAGAGAGAGAAGCGAATAGAAGCCCTGAGGAAACAGGTGTTTTTAATTTGGAAAATTTCATGGGTGGTTTAAAAAAATGTTTCTAAGTGCTCTTAATAACATTATTACTAGGGCTTAGTTCATGACATCTGCTATATAAAATGTAACTTTCCCAAATTGGGACACTGGTCTTCATTGCTGGGAGCAATTAGATTTATGTTGAACCATTTCCAGTTTCTTAGTGTATTAAAAGAATTTTATCAGCACCTTTAAAATAGCTCTCCCAAGATTTAAATGCATCCATATTACCTCTAGTTTATAAGCTGAATAGTATCCATGTACAGCAGTGAAACTCTGCATCTAGCCGAAGGATTTTACTCTCCTCGAAAAAATGTAGTGGAGATTGAGCAAGATAATCCTCCCTAGGGTAGGAACCTCTCTTTGGAAACATCCCACAGTCAACAAACAGGTTAAAAACCACTTTATAAAAATACTGTTTTTGTGGAGAAATAAAAGTCTCCCATTGCTTTGGCTCGTAAAAGTAGGCAAAAGTTCCGAAGGTAGTAGTCGGCAAGAGCAAGAATTTAAGACCTTGGGAAATGTAATAAAATAGTTCTACTTGGTAATTTTTCATAGTTTTTAACCTGAAAGTGATTAGCTCAACTCACAAGCTCTAAAGTCTTCATTGACACCATTTCCCAGCTGATAGGAAATGACTGTCTGGTTTCTCTTCTCTGTCAGTGAAGGCAGTATAGAATCTTGGGTAAGAACTTGGCCTCTGGTGTCCTTCAAAACTGGTACAACCTGGTTCACTACTTACTGACAGAGAAAACTTAGGTCTTTTAACCTCCCTAAGCTTCATTTCTTCCTCTGAAAAATGGGAATCATAATAATAGTACCTACTTCACAAGTTTGTAGTAATGTGCATTCACATTACTCTTCTAAATGCTTTTAGCTTTTAGGTTTTACCTCATTTAATCTCTACCACAACCCTATGATGTAGGAATTATTATTATTCCTACTTCATAGAAAACTGAGGAGGCCCAGAGGTTCCCCAAAGTCACATGGCTAGTAAATGTCAAACTGGATTCAAACCAAGGAAGTCTAGTTAAATGAAATATTTAGTAAAGAAGAAGTGTAAATGCATACAACTATTATATCATCTTTTATAAAATAGATTATAGAAATATATTCCTATACTTTGAATTTAAGTCCTGGTCATCTTAGATTCAACAAAATTTAAATTATTCAATCATTAGCAAATAGTGCTATACCATGGTCTTCAGGAGACAAAACTTAATGTCACTCTTACTAAACACATTCTTGTTCAAAATATAATTTTGATAACTACAGAGTCCATATGATTAGGATTCTTTCCATCTGTGAGCCCTTTGAAAGAGGAAATATCTGTGCCCGTTATCTGTAATCAGTGTTTAGAACTACAGTAAAAGACATTTTGGCTAGGAAACCTATAATAATTAAAGTATGTTCAACCCCCAGTTATGTCATTACAGTTTCTAAATGGCATTAAAAATGCCATTTTCTTAATGCTAATTCTTGACTTTAGGAATTAACAGGCAGGTGTTATTAATGGTGCATATAATTTACAAAATTAGTGGCTTCTTTTCATTAGGATACAGGTTTGAACAATTTCAATTATCATAAAGGACAAGGGCATTTGGGTTGAAACGACTCTGCAGTTTTTCACTGGAAGGGGAAACAATGGTTTTTAACAGTCCCTGGAAATCTAGTTGCCTGGTACAATGAAAACTCACCCGTCTTGCTGAATAATGCCAACACACATGACTTTACCCATAAATGACATGCTCTAGATTCAGCTTAATCAGATTAAACTTTCTAGAAAGCTTCATGGGGTTGTTACCATGGCCATAGATTGCTAGTGGTTAAAAATTAATGTTTTCTACTTTTGGTTACTTTCAAGGTGGTTGAATTTGTGGGTTTTCTATATAAAATTTCCCTTGACTTTGGATGAAAAAGAAATTTTTATCTAAATTTAATCATAACTGTAATTATGTAATCTTTAATAAAATTTCTTGACTTTAATGGACATTATCATTAATAATGTTGCCCAGAAGCATTTTGCTTGTATCTTGTTCCAAGTAGCCATGCTTTTTCTTCTTTTAGGTTGCTATTGTCGCTCAATTTGATCCTGTTAGAATGATGTCAGACACAATGGCATCAAAAGCGAGGATGGGTATTGGAATCGAAGAAGAATTTATTCTTCAAAAGCCACTGTTCACATTGAATACATATAATGAACAGCAGGTAATTATGGAAATTAGCACGATTGATGCAAAAGCCATGATGATAAGAATTGTAGAAGTGTGTGTTTTGGGTTACAAATTATTTTCAATATTTACATTTAAATACCATCCATATTAGCATAATTTTTATTTCTAAATGAGAGCACATAATTACTGAACAATTCTTAATATAAAATAGTTGATAGGTGACCATAGAACAAAACACTTTATGTAAAAATGTTGTCATTGAAAATTATTTTAATCTAAAAAATAATTTTATAAAATTTTAAAGTTGTGTTAATACTGTATTTTGTTTAAATATTTATCATATTCAGAATTGTTAATGCATAACATAAACCCTATTAAAGAAACAACTAATGATACTGATAAGACAAAGCAGAGGGAAGCTTTCTGAAATTAAAATGAACAGAAAATAATGTATCAGAGCTAATGATGAAACATTTGCTGTGGGAAAAGGTATTAAGAGGTTATTTAACTGTTTCTAGGAACTTCTGAATCATTTTAATCTGTTTCTATAGCTGAGAAAGGATTTTTTTAAAGTTTTTTTAGATGGATGGATGGAAGAGGAGCCAGGACATATGAATGAATGGATATCACTGAAGTTAAGGGAGAAAGTAGTTGTTAACTTTACAAATCTAAGAAAAGCTAAATGCTTATTTAATTATTTAAAAAGCAGGAAACTTCATCCATTCACTCACTGACAAATAAATCGAGTGTGCCTCATTTATGTGCTGCATACTTTGCTAGGGAATAAAAAGATGAACAATACACATATTAACTGGGCAAATATTTATGGAACATATACTGTATCTGGCACTGAGCCTGGTGCCAGGGCTGCATCCTGAGCAAGATAAACTTGTCCTGTGTGGAGGAAGTGAGCAGGGGAGTTGCGTTGGGAAGGAAAGTAGCATGCATGGGAATAACTCCACTAGGGTGAGATTGCCTCTGGCTAAGGGCTGCAGCTCAAGAGGAAGGGAATGAACGGGCAGCCCTGAATGGGAAGTCAGAGAAATGGAAAAGGGGAAACTAAGCTCCATCTTAGTTGAGGAATTTTGGCAGCAGTGACAGAATTCATTCCAGATAATTTAAGTTAAAAACAAACAACAGCAAAACTGGATTGGGGAGAGGGGTGGGTGTAGGGAGAGGGATTAATTAGAAAATGCACAGGTATCTCCAGAATCCAAAGCAGGGAGGGCAGTTGGGCTTACAAAGAATTGAAATCAGAAGGTGAAAAGCTTTCAGGTACCTGGGCTGAGGAAATAAGTGCTTCACCAAGCAGAAGAGGGTGACCCTTACCGGTATGTGTTCAGTGTAAGGTACATGGTAAGGGTGGGTGCTGGGGGATGAGACTGGAGACATAAATTCCGGTCAGACTGTGAAAAGTATGGTAGATCTTACTTGCTAAGACTTTTGACCTTTATCCTGTGAGCAGAGGTGAGACTTTGAAGCAGGTGAATTATATAATCAGCTTTATGTTATAGTAATGTGTCCTGAATGGAAAATTGGTGGAGGTGGAGTCAGGTCCTTTGAAGATGGTGGAGCTCTCATAGAAGTGGCATGGAGTGGGGGGAGGGTGGCCTGGCAGGGGCATGGATGGCTCTGGCTGAGAAGAGGAGGGGGATAATGAGTGAGGGTGATTCTAAACTAGGCAGTGAGTGATATTGAGAAGAGCCTGCATTTTGGATTGAAATCCACATCCACAATTTACTGGCTGTGTGAACTTGTGTAAGCTATTAACATCTTTATGTCTTGTTTACTTCATCTGTAAAACAATTTGTAAGGTTCTTGTGAGGATTAGTATAATAAATGTCAATTGCCTAGAATATTGTCTGGCACTTAGTAATAATTCAGTAAATTATAATCATTAGGTGGTGCTGCCATTAACCATATAAGAATTCAGAAGGAAAAGCAGACTTAGGGAGAGAGCATTTATTTTGTTCATATCAGGTTTAGGTTGAAGATGTCTAATACGCACTTACAGGAAACTGATGGGCTTCATCTGGGTAGGAGAATTGGGGAAATGGAAGTCAGTATGTGAGGGAGATCTTCATTTCACTTGATACGTATTGAAAAAAACAGAATTATGAAAACATTTTAAAACTCACAGTTCTGGAGCTGGGGGGAAAAAAGGTGAATCCTGGAGATAATGAGGACGTCAACAGCACACAGGTGGAGCATGAATGCTTCAAAGTGGATGAGAGTGACCAGGGAGACTCTTTTGGAGCAAAAGAGGAGAAACCTAGGTCTAAGGCTCAAATACGTTGCTTTTCAGACACAAATCTCAGTGTTATTCCTGACATATGCATCGTTGCCCCTAGTCCCTGTATTGATCAGTTGCCAAGTTCTATTGATTCTTCCCTTCATAGTGTTTTGGACAGTTCTCTCTTCCTTGCTACCAGCCAATTTTAGGCATTTATTATTTCATGTCTAGATAATTGTAGTCGATTCTTAAGCACTCTCCCTGCTTCTGTCTCTTCTTTCTCTGCCACCTTAATTTATCCTGAACTTGTAATCAGATGCATCTTATTATGCAACAGCAATGATTATATTAGTTCCATGCTGAAAAGAGAAACACAACCTCAGTAGCTCCCCATACTCCTTGGCATAGCCTTCAAGCCTTTAAAATTCAAGTCCCAGTCTTAGAAGTGTCCTTTTTCAGTGTTCCCCAATGGTACCAAGTACTCTACCCAGATTACCCCGATCCCAACTTAACCTATTTCGTCTCTGAGTTTGCATGTGCCTTTCTTTCTTGATCTCTCTTCCTCCCCCAGCCCCATCCCCAGCTTTATAGAAGAGTAAGTTGAACTTTAAAGTTAGCTCAAGTGGTCCTCCTTACCTGAGACTATCCTAGTCTCATTGGCACCAGGAGATGTCTCTCCGTATTCTACTACTCTTGGAGCATCTGTCACATGTTGCCACGGACTGTAGTTACCTGTGTACATTTTTTTACCTCTGTTAGTGTAAGAGCTCCTTGAAGGAGGGGTTGCTTTCAATGGCTTATTATCCCATCCTCTAGGGAGACTTCAAGTTCATGTAAAATGTTTCATTAGCTGAAAGCCATACGTGGCCACCTTCTTATCATTGCAAACAGTGTCTGTTGACATTAATATTCATAGAAGGAGGAATAATGTCCAATCAGCTATAAATGAAAAGGGAAATTGAACTACTCATATATCTATACCCCTTAGAGTCAGATTGATGGAAGCATTTTCTAGTTCCGCTTGAAATAGAAATCTGGCCTTGGAAGAAAAGTTCTATTGATTTTGTTTTTCAAGTAGTGGCCATGTGTTTGAACTTAATTTACATATTTCCAAATGATGGAGAAATTAAAATGTCTGTTTAAAGACAGATTTACAAGGTTGTGGTTTAGGTTTATTTTAATCAATCGTTGTTTATATTTTATAATTACAACTAACAATAAATAACAAATCAATGATCGTACTGAAAGCATCTTTTATCCCATCTTTTAATAATTTTAATGTTTTATTTTGACTAATCTAGTATACAGTATTCTGTACATCTTATGTTGGAAACCACTGATATACTGGAAAGTGATAATGTCAAAAAGGTTTGTATATTTTCAGTAAGTTCAGAATATAGTCACTGTATACACAGAATTTACTGTCATCTAGTCATCTATCCAGTAAAAACAAATTACACAGCTTGGGGAAATACAGAACTAAATGATAAAATTTACTTCAATGAAATGCTATTTATTTAAATCATTTTATTTCTACAGATAATTTCTGACCCTAGACTTCGTTTTGAGTTAGCACTTCGAGAAGCTGGACTTCATAAAACATTTTATGCCAAGGAGATATTACCAAAAATCGGTCCTCAAAAACCTCCAAGAAAGGATACAGAGTCTACTGTATTCAAAATCTAGAGTTCATCCTCAAATCGCGTTATACATAAATAAGATTTTTCTTTGAATACATTTATATGGATAACAATACTACTTTCTAAAATTTTTTCAAATATCAGACATAGAAATCATAGCATCTGTTAAAAACAACTTTTCTTTTATGATTCTTAGACTTTTATGCACTATTTCCAATATCTTTGTTATGTTTAATAGTACTAAATTCTCCAAAGACTATGGAACTTAATTATGACACATATGGGACATATATTATCATTTAGTAAATTGAATTTTGGAGGTTGCATTATGCCATAAAAAGAGCTCAAAATAACCATTTGCAAAAATTACAGTTTATGTTGCTACTACCTACTAATGTTCATTTCTGCTTGTTATTTCAGAATTTGAGTTTTTTAATTATGGAAATTTCATTATCATTAATACTTCTATTATTTCTCGATTATTATAAGAGGAGACTCAACCTTTCTCTAAATTTAGAAGCCAATTTGGTATACCATGTTTACTGCAAACCAATCATCCAAACAACTTGATTTTGCAAATTAGCCTGTAAGAATAAATTAGAAATAGCATTTCAAGCATAAGGATATCTGTTTTGGCTTGGAAAAATGTATTTGTATGGTTGTTTGGAAGGAATGTTTTAAAATTCAGAATGCTATCAAAATTTCCATGTTATCTATTAAATATCTAGATGATTTTATAGAAAGGAAGTGTTTCAAATAAAACTCAAGCATAATTTTTTACTATTTCTAAACAATCACACAAATACAAGTAGCTGGTGATACACAGCAGGAGGTAGTGTCACTATTTTGAGAACCATGGAGTTGATACTTGTGGTTATGATGAAAATATTAGTTGAGGTTTGGGCAGCAGCCTAGATGCTGGCTATGCCCAGACTCAGACCTTATTAATTTTCTTTGTTTTTAAAAATAGTATTAATAATAGTTATTCATTGAGCACAAACTGTGCTCAGTACCCTATATGTACTTTACATATAATGTCTTACTTGACCATCATAACAACCTTATGAGATTGTCATCCGCATTTTACAGATAAGGAAATAGATTCAGGAAGGTAAAATAATATGCCCTAGATCAGTTGTTTGTCAAACTGTGGGTCATTAAGTCAATCTAGTGAGTCCTGACCAGTATTTTTTAAATGACACAAAATAAAATAAATCTGAAATCCATGAGTGATTTGGGTTTCATCCCCTCTCAGTTCCACAAGAATTTCTCTTGTTTGGTTACCCTCTTTCTCTCCTATGTCTTCAAGTTCTCCTTCAGCATACGTATACGCTCAAATAAATTCCACTTAAAAAATCGATTTCCATTAACCCCACATTTTCCCCTAGACACCAGGCTATTTCTCTGCTCCTCTTCTTAAGTGAACGTCTTGAAAATGTTGCCTCTAGATATTTGGTTTCTTCTCACTTTCTAGTTACGGTCACTCGTTCTGAGCTAGCTTTGCCCTCACCCTCCACTGACACTGCTCTTAGCAAGGGCACCAGTGAACTCCATACTGACAAATTTGATGACCATTTTCAGTCTTCATCTTACTGACTTCATGGCAGCCTTTAACTCTGTTGACAACCACCCCATCTTGGAACATGTTCTTCTCTTGGCTTCTATGACACCAGTCTGCTTTACCTCCTGTTTCTTTAGTCACTCCTCAATCTTCTTGGCTGACGCCTCCATCTCCATTGATCTCTAAGTGATGGAGAGTTCTGGGATTAGACCTTCTAGCTGTCTTTCTTTACTGTTGAATCGCCCAAGGGTAGATCCTTAAACACTATATTTTAGTTATAAAATTATGTCTGAGTGTCTTTAATCTATAGGCCTCCCCCTCCATCCTTGTTTTTTTCCCTTGAAATGTATTTGTTTGAAAAAACAAATATATTTACATGCAGAATTTCTTATGTTGGAGTTTTTTGATGGTGTCCTCCTGGTGTAGTTTAATATGTTCCTCTGTCCTGTGTTCTTTGTGTGTGCTATAAATTGGTAGTTGAACTTAGAAGCTATATTAGATTTAGGTTCTTTTTTTTTTTTTTTCAAGACAACTTAATTTTACTGTTGTGTTCTGTCATCTGAGCATTTTTTTAATGTTAGCTATTACTAATTCTTAATGCCTAGAGCCATTAATTAATTATAGATTACATGCTAGAAATTCTGTAATTCAGTCATTCCTTCTTTGTTAGTGGAAACCTTATATGAAGAAAAATTTCCCTCTTCTCTATTTGGTAGAGAAGATAAGAAATGTAAGCTAAGTGTTTGAGCCTTTTTTTTCCCATTAACTTATGAGGTTTGAAAATAATGAATTGGCTTTCTAATATCATCCAAAGGTGATCAGTTTTGTTGTATCTTTATGAAGTCATAGGTTTAAAGGAATTTGATGTTTCAATCTGTTGAAGTATTATCCTTATTGCTGCTCAAATTATCTCCTCCTTGCCCAAAGGAAGTCTTTTCAGTTAGGCTCATGGGTTCTTTAAAGACAACTTAATAGACTTGATAACTTCCTTGCTATTCCAGTTATCTATTGCTTTTTAACAAAACTTAGTGGTTCAAAACTACTTTTTTTTTTTTTTTTTAACTATCTTTCATGGTTTTGTGGGTTGACTGGGCTTTGCTGTATGGTTCTTGCTTGGAATTTGTATTAACCTTATATCACTGTTGTAACAAATTACCACAAACTTAGTGGTTTGAACAATACAAATTTATTATTGTTCTGAAGGTTGGAAGTCTGATTTGGGTCTCACTGGGCTAAAATCAAGACGTCAACAGGGCTGCATTCCCATCTGGAGACTCTAGTGGAAAATCTGTTTCTTTGCCTTTTCCAGCTCCTAGAGGCTGCTCACATTCCTTAGCGAAAATGTTAGAAATAGAATATATTACTCATTTACATTATCTCACATTTTACACACAACAAACAGTCTTAGAATAAAATACCAGTATGATAAAAACAAGAACAATAAAAAATTCTATGCACTTTATATTCTTTTTCCTTTTGTTATAGTTTTACTTTATATTGTCAAAGATTATGTAAATATTATATTCTCTCTTAGCTCTAATTTAATCTTAGTTCTATAAGTAAATATGTATTTACTGATTGCCACCAATCTTTATATCAGTGTCTTTCTTCTCATTTTGGTTGTCTGTTTTCTAGAAAAATCTTCAGAAATTACTCATGGAAACAATATTTTCTGAATTCTTGAATGTTGATAACAGTTTGTCAGAGTTCTTTATAGTTGAAAGTCCGTTTTGCCTGAGTATCAGATACTTTATTTACATTTACTTTCCTTAGCATAAAATGTCAAAGGCTGGTTATAATCCGATTTTAATTTCCCTGATGATCACTTGATCTTTTGCCTGATTGTACCAACGATATTTTTTTTTCTAATCATAGTAGTTTTTTAAAAATTATATATCTGTTTATTTTATTTTTTTTTATTTAACACCTTTATTGGGGTATAATTGCTTTACAATGGTGTGTTAGTTTCTGCTTTATAACAAAGTGAATCACACATAGTAGTTTTATGGACTTGATCTTTTTTTTTTTTTTTTTTTTTGCTGTACGCGGGCCTCTCACTGTTGTGGCCTCTACAGTTATGGAGCACAGGCTCCGGACGTGCAGGCTCAGCGGCCATGGCTCATGGGCCCAGCCGCTCTGCGGCATGTGGGATCTTCCTGGACCGGGGCACGAACCTGTGTCCCCTGCATCGGCAGGCGAACTCTCAACCACTGCGCCACCAGGGAAGCCCTATGGACTTGATCTTGATATTGGCCATTCTGGGTCAGTATACCTTTCACAATATAAATTTAATTTTATTTCAGGATATTTTTTAAATTATAATTGTTAGTATTATGCTCCCTTTTAATTTTTTCCCTAAGGACCTCTTTTATAGTATTATGCTATGTTGGATCTTCTTTGCTCGTAGTCTTTATTTGTCACTTTCTCTTGAATCCCTTTGATCTCTTTATTTTTCCCAGGTTTTGAAAATCTTTTTGTATAGAATTTCATTCCTTTTTAAGGCTGAATAATATTCCACTGTATTTACATACCACTTTTTAAATTTTTTAATTTAATTTTATTTTTTAAATCATTTATTTATTTATTTTATTTTTGGCTGCATTGGGCCTTCATTGCTGTGCCCGGGCTTTCTCTAGTTGTGGCGAGCAGGGGCTACTCTTTGTTGCGGTGCATTTGCTTCTCATTGCGGTGGTTTCTCTTGTTGCAGAGCATGGGCTCTAGGCATGTGGGCTTCAGTAGTTGTGGCTTGTGGGCTCAGTAGTTGTGGCTTGCGGGCTCTAGAGCACAGGCTCAGTAGTTGTGGTGCATGGGCCTAGCTGCTCTGCGGCGTGTGGGATCCTCCTGGACCAGGGCTCGAACCTGTGTCCCCTGCATTGTCAGGTGGACTCTTAACCACTGCGCCACCAGGGAAGCCCCTATATACCACTTTTTTTAAACCACGTTTTGTTCACGTCTCAGTGAACATTTGGTGTGTTTCCACCTTTTGACTATCATGAATAAGGCTTGGGGTATAATAGTTGCATAGCTTTTATTTATTTATTTTAACTACAGGCATACCTCATTTTATTGTGCTTTGCTTTATAGTGCTTCACAGATATTGTGGTTTTTACAAGCTGCAGGTTTGTGGCAACCCTGCATCGGGCACGATTTTTACAACATTTGCTTACTTCGTGTTTCTGTTTCACATCTTGGTAATCCTCATAATATTTCAAAATTTTTTATTATTATATTATGGTGATCTGTGTTCAGTGATCTTTGATATTACTATTGTAATTGTGTTGGCACCATGCTCATATAATATGGCAAACTTAATTGATAAACATTGTGTGTGTTCTGACTGCCCCATCGACTTGCTGTTTCCCCATCTGTCTTCCTCTCCTTGGGCATCCCTATTCCAGGTGACACAACAATATTGAAATTAGGCCAGTTAATAACCCTTAGCCTCTAAATGTTCAAGTGAAAGAAGAGTCGCATATCTCTCACTTTAAATTAAAAACTGGAAGAGATTAAGCTTAGTGAGGAAGGCATGTCGAAAAGCCAAGATAGGCTGAAACCTAGGCCCCTTGTGCCAAACAGTTAGCCAAGTTGTGCTACATGATTCTGCATATTCAAAATGGAGACACAGCATGATCTGAGGGTGGCATTTTCCAGCCCTCTGACATCTGAGCAGGCCCAGTTTTAGGGTCATAGTTCCATCCAGTCCCCAGCCAGCTCACACTGGGCAGGAGCTGACTTCAAGTTCCTATAAAACAGCTGGGCTGTATGAAGCTAAGAAGGTATGCAGCTTAAGCGAGGAAAAGAGAAAGAAAGAAAAAAAATACTAAAGTGAACTCAATCAATGAAGACAGTTTAAAAGCAAAGGGGTTTTAACAAGGTGATCCCTTGTCTGTTCTTCTGTAAGACAAGTTCAAGAATTTCTGTAGTTATCAGCTTCTGTTAATTCTGTGGGGCACAGTTTCAGTGGCTACACTAAATAAGAGATTTTCAGTGTAGGTGAAATAGCCTTCTATTAGAAGAATATGCCTTCTAAGACTTTCATAGCTAGAGAGGACAAGTCAATACCTGGCTGACTCTCGTTAGGGGCTAATGCTGCTGGTGACTTTAAGTTGAAGCCAGTGCTCATTTACCATTTTGAAAATTCTAGGACCCTTGGGTTATGCTCAGTCTACTCTGTCTGTACTCTATAAATGGAACAACAAAGCCTGCACAAACAGCACACCTGTTTACAACATGGTTTACTGAATATTGAAGCCCACTGGTGAGACTTACTGCTTAGAAAAAAAATGATTGCTTTCAAAATATTTCTGCTCATTGACAATGTCCCTGGGCACTTAAGAGTTCTGATGCAGATGTACGATGAGATTCATGTTGTTTTCACGCCTGCTAACACAACATCCATTTTGCAACTCATGAATTTTGTAAGGGTATAGCTGCCATAGATAGTGATTCCTCTGATGGATCTGGACAAAGTAAATTGAAAATCTTCTGGAAAGGATTCACCATTCTAGATGCCGTGAAGAACATTTGTGATTCATGGGAAGGAGTAGGGTTAGGAGTTTGGAAGAAGTTGATTCCAGCCTACATCGATGACTTTGAGGGGTTTAAGACTTCAGTGGAGTAAGTAACTGCAGATGTGGTGGAAATTGCAAGAAGACTAGAATTAGAAGTCGTACCTGGAGATGTATCTGAATCGCTGATAAAACTAACAGATGGAGAGTTGCTTGTTATGGATGAGCAAAGAAAGGGATTTCTTGAGATCGAATCTACTACTGGTAAAGATGCTATGAAGATTGTTGAAATGACGACAAAGGATTTAGAATAGTACATAAACTTAGTTAATGAAGCAGCAGCCGGGTTTGAGCAGATTGACTCCCACTTTGAAAGAAGTTGTACTGTGAGTAAAATGCTATCAAACATCATTGCAGGCTACAGAGGAATCTTTTGTGAAAGGAAGAGTTCAGTGATACAGAAAACGTCATTGTTGTCCTATTTTAAGAAATTGCCACAGTCACCCCAACCTTCAGCCACCACCACCCTGTTCAGTCATCAGCCATCATCATCGAGGCAAGACCCTCCACCAGCAAAAAGATTATGACTCACTGAAGGCTCAGATGATGGTTAGCATGTTTTAGCAATGAAGTATTTTATAATTAAGGTACAAACATGTTTTGAACATAATGCTCTTGCATGCATAATAGACTGACTACTACAGTATAGTATAAACATAACTTTTATATACACTGGGAAACCAAAAATTTCGTGTTACTTGCTTTATTGCAATAGGTGCTTTATTGCAGTGTTCTGGAACCAAGCCTGCAATATCTCTGAGGTATGCCTGCATGTCGTATTTTTTCCAGCTAGCTCTGCCAGTGTGTCATCATCATCATCATCATCTCCTTCTCCTCCTCTTCTCCCTCCTCCTTCTTCTTTTTAAAATTGAGGTATAATTGACATATAACATTAAATTAATTTCAGGTGTACAACGTGTTTTAATATTTGTATATATTATGAAATGATCACCACAATAAGTCTAGTCAACATCTATTACCATACTTTTAGTATCTCGCTCTCAGAATAGGTGATGCAAGCAAAGGTGCATGGGACTAGCAGAGCTGCAGTGGGTCTTCAGGGAAGCAGTCTCCTAGTGAGGGTTGAGCATCTTCTCTGGCCCTCCCAGAAATTCTAGGAACTACCTAACACCCTTTAATAAATTGCTTTCCTATTTCAACTAGCTTAAGTGGGTTTTGCTGTTTGCTACTATGGATGCACTGATACACTGTTCTTTTTTCAGTTCCTCTAATGTACCAACCACAAAATTTCCTCTTTTTTCAGTCTCATGCCCTCTGTAGATAATCCCTCCATCTCAGTAGTCTGTCCTCCCAATTATCATTTTCTCTTTCTCCAAAAAGTAGGATAAAAAGAACATTTACATGGTGTTTTTGGTTTTTTTTTGAATGTCACATTAGTTGCTGACTGCTGTTTTCCAAAGCATTGTTTTCTACTCTATGAAAAGGCGTACTGAAAATTACTTTCTTCTTAAAAAGTTTAGCCCATTTTCTCATACCCAAAGTCCTATGTAGTATTTTTATTTTTAAAAATCATGAAGAGGGTGAGGCTTCCTACATCTGGCATATATTTAGTTATTCTTTATGGGGACTGCATTTTCTTGGGTTTTATTTTGCCCCCATTAACACAGCTTCATCATCTCCTTAGCTATGCTAGATTTTAAGTGTAGGACACAGAGGTAAAATATTGTCATTCTGAAGGTAAAAGACATTTTTAAGGAAACCTGGGAAAATTGGAGACCTTTTAAGACCAAGACTTTACCTAGAGAGGTTATGAGGAAAATCTAAGATACAGACTTTTAAAGATCTCAGTCAAATCCCAGAAATGATGAAGTTTGATCTAAGGAGAAAAAAAAGGTCTGAGAATTCTACTGTTTCTGACATCTGATCGAGTTGTTTTGGAAAAATGGTTGTATGATGGCTGATACATTTGATGATGAACACTTGATAGATTACTGATGAGTGCTGGAGAAGTCCTGAGTGGGAAACTTTTCAGGAACTTAAACATTGAACATTTTGAAACACTGAGTATTTCACTTTGAGACTCAGTGTGGGACTGGATTATAATAATAGAATTCACAAACTCCATGACCCCTTATGGAATCAAGTCTCAATCATTAGGGAGGAGTGTGGCATCAAATCTGTCCTGTTCATATTTTAAAAATCTCTAGGAAGATGTTTTCCAACCCCTGCAGTAATTCTTTTTTTATTCTAACAAGTGACTGTGTTCTTGTTCTTTGCTACCTTCCATAGTATTTGAGTCTGTTTTTTTACTGCTTAACCTGACTCAGGTTTGTTTATTTAAATTACTTAAATTCATGTTTCTAATGTCAATGTAGGCCTTACTAATATTACCAAATACCTTTTTTAAAATTTTTTGTCCCTTAGAGAATTTGTTATTTTATATGTGGGAATGTAATTTTGGGGAAAGAGTAGTTGCATTATTTTCCTTCTACTTTGCACGTTTTCCTGGACATGTCAATATTACTTAGCACCACATATGCTTAATACTCCTAATATTTATAAACAATTCCAAAAACAATTTGCTTGCATTTCCTTACATTTTATAAATATTGTATTAATCTGAAATAATTACCTTCACATATATTTAAAACAAATGCTGCAAAAAAAAATTGTCCTGTTACTATTGACATATTATAAGCTTAGTTTGGGAAGATTATTAAAGGTAATATTTATTTTTAAACTTACTAAAATGAAATAAAACTTTACTTGGAAGTAAAAGTAATTCACTTGCTAAAGAAAATCCAGCACAATGCAACTTGAAGTCCATGTGGATTGCGACTCTATTATCTGGAAAGAAAAGATCCAGATAATGTGAAGAAAATATTTTCTCATCCATGTTTCATATCAATATAACATTGTTACTTAAAACTGACTTAAAAGACCAGCAGAAGCCTCAGAGCTTCTTTATTTTTATGTTTCTAGACAATCTGCTTTTTTACCCTACTTCCTCTGTCCAAATCTGTGGCTTAATTCAATTCAACAAATATTTACTGAAATTATGGCTTAAGAGAAAACAGAGTCTCTGCAACCATTAAAAAGAATGAGGATTGTGGTGATGGTTACACAATTCTATGAATATTCTAAAAACCATTGAATTATACACCTTAACTGGGTGAATTATATGGTGTGTGGATTATATCTCAGTAAAGCTGTTACAAAAAAAAAAAGCAAGGAGAGTTACATGGACTAATATGAAAAGAGAACCAAGATATATAGGTGAGGCGTGGGGAGCAACAACAGAAAAATACATATAGAATGATCTCATTTATGTAAAAATAATAATGCACATTTCTGGAAGGATATATAAGAAACTATCAGCAACTGTTGCTTTTGAGTAATTGGAATAGGAAATTTTGATGGAGTGGTGGCCAGGGAAGTTTTACTTTTTTCTTCATACGCTTTTTACACTGTTTTAATGTTTACCATGAGCCTGTATTACTTTTATAATAATGGTTTTCAAAGCTGGATTATTTTATAGGGTGCTATGTATCAGATGCTGGGGAATGTAGGAGTTCTAGAACCTGCATAAACCATTCACTGTGATGGGCAACATCTAGCAGGGCTTCAAGGTGAATAGGGGTCAGTCAATAAGTGCTTGTTGACTCAGTGAATGGATGGATTGAACTATATGATTTTGCCTTTATATGGGATATTCAACCAAGGAATAGTTATCTGTAGCTTCTCTGGATAGGATAAATATACATGGTAGAAAGACAAAGTTCAAAACCCCTTGTCTTCCTAAAGCATGCTCAGAATTTGACTGGGGAGATAAAACATCTCACATATTTAGGAAAAAATACAAGTAAAAGGCAGTAGATATGAGAGAACTACAGAGCAAGACACGTCGTATCCCGCTTGCTTCCCTAATGTCTGTGGTCCAACTCCTCAGCTTCTTGGGACATTGGAACAACTTATGTCTTCTCCATTCCTTCTCTGCTCTCCTTTTCCACCTTATGCACAGAGATAAGAAAGAGCTAAGAAGTGAAAGGAACAGAAAAGGTAGACAGGGTTGGATGGGTCCAAAGGACTGTGTCAAGGAGGAGAAAGAGTTTTACAGTAGACTTATGGCCTAGCATATAAGTTAAAACATGAAGTTGGGACGCCATTGCAAAGGACTTCTGTGGAGACCATGACCAAGACCACCCTCAGAAAACCTCAGAGGGGAAATGGAAAATCTCCTAGTCCTCTACACACATGGAGATAAAGGAAACTGTATAACCTGTGGTGCAGGCACAGAACAAACGATTGTAGAATATTATGCAACCAGAATATTGAGACCCAGAACTCAAACATTAGGCATGGATAATTACTCAAAGAGTCATGGTTTGTTGAGTGGCTTTACAAGGTAGCAGAGGTTTATATTGGGACCCTTCCAGTAGGGAAGAAAATAAATTTCTGTGAGTCCTTTTGTTCAGACCTGGCAGAATTTTCACTCCTGCAGGCTGCTGACCATCATCCCCTCCTTGGTCTGTCCCCATGACAAAGGAAATGATACACCATTCGGATACTTCCTTTGTGCTGTTTGTGTACCCACTGAGGCTTGATAAAGCTAGAAATTGGTACCATTGGTATCTGCGAGTTTCACTTCTGTCATCCTCCAACCTAAGCCCCTCCTTCTCTGACACAGGCCTATGGACCCTTGAATAACAGCCTAAGGTGTTTGAACTTTATCATGTTGACAGTATAAATAGTTCATGCTTTATTGGTTACAGAAACAAAGACAGTGCTTTTGGAAGGTTAATATGAGAGCAGGGTACACGTTGGATGGAAGCAGAAAGAAGACTAAGATTGAGGGAACTCTTTATGGTTAGTTAGAATAAATCAGGTGTGAGATGATGTGAAAGTGGGCATCAGTGGAGTCTGTGATTCTTATCACTTCAGGAGAAAAACTCAGCTCTGAATTCATTAATTCCTTTCCCTCTTGCAAAGTTCCTTTAGATGGGTAGGGGAACAGAGGAAGCCTTGAGCAAGTAAATATGCAAATTAAAATATGCATAAGACTCCTGAGCACCAAGGTGTGATAACTGGGCTGGCTCTAGATTTTCTTTTCCTCTTGTCCAAACCAGGTATTTCTGAATCTCAAACAGTACACTTACTGCTCTTCCAGAATCTGTGATCAATCCTGATCCCAAGCACAGGTGTTAAGGAAGCCCCCCCTCACTCCACATCAAGCCCTTGAGGCTGCTTCTGTGGCCCACTTGTCGCTCCAGCACCCAGGGCCTGGTCTCTTGCACCTGTCATCTTGTCTGTGGCTACTTCCCTGTGCTTCCTTGGTGATGGTTTTTCTGTAGGACCTAGAGGTGGTGTTCTCTGACCAAAACCTGCAGCTGCTCTGATCCCTGCCTTCACACATCTCCTGTTACTAACCAGCTGCCTGGAGTTATGCCCTGTCCCATCCCAGCTTGAATCTCTCTTACTCTTTGTTCATTTCAGTTATTGGTTCTTCTACCTTATCTGTCCTTCATTTTGAATGTGCCATACTCTCCATACTCATTCCCACATGCCAACTATGCTAGCTGGCACCAAAGACCGCACCCAGTGAGCCAGCTTCCCAGTTGTCAGGCCTTTCTGTAGTTCCTTCCCTCCACATTGAATCTGGGTGGCATTGTGGCTTCTATAATATAACGGACAGAAGTGATGGCTGTGCCAGTTCTGGCCTAACCATTAGAAAAGGCTTGGCATCTTCTGCTTCTGTGTTCTCAGAAGCCAAGTTGCCTGTGAGAAGTCTGACTACGCTGATGAAAGATAGGCCACATGGAGAGCCCTGGAGGATGAGGAGCTCTGTAAAGAGACATGCTATGTGGTGGAGCACTAAAGCACCAGATACAGGAGGGAAGAAGTCATCTGGAACATTCCACTACAGTCAAGCCTCCAAATGACTCCAGCCCCAGCTGCCATATGACTACAACCATATGAGAGACCCCCAGTGAGACCAGCAGAAAACCACCCATCTAAGCCCAGTTAACCCACGGAATTATGAGAAAGACAGTAAGTTTGTTGTGTAGAAGCAGATATCTGAATCAAAACCTTCAAGCAAGAGATCCTTGACTATATCCAGTCCTTTGCCTGAACTTCTGATAGTAGTTGGGTTGGCCAAAAAGTTCGTTTAGGTTTTTGTAGCATCTTACGGAAAAACCCGAACAAACTTTTTGACCAACCCAATAGTAGTCAACAATTTTTTTTTAAATGTATAACTGAGTCACCTTACTGTACAGCAGATATCAACACAACACTGTACAACAACTGTACTTCAACAGCAACAAAAAAACCCTAAAAAAAACCCCTGTAACTATACATCTCAACCCTAGGTATATATATACACGTACTGGCAAATAAATGAGAAATAGGCTAGATAGTAACAATTGTTGTTTTGGGGTAGTAGAACTCTGGGTGACTTTTTTTTTCCTTCGTCTATTTGTCTAACTGGCCCAAGTTTTCTTTAGTGAGGAAATCTATATAATGAAGGTATGGAATTTTAAATTATGTCACAATTGGGAGTAATTTAAGCAAAACTTGCCTAAGTGTACAGAGTGTGGTGGACTAGAAAATCTTTCAAAGTTCAGGTTGCTGTAAAAGGATTGGTTCTAGAACTTGGCATTAGATGGGTGGGTTAGCTCAGGAAGAAAGCATAAGAAGGGGATATGATGGTTGCACACAACCTTTACTGTCATTCAGTGGGTGGTATTTCCAGGTGTCATGTTGACCACAATCCCACGTGAGCTGGGGAACCCCGGTCTTCTTTTCTGCTCAGGGTTAAACATGCCGAGAGAGGGTGGTTCACACAAGTCATCCACAGAACACACCTGTGACTCTCACAGCTGAATCCAAGTTTTCCTTTTCACCTTTCTGCCCACTTGGCTGGAGCCAGAGGGAAGGGAGGAGGAGGAACACAAGACACGGTCTGTGCTCTACAGCTGATCCACATCCCCTGATCATGCCTCCTGACAGCACACAAACGTCCTCACAGTAAACCTCTGGCAACTGATAATATTTCTTTTCCAAATAAGCTCATTGTTCATGGAAGAGCCAGGCTTAAACTTGGGAACATTATCATCTGTATAGCTCAGTATCATCTTTAACCCAAACTGAGAACTTCCGTGTTGGAATATGCAATGGAACACAGGATATCATCTCTGCTCTCATGGAATTCACAGTTTAGCTGCACTGCTGAGATATTTACATATGAAGAAATTACAATATAGGAAGATTATAGATACTAATTTTTTTAATAGATCTTTATCGGAGTATAATTACTTCACAATACTGTGCTAGTCTCTGTTGCACAACAAAGTGAATCAGCCATATGCATACACAAGTCCCCATATCCCCTCCCTCTTGAGCCTCCCTCCCACCTTCCCTATCCCACCCCTCTAGGTCATCGCAAATCACTGAGCTGATTTCCCTGTGCTAGCTGTTGCTTCCCACCAGCCAACTATTTTACATTGTCTAGTTTCCCCAGCACCACTTATTGAAGAGGCTGTCTTTTCTCCATTGTATGTTCTTGCCTCCTTTGTCGGAAATTAGGTGCCCATATGTGCGTGGGTTTATTTCTGGGCATTCTATCTTGTACCGTTGATCTATATTTCTGTTTTTGTGCCAGTACCATACTGTCTTTTTCTTTTTTTTAACATCTTTATTGGAGTATAATTGCTTTACAGTGGTGTGTTAGTTTCTGCTTTATAACCAAGTGAATCAGTTATACATATACATATATCCCCATATCTCTTCCCTCTTGCGTCTTCCTCCCTCCCACCCTCCCCATCCCACCCCTCTAGGTGGTCACAAAGCACCGAGCTGATCTCCCTGTGCTATGTGGCTGCTTCCCACTAGATACCAGTTTTACATTTGGTAGCATATATATATGTCCATGCCACTCTCTCACTTACTCCCAGCTTACCCTTCCCCCTCCCCATGTCCTCAAGTCCATTCTCTAGTAGATCTGCGTCTTTATTCCCAACCTGCCCCTAGATTCTTCATGACCACTTTTTTTTTTTTTAGATTCCATATATATGTGTTAGCATACGGTGTTTGTTTTTCTCTTTCTGACTTACTTCACTCTGTATGGCAGACTCTAGGTCCGTCCACCTCACTACAAATAACTCAGTTTCGTTCCTTTTTATGACTGAGTAATATTCCATTGTATATATGTGCCACATCTTCTTTTTCCATTCATCTGTTGATGGACACTAAGGTTGCTTCCATGTCCTGGCTATTGTAAATAGTGCTGCAGTGAACATTGTGGTACCTGACCCTTGTTGAATTATGGTTCTCTCAGGGTATATGCCCAGTAGTGGGATTGCTGGGTCATATGGTAGTTCTATTTGTAGTTTTTTAAGGAACCTCCATACTGTTCTCCATAGGGGCTGTATCAATTTACATTCCCACCAACAGTGCAAGAAGTTCCCTTTTCTCAACACCCTCTCTCCAGCATCTATTGTTTGAAGATTTTTTGTTGATGGCCATTCTGACTGGTGTGAGATAATATCTCATTGTAGTTTTGATTTGCATTTCTCTAATGATTAATGATGTTGAGCATTCTTTCATGTGTTTGTTGGTAATCTGTATATCTTCTTTGGAGAAATGTCTATTTAGGTCTTCTGCCCATTTTTGGATTGGTTTAATTGGTTTTTTGATATTGAGCTGCATGAGCTGCTTGTAAATTTTGGAGATTAATCCTTTGTTAGTTGCTTCATTTGCAAATATTTTCTCCCGTTCTGAGGGTTGTCTTTTTGTCTTATTTATGTTTTCCTTTGCTGTGCAAAAGCTTTTACGTTTCATTAAGTCCCATTTGTTTATTTTTGTATTTATTTCCATTTCTCTAGGAGGTGGGTCAAAAAGGATCTTGCTGTGATTTATGTCATAGAGTGTTTTTCCTATGTTTTCCTCTAAGAGTTTGATAATGTCTGGCCTTAAATTTAGGTCTTTAATCCATTTTGAGTTTATTTTTGTATATGGTGTTAGGGAGTGTTCTAATTTCATTCCTTTACGTGTAGCTGTCCAGTTTTCCCAGCACCACTTATTGAAGAGGCTGTCTTTTCTCCATTGTATATCCTTGCCTCCTTTGTCATTGATTAGTTGACCATATGTGTATGGGTTTATCTCTGGGCTTTCTGTCCTGTTCCATTGATCTATATTTCTGTTTTTGTGCCAGTACCATACTGTCTTGATTACTGTAAGTTTGTGGTATCGTTTGAAGTCAGGGACCCTGATTCCTCCAACTCCATTTTTCTTTCGCAAGATGGCTTTGGCTATTTGGGGTCTTTTGTGTTTCCATACGAATTGTAAAGTCTTTTGTTCTAGTACTGTGAAGAATGCCATTGGTAGTTTGATAGGGATTGCATTGAATCTGTAAATTTCTCTGGTAGTAGAGTCATTTTCACAATATAGATTCTTTCAATCCAAGAACATGGTATATTTCTCCATCTGTTTATGTCATCTTTGATTTCTTTCATCAGTGTTTTATAGTTTTCTGAGTACAAGTCTTTCGTCTCCTTAGGCAGGTTTATTCCTAGGTATTTTATTCTATTTGTTGCAATCGTAAATGGGAGTGTTTCCTTAATTTCTCTTTCTGATTTTTCATTGTTGGTATAGGAATGCCAGAGATTTCTGTGCATTAATTCTGTATCCTGCAAACTTACCACATTCACTGATTAGTTCTAGTAGTTTTCTGGTGGCATCTTTAGGATTTTCTATTTATGGTATCATGTCATTGGCAAATAGTGACAGTGTTACTTCTTCTTCTCCAATTTGTACTCCTTTTATTTCTTTTTCTTCTCTGATTGCCGTGGCTAGGACTTCCATAAGAATGATGAGAGGGGACATCCATGTCTTGTTCCTGATCTTAGTGGAAATGCTTTCAGTTTTTCACCATTGAGGTTGATGCTTGCTGTGAGTTTGTCATATATGGCCTTTATTATGTATTATGAGGTAGGTTCCCTCTGTGCCCATTTTCTGGAGAGTTTTTATCATAAATGGGTGTTGAATTTTGTCAAAAGCTTTCTCTGCATCTATTGAGATGATCGTATGGTTTTTTTTCCTTAATTTGTTAATGTGGTGTATCACATTGATTGATTTGCATGTATTGAAGAATCTTTGCATCCCTGGAATAAATCCCACTTAATTGTGGTGTATGATCCTTTTAATGTGCTGTTGGATTCTGTTTGCTAGTATTTTGCTCAGGATTTTTGTATCTACGTTCATCAGTGATATTGGTCTATAATTTTCTTTTTTGGTGATATCTTTTTCTGGTTTTGGTATAAGGTGATGGCAGCTTCATAGAATGAGTTTGGGAGTGTTTCTCCTTCTGCAATTTTTTGGAAGAGTTTGAGAATTTTCAGTGCTAGCTCTTCTCTGAAGTGTTTGATGGAATTCGCCTGTGAAGCCATCTGGTCCTGAACTTTTGTTTGCTGGAGGATTTTAAATTATGGTTTCCATTTCATTACTTGTGATAGATCTGTTTATATTTTCTAATTCTTCCTGATTCAGTCTTGGAAAGTTGTACCTTTCCAAGAATTTATCCATTTCTTCATGGTTGTCCATTTTATTGGCACATAGCTGTTTGTAGTAGTCTCTTATAATCCATTGTACTTTATTGATTTGCACCCTCTTCCTTTTTTTCTTGATGAGTTTGGCTAAGGGTTTATCAATTTTCTTTATCTCCTCAAAGAAATAGCTTTTAATTTTATTGATCTTTGCTATTGTTTTCTTCGTTTCTATTTCATTTATTTCTGCTTTCATCTTCATGATTTCTTTCCTTCTACTGACCTTGCGTTTTCTTTGTTCTTCTTTCTCTAGTTGTTTAAGTGTAGGGTTAGATTGTTTATTTGCAATTTTTCTTGTTTCTTGAGGTTTGGCTATATTGCTATAAACTTTCCTCTTAGAACTGCTTTTGCTGTGTCCCATAGGTTTTCAGTAGTCATGTTTTCATTGTCATTTGTTTCTATGCATTTTTTAAATTACTTCTATGATTTCTTCAGTGATCTCTTGGTTATTTAGTAGCGCACTGTTTAGCCTTCATATATTTGTGTTTTTTACAGTTTTTTTCCTGTAACTGATTTCCAATCTCATAGCGTTGTGGTCAGAAAAGATGCTTTATACGATTTCAGTTTTCTTAAATTTTCCGAAGCTTGATTTGTGATCCAAGATGTGATCTATCCTGAAGAATGTTGCATGTGCACTTGAGAAGAAAGTGTGTTCTGCTACTTTTGGGTGGAATGTTCTATAAATATCAATGAGATCTTTCTGGTCTGTTGTGTCATTTAAAGCTTGTGTTTCCTTATTTATTTTCTGTTCGGATGATCTGTCCACTGGTGTAAGTAGGGTATTAAAGTCCCGTACTATTATTGTGTTACTGTCAATTTCTCCTTTCATGGTTGTTAGCATTTGCCTTATGTATTGAGTTGCTCCTATGTGAGGTGCATAAACATCTATAATTGTTATATCTTCTTCTTGGATTGATCCTTTGATGATTATGTAGTGTCCCTCCTTATCTCCTGTAACAGTCTTTATTTTAAAGTCTATTTTATCTGATACAAGTATTGCTACTCTGGCTTTCTTTTGATTTCCATTTGCATTGAATATCTTTTTCCATCCCTTCACTTTCAGTCTGTATGTGTCCCTAGGTCTGAAGTGGGTCTCTTGTAGACAGCATATATATGGGTCTTGTTTTTGTATCTGTTCAGCCAGTCTGTTTCTTTTGGCTGGGGCATTTAATCCATTTACATTTAAGGTAATTATCGATATGTATGTTCCTATTACCATTTTCTTAATTCTTTTGGGTTTGTTTTTGTGGGTCATTTTCTTCTCTTGTGTTTCCTGCTTAAAGAACTTTCTTTAGCATTTGTAGTAAAGCTGGTTTGGTGGTGCTGAATTCTCTTAGCTTCTGCTTGTCTGAAAAGCTTTTGACTTCATCGTATCTGAATGAGATCCTTGCTGAGTAGAGTAATCTTGGTTGTAGGTTTTTCTCTTTCATCAGTTTAAGTATATCCTGTCACTCCCTTCTTTTTTTTTTTAATTTATTTTATTTTATTTTTTTAATTATTTTTGGCTGTGTTGCATCTTTGTTGCTGCACGCGGGCTTTCTCTAGTTGCCGTGAGTGGGGTCTCCTCTTCATTCTGGTGTGCAGGCTTCTCATTGTGGTGGCTTCTCTTAACATGGAACACGGACTCTAGGTGCGCAGGTTTCATTAGTTGTGGCTCGTGGGCTCTAGAGTGCAGGCTCAGCAGTTGTGGTGCATGGGCCTAGCTGCTCCACGGCACGTGGGATCTTCCTGGACCAGGGCTCAAACCCATGTCCCCTGCATTGGCAGGTGGAGTCTCAACCATTGTGCCACCAGGGAAGCCCCACCACGCCCTTCTTGCCTGCAGAGTTTCCACTGAAAAATCAGCTGATGACCTTATGGGGATTCCATTGTATATTATTTTTTGTTTTTCCCTTGCTGCTTTTAATATTTTTGCTTTGAATTTAATTTTTGTTAGTTTGATTAATATGTGTCTTCGTGTGTTTTTCCTAGGATTTATCCTGTATGGGACTCTCTGTGCTTCCTGGACTTGGGTGACTGTTTCTTTTCCCATGTTAGGGAAGTTTTCAACTATAATTTCTTCAAATATTTTCTCAGACCCTCTCTTTTTCTCTTCTTCTTCTGGGACCCCTATAATTCGAATGTTGCTGCGTTTAGTGTTTTCCCAGAGGTTTCTGAGATTGTCTTCAATTCTTTTCATTCTTTTCTCTTTATTCTGCTCCTCGGCAGTTATGTCCACCATTTTGTCTTCCAGCTCACTTATTCCTTCTTCTGTCGCAGTTATCCTGTTACTGATTCCTTCTATTGTATTTTTCATTTCAGTTATTTTATTGTTCGTCTCCGTTTATTTGTTCTTTCGTTCTTCTAGATCTTTGTTAAACATTTCTTGTATTTTCTCAATCACTGCCTCCATCCTATTTCCGAGATTCTGGATCTTGACTATCTTTACTATCATTTTAGTATCATTACTATCATTACTCTGAATTTTTTCAGGTAGATTGCCTATTTCCTCTTCATTTATTTAGTCTTGTATGTTTTTACCTTGCTCCTTCATCTGTGACATATTTTTTTGCCATCTCATTTTTTTTTTTTTTTAATGAGTCAGGATTGTATAAGACAGGATTTAATAAGACAGGATTGTGTTCCTGTCTTACTGGTTCTTTGGCCTGAGGCTTCCAGTACTGGGGTTTGTAGCTATTGAGTAGAGCTGGGTCTTGGTGCTGAGATGAGGAACTCCATGAGACCTCACTCCGATGAATATTCCCTAGGGTCTGAGGTTCTCTGTTAGTCCAGAGGTTCAGACACAGAGCTCCCACTGCAGAAGCTTCGGCCCGACCCCTGGCTCATGAGCCAAGATCCCGCAAGCTGCCTGAGGTGACAAAAAATATATAAAATAAAGGAAAAAATAAAATTAGACTAGGAAACTAACAGATTTGTTAGGAAGAATATAAAAATAAAAATATAGATGAATCAACAACTGGAAGGTACATCAGTACCACAGTAGTAAAAAAGAGGAGGAGGGAAAAGAAAAAAAAAAGGAGGGGGGAAAGACCTTTGTTGTGGAGAGCAGGGCCTAAGCAAGGGTGAGGTTTGGGTGGTGGTCGGGGCCAATGCTCAGGACCCACAGGGCTGGAAAAGGCCCTGGGGGCTGTGGGGGGTGGGACTTAGGCTCAAGGGACAAAAGGGGCCCAGTCGTGCCCCCCACCCCTGGTCTCAGAGGGCAGGGGACCTCACCTGGGAGCCCAGCAGGCTTCCTGGGCTCAAGTAGGCAGGGCAAATGCCCTCCTCTCCTCTCCTGCTCCTCCAGTCTGGGAGGGCCCCTCTCGCCTGCCTCTCCTGGTCTCCCTGGCCTCCCTCCTGTGCCCTCAAGAACCCACACAGCCTGGATGGGGCTTTGGAGGGGGGTTACCAGCCTGGGAGCTCAGCAGGCTCCCCAGCCCTAGTGGGCCAGGCGATCACCCTCTGCTCCTCTCCCGCTCTTCCCAGAGAGTTCCTCCTGCCTGCCTCTTCTGATCTCCCCAGCCTCAGGGGCACTGATCCTATCTGGCCTCCACTTCTCCTCCCCACTTAGTCCCCCTGCATCCTACTGGTTCACTTTGGGGTTCTTCCCATCCCCTTGGGTGTCAGAGTCCCTCACCAGCGGCCAGCACGTGCCCTAGTTGTGGGGAAAAACTAACTCTGCATCTTCCCACACTGCCATCTTGACTTCCATATATCAGTCAGCAACTGACTGCTAACTGCATACCAGGGATATGTTATAGGTGCTTTGCATGTATGAAATAATTCGATATGCAACAACAACCCTGTGAGATATGCACTATTTTTAGCTGTGTTGTGTAATTGGGAAACTAAGGCACAGGAAGGTGACTTACCTTGCCCAATATTACACAGCTCATAAGAACCTAGATTTAAAACCAGGTAACCTGGCTTCTGAGCCCTGAACTCTACTGCCTCCTAGTCTCAGGATTTGCCAGTCTGGCCATCCTCTGATGTCACAAATATCTAGAACTATGCTGAGAATCTATAGGAAATGATGGGACATAGTCACAAGTCAGGCATGGGGACTCTTCTTTGGATTTTTACCTGGGTATGAACTCAAATGTATCATAATGGTGTGATTTAAGAAGTGCTGAAAAAATCCCCTAGGAGCCCCCATTATCTGGAATAGATGCTAAGTTCCTTTCAATAGTTGAAGCATTTATGAAAATGTGAATCCTCCAGGAAGGCTATTCCCTTTAGCCATCATTTCCAAGGTCTATTCCATGGAACTTTCTTTCCCAAGATCTATTCATGCACCAAATACTGTAGTCCCAGCTAGTGAGTCTAAAAATAAGGCCTCACTTCTTTTTTATATATAAATGGCTTTGCCATAACCACCATCCAGTATTTTTACCTGTTTCTCTTCTACACGTTTTCGGAAATGCCTGCATGTTACACAAATGCGTCCTGGTTGAAGCTTGTCATTGTAGACAGCCCTGTGGCTCCATCCACAGGTCCACTGCTCAGCAGATCATCTTTTGCCATCTCATATCTGGCTTCACTTAGGCAGTTGCTGTTCTTCCTTCAAGCTTTGCTCCAAGCATGAAAGCAGAGAATTTCCTTAATTCCACACACTAATAGCCTGTAGCAATTCACAAGACTTATTGAAGGCTTGGAGGCTAAAAGGGGATTATGATCAGAGAAATAAGGAATGAATATACTAGTTGTGATCAGAGACCAACTCTTCCACAGGTCTCCCACCAGCCACCATTCTCCTTGGCATTGTGTGCCATGATGTGGTAGTGGCCGGCCAGCCTACATCCGGGAGGGAACCTGTGTGCCTCCTCCACCTAGAGGCCAGCCTCCAACAATCTCAGTCCCCAAGGGATGAAACGATTCTACCCCTTTAGAGTCTTTCCAGGACTACTGATGGGGGTAAGGAAAGAGGGCTGTGGGGAGGTGATGCAGAGAAAAGTGAAAAATCCATCCCTTCCCAATGGGGTTGACTTGCCCCAAGTGCTCACAAAGTACCCATCAGAAGCTAGCACTCAGTGCCTTCTTCAATGAACTATTCATTATTGAACAACACTGTGTTGGGTACACCAAGAATTCACTGCACCAATCCCAACCTGTTACTTTCCAATCTCTTCTCCAGCATGCTGTGAACACTGGTCCAACCCCATACCTTCTGGTCATGGTTCAGTCACTGCCCCAAATCTCCTATAAGCAAATACCTAGGCAAGAACACACAGAGCACTCAGGAACAAGGACAATGTTCAGGCATAGGGTAGTCTAAATGTAGATTTAGAAGAAAAAAAAAATAGTTCTTAGTGTTATCATTCTGCTAAAAAATAAATCCAAACACATTACTAAATGAAACTTAATATTTCAATTTGAAGCATCTACATTTAGTTGTTTCTACTGTATTCAGGTCTTCCAAAAAGAACGGTGATGTATGTATATTAAAAAAAAAAAAAACCCGCATGCTGTAATATTGTGCATTAAAAGTAGCAGAAAGCAAGCAAGCAAGCTGCGGTTAGAGACAAACCACTCCAAACCCATGCAACTTTGTAACCAGAACACCAACATCAACATAAATGTTACCTGGGGAATTAACTGGGACCACACAGGAGACTACCATAGTGAATGAAAAAAACCCCAGACACAGCAGAGAGGAAATACTGCTAACACCTCATTTAGAGCACAGATGGTAGGTGCTGAGAAATGCCCTTGGAAGTGGGCCTCTGAGCTGGCAGTCTGTTTTTGTGGTGGGCCTGGGAGGCAGCATGAGTTCAGGCCATGGCCGCCAAACTGAGTAACCCCAGCTACAGCAGGGCCGCAGGCTGCCAGCTCTCCTCATCCGTACCCTTTGCAAAGAGTCAGATTTTCTCTCAACCTGTTCTTTCACAGAGAGTGAAGTGGTTTCAAGTGTCCTATTTGTGGGGAGTCTCCATTTCACCTCCTTCACTGTGCACAGACTAAAGGCCTGGGCTTTGGTTTCTACACCTGACTCCATGCCTCCTCACTCTTGCCCCCTGGAACAGAGGTCAGCAAACTTTTCTTTAAAGGGCTAGATAGTAAGTATTTTCACCGTTGCCAGTCATATGATGTCTGTCGAAACTGCTCAGTTCTGCTGTTGTAGTGCAAAAGGAGCCGGAGACAATATGTAAACACTGGGCCTGGCTGGGTTCCAATAAGACTTGACAAAAACAGGAGAGGCGATTTTGGCTCCCAGACTGTAGTTTGCTGACCCCTGACCCAGAGAAGCACCACTTTCTGTATTGTGTGTTCATCTGCTTCTGGGATATGGGCTTACTCTTTGTGTTTTCTCTCTCTTAAGGATTTCCCCTTATTTCTTGTGAGCTTAATAAGATGTTTTAAAGTGTCTTTGTGTGATTTATCCAGACCTGGGTGTTTCAGGGTGGTAGAGGGAGTTTTGTAAAACCTAGTTCTCCATCCCGTTGGAAACAGAAGTCTGGTATGTCTTTTTCTATCTCTTTAATGTCAATCTTCAGTATTATGTTTTAGAAGTTCTCCCATAAATAGGATATAGCTGGATTTTGTTTTACTTTTCAATCTGATAGTCTCTGCCTTTTAACTGATGAATTAAATTAGTTTACATTCACTATGATTACTGGTATCTTTAAATTTATTTTAGTCACTCTATATTATATTTTCTATTTATCATGCTATTTCTAATCTTTCTTTTTCTTCCTCTTTCTTCCTTCTACAACATTAATCAAGTTTTCCTTTATTCTATCGTTTCCCTTTCAGTTGTTTGGAAATTCAACATTTAACTACCGTTCTGTGGACAGTAGCCTTTATATTTTAAATATGCACAAGTAACTTAATAAAGTCTAGTGTCATTACAACCTCTACTCTCCTCCCAGTGATGGTGGGCCTGTAGGACGCTCCACTGATCACACTTCAGTTTTCCATTTTAATTTTATCTAGTTCTGGGTTTTAATCCCCCAAATTGATATTTCAGTCAGTTTTTACCAATTTCATTTCTCACCATTGCTTCTTGCATTCTACACATTCTTCTGAGCTCATTTCCCCTCGGAAATACATCTTTCAATTAGTTGTTCTTGCACTTCCCTGGTGGCACAGTGGTTGAGAGTCCGCCTGCCGATGCAGGGGACACAGGTTCGTGCCCCAGTCCGGGAAGATCCCACATGCCGCGGAGCGGCTAGGCCCATGAGCCATGGCCGCTGAGCCTGTGCGTCTGGAGCCTGTGCTCCGCAACGGGAGAGGCCACAACAGTGAGAGGCCCACGTACCATAAATAAATAAATTAGTTGTTCTTTCAGCAAGTATCTAAGTGTAGGGAATACTCTCCACCTTTGTTTTTTTTTGTTTTTTACATCTTTATTGGAGTATAATTGCTTTACAATGGTGTGTTAGTTTCTGTTTTATAGCAAAGTGAATCAGTTATACATATACATATGTTCCCATATCTCTTGCATCTCCCTCCCTTCCCACCCTCCCTATCCCACCCCTCTAGGTGGTCACAAAGCACCGAGCTGATCTCCCTGTGCTATGCGGCTGCTTCCCACTAGCTATCTATTTTACGTTTGGTAGTGTATATATGTCCATGCCACTCTCTCACTTTGTCACAGCTTACCCTTCCCCCTCCCCATATCCTCAAGTCCATTCTCTAATAGGTCTGTGTCTTTATTCCCGTTTTACCCCTAGGTTCTTCATGACATTTTTTTTTTCTTAGATTCCATATATATGTGTTAGCATACGGTATTTGTCTTTCTCTTTCTGACTTACTTCACTCTGTATGACAGACTCTAGGTCCATCCACCTCATTACAAATAACTCAATTTCGGTTCTTTTTATGGCTGAGTAATATCCCATTGTATATATGTGCCACATCTTCTTTATCCATTCATCCGATGATGGACACTTAGGTTGTTTCCATCTCCTGGCTATTGTAAATAGAGCTGCAATGAACATTTTGGTACATGACTCTTTTTGAATTATGATTCTCTCAGGGTATATGCCCAGTAGTGGGATTGCTGGGTCATATGGTAGTTCTATTTGTAGTTTTTTAAGGAACCTCCATACTGTTCTCCATAGTGGCTGTACCAATTCACATTCCCACCAGCAGTGCAAGAGGGTTCCCTTTTCTCCACACCCTCTCCAGCATTTATTGTTTGTAGATTTTTTGATGATGGCCATTCTGACCGGTGTGAGATGATATCTCATTGTAGTTTTGATTTGCATTTCTCTAATGATTAATGATCCACCAAAGAACTGTCAACAACTGCCAGCTTTTCTCTGATGCACCTGCTAGTGTTGGAGGGTCTCCTGCAGAGGCGGGGGATGCTGTGGCTCACCGAGGGGATAAGGACACTGGCAGCAGAAGTTCTGGGAAGTACTCCCTGGCGTGAGCCCTTCCAGAGTTCCACCTTTGTTTTTTAAAAAGTTTTTATTTTGGGCTTCCCTGGTGGCGCAGTGGTTGAGAGTCTGCCTGCCGATGCAGGGGACACGGGTTCGTGCCCCGGTCCAGGAGGATCCCACATGCCGCGGAGCGGCTGGGCCCGTGAGCCATGGCTGCTGAGCCTGCGCGTCCGGAGCCTGTGCTCCGCAACGGGAGAGGCCACAACAGTGAGAGGCCCGCATACCGCAAAAAAAAAAAAAAAAAAAAGTTTTTATTTTATTATTCATGCCTGAATAATATTCTACCTGGGTGTAAAATTCTGAGTTGACAATATTTTTCTTCATGACTCTAAAGATATAATGTCCTAGATAATCTAGGATCTTTCAGATTCTGTGGCTGCTATTGAGATGTGTGTTATCAATCAAATTGTTCATTTGTAGAGAACCCCTCTCTTTCCTTTTTTGTTTACTTTTAACATTTTCTCTTAGTTTTCTTAGATAACTTTACTACAATATTTCCATGTGTGATTTGCCTTTATTTATATTGTGCTTCTCGAATATTTATGTCTTTTACCAATTCTGGAAATTTCTTAATCATTATGTTTTTGAATATTGTCTCTTTATTGTTCTGTGTACTCTTTCTTTCTAGAACTTCTTTTAGAAATTTATTAAATCTTCTCATTTTTTTCTCTTATGCTTCTTACTCTTATATTTTCCATCTCTATTTCTGTGCTGTATTCTCAGTTGTTTTTTCAGTTCTATTTTAAAGTTCACTAATTCTTTCTTCAGCTGTGCCTAATCTTCTATTTAACTCATCCACTGAACTTTAACAATTACAAATTTTTTCATTTTTGTAATTTTCCAATTTTTAAATGTTTTGAAATTTTACATTTTATTTGGAAGTAAAATCTGGTTCTTGGTTTAGTATAGTGGTTCAGACCATATACTCTGGTGCTATAGACTGAAAGTTGTGTTCCCCAAATTCATATGTTGAAATCCTAACCCCCAATGTGATGGTATTGGGAGATGGGGCTTCTGGGAGGTGATTAGGTCATGAAGGTATAGCCCAAATGAATCAGGTTAATGCCCTTGTAAAAGAGACCCCAGATAGTTCCCTTTCCCTTTTTGCCATGTGAGGTTACAATGAGAAGATGGCCATTTATGAACCATGAAATGGCTTCTCACCAGACACTGAATCTGCTGGCACTGAACTTGGTCTTTCCAGCCTCCAGACTGAGAGAACTAAATTTCTGTTGTTTATAAACCACTCAGTTTATGGTATTTTTGTTATAGCAGCCCAAATGGACTAAGACATTTGGATAGAGAATGTTTTTGTACAAACTTCAGCTCTGTTTCTTATTAGACTTGTGACCTGGAGCAAGTTACTTAATCTCTCTGTGCTCCAGTTTTCTCATCTATAAACTGGTAAAATAATAATACCTCATAACACAATATAACAGTGTTGTTTGAGGATTAAATGAATTAGTATTTGCAAAGCATTTTTAAATTAAAATTGGAATTTATTTTATTTATTTATTTTTAAAATTTGTTTATATTTTTGACCATGCCCTACGGCCTGCGGGATTTTAGTTCCCCAACCAGGGATCAAACCTGCGTCCTTGGCAGGAGGAAAGCCAGGAGTCCTAACTACTGGCCTGTCAGGAAATTTCCTTGCAAAGCATCTAGAAAAGTGGTCAGTGCTGTGCTATTATTATTATCATCATCAACATCATTCAAAGCAGTCTTTTTCCATTTCTCATTTCTGTGTTTCAATTACTTCTGTTACAGCTTTAATAATTTTAAAGATATTCCCTTTGGTAGTCACTTTCTATATCCCATCTAGTAACTCAAATTCTTGAATATAATCTTCCTGTATTTTATGACCGTTTACTGTGCCTCAAACAAAAATTGTTACGTACTTATTCTGTGACTTTTTATCATGAGCCTCATATTCAATGAGGCTGAATATTTTGTGAAAATGCCCTGCCACCTGTCTGTGTCTGTTGTACCATGTAGTTTTGCTTTTACTTATGCCAGGAGTGCCAGGGACATCTCTGTTCATAACCTAATTTTCTGTTTGTATTTTGAAATGGGGTTTCCTGGAATGCAATATAAATTTAAACTCCAACCCCGAGTAAGGATCAAGCATGGATTTTGTATCTCTCAGGGAATTACATGTTTCCCCCCACAGGTTGCCTAGACAGAGGCAGACAAGATTTACTAGGGTCTCCTCTGCAGGTGGGCAGATTTTTTTCTCTTGAGTCTTAGTCCCAACACCTCACCGAAAATGTGTCTACGTAAACTTTAATTCCAAGCCTCCAGGCTGTCAGGTCACTACTCTGGCTTTAAGTTTCTTCCTTCCTGTTAGCATCTTTTGATTCTCTTCCAGAAATGTTTTATGCAGCGTTTGCAGGTGTTTCCGGTGCTTTGGGATATGTTAGCTCTCCATCTTGCAGAACCCTCAGTAGACTTTCTTCTCACAACATTATTTCACAACTGTCTTCCTTCCTTACTAGTCCCCTTCCTTCTCAATATTTCATTTTTCATCTTATTATCTTCCCCCACTTCATACCAGTTTCTTTCCTTCCCTGGTAGTATATTTCGATCCTAGAGAGTCCCATATGTGCTATGACAACCTGAAAAGATAAATAGCCTTATTAAATGGTCTTTTACTGTCATTGAGATGCCAAAGTATTTGTACCAAGGGCAATGCATATTGGGTTGTTGCAGGCAGTCATTTTAGCATCACAGACTTTGATCCTATAGGAATATTTCCTGATTTTGCTCTTCTTCTCTTCTCTCTACTGAGTGTTTTAGATTTCATCATTGTTTCTGATAGCTATTGATGTGTTAGTCATATTCTCTTACTGCATTCCTGACTCTGATAAACTGTGCTTTGAAAAATAACCTTGGTTAATTATACTATCTTGAGGAAGAGTGCCCAGACTGGCTGATACAAAGATTCAGGCCTCTTTGGTAGATATATTCCTATATTGAAGATGAGAATATTAGGCAAAACAGTCTCTCTACTGGTAATCATAACCATACCCAGCTCCTTGCTCTGATTTCTCACTCACCAAGCAAGCTTCTTAGAGCCAGTGTGACTCCTTCTGTAGAACACAGAAGCCCATGTAGATTGCCAACCAGCAGGCGTGATTCCATCAGGCCATATCGCATGAACTTTCTTTCCAAAAATTAGGAAATTAGAATTTGGTATTATAAAAACCACAATACAGACCTCATTGAGCTTTTACTTTTTATTGTAGTAAAATATACTTATCATAACATTTACCATTTTAACCTTCTTTTGAGTGTACAAATCAGTGGCATTAGATACATTCACATGGTTTTGTAACCATCACCACTATCCATCCCAAACTGAAACTCTGTACCCATTAAACAATAACTCTCCCTTCCTCTTTCCCTCAGCCCCTCATAACCACTTCTTTCTCTTTGAATTTGACTATCTAGATACAATAATTGTCCTTTTGTGTCTGCCTTATTTCACTTAGCATAATGTCCACAAGGTTCATTCATGTTGTAGCATGTGACAGGATTTCATTGAGCCTTTACTTTTATTTTTAAATTTTATTTATTTATTTTTGTTTGGTTTACGTAAAATTTTTTTTTAATTTTTAAAGGTTACTTTCCATTTACAGTTATTAAAAAACATTGGCTATATTTCCTGTGTTGTACAATACATCCTTGAGCCTATTTTATACTTAACAGTTTGTACCTCCCATTGCCCCACCCTTATATTGCACCTCCCCCCAACCACCAGTTTATTCTCTACATCTGTGAGTCGAGCCTTTACATATATCCTCTGGGAGATAGAAGATTCTTTATTAGCCACAAAGCCATAAGGAGTTTTATCTAAATAGATACTGAGATCACTGCTGACATCTCTCACTCATCAGCCCTTTAAATGCCACTCTCTCCCACAGCTACTGCTCTGGCTCTGTCATGTTTGAACTTTCCTTAGCCTTTTAGCAAAAGAAAGACTTTGGAAGCACATTATCTTCACATGAGAAGGGAATTTTTATTCTGAAGTACGTAAGCTGTTTAACTTATTAGGTGAAAATTTGAAGGCACAGACCTTCACAGTAGGGGAGCTGCCTAGTCTAACAAGAAAGCAATGTCTTTGACAGCCCCAGCTTATCTTTACTCCATCTCTGCCCTGTGAGATGTGCCCTCCTACTGTGAGAGGGAGCTAGTCACGTCCTGGTCACCTACACCAGGTACAGATTTTTGTTACCAGTAATTATCTCAGCCTTACTCCTCCTCCTTCCTCTTACCCCTTCAGACTGCCAATCAGTCCCGCTCTATGTGTTTCAGCCACTTCCCTTTGCCTGGGAATAAGGTCCACACTCCTTACTCTGACTTTTAGGGCCTCACATAATAGAACCCCAAATCACCTTTCCAGATCCAGCAAAACAGGATTCTTTACTATTCTTATATGTGTCCTGTATTGTCCTCCTTTGTCTTATTTCATGCTTTTTCCTTTGATGGCAACACCTGCTTTAGAGTTTCTTTCAAAATTATGGCCCTTAAATAAAGTTCATCTCAAATATCCACCTTGTCCAAGGAACCCTTTCAAATTTTTCCATCTCCATTCAATCATTTCCCCTGGTAAGTCCTTAGAACACTTTTATTTCCACCTCTCTTTTCAAGTTTATCAGATTATCCTTGAATTGTAGTTATCCACACATTTGCCTTAGTGCCTCAAACTTAGTAGGCTGGGAATTGTCTAAAGGAGGTGACTGTGTCTTGCTTTCCCACAACACCTAGCACTGTGACTTGTGCAAAGTAGGTCCTTTATCAATATATTTGTTCTATCATTTACATGTTAACTTAGAGCATGTCCATGGCACTGCAACCTTGAATCAATCATGGAACCAGTTCTAGAATAGGTGTGACCTCTGGAGACCAAGGGGAAGGAAGGAGAAGGTAGGACCAGGCAGTGTAGGAGGCAGATCTGGCTAGTAGATGCGTGTCCACTGCTGATTATTTACCCAGAGTAAGTGGGACATGGGTAACATTTTGTTTACCCCATCATTGGTTCCTGTTGGTTACAATGTCGGGAGGAAGTGCAAATGCAAAGGACCTTAAACTCAGATGAAGAAATAAAGTTGGGGCTTCCCTGGTGGCACAGTGGTTGGGAGTCTGCCTGCCGATGCAGGGGACGTGGGTTCGTGCCCCAGTCCGGGAGGATCCCACATGCTGCGGAGCGGCTGGGCCCTTGAGCCATGGCCGCTGGGCCTGCGCGTCCGGAGCCTGTGCTCCACAGCAGTGAGAGGCCCGCGTACCGCACAAAAAAAAAGAAAGAAAGAAAGAAAGAAAGTGATATGGAAGTGAAAAGAAGAATCCAGATTTTTAAGGATTTGTACTTCCTTTTTTAACAGAGGAGAGAGCAAAATCAGATTACTCAGATGATTTCTGTAACTCTGAAATGTCCCCAGTGCTTCACAATGTTAATGATTAAGTTACTATAGAGAATAACAGATTTTCTAAGAAATTTTAGAAATTTAGAAAATAAATAGACACAATCTTAAATTACTACCTTCTGGAGGGTAATTTTTGACTAATCCTGTACAAACTAGATGATACTGGTTTCTAGATTGTTTGCCTGATGATTTTTTAAACTATGTTATACTTATAAAAATAATGTCCAAATCATATTTAAGGTTTCAGGGGAAAAGGTGATTTAATGGTGGGCTTTTATTCTCAAGTTAAAATTGCTGTGCTCAGTTTTTAGAAAAATAAATGTTGTTGATTCCAGACTGAGCAACACCTATTTAGGAGGAGTGAAAAAGCAAATAAGAAATGAGGAATGGGCTTCCCTGGTGGCGCAGTAGTTGAGAGTCCGCCTGCCGATGCAGGGGGCACGGGTTCGTGCCCCGGTCCGGGAAGATCCCACATGCCGCGGAGCGGCTGGGCCCATGAGCCATGGCTGCTGAGCCTGCGCGTCCGGAGCCTGTGCTCCACAATGGGAGAGGCCACAACAGTGAGAGGCCCACGCACCGATAAAAAAAAAAAAAGAAAGAAAGAAATGAGGAAAACCCTTGAGGAGTAAATAATGAAGCAGGTTGCAAATTATAAGTATTTTTAGTTCTTCATCTTAGGAGACATTGGATGGTAGACCCCCACTGGCCAATATTTTAGAATTCTTAAGAGATAGAGAAAGTCCAGGAGGACTGAGGAAAGAAATGTTTATAGAGTTTCTTTATTTTTTAAAAAGAACAAAGAGAGACCCTAATGACTAAGGATTGCATTTACTTAAGCTCTGATCCTGAGATGAAGATTGTAGATCAAATCCTCAAAAAATCTACTTATGGTATAGACATCTAGAGGCACACAGGATCCTGGAGAGGAACAGGGTGGCTTTATGAAACTCAGTATGTCAGACAATTTTAATTTCCTTCCATGACAGGGTGATGGAACATGTAGCTTGGAGGCAAGCAATAGAGGCCATTTATCTGTCTTTTACTCAAGCTTTCAATTCTATCATACATGGGATGCCCAGCAGCCAGCCAAGAAAGTGTAAGTTGAACACCATGTTTTTCAAGCTGCAAGTCCTGGAGAGTTCCAGGAGAATTTTAAATACAAGCATACATTCTTGAATAGAGGGTTATATCTTTTTTTAAAGTGCTCTAGCAGTTAAGAAGAAAAATACTAACTTCTGTTTTGCAGTAAAAGAATTATAATTGAAAGATCTGCATATAGAATGACTTTAGCTTCTTACATTTTTCTGAATGGTTTTTGGTCCCCAGATGTATTTTGGAGGCTGTATTAATGGATCCCAGCAGGAACCAGATGGTACAATTAAACTGGGGAACTGAGAGAATTTCCTGAAAGGACTATCCACAAAGGGGTGGGCAGGATTTAGGGAACAACAAAGGGTGGTGTAGCTGGAACAGCTGTTACCAGCCCTGATGTGAGGGGTCTGGAAGGGAGCAATAACCAGAACCTAGAGGACAGCAGTATGACTAGGGCCATCCAGAGGGACTGTGGCCTGTGGTAGGGCACACAGGTATCCTGCCATGACTCAGCCCAAGGAAAGTGTGCAAACCCATGAAATTATATGCAAACTCAGGGGTATACATGTGAATGTGCATTTTTCTGCTGAGCAGGTCCATAGATTTTTATCAACAGTCTCCAAAATGAATCCCAAATGTTAAGAGCTATGTTTTTAAAAGAAGGATATAAAATTTAAACTCACTTTGTTGTATTTCTGAAGTTGATAGTTTGTAGTCCTTGTTAAGTACCTACAGGGTGCAAAGCACTAAATAACATTCTATAACTGGATAAAAATGAACCAGGAGAAGTTATTGAGTGTATTTTGGACCAAAGATTGTGTTTTACTAAGATTGTGTTGTGTGTCAATGGTCTAGTGTGTTTGGGAGTGAAACATGGAGCAGAGGAACTGGTCTGGCTGTAGCAAATTACACGTAGCAAATTACACTGAATAATATACACATGTTACTTGGAAAGGTTGGTCAAGGGATAACATTTGGGCAAAATTAACTTGACAGGTAGTCAGCTATGTATTTGCTTTAATTGGTTGATTGATTGTGGTTTTGTTTGTTTTTTGGGTTTTGTTTATATATGTACACACACACGTGTGTAATTCATATATATGATATATGTCTTAGCTGTGGGTACCATAACAAAATAACAATGACTGAGTGGCTTAAACAACAGAAATTTATTTTCTCACAGTTCTGGAAGCTACAGGTCCCAGACCAAGATTCCAGCTGATTCCATATCGGTTGAGAGCTCTCTTCCTGGTTTGCAGATGGCAACCTTCTCACTGCATCCTCACATGGACTTTTCTCAGTACATGTGTACAGAGAGAGAAAGAGAGTGAGCTCTCTGGTGTCCCTTCTGATAAGGACACTAATTCTATCAGATCAGGGCCCCATCATGTGACCTCATTTAACCTAATTCCTTATAGACCCCTATCTCCAAATATAGCAGCACTGAGGGTTAGATCTTCAACATAAGAATTTGGTGAGGGGAACACAAAAATTTAATCCATAACAATATATATAAATATATTAATATGTATAATTAATTCACTTTTACTGTGTCAGGCACTGTGCACGTTGCTGGAGATATAAAATGGTTAAGATATTCCTCTTTTTGGTGAGAATGCTAAAAATCTACTCTTAGCAAATTTCAAGTGTACAGCACAGAGTTAAACTATAGTCACCGTACTGTACATCAGATCCTCAAAACTTATCATCTTATAACTAGAAATTTGTACCGTTTGACCACTTAGACCAACATCTCCCCATTCCCTGCGCCCAGCCCTTGGTAATCACCATTCTACTCTCTGTTTCTATGAATCTGACTTTTTTTTTGGATTCCACATGTAAGTAATACCATACAGTATTTGTCTTTGGTTTATTTTACTTGGTATAATGCCCTCCAGTTTCATCCATGTTGTCACAAATGGCAGGATTTCCTTTTTTTTATGGATAAATAATATTCCATTGTGTGTATCTATCTATCTATAAATAGATACAGTGCATTGTGTGTATGTGTATATATATATATATACACACATACATACACATATATAACGCACACATATATATAACACATTTTCTTTATCCATTCATCAGTCAACAGACACTTATGTTGTTTCCATAGCTTGGCTATTGCATGAAAGGTAACTATGTGAGGTGATGGATGTGTTAATTAACTTGATTGTGGTAATCATTCCACAATGTGTATATATTATCAAGTCATCATATTGTACACTTGAAAATGTATACATTTTAGCTGTCAACTATACCTCAGTTAGAGAAAAAAGATACTGTTCTTGTTGAGGAGTAAGAGTCAAGTAAAAGAGCTTGACCTTTATATAACTAGTCCCATGGAGGCACCATTGAAAGACTTCTAGAAGTTCAGCTGGAGGAGTGCCTGCCAGATTCCCAGACTCTTCATTCTTTTAAATCAGTGCCTTTTGACCCAGGCTGCACATCACCAGGGGAAATTTTTTTAATAGGGTTTCCCAGTCCCACTTCCAGAGATTCTCATTTAGCTGGTCTGAGATGGGGCCCCAAATGGTGGTTTTTGAAGGCTTCCCTGCTGACCCTAACGTGCAGCAGTGTTGAGAGCCACCTGGAGTAAAGGCACTGACACACACACCCCTTCCACACCCCACACCCCACACTCACCACTACACTACACTACACTCTGGCCTCTTGGAATCACGGCTAGTTGTTCTTCTTCTGATGATTAGTTCACATTTTGTCTTAGAGATGCTGTAAAATTTTTCTCTTTATGAAGCAGCTGCTAGGCAGCCCAGAGCCAATTCAGCGCCTCCTGTCGGCAGGTGCATAGACTGTATGCGATGCATCTTGGTATTAGCTTCAGGCTTTGTGCCAATGATGCCCATTCCCTTCCCTTTTCCTTTTTCTTTCCCACTTAGGTCTAATTTGTACTATCTTGATGTGCTTTTATTTATCCTTGTAAACTGTCTCTGATTCTTTTGGGGAAGAGGGAGAGATATGGATTTATAATGAATGAATGAACAAAGAAAAAACACACCAAAAATACATGCAACACCCATACACAGAAATCACCAGAAGAGTTTTTGCAAGCCTGTCTGTTTCTTGAATAGATTTCTAGGAGGGCGAGACTGAATGAGTGGAGAAGGTGGGGTTAGAGGTGAGGTGAAGAGCTGGCTCCCAGACTTAGCGCAGGAACAGGTGAGTAGTGACTGAATGCCTGCATCTGACAGCACTCCATGGCAGTCGAAGGGTAGAAGGAGGGCAGTCGAAGGGAGGCATGAGCCTCCCAAATGAAGACAAGCTGGGCAGCCATTATCCAAGTTCATGAGAAAGGACAAGTGTTCTCACATAGCCTACAAACGAGGACACATTGATATCTTCCTAGTGCAACCCTAGTTCTAAGGGAACTAGATGTGATGAACTGAGGGGGAATTAAACTTGGAGACCTTCCTGAAGGAGGTGAATCTAGGGTTTGGTTTTGACAGAGGGGAAAGACATGTGCTATAGCAGAAAGCAAGAAGTTCTAGACATCACCACAACTCTACACTGATGGTACAGAGGACTTTCCACCCCGTAAAATGAGATGTCCTGGGAGGGACAGCCAAGGAGAGCTGAGATGACAAGGGACTGAATAAGGAAAGGATAAGTCTCGTAAAGACTAGAGGCATTTTAGTGAGAGTTTATGAAGGAAATGTATGAAGCGGATTCATTCTTCATTTAACAAACATTTACTGAGCACCTAGAATGAGACAGGCACTGTTTGGGTGCTTGGGGTACAGCAGTAAATAAAACAAATGCAGTCTTTGTCCTCATGAGCCTTATAGCCTAGGCACATTAATTCTATAGAGACACAAATCATGACATAATTGCAAGCGGTGATGAGTAATTTAAGGAGGCTGCAGAGGGCGTTGTGGGAGGCTGTGGGTGGGGCTGGGAGGAAGCTGGCTTGAGGAGCAGGAGGGCTGTCCACTGGTGGACAGGTTGGAGAGCTATCTAGGAGAATCAACTCATAGGACTTGGCAATTGGTTGGATGTGGGAATGAGGAAGGCAGGTTTGTCAAAGAGGTGTCCCAGGTTGCTGGCAGGTGCGTGCGCATAAACACACCCTTCCACAGGAGCTGAGGGGAGGACTGACTGCGATTATTTCTTTCTTCTCTCTCTCATAACCTCTCCTCTTCTCTCAATAAAAAGGAAAATAAGATTTTCCAGGAACAGGTAAATAAAAGTTCATATTGAAGGCTTACGGAGAACAGTCTGAAGTAGTTTCCACCTGGTCTAAAAATATATGTGAAACACAGTGAAAACCACACTAATGACCTCAGTGTTATTCTACCTTACTTTTAGTTCTGATGCTGGTATTTGATGGTGAATTACTGGGATACTTTAAAAATTGCACTCCAAGCATATCTATTGCCAAAAAAGTTCCCAAACTGATGCTCCTCTCAGGAGATTGTTTATTGTCTTTGATTACAAAGAGACAAAAGAGGCCTCTCTCATGGTTGGAATTAAATTTTATTTGAGCCACAACAATATAAATATATGTACACAATGTTACATGCTATTCAAGATTGTAAGCTCTCCTCCACCCTTCCGCCATCCATGCTTCCCAACTCTTAAGTGTATCAGCCTTAGAAGAACCCCCCAGGAGGCATCAACTCATACAGAGCAAGGTGTATTCTCTAAGTGACACCATGCCTGCCAGAGGGTCAAACTGAACAGGGGTACAGGTTGGGTGCAGGCAAGACCTGCTTCAAAGTCACACGAAAGGATGACTTTAACATCTTAAACGCAGGTCTAAATTCACTTGTTATTAATTCCTCAGCCTATGAAGTTAATATTGAAATGAAATTTTAAAAATACAGCCTTGGGCTTCCCTGGTGGCGCAGTGGTTGAGAGTCCACCTGCCGATGCAGGGGACACAGGTTCGTGCCCCGGTCCGGGAAGATCCCACATGCCGCGGAGCGGCTGGGCCTGTGAGCCATGGCCGCTGAGCCTGCTCATCTGGAGCCTGTGCTCCGCAACGGGAGAGGCCACAACAGTGAGAGGCCCACAAACCGCAAAAAAAAAAAAAAAAAAAAGTACAGCCTCTTCAAAATGCATTTTCTTAAAAGAAAAAAAAATTGCTAGAAGGTGATTTAATCATTTGTGATTTCTGAAGAAAAATGAAGATCTTTCTTTGCATTTCCAAGGGTTTTCATTTGAAAATCAATGTGTGATCTAGAGTTGTTACTTTTTGTGATAAAATCACAAACATGGGCAAACCTAAGGCTCTAACCCTATTACGTGGTGCACTGAAATCCTGCAGGGGAAAAAAAAGAAGTATGGTCACATTTCCCTAAGTGTAGCTTTTTCATATAGACCTACATTACACTGACACTTTTTTTCTGTAAATATTTTGAATATGCATCATCAATTTCTGTCACTTGTCCAACATCTAGAAGTGCCTGACAACGTTCTAACATGAATTTCTGGATTAGTTTCAGAAACAGAGTGACGGGTAACTGTATCCACAAGTGGTTGATCTATTTTGATGTGAACCTAATTAATGCTGCATATGAAACTCCAAATGTCACAGTACAGGAGTTTTACAGTTTTAATTATTAGACTGACTTAGCTAACTCATTCTAAAATGAAATTTGAATTTAATTTAATGTAAGTTATTAAACTCTTTTACAATAAATTCTTTTTTTAAGAGAAAGGGTTGTATAAAATCATTCAATTATGATTTTAGCGTGTGGATGAGAACTATATAAAAATGCCACAAATAATATATGACTTCAACATTATGACTGAAACTACAAACTTGCAGGGAAGGATTGGGCTGCCCAGCTATGATGTCTGGTCACGAAGTCCAAGCCGCTGTTTGATGAATCTGGAGATTAGGAGCTGAGGCCGTTTCTGGTACTCCACCAGAACATCATGGGGAGAGTTGATCTGGTCGCATTCAAGTCTGTTGAGAAGTGTCACACAGACCACAGCAGCTAGAAGAGCAAATAAGACCATTACCAAACAAATGGGTTTATCTTTTGCATAGAAACATTAACCAGACACCCCCGTGTCCCTAGCACATGTACTTTGTGTTGTTTTCCTTTTCCATAAATGCAATCTACTGAACCTTCCAGACTTCCATATGAATTATAATTCATATTTCTGTGGACTCCCACCAAACACTCCACCTAAATAAGTTAATTGAAATAATTTTCAGCACTCTCCCTTCTCCTTTCCCCTATAATTGGCTACCTTAAGGCTTAGAAAAGATTTGTGTTCAAGATAATAACAAGGAGGGATCTTTGCCATTCCAAGATACACAAACCTCCAGCTTTCTATCCCATTTCCAATTCTTAGAGCAGGCTTTTCTTTTTCTTTTTTCTTTTTGTAAACATCTTTATTGGAGTATAACTGCTTTACAATGGTATGTTAGTTTCTGCTTTATAACAAAGTGAATCAGCTATACACATACATATATCCCCATATCCCCTCCCTCTGCGTCTCCCTCCCATCCTCCCTATTCCACCCCTCTAGGCGGTCACAAAGCACCGAGCTGATCTCCCTGTGCTATGCAGCTGCTTCCCACTAGCTATCTATTTTACATTTGGTAGTGTATATATGTCCATGCCACACACTCACTTCATCCCAGCTTACCCTTCCCCCTCCCCGTGTCCTCAAGTCCATTCTCTACGTCAAGCAGACTTTTCTTACTTCAGGATATAACTAGAGAGCTAGCCATTTTTTTCCTGAGATGACATTTTACTCCTTGGTGCAGTGTTTGAGTTTGCCTACTGGAGAGGGAAGTAAATAGAGAAGAGATATGGCCACTAACCTTGGGAAATAGCAATAAAGGCGAGTACTGACTCTTTTGAAATCTGAGAAAAAAAAATGAAATGATATGCTTAAATGAAATGATATGCATAAATGATATGCTTAAGAATCAGCTCCATGAAGGAGCACATTTATTAGCATTTAGTTTCTAAAGAATGAGGACAAAATCTTGTGATAGTTACAAAACTAGGGGGAAAGAGCAAACATCTTTCTTTTAAAAAAAATGAAATTTTCATTTTTGAAAACACACCATAAAAGCGGCGTCTTTGGTTTGTTCCAGCAAGAACAAGAAAGAGACATTGGGTCCCCTGCAAATTCTTTATCATCAGTTTCACATGAAATCTTTGATTTCAAGGAATGTGGTTATACACATTGAAATCAGTGACAACCACTTTGAATTGATAGCAGTGTCACAATCTCTATGTTCATCTGCATCATTTTAAAAAGGATTTCAGTGGATCTGGGATTAGATGTAGCTACAGTCACAAGCTTTGAGGTCATGAAGATAAAGTTGGGTTTGAGTGTGATATTTATTTCTTTGACTTCTACACTATCTCAGACTTCTGGATTTGAGAAGGCGAAATGGACTGTAATCATAATAGATGCTTTCTTTTTTGTTTGGTTTAGCTCTTGCTATATGCTGGGTATTTATGATACCATTTAGACCTCATAGCTGTGCCATGAGCTAGCTCTTATTTTTATCCCCTTTGGACAAATGATGAAATGAGGGCTCAGGGAGGTAAAATGGCCCAGTAGGACACAGCTAGTAAATAACCAGTCAATTCCCAGCTTCATAAACTGCTGAGAAGACACTCTACCTCCCATCCCTCCTCCTCTGCACATGGCAAACCATAAGGCAGACAGATCAGTCAAACTGACCCTCCTGTTCAGTGAACTGAAAAGCAATTGAAAATATCCAACTTGAGCTGAGTCAAGTATTTTCATCACCTAGTACCCTGTTTATTCAAAACTCATTCAGTTGTAAAGCAAGTTGGCCCAACAGGTAAACAAGTAAATGGAAGAGCTAGAAACTTCCTTGGCTTTTCAAGTTAATGATCAGCAAGTCTGTGATGGCTGACATGAGCTGGTGGTAGCAGGGAAAAGATGAAAGTCCTTCTCTAATCCTTCACTTGGCAGAAGGATAAAAGGAAACACGTGCTCTGTACTTGTCAAGGAGCGGGAGCTGACTTGACTTAACGTCTTCTCCGGCTATTTCAAGGGTGAGGCCAAAGAGGGACAAGAACAGGTCGTCGCGATCTCAGTGGTGTTTTCTTGATGCTAGAGGACCCATTAACAAGCAGCCTGTAATAATCTTGTCGTCTAAAATTACTATTTCCACAAGCAATTAAAAGGGACTAATTTACCCAAAACAATTTGTCAAAGTTAAGCCTGACAGCTTTGCTACCATAATCCTCAGGTTGGGCAGGGAGTATGGCTCCTGCAGAGAGGCATTCAGTGACCTAGCTGTCACCAAGGAGGTTGTCAGCTAACTGACCTCAGGCTGCAATGGGATGGGAACACACCAGTGTTAACGTGAAGCTCAATGTACCCTCGGCCACACCAGGAACTCCCAGTGATTCTAACTCTTTGATTGTTTTTGGTCCCTTTGCAAATCTGATGAAAGTTGTTAACTGCAACCTCTTTTCACAAAAATACACATATGCACATACACACAAAATATTGTATATAATTTCAAGGGTTTCAGGGCTCCTGAAGCCCACCCTGAATTATTAGAAATCTATGGTCCCCCATGGATCCCTGCTTTAGCTCCACCTCTGTGATTCAGAATGGAGTTCCAGGAAGGTTTTCCAATGAATTGTAGGCAAAGGCAGCAATGTGAGGCAGAAACTCCCTGTGCACAGCAGAACCAAACAGGGCTGGGTCTCAGAAAATGGCAAAGCAGCAAAGGTTGGCTTTGGAGTGTCCAGCCTGGCCCTTAGGACTGCCCCTCTCCCACCTCTCCCCGGCCCTTTACAGGGAGCCCTTCACTTCTCAAGGTTTGAGCTTTTTAGGCAGACCCCATCTTTATTCCTCAGGTGCCTGGTATATAAAACACAGAAACCTCAACAACCCAGAACCTTTGCACTTCCTCTGTCTCCTCTGAGACGTCTATCTCAGGCTGTTGACTGCTAATCAAAAACCAAGTGGAGAAAATTTATATTCAAAGGATCTGATCAAAGCTAAGGAGCATAGGAACAAGTTGTTCGTCTAGACTGGCATTTCTGAAAATGTGCTCCACTGGCCACTTGTGTCAGAACTAGAACTTGTTAATAATGCAGATTTTTAGGCTTTATCACAGACATACAGAAAAAGGAGTGAGGAATAAGAAAGGGCAGTTAATCTGTACTTAAAACAAGAAACTCAGTTAAATTATTTGCACATTGATATTTGACAGCTATTGCGTTAAAGACTTTAAACTCTATCCTGAATTAAATTAAAGCAAATGTTCATACCTGCACCCTAGTACTTTAGGTTCCCAGAGAACCAAGATTTAGCATTAACTCTATCAAAAATTGTCCCATATCTTTTATAAAAGTGTTACTAAAGACACTGTCAATGTAATATAGCTGATAATTTCACTTAAGTTTAACATTTGGATAACGTTTTTATGACAAACCTTAAATGCTTTCTTTATAAGCTAATGAGAGCTGTGTAACTCAAAGTGTTTCCATTTTCAACTTGGCCTCTAGGAAAGTCAGAACTAAATCTAAGTATTTAGATTTAGTATTGCCCTACCAGGTAGCTCTTTGATATTGAGAGCTCCCCATCCACTCCCTTAAATACATGCCTCTTATTCTCTTTACCTTTGCTTAAATTATTTATACATTCATCTTTTATTGAAAGCTGCTGCTAATGCCTTTTAGAAAAAGGAGAAAGTATAAGTAATCTGTCGATAGATAAATATGATACTCTTTTATACCTATGGAATAGTGCCAGGAAAGGGGGTGAGGAGGCAGGAGATAACAGGGCTAGTCCATCTTCGTTTTGATCTGGCTGTGTTTCCTTAGACAGGTCACTTTTTACTCTCTGGGTCTTATTTCATTCTCTGAGAAAGGAGCAGGTTGGACCTCAAAGGTCTTGCTCAGCTTCTGTGCCTCACATTATCTTGGTATGAGGACCATGCTGTCATCTCCAGGAGGTCCAGCTGCAAACTTGGGGACTTGCGCTTCTGCTGGGTGCTGGACCTCCAACCAGAGATGTGTCAGGATGGGCAGAGGATGTGCCTGCTGTGCTAGGGGCAGAGGCTCCAACAGGGAGAACCCAGGGAGCCCCACTGAGGTCACAGGTGGGAAGAGGCAGGTCACAGGTAATGCCAACACACAAAAAGTTGAATCTGTGGCCCCAAATCATTCTCTAACATGTGAGTGTGTTGGTACAGGAAGGCAGGAGTAGGATAGAGGACAGGAGAGTAGAATTAAAATGAATCAAACAAAACTCTAGACACAGACCTTGATTTAAAATATGTAAAAACCAGCAAAGCAAGAAGAAACAATTTTTTAAAATCCTGTCTTTATAAGCGTAATAAATGAATTACTTACCATTTATGCTTGATTTCCCAGACACACTGACTTATTTTCTTGGTAAAATAATAACTGTGCATACTACTGAATAAGTATCAATGTAATGCTTTATTTGATTCCAACACTAACCATCTTGGTATGTGGTTAGCCCTTAGGGGATTTGCTTTCTTTCTAAAGTAGCACAGCTAACTTTTAAAATAGAAAAACCTGCAGGGTTTTTTGTTTGTTTGTTTTTTTGGTTCCTCTGAATAGAGATCTGAACCTTGTGCATCCATGGGAGGCTGCTAGGAAGACTCAGCAGGGCATGGTGCAAAGGGACCTCAAGTCAGACAGAGCTCGGTTCCAATTCCAGTCCAGCTACTTCTTATTTACTGTGAGAACTTGGGAAAGTTATTTAACCTCTCTGAGCCACAGTATCTCTCAGGAGATACTGTGAGGGTGAAGAGCTGCAGTGGGTTGCCTTTTGCCTTTGTGTAATAATATTTCAAAACCCCAATTTTCCTCATTTTTGAATTAAGAAAAAGTCCAGTTCCAGACTGAGTATAATCTTTAATCCTTGTTGTAATATCTTCTTTACTTTATCAGTGATCATCCTGCAGTTCCCAGAGCCCAATAGCCTTCATTTCTGGGACCAGCAGAAGGATATAAAATGGAATTAAAGCCAGATTCTGCTCCCTTTCACTGAGCTGTAATATTATGAAGACTGAATACATTCCCAAAGTTCCCAGTATCTGTCAAAAGAAATAACACTGAATTCTTCCATCACCCTTAAAGAAAATCCACTGTGAGTGCTGCCAACAACTAAAGACAAAGATTTAAGTGAAACTAATCTTGGATAAATATTATGTTTCGTATATTGTCATGCAAGCAAGCTTGTGTCAAAAGGCAGCAGGCACTGTCTTTTAAAGATGGGTAAAAATTGAACGTACTTATCACAAGTTCACAGTGCAAAAGGATTAACATCTTTAATCAGAATGTTAGGGGTTTAATTAAAGTAGATTTTGCTTTAAGAGAGGGACAGATATATGCATATTATAAAACCATAGATGAATGCATTCATACAGCATTGTACAGTGGGTTTACCTTGTTCTGAAGGTTTAGCCTTTCAAGGTAGAATAATTTTGTGACGGCCACTATTTCCCTCACCCAAGTCCTTCTTAAAGCAACAATGGATTCCCACTATTATTTTTCAGGATAATGAGATCAGGATAACAGTAGTGACTTAGGGGTGTCCGTGGCCCCATTTCAAGCAGTTTGTCCACCTATCAAATATCAGGAGATCCACGGGCTACAGCTATAGCAGAAGTATTGTATGAAACTTACAGCAAAGGGAGGCTTAACTTTAAGGCTTTGCCTCTTCCTAGTTGGACAATTTTGTGACACTCCGAAGTCCTTTAGAAAATTCCAAGCCATAAATGTAGCTGGGTAATGAAGGAACCAGTTGAATTTGTTATAGCCGTCTTCCACGGTCAGTAGGGGTTGAGTGGTCATTCTGTTCACTCATTTGTTCATTCATTTAGTAAATATTTATTGAATGCCCATATGGCAGATATTATTCTAAGTGCTAGAGATATAGCCAAAAAAATGACAAACAAGGTCCCTGTTCTCATGCTACTTATACTGTAATGGAGAAAGATGCTAAATACATACCTCCATGCATTAATACATGTAAAATAATATGTAAGTTAATATATAAAGAAAACAGAAATGGAGTCTGGTATAGTGGTAAATGTGATGCAGAGAAATGAAGTGGAATGAGTGAATGAGTGAGTAAGTAGAATGAATGTGGGTAAGTTTAGTTTAGGTAGTCATGCAAAACTTCTCTGATGAAGTGAGACTTAAGGTGAGATCTTATATTAATCATAAAGATAAGAAGTGGTAATCCATGTGGTCCCAGGTGAATGCAGAAAGATCTGTTTTTGCACCGGTCCAAAGTCAATGACTGACTCCTCTGAGTTAGGACAGTGAGCCTCTAGAAGACTCTTGTTTAAATAAAAAGTTGTTATTTATTAGCCATCATTGCCTTACTGTGAAGTCAGATTGGTTATCCAGTCATCTGGTAGTATTAAAGGGACATAAAAAGACCATTAGAGAAGGCTGTCTGGAGAGACTGGGTGGAAAGGGCCATTGCTGACAGTGGGAGAGGGATTGAGGGGGAGGGGCACTAGACCTGGGAGCCCTGAGCGTTCGGTGCCAGATGAAACACATTTTCCAGTGTCGCTTAGCATTGGTATATAACCTCCCTAATAAGTATGTTAAAACAGCTGCTTGTGAAGTCTCTCTCAGCCCTTCCCCAAAGCAAGCTTTTCTACCTCATACAGAGCTTTTCCAAGCTTCACTGCTTTTGCGGAAGGATATAATGAAGTGGGGATGAAAGATAGGAACATGGTAGCATCATATGGGGTTGATGGGGTTTTGGTCTGTTTCCTTGGTGGTTGATCTTCCAGGTGTTGATCTTCCTGTACCAGGAGTGCACCTTTGGAAACGGTGGTGTCTGAGGTAGATAAAGAGTCCCTGTCACCATGAAGAAATTTGGACAGAAATACTCCCAAGAACTGCAGAATTACAGATACAACCTTTAGTGTGCATGTTGGCAGCCCAGAAAGGGTCTGCTCGATGGAAAGGCTGCAGCAGTGGCCTGGAAGAGAGCTATTGGCAGGCTGAAATCAGCTACCAACAGCTCCAATAGCAGCAGAAAAAGGAAAGCGCAGCATGGGGCAAGCTAGAGAGGACAGAGTCCGGGAAGGTACCTGCAGCTGGCAGAGAAAGCAAGGTCACAAGGATTCGTGGCAAGGACAAAAAAATCCCTCATAACAGAATAACGTCGCCGAAGCTTTGGCAACACCCTCAAAGAGAGAAAGACTAGGGTCCGGGGTTCACAAGCCTAGAACTCTCTGGCTGCCTCTTAAGAAAGAACTGATGCTCATCACTAAACTTACATCAGGGCGGCAGTTCGTGACGTGGCATTTTATGTTTGACTAAACTGGTTACCAAATTTTCCTCCATCTGCATATCAGGTGGAGCCATGACTCAAGTGACCTCTTGCTGTTTCCATAAGAAAGAAATGTGAGGAAGCATTTCCTGGAGCAGAAATATCTGAATCCAGGTGTTCCTGCAGGTCATGTGCTGGTTAGGCTGCGGCTCAGGAAAGGGCAAGCTGCCCGCCGCTGGGGCTCCCACTCCCACTAACTTGTGGAGAGAAAAGCAGATGCTGTTGTTTCCCTGAAAGGAGGTATTAATGATGGCCTTCTAAAGAGGACAAGGATGCACTTGCATCCTTTACTCATATGTTACAAGGATTTGTGTGTACGTTCATTCTGAGATGAGAGTAGTGGTTCTACAATTAATCTCTTCTTGTGACCTATAACTCCTGTCTAAAATGTTACCGCATACATTTTGTTTGTAGTTTTGTATATTAAAATTGATTGACAATAAGGACAAGTATTAGAATTAAAGTTCCACTTGTGATCAAATAAGGCATTATTCAGCTGTAATTCTTTACTTCTTTGAAGATTTCTTTGGGGCTGGGACACTAGACTCTCCAGGTATACTGCCAATTGCACTGACGACTCTTCCTTAGTTTCTGCTGGATCTCCCTCACCTCCCTGACTTTTTCATCTGTTTCTACACTCAGGCACTTTGTCATCTCATTTGTTACATGGCTTTAAATGCCATCTATATGCTGTCAACTTCCAATTTTATTTCCCCAGTCCAAATTTCTCACCTAAACTCCAGATTCATAAATCCACCTGCTCACTTAGCCTCCATTTGATGTCTACTACAGTACCGCCAAATCCTCACCCAATTTTTTCTATCCCAACTGTGATAACTCCATCCTTCCAGCTGTTCAGGCCAAAAACCTGGAAATCATTTTTCACTAGCATTTCGCTCCAAATTCCCATCAAATTGTCGACAAATCCTGTTGGATTTGCCTTCAAGATGTATCTAGCATATGACTACTTCTCACCTCCTCCACTGTTGTTGTACTGGTCTATCATCTCTCCCTAGACTACTATATCAGCCCTCTTACTTCTCTCCCTGCTTCTGCCCTTAACCCCAGTAGGATCTTCCCAGATCAGCAGCCAGTGTGCTCCTGTTCAAACGCAAGCCAGATCCCGTCACCTCTCTATTCAAAGCAATGACTTCTCATATCTCTCAGAGTGAAAGTCACAGTTGTCATAGGGACCACACAGTCCATACTCCCTCCATCTCCTACCCTCTCCACTGCTGTCACTCCCCTCCAGTCACACTGGTCTCCCTGTTTCTCTGTCACACTCTGAATGCTCCTGCCTGGTAACCTTAGATTTGCATTTCCTGGACTCCTTTTGCCCAGACACCCACGTGGCATTTTCCTAAATGGCACCTTTTCTGTGTACCCTTCCCTATTTTAATGTATGGTTTCCCTCCCTACCTTGGCTGTCCCTGTGCCCTTTCCCTGCCTTATTTCTCACCATCATGCTCCTCAGCATCTAACATATTACCATATTATTATAGATTGCTCTCTGTTGTTGTTTGTCTCCCTCCTAGACTCCGCAAGGGCAGAGATTCTGTCTGTGTCATCCTCTGCTGTGTCCCTACTGCTTGGGTGCTCAGGCCACTGGTTGATGCACAGAAGTCCTTCTTTCTTTAGGAAGATAATAATTGAGACAAATCTTATCAGCCAAAGATTTGATTTAAAAATCAAGCTTCTTGTATTGTGCTATGCACTCAGTAGGTACACTATAAAACACGTTTGATAGGTGACATATTCTATGGGCTCTTTTCTGAAAAAAAAAAAAAACTATGAATTCTAAAAAAAGTTGCTCCAACATTTTCTTAGACATCATTGTTCATATTTGGGGACTGCTTCCCACTCAAAAATAATATTTTAGATGGTGCTATTTTGCTTTAGGTCTGAGGCTTTCATAGCCAATTTAATAAAGAATATTTTATTAACTTTTCAGGTTTACCTCTTCCATCCATAAAACTTGAATTTTTTTTTAACATCTTTATTGGAGTATAATTGCTTTACAATGGTCTGTTAGTTTCTGCTTTATAACAAAGTGAATCAGTTATACATATACATATGTTCCCATATCTCTTCCCTCTTGAGTCTCCCTCCCTCCCACCCTCCCTATCCCACCCCTCTAGGTGGTCACAAAGCACCGAGCTGATCTCCCTGTGCTATGCGGCTGCTTCCCACTAGCTATCTATTTTACGTTTGGTAGTGTATATATGTCCATGCCACTCTCTCACTTTGTCACAGCTTACCCTTCCCCCTCCCCATATCCTCAAGTCCATTCTCTAATAGGTCTGTGTCTTTATTCCCGTCTTACCCCTAGGTTCTTCATGACATTTTTTTTTCTCAGATTCCATATATATGTGTTAGCATACGGTATTTGTCTTTCTCTTTCTGACTTACTTCACTCTGTATGACAGACTTTAGGTCCATCCACCTCACTACAAATAGCTCAATTTCGTTTCTTTTTATGGCCGAGTAATATTCCATTGTATATATGTGCCACATCTTCTTTATCCATTCATCTGATAATGGACACTTAGGTTGCTTCTGTCTCCTGGCTATTGTAAATAGAGCTGCAATGAACATTTTGGTACATGACTCTTTTTGAATTATGGTTTTCTCAGGGTATATGCCCAGTAGTGGGATTGCTGGGTCATATGGTAGTTCTATTTGTAGTTTTTTAAGGAACCTCCATTCTGTTCTCCATAGTGGCTGTATCAATTTACATTCCCACCAACAGTGCAAGAGGGTTCCCTTTTCTCCACACCCTCTCCAGCATTTATTGTTTGTAGATTTTTTAATCTAGAGGATGACTATGAAAATAATTTAAAATCACAAAGAATAGTTATATTGATTAGTCCTTGTGAAAATTATGTTTTACTTCAGTAGGTTTTCTTGGTGTTGGTCAGAGATTAGTGGTTCTATTGGAATAATTTCACCAAAAATAAAAATGCATGCCACACACATATTTGGTTTCTTAATGCCACTCTCCACCCAAAGGAAGCAGAGATTCTTGGAGAAATGGCTGATCCCAGACCTGAGGCAAGGAAAGTGTAAGTGGTACCTAAGAATCCCGTTGTGCCTGAAAGCAAGAAAATTCTCAAGAGTTAAGAGAATTATGTCAGAAGGACAGAAGAGTGCACTAGAAGGGGCTCTTCCTGGCCACATTTGGGATAATTTGAGTATCAAAAAGAATAATGACAGAAACTGCTTATAACACACTGCTTTGAACAAAATCCACCAAACAATAACGACTCCCTGCCACCAAAAAGAAAAAAGAGAGAGAAGAGCGTGAGAAAGAAAGTCTCTTCTTAAAAGAATGCTAGCTAACAAACGTAGGAGGAATGATGGAATTAGAAAAGCATCATTTGTATTCCATGCTAAAATCACTGGGAAAAGATGATTGGGTTACAGGATATTCGTTCACACAGTGCCAGATTATCATCCCAGAAGTTACTTGCTACTTTCAGAGAGAAAACATTAATTTTTCAGAGGAGGGAGATGGGCAGTTACCCCTTGAGCCAAGTGATCCAACTTGAAATTACTAACAGTGGAATATCTTCACATTACCTTTCCCTGATGTGGTGCAATGGAAAGTTTACATTACTATGAAGTGTTCTTACCACATAGCTGAATCTAATCAAGCCACTAGACTTTACTTCTGCTTTACAGGAAATAAAGTGAAATCCCACGACGACGAGTACAGACAAATCTAGAACATGGATGTTCTACAAGATAACTGCCTGAACTTTTCAAAAATTCCTCTGTCCTGGGGAAAAAAGAAAAGTAGGGAAACTATTCTAGATGTAAAAGTATAGAGATACAATAACTAAGCAATACAGTGTATAAAGTTAATTCAATATTAGATTAAAATAATCTTTAAAGATATTTTTAGGAAAATCAGAAAATTTAAAAATGGAATGGATGTTAAATGATGTTATGAAATGATTTTTACTTTTCTTTATTTTTTTTTTTGGTTTGATAATTGTATTGTGGTCATTAGGAGGACATCCTTATTCTTAGGAAATGATGCTAAGTTACAAGAGTTAAGTGACATAATATTTATAATTTATATACAATGATTCAGGAGAAAAAAGCAAATAGGTGTGTTTGTGTACATGTGTGTATATATATGTATGTATATATATATACACACACACATACACAGTATTCTTTCAATTTTTCTGTATTATTGATTTTTTTTTCAAAATAAAAAAGTTGGGAAAAGCAAAAGTGCATGTAAATTAACTCTAAAAACACACTACTCCACTGATGTTTTGTCCTTTGATGGACTATTTTAGGAATATTTTATTTGTATCATGTCTCAGTAAATTCAGTTGTAGTAGAAAACAGCTTCCACTACCAGGATGAAGAAAGCAGAACAATCTATGAAGTCTTGGCTATGTAACCCACTAGCTGGTGACCTTGGGCAACTTAACTTTTGACCCTTGAGGCTTGGTTTCCTCATTTGCATAACAAATAATGTCCTGCCCACTCACAAGATATTATGAGATAACCGTGCATTCAACCCAAAGTAATCTATAGCTGGATTCCTTTTTCTTCTCCTGGAGAGTGAAAATAACTTCATGAAAGAGGAGAATTTGACCCTTAGGCATTCATGAAAGTCTTACCTTTTAGACCACAAAGTCTACACATGGCCGCAAACACCGTAGATTCCATTTCGATATTCCTGATGCCGGCATTATATGCTCTTTTCAAGTAATCTAACCCCTTTTCTCTGGAAAAGGAGCACAGCGCTCCATCTAGTCGACCCTGGCCTGAAAGAGAATGGAGAATGTTTAGCGACTTGATGTCCCACGGTGGCTGTGGCATCACTAAGAGGCTTGCTGTCAGCCCAAGTGCTCTGTGGCTGACTCTAACTCATGGGCCTGCACCCCAGGTAGGATAAATCTGGCCATCTGAATCATCCTATCAAAGGACCTGGGGCAAGGCTGTGCGCAGCTCAAGAGTCTCACACAGGAATCTCCATGGCACTGAGCTCCCCCAGCTCTGGGACAAGTGACCATTGAATGGCCGCAGCAGCCAGCACTGTGCCCAGAGACAGTAGGACCTGGAGGGTCTCTGGAAGATCTGCCCTTTGAGGAAAATCTCAGGTTGCACCTGCGACTGGCGGCTGGCCCAGGGACCGGTGCTGGGGAAGAAGAAAAGGCTCCAAGCCCCAGTGATGATCCTAAGCTACTTGAGGATCAGGGTGGTGGTTTGGACATTGCAGCTCCATCTGTGCATCATGACCATGGTAACCATACACAGATGGTCGATTTGTCCACCTTTTCCCTGCCACACACCTCAGGCTGCACGCCATTCTTTTGCGATCACATTTTCCCTTCTAGGCTGCTCTCGGTGTTTACTTAGCACTTGAATTCCATCTGTACCAACCAGTGGGGCCAGAAGGAGGTGGAGAAAAGCCTGATGCTGTTACTCCTCCTCCACCGTGGCTGCGCTGGGGACAGGCTTCACCGCATCCCACCCCCAAGGGCGTCCTCTTGAAGTAGGGAGGCCAGTAGACTCTGTCACCATCTATATTGCAAAATCCTCTTTTTTATTTTTTTGCGGTACGTGGGCCTCTCACTGTTGTGGCCTCTCCCGTTGCGGAGCACAGGCCCCGGACGCGCAGGCTCAGCAGCCATGGCTCACGGGCCCAGCCACTCCGCGGCATGTGGGATCTTCCTGGACCGGGGCACGAACCCGTGCCCCCTGCATTGGCAGGCGGACTCTCAACCACTGCGCGACCAGGGAAGCCCCTCTTTTTTCCCTTTCCTGTATCTTTCATGCTATTTCCATCCTTGCTGTCTGCTTCTGCTTGTGCCCTCCTTCTTAGGCTGCCTGCCAACACCTCTAATGCAGTGCTATTTTAGCCGATTCAGACTCAGATGTCCCACAAGTTAAGCAGGTAATGTCAACGAGGTCTGCCTGTTGGAAGGGAGCAGCCTCACCTCACCTTCAGTGAATGTAGCCCCAGATGTGGGCCGAGGCTTGCCAGGGCTGCCATGAATAAATTATTTTATATTTTTAATGTTATGTTATTTCAAGAAGCCAAAAATCTGGATTTTCATATGAAATCTCCAGAAATTATAAATGTTGGCAAAATAATTCATATTCTAAAAAATACTGTGCAGCCCAAAGAAAACATTGACTCCAGTGGGTACCATTTGCAAGTTCTGGCTTAAACCCGTCAGTGACCCTCCCCAAGAAGGAGCCAGTGGCCTGAGACAAAGTCTCAACCCTATCACACCCAAAGTGGCCCCTATCTTATAACACATATGTGGTGACAACACCTTTACTAACCTGAAGTAATGTTTATAGATAATATATCTCCATATATAACTGTTTAGAATTCAATGTAATAGTCTAAGTTTGATCCAAAGGGAAAAGAAAAGAAAAGTAATTAAAAATGGGGTAATATGTAGTTTGATGAACACACTCAAATGCAGCTACACTGTAAGATTTCTAGAATGCCCTCCAAGGAATGGTACCAAGCCTGGTTAGATTCTTTCTTGTGGAATGAGCAAGGTCTGTCCTGGAGGGCGTTTTCTCCTGGCCCCTCCCCGCTTGTGGCAAGAGCTGCTACTTGGGAGTCACCATCAATTTTGTTCCTAAACTTGATTTGGGGACATTTTACTCATGGCCAAGAGAAAAAAGAACTGCTGTGAGACTACCTCATCCCTTTGGGATTTCCTCCCCCAAATATCTCTTCCCATTTCCTGGTTCCCACTCTTTCCTGAGTACCAGATCTCTTCCAAGGTACAGGTGACTGTACCTCAAAATGGAAGAAACATAGAAGCATATCCCCCTTTTCCAATTTAAATTAAAGGCATCAACAGAGATAAGATTTTGCTAACATCACAAATTGCATTTGAGTATCCAATTTGTTGGAGGATTAAACCTACTCTCAAAATAAATTCATTATGTGTGTGTCTCCACCGCTTATTATGTCCTTACGTTCCTATGCTTTAGTAAGTTGAAAAGGCTGTTTCAGTTCCTTTTTTAATCCCCAACTATGAATTTCTAAAGTGGAGTTTTTAATATAAATTGTGGGTTTGAATAACAAAGTATTGCTGGCAATTTTCTGCTGCTTTCACAGTTTATAAATTCTTCTCACCTTCATAAAAATCATAGGTACACATCGTATGTCCAATGAGGGTTGGGAAGTCAGGAATTTCTTTGCTACAGTTGAATAGTTCCTCAGCCAGTTCTTTGTCAAGTTCAGTACTTCTGGTGACAACATTGTCCAAGATTACCTGTTCAAACCGGGGCTTAAAAAAGGAGTCTACGGCTCTATCTGTTATTACAACAGACCCTGGTGCAATCCCTGCAGTGTGGGAATAAATAGGTGGTTACAGAAGAATGTCACTTAGGTTTACTTTTGACACATAGTATGTAATCTCTTCTGCCAACATTAATTAATGCTAGTTGCTAATTATTCTCCCCATTTTCATCTTTAAAATTATTTTCTTTTCCAAATGCAATTAAATAATAACATTCCGAACAGGCATTTACATTTGCTTTCTTTCCAGATTCACATTTACAATGTGATTGGGTTTAAATTTCAAGACAAACATGACTCTTGGACATGCAAATTAGTACTGGCCTTCAGGTTCAAATTTGAATAAAGTAGGTCAGGAATAAACTAAATGAGCCTGCCAGAAAGTAGTTTTCATAAAGTGATGTGACTACTTGATATTTAATCTTCTCTGCAACTCCTTGATTACTATAATTTCTTTGTATCTCTGTCCTCTCTTCCTTTTGATTCTCATTACATCCATTCCCTCCTCCCCTCTCCCATCCCATGTAAATTAGGCCTCTTGGCTGACCTTCCATTGCTACAAAGTCTGGCTTGCTCCTGGGACTCAGGAACTCAAGTCTCAGGGACTTGAGAAACCATTTTCTGCCAACTGTTATTCCCCTGGCCTGGTGTGTTCCCTCATCCTCCCACACACACTTTCATCAGACCAACTTCAACTCATTCTTCTGGTGTCAGCTTAAGTCACTTCCTTCAAAAGATCTGAATCCACAGAGGGGGAAAAAATTAAAAGGCAACACAGATACATTACATTCAATTTTCCCAGGTCCAGCTTTTGACCTAGTTTTTGACCCGTTCTGATTCCTGTTTAGAGCCTGGATGAGGGGATATATATTGATAGGGCCCTAGACTCTCTCTCTGTCCTAATAGTCATCATATTTTTTGTAATTACTCATTTGTTTGTCTATTGCCCTGATAAAACATAGGCTCTATGAAGGCAAGAATAGTGTCTGTCCACTGTTGTCTCCCCAGTAGCATTGTGCCTATCACATTATAGGTATTCCAATAAAAATTTGTTGAATGAGTGAATGTTTCCATAGAGATGCCATAGACAGAGATCTGCAAACTACAATCCATAGGCCAGATCCAGCCCATCTTTGTAAATAGAGCTTTATTGGAACACAGCCACATTCATTCATTTGCATATTTTCTATGATTGCTTCCACACTCTAATGGCAGAGTTGAGAAGTTGCAACAGAAACCGTATGGCCTGCAAAGCCTAAAATATTTACTGTCTGACCTTGTATAGAAAAACTTTACCAACCCCTACCATAGCACGTAGCCATATCCTTCTGGGTTCTTAATAAATTCCAATGTGGATCAACATGGGGTTAATTTAGAAGATCCAGCTAGAGCCCCAAGGTAGGCTCTGATAATAGAGCCTCGGTGAGTCAGATACTTTTTAAAGAAATCAAACAAGTATCTTCTTGAATTATTCACAGTGTCCTAAAAACAGGAAAGTGACTGAGAAGGAAGTTGAAAATGTGGAAATCAAAAATGAAGTTATTCACATGACATCCTAATATTTAGATGTATTAGAGCATTTATATCCCAGTTAAAGTCTCTTAAAGGCCAAGGCACTGTTTATTTGAGTACCTCATCATAATGAAGTTTTGTTGGCTCATCTAAAGAGTGGTAACATCAGCAAAAAAAACAAACAAAAAAAACCCCAACAAGCTACACCTCCTTCATCTCCAAATCAAAGTTTTTAAAACAAAACAAACACATCTTATTGATAAGCTAAGAGTTCTTAATGAGAACAGAACTTCAAAATGATGGATAATCCACAACAGCACATTGCTTTAATTTCCCACAATTCATAGACCTTCATTGTGCTACATGGGCTATATGTATCATGTTACCATCAAACAAAAGACCTAGAATCCATGACCATGAGCTGGATGGTCAGCAGGTTGCTTTGCCCACACTGGACACTTGTTAATATCAAGGGGCAACCACAGCAGTCAGGGTGGTACATTGCATGGGCATGGGCTATGCAGACAGATCCTTGTATCCCACAACTCAAGAATTATGAGCAATCTTAATAACAGTGTTATCCATTTCATCCCCAAATGCATCATTCCCTACTATTGCTTATTTGGGATAATATTGGATAAACAACAGTCCAGAAGGATGCCTGATCTAATAATGATTGCTAACATTCTCCTTCTCTTTCTGGATGGACATCCATAGATGTCCTTCTTTAATCCATCTGTGAGGGCCTTGGCTGGACTTTATTCCTGTACCACAGCTGTGGAAAGGGCATGATATTTTTGAACGTGTTTGTTTCTAGTGAAGCATGACTTAGCCACCTGTGTAATTCTAAGACCAAAATCTCAGCCTTTTTTTTTTTTTTTTATAATTCCCATTCAGTCCTGTCACTCTGTCAACCAAACATTTCCAGTTACAATGCCCTGTCTGTATTTGCATTTGGTGACATAGTAGAATCATCCCCTCACAAGATCTGCTCCTGAAGAAGAGGTTGAAAAAGAAGAAGGTCTCCACAGAACTTTACCTCAGCCCAGGGTAGATGTATAAACAAGGCTCCTGACTAGCTGCCTGACCAGCCAAGGAAGAAGGGAGGAGAGGAGGCTCTGAGAAAACCTTAGGAAGCATCACCCAACTCTTCCCTAAAAGCCTGGCCTGATCTCTTCTGCTGTGTTGGTGAGGAAAAGACCCAGCCAAGAAAAGGGTAGTCACTGACATGAGCTAAAAGCAATGTTTTCCTAAGAGCTATTGATGTCTGCTTACTTAGCTGATAAACAAGGCAAATCTTAGTGATTTATTTCTTTTACTTGAGAGCACTTATAAAATTCCTAAGCTTCAAAATCTATTCGAACCCTCAAAACTTACTCTTATCCTCAAAACATATTTCCTAGCAAGTTTCCACTCCTCCCTTTAAGAACACCTAAGTCCATCTGGGCAGTGGGCTGTGGGATGTCTCACTCCAGGTTTCCATGCAGGGAAAAAGAGAAAGATTATATACACATGCATTTCCTTAAATTTTTAAAATTTTCTTTAAATTTAAATTTCTCAATTGCCTCAAGCCCAGCCCCCTGACACTTTTTAGCCCATCCGGGTTTCTTCTGGGCTCTGAGTACGTTGGTGTGTTACCACACCAATAGCTTACCCTGTATGGAACAACCACTTGGATTTAATAGTATATAAATCAATCCATCTCACCTATTCCCCCTGATGTACCAATTCTGATAATGGTAACATCACAGCACCGGGCATGGTACAGTAATTTAATGAGTTCATGAAGCATAATAGAAATGGAGGGGATGCCCATGCCATGCTGTGGAGAGAAAAGGGAAAGTCATTATACATCTTGCAGAATGATAACACACACAGGACATATTTACTTCCTTCATTACAAGTTAACAGCCCTCAGGTAAATTTACATAATCATTATGACTTTGCCATAGCTGAGGAAAACGTAAGTCAGCTCTAACCGATGCCCACATGACATGCTGATAGATGGGTCCATCTGTGACGATGAAAGAGAGACATCTCCCTGTCAGTTAAACTGAGTTCAGCCCTCATTGTCAAGAGCAGAAGGTGGGGGTGGCGTGGTGTACTGGTGTGTCAGGGCAGTGCCATTTCTCAGTTCCCCACTGGGCTCTTCACAGTGAGTTTTGAAAAAGAGCTCTTTGCAAGATTGACTTGATTTTGAGGAAATATAGATTTGGCTACCATGTATTTAGTCCTTTTCCACTATACTAAATGAAAGAGTAAATCCATCTCATTACTCTCATGTGTCCTTGTTCATTTGTTGATAATTCTGTTGAGCTCTGAAAGGCACAAGGGTAGAGATGTGGGTTACATCTACACCTAACAATTTGGAGTATATAATGGATACACATTCAGTATATAGATCATGACTGCAACTCTAGTCTTCCTCAGCATTTGGAAGAGTAGAATCAATGTCACAGAATAAGGGTCAACACAGGTTAGAGGATTTGGCCACTCCTGGTGGTTACAATATGTTCTAATAATGCTCCAGAAAGGTCCTCCATGCTGGAATCTGTAGTAGCTAGAGCTAAGTTTAGAATGGGTGTCTATTTCATTCTTAATATAACACGAGAGAGTCAAATGTGGTCTTCAGTATTCTACTCTTGGGCACAAAGACTTTGTGTGCAGAAAAGCACCAGGGGCATCTTGGCAGTTAGGTGATGGCTGACACTAATTCTTCATTAACAAATCTAGAAAACTTACAGCCATGACCACAATATTTTCACCTGAGTTCCCTTCTTCTCACTATCAAGAATATTAAACTATGGAAACTTTGAACCTCTGGGTTTCCCATTTTTGGTTGCCATGGAACATGTTCTGACTTCCAAATGCATTGTAAGTCTCCTAGAGGCTATCAATCAAACCGGTATTAGTTGTATGTCCAAGATTCAGTAACACAATAGTACTGCGGGACTTTAACACCTCACTTATACCAATCGACATATCATCAAGACAGAAAATTAATAAGGCAACACAGATTTAAATGACACAATAGACCAGATAGATTTAATTGATATTTCTAGGACATTTCATCTGAAAACAGCAGATTACACTATCTTCTCAAGTGCACTGGTAACATTCTCCAGGATAGATCACATCTTGGGTCACAAATCAAGCCTCGGGAAATTTAAGAAAACAAATAATATCAAGCATCTTTTCCGACCACAACACTATGAGATTAGAAATAAATTACAGGGAAAGAAATGCAAAAAACACAAACACATGGAAGCTAAACAATACGTTACTAAATAACCAAGAGATCACTGAAGAAATCAAAGAGGAAATCAAAAGATACCTAGAGACAAGTGACAATGAAAACACGACAGCCCAAAACCTATGGGGTGCAGTAAAAGCAGCCCTAAGAGGAAAGTTTATAGCAATACAATCCGACCTCAAGAGCCAAGAAAAATCACAAATAAATAATCTAACCTTACACCTGAAAGAACTAGAGAAAGAAAAAAATAAAACCCAAAGTTAGCAGAGGGAAAGAAATCATAAAGGTCAGAGCAGAAATAAATGAAATAGAAACAAAACAATAGCAAAGATCAATAAAACTAAAAGCTAAGTCTTTGAGAAGATAAACAAAATTGATAAACCTTTAGCTAGACTCATCAAGAAAAATAGGGAGATGACTTAAATCAATAAAGTTAGCAATGAAAAAGGAGAAGTTAGGACGGACACCGCAGAAATACAAAGCATCATAAGAGACTACTACAAGCAACTCTAGGCCAATAAAATGGCATGGACAGAAATGGACAAATACTTAGAAAGGTGTAACATTCAAAGACTGAACCAGGAAGAAACAGAAAATATGAACAAACCAATCACAAGTAATCAAATTGAAACTGTGATGAAAAATCTTCCAACAAACAAAAGTCCAGGACCAGATGACTTCACAGGTGAATTCTATCAAACATTTAGAAAAGAGCTAACACCCATCTTTCTCAAACTCTTCCAAGAAATTGCAGAAGAAGGAACACTCCCAAACTCACTCTACGAGGCCACCATCACCCTCATACCAAAACCAGACAAAGATACTACAAAAAAAGAAGGTTACAGAACAATATCACTGATGAATATAGATGCAAAAATCCTCAACAAAATACTAGCAAACAGAATCCAACAACACATTAAAAGGATCATACATCATGATCAAGTGGAATTTATCCTAGGGATGCAAGGATTCTTCAATATACAAAAAATCAATCAATGTGATACACCATATTAACAAATTGAAGAATAAAAACCATATGATCATCTCAGTAGATGCAGAAAAAGCTTTTGACAACATTCAACACCCATTTATGATAAAAACTCTCCAGAGAGTGGGCATAGAGGGAACCTACCTCAACATAATAAAGGTCATATATGACAAACCCACAGCAAACATCATTCTCAATGGTGAAAAATGGAAACCATTTCCTCTAAGATCAGGAACAAGACAAGGATGTCCACTCTTGCCACTATTATTCAACATAGTTTTGGAAGTTCTAGCCATGGCAATCAGAGAAGAAACAGAAATAACAGGAATACAGACTGGAAAAGAAGAAGTAAAACTGTCACTGTTTGCAGATGACATGATACTGTACATAGATAATCCTCAATATGCCACCAGAAAACTACTAGAGGTAATCGATGAATTTTGTAAAGTTGCAGGATACAAAATTAATGCAAGAAATTTCTTGCATTCCTATGCATTAACAACAAAAGATCAGACAGAGAAATTAAGGAAACAATCCCATTCACCATTGCAACAAAAAGAATAAAATACCTAGAAATAAACCTACCTAAGTAGGTAAAATACCTGTACTCAGAAAACTGTAAGACACTGATGAAAGAAATCAAAGATGACACAAACAGATGGAGAGATATACCATGTTCCTGGGTTGGAAGAATCAATATTGTGAAAATGACTCTACTACCCAAAGCAATCTACAGATTCAATGCAATCCCTATCAAACTACCAATGGCACTTTTTACAGAACTAGAACAAAAAATCTTAAAATTTATATGGGGACACAAAAGACCCCGAATAGCCAAAGCAATCTTGAGGGAAAAAGTGGTGCTGGAGGAATCAGACTCCCTGACTTCAGACTATACTACAAAGCTTCAGTAATCAAGACGGTATGGTACTGGCACAAAAACAGAAATATAGATCAATGGAACAGGATAGAAAGCCCAGAGATAAACCCACACACATATGGTCAACTAATCAGTGACAAAGGAGGCAAGGATATACAATGGAGAAAAGACAGTCTCTTCAATAAGTGGTGCTGGAAAAACTGGACAGCTACATGTAAAAGAATGAAATTAGAACACTCCCTAACACCATACACAAAAATGAACTCCAAATGGATTAAAGACCTAAATATAAGACCAGACACCATAAACCTCTTAGTGGAAAACATAGGAAGAACACTCTTTGACATAAACCACAGCAAGATCTTTTTTGACCCACCTCCTAGAGTAATGGAAATAAAAATAAACAAATGGGCCCTAATGAAACTTAAAAGCTTTTGCAAAGCAAAGAAAACTATAAACAAGACGAAAAGACCACCCTCAGAATAGGGGAAAATATTTGCAAATGAATCAATGGACAAAGGATTAATCTCCAAAATATATAAACAGCTCATGCAGCTCAATATTAAAAAAACAAACCCAATCCAAAAATGGGCAGAAGATCTAAAGAGACATTTCTCCAAAGAAGACATATAGAGGGCCAAGAGGCACATGAAAATCTTCTCAACATCACTAATTATTAGTGAAATGCAAATCAAAACTACAATGAGGTATCACCTCATACCGGTCAGAATGGCCATCATGAGAAAATCTACAAACAACAAATTCTGGAGAGGGTGTGGAGAAAAGGGAACCCTCTTGCACTGTTAGTGGGAATGTAAATTGATGCAGCCACTATGGAGAATAGGATGGAGGTTCCTTAAAAAACTAAAAATAGAATTACCATATGATCCAGCAATCCCACTACTGGGCATATACCCAGAGAAAACCATAATTCAAAAAGAGTCATGTACCAATATGTTCATTGCAGCACTATTTACTATAGCCAGGTCATAGAAGCAACCTAAATGCCCATTGACAGATGAATGGATAAAGATGTGGTACGTATATACAAGGAGATATTACTCAGCCATTAAAAGGAATGAAATTGGGTCATTTGTAGAGACGTGGATGGATCTAGAGACTGTCATACAGAGTGAACTATGTCAGAAAGAGAAAAACAACTATTGTATATTAACACATATATGTGGAATCTAGAAAAATGGTACAGATGAACCGGTTTGCAAGGCAGAAATAGAGACACAGATGTAGAGAACAAACGTATGGACACCAAGGGGGGAAAGCGGCCGGGGGTGGAGTTGGTGGTGGGATGAATTGGGAGATTGGGATTGACGTATATACACTAATATGCATAAAATAGATAACTAATAAGAACCTGCTGTTTAAAAAAATAAAATTCAAAAAAAAATGAACAATGCTAAAGGAAAAAAAATAAGTAAAAATGATAAACCCCCCCTAATAAAGACAGCAATTAATCAGTTAAATAAAAGCAAGTACAATATCAACAAAGAGAAACAAATAAAACTTATATTCTATCACCCATTGACAAAATAATACCAAAACATTAGAAAAAAATTATCTGAATTGATACATGAAATACACACAAAACAGCTGTTATAGCAGACTATTTGAAGAATAGAGAAAATTTGAAGGAAACTTTAGAGAGTTACATACATACATACACACATACATGCATACAAGTATAGATGATAGATGGAAGGATAAAGAAAGAAGGAAAAAAAGAGAAAGAAGGAAAAGAAAGAAAGAAAAAGGAAGGAAGGAAGAAAGGAAGAGAAAGAGAGAAAGAAAGAAAGAAATCAGATAGATGGGTAGATACATACACAAAAGATGGAAACATGTATATCAGTAATTCTGAATATGGCTACAGTTCCTTATTCGCATTTTTCTGTATTTTTTAAGTTGATCAAAATTAAAAACATTACTTAATCAAAAAAAATGTATATCCAAGATTAACAAGACTGGACTCTACCACTAATGAATAAACTCTCTAAATCTCATTTCCTCAATTGTATATTAAGAAAATGAACCATTATTTAATCTATTAGGTTCCTCCTAAATCAGATATTTAATAGGTTTATGATTATCACTTAATATGTGTCACGGTGATAAAATGACAAATGGGCTTGTATGTTTCTGCTAGACTCTCTCTCTTTCTCTCTTTCTCTGTCTCTCTCGCTCTCTCTCTCTCTCTCACACACACACACACACACTCCTCAGCAGCTGCTGGAGAGGAAGAATTTTCAAAGAAGTGGTCTCAACTGGAAATCCTCTTTCTGCCTAGTGAGACTCATTTCTAATTGTCTGACCCCTCTGGACATGATGCATATTTCAGTTCTTTTTCCCTGATGGACAGCAGGATCAGTCTACTGCCATTTTTATATCTTACTCTGAAGTTTTACTACTTGTTTATGATAGTTTCACATTTTTATAAATTTTACTTTTCTGTCCTTACCCATTTATTGTGCAAAGAAAAGGACAAAGAGTTGTAGTCTAAAAGTCAAGCAAAAGTTAGCAAGACAAAATGTGCCAAGATCTGGGGATACTCAGTTTCTTTCTAATGTAGCTTTCTGTAATTGTTGAATGAACAAATGAACGAATGGATTCTCCCATGTGAGCCCAAAGCAGGTTTCATGTATTTTGTCCCAGAGGGGAGACCAACTTGGCTGTCCCACCGGTGTTGCATAATTTTCCCTTCTTCGGTCTAGTCTTCCAGCCATGATCATCCATCCTTCCATCTCCACGTACTATAGAGCAATTGATAGTTATTCCCCGGTGCGGGAGTCACATATAATCCAGCTCCTTAGAATTATCACATCTCTGCAGTGGATTCTTCCCTTGTCACCTGGCATACTTAGCTGTGCCCCTTATGAGGGCTGCAGTGTACAGATATGTACAGACTCAGAGCTATTGTTTCAGAATACAGCCCTGTGGCAGAGAGACCCACTTGGAAGGCAAGCTGGGTGCACACGCATGTACGTTCCGCTAAGTGTATGCTATCCTGAGTCCAAGAGGGAAACGGTCTCTGTGTTCCCTAAAATTGCAAGTCATTCCACTTTCATATTGTCTCAGGACACTGTGTGTCCAGAGCTGTTAACATATTCTAAATACAGGAGAGCAGTTTGCAAGAGCTCCATGGAAATGTATTAGCAGCTTTTCAGTGAGCTTATTACAGTGTTAAATGGCACAACTTGGGTAACCCTGAAAATTGGCCCCTGTGTACTAAAAGCCCAACATTCCCAAAGCTGGATAAAGGGTAGAGGAGAAAAAATTGCTGGTGGCTTATTAATCAGTTACAAGCTAAAGAGAGGAAATGTGCTTTGAGGGTTTTTTCTCCTAACTTGCATAGCTAAGTGGTAACTAATAAAGCAAACCAAAGTAGCACTGAATGTTATTTTCTGCCCCTAGGACTTTTTCCAACTATGAATGTCACACCTGGACACTTAATTTATTGTGTGAAAATGCAAAGCAGGAGGGGAAAAAGAACTCCTGTATTTGGAAGTTCCCACTTTCTTTTGCTAGCTTGTGATGACTATGTGACGTGCAGCCATTGAGTACTTACACTGATAGAGAGCACGGGACCAATTTTGTACATACAATATCTGTCAGTCCCGGCACAGATGTCCTTAACGTCTTCTTCACTGTCTTCCAATCTGAGTTCCTTGTGCATAAACAGTGCAAATGCTTTCATTCTGTTAGGGCTTCCACCAACGCAGACAAACTGTTAATAAAAATAAACAATAACCTGCCTTAGTAACTGGGATAAAAAGCAAGGGTCAGCTTTCAACTTTAATGTTTTTATTTTTCAATTATATTCTTAAGGGTATATGTAGATGTTATGGGTTATGTTCATGAGTTAACTAATTGGCATCATTACCCGGTAAATAAGGCAACCAGAAACATAGTTTATGTACATAATTAGTAATGAAAAAGATAATCACAAAATCAAAATAAGTGTTGATTTTGTTCAGGTGGGTGTTTCCTGGTGTTTTTGTCATGGTGAACATCAAGAAGCATCTTAAGTGGACATAGGCAGCTTATTGTTGGGCATTAGCGGGCTATAGGCTTAATGTGTCAATTCCGAGGACATGGAAATACATAACATGAGAACTATAAGTTTAGATGTGTTTTCTGATTCCACATTCCCAATCATACGTTTTTATTATAAAATATACTATGTTAATTTAAAGCTTTAAAGAAAACACATCAAGACTTTCCAACTTCTCATTCAGAAGACATTTTCATGGAACAAGCCTTATCATTGTAGACTAGAAATCTCACTACGGTATTTCTTCATTTCCAACAATTTGGTTTTATTTTTGTCTTATTCACATTTTAACATCTCTGAAATTACAATATGGATTGTAGTCAAGGGTGTCAAATCTAATAAAATATGGTAATAAAATTGTCTGGTGGTTGCTTGTGCAATAGCCTCTTAGGGGTACATCAGTCCCAGGGATGGGAGAGGTGGATATCAGAGAGAGGATGGACATGGCCTAAGAGCAGCGTGGATGAGCAGCCAGACTGGTGGGGACCAGGGCTCAGCAGTGGGGAGGAGGAGTGGCAGCAGATGTCAGAGACCCGAGGAAGCACAGCCCACAGAAAGGTGCCAGGTGCAAAGTCATTCTGGAATCTGAGCTGAGCAGTGAGGTGCACAGAGTCTGAAGAGGCTCCAAGTCAGAGAGATAAGGCAACACAATGATTTAAGGACTAACCTTTGAGGTTAGAGAAGCCTGGCTTTGCACCCCAACCCTGTATCTGATTAAGTAGTTTGTTCAGTGTTATACGTGTAATCTCTACGTGCCTCAGATTATCACCTCCAAAATAGAAACAAACAAACAAACCATAGTATCCTTCAGAGGGTTTTTGTGAGGATAAGATGAGATTGAACATGATAGGGGACAAAGCCAGGCACTTTCTGAGTGGTCAACAAATGGCAACTTCCGTTTTTCATATCATAGAGCAATTTCCTGGCCCTGCTTTTGAGCTTGCTTATTTGTTTCTGTATTTTTGAAATTTAGTGCAAATGAAACTAGTTCAAATCCAGTAAGGAAAAGGCAGCTGGTAGTGCCTGACTGATGTGGGCAGCATTAGGCAGAGCTTCAGAAGGATTGCCAGTGAGGCCCCTCACAAGGATAAAGAGTATCTGCCCAAGGAAATAACTAACTGAGGTTGTAGAATTAGGTGCCCGATTCACAATTTACTGTGAGTATTGGGTGGTCTCATTACATGATGCATTTTGTTTCCATTTAGCAATAATTCCTATGCCACCCTCATTCTCGATGGTGGGATGTAATTATCCTTTTATCCAGGCCCTCTGCCTCTCTTCTACCCTCATTATTATCTTTTCTGTGTCTTCTTATGAGTTTCTCTGTTGGGGCCTAAAGTTGGTAATGAACTGCAATGAAAGTTAGCCATCAAGGCTGAGTAGCAAAGAGGATAAGACCATGGTCTAAGGTAAGTTTTTAAATTAGCATTGATTATTTGTGAAATATTCCCCTCTGTTCGTATGGACAGTTAAGACTTGGCTCAAGATCCAAGTACAAGGAGGTCATTTTTGTTGTTGTTGTTTCCTTTTCACAAAATACAGTAGTTTGAAAATAACCTCAGTGTGTGGTGCCAGTAAATGTAAATTACAACTATTCAGATTGACAATAAAACCAAAACAGATGTTGGAATAGCTTGTGGTTTGAATTCTTCTTTGAACTTAGATATTGCTGTAATCAACAGGAATTTCTGAATGTTTCTGGAGACATAAAGATGATAAGTGTAGACAAAAGCGTTTTTGTTCTTGAAGACTTACTTCTAAATCAGACTTACTAAATATCACCTATTGACACAATTTTCAGTCTGGCTGCTTTGACGAGGAGTAAAATATGGCTGAAGACCACCAACCAATAATGACTTTAAGTGACACTTTCTGTGATTTATGTCCCCCCCAAAAAATTATCATTTGTCCTGGTTTTATCAAAGAAGATAGAAATGTCTTGGGAAGGAGTCTGAAGCATTACAAAACTATGTTAAGGACTTTGCCTAAAGACTGCCAGAATGAACTCACTTTCAAATATGCCTAGTGTCTTGAAAGACTTAGCTTTGCCATGTTGTATTTATCTGGTCCTACTGCAGTATATGTATTTTGTCTGTTAATAAAGGAGTATAGAGACTTAAAATACATATTACATAGTATTGTAAGATAATGCTTTTCCATGTTACTTGAGATTTCTAGGGAGAGATTGGAGGGTACCAGTTAGTGATCTTATAAAAGATATATTTGGAGGTTGAATTTGAGTAGATAACTTCTAAAGATACTCCACTATATTTTTCAACTGATTGATTGATTCAAGTCTATATGACAAAAGACATTAGCTGTTTACCAAACTCTTCCCCCTTCTTTCTGGGCACACTACTAAACTCAACTTCCCAGCCTCCTCTTCAGGTAGATGAGACCATATGCCTGAGTTCCAGCTACTAGAATGTGAACAGAAATGGTGTCGCTTCCAGTTCTAACACATAGAAATCTCCCATTGGTGATCCTATAGATTGTCTTCTGTTTGTCTGCTGAATGGGCGCTGACACCCAGTGAAACTTTGCAAGGCACTCCTTGAAGATGACAGAGCAACAAGATAGAAGGAGCCTGGGTCCCTAATCACCAGTTGGAAGAAAGCCACTGATTGACCAGGAGCACCCACTTGGTACTCAGTGTGAGTGAGAAACAAACTTACATTTTGTTAAGCCACTGATATTTTGAAGTAGCAACTAACAAAACCTTTTAAGTACAGTAAGTAAGAAAATGAATAAAATAGGAATGGTTGTCAGAATCTTTAAGATTTAAAATTTTACACACCCAGAGTTCTCCTTTTCTTTGAAGATAGTGCTGTTAATAATGATTATCATCTCTGTGAAGACAAGGCTGAGTTTTCAGGTACTGATGGATTATGTCCTCTCTTATTAGCTAGAATTGCTACCCTGGGATTTAAGGGAGTTGAGAAATTGAACCTAGCATGTTCTTATTCAAAGATAAGAATGTAACTGGAAGGAGGCAAGTTTCTGAGAAGAGCATCTATAAATATAAGTCAGGCTTTACCTGTTGCCTCTAAAGAATAGGTTAAACAGCCAATTCTGATCATTTGGAACTACGTTACCTGCTCCCCAATCTACACCCCCCCACACACACACACACTTTTGCCTCCTATCCATCAAAATGGCCCAATCAATAGAGTTGTTCTCTAGTAGAAAAAAATGAGTTCTAAACCAGAGCATGTCTTTTTATCCAAAAGAGAATCTATTGAAATTGTCCACAGCCAGGTGGATTATGAGCTTATAAGGTTGGATAGTGGTTATGATGAAGTATGAGAATAGTGCTGATAAAAATCTAAGCAGGTAGAGGAGAGACAGATACCTAGATATGTAAATTATAGATCACTTTCTATCTCAAAAACATCAGTCTATTTAGTTATTAATTAGATGTTCATGTTAGTTTATTAATTATGATAGATCATTTAATTAATCAGAATTATCCTTATGTAAGGGTCCTGGAAAAGTCATTGTGAAGCATGAACCTCAAACCTAACATTTGAATTCAGGTAAAGTCCAATTAATGAGTATCAAAGACAGCCTTGATCAATTTACTCTTGGAGCATAAACATCAGAAACAGCAGTAGGAAGAGACGAAAAGATGAAGCAAAAGATTGAGGGAAGGCCATGAAAGAGCAAAGAGCCGCTGACTGCAGAGGAGTAGGGAAATGGGCGGGTCACATCAGATGAGCCCACACCATCACACCTGTGCCCTAGGAAAGATGGGAGGGGGAGGGAGCAATGTAGCCCCTACTGTTAATGAATATCATAGATTTATTTCTTCTCCTCCCCACCCTGCCACCCTTCCTTCCTTCTCCTCCTCCTCCTTCTTTGTCTAGCTAACCGCCTCCTCCTCTTCCTCCCCTTTCTTCAATGCCCCCTGTCAATTAGTAGACTATTCTCAGTTATGATGACTCAAAAAGCCCAGCTAGTGCAGTGGGCAAGAACCCTGGAAATTGGACTTAGAAGAATTTGGTCCAAGTCCTAGCTCTGCCACTATATGGTGTAATTTGTTAACCACCTTTGACCACTCTGAATTCAATTTCCTTGTTTTATGGAGGAAATGAATATCTGCTACACCCACCTAAAAGAGGGAATGTGAAGATTTGAGGTAGTGGGTCTGAGAGCTTTTATTTTTGTTCTTGTAATTGCTAAAGGAGTGAATAAAAGTCAGATGAAAACTGCACAATTCTCTAGCGGTGGGACTGTGATTAGGTGTAGGCCTTTTAGAAAAGAAAAAAAAAATTTTTTAAGTTCATTCCCTTTAACCATTTCTGTAAATCTTAATAGACTTAAATGTAAAAAAAATTATAGGTACAAAAATATCCATTTGAGTGTGTTTATGATAGAAAATACTTCAACATTAAAGTCAATAGTAGACTATGTAATGTATGGCACAGGCGCTTGGCATCCATAAACCATGTGTTTCAAAGAGAACACTATAATATGGGGAAATGTTAATGACATAAAGTTAAGTGAAAAACATAGACTGTAAAGTTATGTAATTCCAACTATTTAAAAATCTATTTGTTAAAAAGAACTGAAAGAAAAGAAAATAGGTTGATGGCATCGTTGTTTAGCTGGTAGGGGTTTTTTTAGACGTGTTTTTAAAAATCATTGTTCTAGATTGGTTCAAGATGACAGAGTAGAAGGACATGCACTCACTCCCTCTTGCAGGAGCACTGGAATCACAACTAACTGCTGAACAATCATTGACAGGATGACACTGGAACTCACCAAAAGAGATACCCCACACCCAGAGACAAAGGAGAAGCCTCAGTGAGATGGCAGTAGGGGTGCAATCACAATAAAATCAAATCCCATAACCACTAGGTGGGTGACTCACAAACTAGAGAACAATTATACCACAGAAGTCCACTCACTGGAGTGAAGGTTCTGAGCCCCACATCAGGCTTCCCAACCTGGGGGTCCAGCAGTGGGAGGAGGAATTCCCAGAGAATCAGACTTTGAAGGCTAGTGGGATTTGACTGTAGGACTTTGACAGGACTGGGGGAAACAGAGACTCCACTCTTAGAGGGTACACACAAAGTAGTGTGCACATCAAGACCCAGAGGGAAGGAACAGTGACCCCATAGGAGACTGAACCAGACTTACCTGCTAGTGTAGAGGGTCTCCTGCAGAGGTGGGGGGTGGCTCTGGCTCACTGTGGGGACAAGGACACTGGAAGCAGAAGTTCTGGGAAGTACTTCTTGGCATGAGCCCTCCCGGAGTCCACCATTAGCCCCACCAAACAGCCTATAGCCTCCAGTGCTGGGCTGCTTCAGGCCAAACAACCAACAGGGAGGGAACTCAGCCCCACCCATCAGCAGACAAGCAGATTAAAGTTGTACTGAACACTGCCCACCAGAGCAACACCCAGCTCTGCCCACCACCAGTGCCCCCCATCAGGAAGCTTGCACAGGCCTCTTAGATAGCCTCATCCACCAGAGGACAGACAGCAGAAGGAAGAAGAAATACAATCCTGCAGCCTGTGGAACGAAAACCACATTCACAGAATGATAGAAAAAATGAAAAGGCAGAGGACTATGTATCAGATGAAGGAAAATGGTAAAACCCCAGAAAAACAACTAAATGAAGTGGAGATAGGCAACCTTCCAGAAAAAGAATTCAGAATAATGATAGTGAAGATGATCCAGGACCTTGGAAAAAGAATGGAGGCAAAGATCGAGAAGATGCAAGAAATGTTTAACAAAGACCTAGAAGAATTAAAGAACAAACAAACAGATGAACAACACAATAACTTAAATGAAAAATACACTAGAAGGAATCAATAGCAGAATAACTGAGAAGTGACCTGGAAGACAGAGTGGTGGAATTCACTGCTGCAGAACAGAATAAAGAAAAAAGAATGAAAAAAAATGAAAACAGCCTAAGAGACCTCTGGGACAACATTAAACACAACAACATTCACATTATAGGGGTCTCAGAAGGAGAAGACAGACAGAAATGACCTGAGAAAATATTTGAAGAGATTATAGTAGAAAATTTCCCTCACATGGGAAAGGAAATAGCCACCCAAGTCCAGGAAGAGCAGAGAGTCCCATATAGGATAAACCCAAGGATAAACACACCGAGGCAATAGTAATCAAATTGACAAAAATTAAAGACAAAGAAAAATTATTAAAAGCAACAAGGGAAAAATGACAAATAACATATAAAGGAACTCCCATAAGATTAACAGCTGACTTCTCAGCAGAAATTCTACAAGCCAGAAGGGAGTGGCACGATATATTTAAAGTGATGAAAGGAGAGAACCTACAACCAAGATTACTCTACCCAGCAAGGATCTCATTCAGATTTGACGGAGAAATCAAAAGCTTTACAGACAAGCAAAAGCTAAGAGAATTCAGCACCACTGAACCAGCTCTACAACAAATGCTAAAGGAACTTCTCTAAGTGGGAAACACAAGAGAAGAAAAGGACCTACAAAAATAAACCCAAAACAATTAATAAAATGGTAATAGGAACATACATATCGATAATTAACTTAAATGTCACTGGATTAAATGCTCCAACCAAAAGACACAGGCTCGCTGAATGGATACAAAAACAAGACCCATATATATGCTGTCTAGAGACAACCACTTCAGACCTAAGGATACATACAGACTGAAAGTGAGGGGATGGAAAAAGATATTCCATGCAAATGGAAATCAAAAGAAAGCTGGGGCTTCCCTGGTGGGGCAGTGGTTGAGAGTCCGCCTGACAATGCAGGGGATGCGGGTTCATGCCCCGGTCTGGGAGGATCCCACGTGCTGCGGAGCGGCTAGGCCCGTGAGCCATGGCTGCTGGGCCTGTGCGTCCGGAGCCTGTGCTCTGCAACAGGAGAGACCACAACAGTGAGAGGCCTGCGTACCGCAAAAAAAAAAAAAAAAAAAAAAGCTGGAGTAGCAATACTCATATCAGATAAAGTAGACTTTAAAATAAAGAATGTTGCAAGAGACAAGGAAGGACACTACATAATGATCAAGGGATCAATCCAAGAAGAAGATATAACATTTATAAATATATATGCACCCAACATAGGAGCACCTCAATACATAAGGCAAATGCTAACAGCTGTAAAAGAGGAAATCAACAGTAACACAATAATAGTGGGGCACTTTAACACCTCACTTACACCAATGGACATATCATGCAGACAGAAAATTAATAAGCATGGACTTGAGGACACGGGGAGGGGGAAGGGTAAGCTGGGACGAAGTGAGAGAGGGGCATTGACATATATACACTACCAAATGTAAAATAGATAGCTAGTGGGAAGCAGCCACATAGCACAGGAGATCAGCTCAGTGCTTTGTGACCCCCTAGAGGGGTGGGATAGGGAGGGTGGGAGGGAGACGCAAGAGGGAGAGGATATGGGGATATATGTGTACGTATAGCTGATTCACTTTGTTATACAGCAGAAACTAACACAACATTGTGAGGCAATTATACTCCAATAAAGATGTTAAAAAAAAAAGAAAATAAGGAAACAGAGGCTTTAAAAGACACAAAAGACCAGATTGATTTAATTGATAATTATCAGACATTCCATCCCAAAATAGCAGATTACACTTTCTTCTCAAGTGCACAGGTAACATTCTCCAGAATAGATCACATCTTGGGTCACAAATCAAGCCTCGGGAAGTTTAAGAAAACTGAAATCATATCAAACATGTTTTCCGACCACAACACCATGAGATTAGAAATAAATTACAGGGAAAGAAACGTAAAAAACACAAGCACATGGAAGCTAAACAATACGTTACTAAATAACCAAGAGATCACTGAAGAAATCAAAGAGGAAATCAAAAAATACCTAGAGACAAGTGACAATGCAAACACGGCGAACCAAAACCTATGGGGTGCAGCAAAAGCAGTCCTAAGAGAGAAGTTTATGGCAACACAATCCTACCTCAAGAAACAAGAAAAATCGCAAATAAATAATCTATCCTAACATCTAAAGGAACTAGAGAAAGAAGAACAAACAAAACCCAAAGTTAGTAGATGGAAAGAAATCATAAAGGTCAAAGCAGAAATAAATGAAATAGAAACAAAGAAAACAATAGCAAAGATCAATAAAACTAAAAGCTGGTTCTTTGAGAAGATAAACAAAATTGATAAACCTTTAGCTAGACTCATCAAGAAAAATAGGAAGACTTAAATCAATAAAGTTAGCAATGAAAAAGAAGTTACAACGGACACCGCAGAAATACAAAGCATCATAAGAGACTACTACAAGCAACTCTATGCCAATAAAATGGACAGCCTGGAAGAAATGGACAAATTCTTAGGAAGGTATAACCTTCCAAGACTGAACCAGGAAGAAACAGAAAATATGAACAAACCAATCACAAGAAAATATGAACAAACCAATCACAATTCAATCAAATTGAAACTGTGATGAAAAATCTTCCAACAAACAAAAGTCCAGGACCAGATGACTTCACAGGTGAATTCTATCAAACATTTAGAAAAGAGCTAACACCCATCTTTCTCAAACTCTTCCAAAAAATTGCAGAGGAAGGAACACTCCCAAACTCATTCTACGAGGCCACCATCACCCTGATTCCAAAACCAGACAAAGATACTACAAAAAAAGAAAGTTACAGACCAATATCACTGATGGATATAGATGCAAAAATCCTCAACAAAATGCTAGCAAACGGAATCCAACAACACACTAAAAGGATCATGCAGCATGATCAAGTGGGATTTATACCAGGGATGCAAGGATTCTTCAATATACAAAAAATCAATCAGTGTGATACACCATATTAACAAATTGGAGAATTAAAAATCACATGATCATCTCAGTAGATGCAGAAAAAGATTTTGACAACATTCAACACCCATTTATGATAAAAACTCTTCAGAAAGAGGGCATAGAGGGAACCTACCTCAACACAATAAAGGCCATATACGACAAACCCACAGCAAACATCATTCTCAATGGTGAAAAGCTGAAAGCATTTCCTCTACGATCAGGAAAAAGACAAGGATGTCACTCTTGCCACTGTTATTCAGCATAGGTTTGGAAGTCCTAGCCATGGTAATCAGAGAAGAAAAAGAAATAAAAGGAATACAAATTGGAAAAGAAGTAAAACTGTCACTGTTTGCAGATGACATGATACTGTACATAGATAATCCTCAATATGCCACCAGAAAACTACTAGAGGTAATCGATGAACTTGGTAAAGTTGCAGGATACAAAATTAATGCACAGAGGGACTTCCCTGGTGGTGCAGTGGTTAAGAATCTGCCTGCCAATGCAGGGGACATGGGTTCAAGCCCTGGTCCAGGAAGATCCCACATGCCGCGGAGCAATTAAGCCCGTGTACCACAAATACTGAGCATGCGCTCTAGAGCCTGCAAGCCACAACTACTGAGCCCGCATGCCACAACTAGTGAAGCCCACGTGCCTCGAGCCCGAGCTTTGCAACAAGAGAAGCCACCACAATGAGAAGCCCACGCCCCGCAGCAAAGAGTAGCCCCCACTCGCCACAGCTAGAGAAACCCCACGCAAAGCAACGAAGACCCCATCGCAGCCAAATAAATAAATAAAAATTAATGCACAGAAATCTCTTGCATTCCTATACACTAACAACAAAAGATCAGACAGAGAAATTAAGGAAACAATTCCATTCACCATTGCAACAAAAAGAATAAAATACCTAGGGAAACAAAAGACCTGTATGCAGGAAACTGTAAGACACTAATGAAAGAAATGAAAGATGATACAAACAGATAGAGAGATATACCATGTTCTTGGATTGGAAGAATCAATATTGTGAAAATGACTCTACCTCCAAAGCAATCTACAGATTCAGTGCAATCCCTATCAAATTACCAATGGCATTTTTTACAGAACTAGAACAAAAAATCTTAAAATCTGTGTGGAGACACAAAGACCCCAATAGCCAAAGTAATCTTGAGGGAAAAAAAACGGAGCTGGAGGAATCAGACTCCCTGATTTCAGACTATACTACAAAGCTTCAGTAATCAAGACAATATGGTACTGGCACAAAAACAGAAATATAGATCAATGGAACAGAATAGAAAGCCCAGAGATAAACCCACGCACCTATGGTCAACTAATCAATGACAAAGGAGGCAAGGATATACAATGGAGAAAAGACAGTCTCTTCAATAAGTGGTGCTGGGAAAATGGGACAGCTTCATGTAAAAGAATGAAATTAGAACACTCTCTAACACCATACACAAAACTAAACTCAAAATGAATTAAAGACCTAAATGTAGGACTGGACACTATAAAACTCTTAGAGGAAAACATAGGAAGAACACTCTTTGACATAAATCACAGCAGTACATGTTTTGATCCACCTCCTAGAGTAATGGAAATAAAAACAAAAATAAACAAATGGGACGTAATGAAACTTAAAAGCTTTTGCACAGCAAAGGAAGCCATAAACAAGATGAAAAGACAATCCTCAGAATGGTAGAAAATATTTGCCGACAAATCAATGGACAAAGGATTAATCTCCAAAATATATAAAGAGCTCATGCAGCTCAATATTAAAAAAAACAAACAACCCAATCCACAAATGGGCAGAAGACCTAAAGAGACACTTCTCCAAAGAAGACATACAGATGGCCAAGAGGCACATGAAAATCTGCTCAACATCACTAATTATTAGAGAAATGCAAATCAAAACTACAATGAGGTATCAGCTCACACCAGTTAGAATGGGCATCATCAGAAAATCTACAAACAGCAAATGCTGGAGAGGGTGTCGAGAGAAGGGAACCCTCTTGCCCTGTCGGTGGGAATGTAAATTGATACAGCCACTATGGAGAACAGTGTGGAGGTTCCTTAAAAAACTAAAAACTAGAATTATCATATGACCCAGCAATCCCACTACTGGGCATATATCCAGAGAAAGCCATAATTCAAAAAGACACATGCACCCCAATGTTCATTGCAGCACTATTTACAATAGTCACATCATGGAAGCAACCTAAATGCCCATTGACAGACAAATGGATAAAGAAGATGTGGTACATATGTACAAGGGAATGTTACTCAGCCATAAAAAGGAACAAAATTGGGTCATTTGTAGAGACATGGATGGATCTAGAGACTGTCATACAGAGTGAAGTAAGTCAGAAAGAGAAAAACAAATATCGTATATTAACACATATATGTGGAATCTAGAAAAATGGTACAGATGAACCAGTTTGCAAGGCAGAAATAGAGACACAGATGTAGAGAACAAATATATGGACACCAAGGGGGGACAGCTGGGGTCAGGGGGTGAGTGGTGGTGGTGGGATGAATCGGGAGATTGAGATTGACATATATACACTAATATATATAAAATAGGTAACTAATAAGAACCTGCTGTATTAAATTTAATTTAAAAAATAAAAATCTTTGTTCTTATTTATATTTTCCCAATTTTAAATAATGAACATGAGTCATTTTTATAATTAACATATATATTAAGATAAATAATACTGACATAAAATTTTCCTAGTAGCATTCCAGAAACAATTATTTCATAATATTTTTTATGAAATAACAAAAATCTTAATAATATGAAATATTGAATAATGGTTGTTTTCAAGAAGTGGTATAAGATAGTATTTTTAGTTTTGTTGAGTTATTTCATGATTTGATAAAATGAGAATTAGTGAGGTTCACCTATAATTGAAGATGTTAAATAGTGAACTGAATCGTAATGAATTCTGAACACCCAGCAGTATTGTCAGTAAAATTGTATTTATCTTTAGGGACCAGAAGAGTCAAATAACCATGTTTGCATTAGATTTAGTTTGGGAACCTTTATATCTTGTTAAGGTGGAAATGACTGTTCATGATGTACACATTCTAAATTGTTTCAGAGAACGAGCACAGCTTTTGTTCTTATGGGGACCTCTGACATTTCTCTAGCCAAAGGTGTAAAGTTTATGTTAGGAAAATAAGGAGAAATATCACCAGGGGAAACTCAATTTTTTTTCCTAAAGTTAGAAATACTTTTACCTTTACATCCCCAAACATTTCTGGTAGGTTGTGTGTTTTTGTTCCTAAATCCAAGTGATAGAGAACATCTTCATCCATAGAGTCCAGGTAAGGATTTTTAACATGAACAAAACCTTTTCTGAAAAAAATAATAAAAGAAGGTGTAAAGGAATTTGGAGGGATACCACACAAAAGGGAAATATCAGTCTACACCTATGTGGTATAATAATGAATATATATATGGCTAATATTTGTTGTGCACTTACTATGTACCAGGCATAGCATTAAGCATGAAAATTTTACAATGTCATGAAAACTGCATATAATAAACACATTACCTCGTTTAATCCCATGACCATTCTATTAGGTAAGTAATACTAATAATTCATAAGAAGCCAAGCCTTACAGAAGTTGAGAAACTTGTGCAAGATTATACAACCAGTAGATTACAGAACAGTCATTTCTACCCAATTCTGTCCAGCCCTGGTGGCTATTTTCTTTCTTCGAAAGAGAGGCTGTGTAACATAAGCTACTGGGCTCTGGAATCAGACTGCCTGGATTCCCCTGCCAGTTCAACCATATATATACTAATTATGCAACCTTGGGTATATTATTTTATCTTTGTTGTTTGGCTTCCTCATCTGTAAGATTGGTATAGTGAAAATAATAACTGCTTTGCAAGATTGCCTAAGGCCTGAATGAGATAATGTTTGTAACACAGCTGATGTACAGTGAACATAGAATAACTAACTCTCATTCTTATACTTCCCAACATGGAGGACCTGACAGGTACTAGTTTTAGAAAGACTGACATGAAAAAGTAGGGTGTGGCAAAGAATGCAATGTGTTCATCAAACCCCAATTCTTTTTCCTCCTGGGCACATTGCTAGACCACATTCCCAGCTTCTCTTACAGTAAAGTGAGGTCATATGACTGAGTTCTGGCCATTGGAATGTGGGTGGAAGTGATGTGTCTACTTCTAGGCCTGGCTCCCAAAAAACTAGTATCTCCCTCAAATTTGTTTCTCTTCCTCTCTCTCTCAGTGGATGTGCAGAGTAGACACCAGTCCTTTACTCCATCAGCCTGTTTTGGATTGAGCAAGAAGCCACTGACATTTTAAGCAGCATTAGCCTGCTGACCAATAAGAGGTTCTTTGTTAACATACTATAAAATGATCTTTTTTCATTAGAAGATCTAAATGAGAAGTAAGTGAAGCAGGATGATGGGGTCAAAACAGAAAGCTGAGTAGGATCCTGGAGAGACTGAATGTAGGTATAATAGAAAAAGGAAGACTAAACAGGCACAGAGTTCTAAAGCAACAGGATTTAGAGCTTATAAAAAAGAAATGCTCAAGAAAAAGCGTGAAGGAAAAGAAGTGAGACTAAAGAGCTTGGAGAAAAGGGAAGTGATCAAGTGAAAGACCTAATTTTAGTAATCATGCAAAACCATAAGAGTACAAAATTATTGTAATAAGGAAAGTAAGACTTAAAAACAGAAGGTAAGATAAGAAAGAGGACACTTCAAAGTAGAAACTATTTTCCAGCAGCCTCCTTCCACCAGATGCCCAGAAGAGAATGTGGAGATATTACTAAGAAGCCAGTGGAAAGACAAGCTTACCAGAAAGAAAGGACTACAACTAGAAGGCCTTAAAGCCATTCTTTTTTAAAAAATTCATTTTGTTGTAGTATAGTTGATTTACAATGTTGTGTTAATTTCTGCTGTACAGCAAGGTAATTCATTTATACATATACATACATTCTTTTTCATATTCTTTTCCATTATGGTTTATCCCGGGATCCTGAATATAGTTCCCTGTGCTGTACAGTAGGACCTTGTTGTTTATCCATTCTATATATACTAGTTTGCATCTGCTAATCCCAAACTCATAATCCATCCCTCCCCCGTCCCCTCTCCCCATTGGCAACCACAAATCTGTTCTTTATGTCTGTGAGTCTGTTTCTTTTTCGTAGATAAGTTCATTTGTGTCATATTTTAGATTCCACATATAAGTGGTATCATATGGTATTTGTCTTAAAGCCATTCTTGATGTCAGCCCATCACTTCATTACCCAGTGCAGTTCAGTGGTTATCCGTTTGCTCCCACTCATCTTGGGTGTGACATCCCAGCACCACCCTGGCCATATCAGCCATTCTGGTGATGCCGTGGCTGCCAGCCTTCCTGCCCTTTCCCCTACTGCATGAACACTGCCTCACACCACAGTGGATCCAGCCATCTTTACCAAGAACCATCTGGAACTTCTCTGCTCTACGGTCCTCCCATTTCCCTCCAAATACTTTAAAACATCTTAACAAAAACCTTGTATGTTTCTGTATCTCCAATGGTCCTCAACCTGACTGTGCATTAAGATCACCAGGGGGTTTTGAAGAAAATACTGTTGCTCAGGCCCAAATTAATTTAGACTCTGAAATTATTTTTTAAATCTTCCTGGATGATCTGATGTGCAGCCAAAGTTAAGAACCCCTGCTTTAGACCTTTGTTCCTGAAACATCCTTCTCCTTGCCCTCAGTTTTTCACCTATTAGTATCCTACTCATTCTTCAAGGTCAAATTCAAATATCACCTCCTCTGTGAAGGCTTTTCCAAGTATCTTTCCTCTCTGGTCAGTATGAATTCCCCCCCACTGTGCTCCTAAAGCATTTATTTGGCATTTCATGTGTTAATTTTCTGCCTTCCCAGAAAGATTCTGAATTCCCTCATGCAAGCTGTCTCATGTATCTTTTTAAATTCCTAAATATTTAAAAATTTTATTTGTTAAATTAACTGTTCAGGAAGTAGAACAGCAATACTATTAATTTCAAAAACATTTAGGACAACAGATTCTTAATTAGTTAGTGGATAGCTGGTTTCAAACAGAAAGCATTCCATGATGCACTTTCCTACATCAGAAAAAGCATCAAAGCCTCAAAGCAGAAGGACACCTTCTTTCTTCTCTTGCTGAGGGGCAGGAAGATATTTACCCACTGTCCCTTGCTAGACAAAGTGTGGTCAATGAACCAGGAGCGTCAGCAGCATCTCCTGGACAGCTTGTTAGAAATGCAAAATCTCAGTCCCTACCCTAGACATACTGAATTACAATCTGAATTTTGACTAACTCTTACGTGATTCCCATGCACATTAAAGTTTGAGAAACACTGCCATACACTTTATCTTCCAGTTTCTATTATGCTTTCGGTTTTACTCTCCCAAAACTGCTTTCACTCTCTGGAGATTTTTCCTTTGGATTCCCAGCTGAATCTATGAATCATCACTCTATGAAAGAGTGTCATTCATCTACTCCAGTGAGTCAAGCTCTTAACTACATATCAGAGTCACCCGTTGTGCTTAGTACTGATACCTGGGCCCAACTCCTAGAAATTCTGATTCAGTTGGTCGAGGAGTTCTGGGACTTTGTATTTTTTAAATCACTGATCTACTCCACCTCTCCTATCTTCAAGAAGAAATTCTCAGACTGGGATAACCATTCATTATATTCTCTTGTGTTAATTATAATACTCCTCTTAATTCATTCTTTAGTTTTCTTTGATGTCTGTCCCAATGTCTAATGATCTCTTGGTCCAAAAATTGGGACAGGGAGACATCTATAGAAGATTTTTATTCCATTAGGCTCATTAAGAAGCACTTCTAAGATGTTCACTCTATCAGTGACCAAAGGAAGGACCAATTTGGGGTATCATGCCAAATTTAACCCAGTATGAATCAGACAATTGCAATACTTCAGTCTTTCCAAGATACATAATTTTTATTAAATAGACTTGCATTTACTGTTTTCTCCTCTATCTTCTTTTTCAGTTTTTCCCAAAAACATAAGCCAAAGATGCAGTTGGGAATAAAGTCTTTTAGCAAACTATGACATGCTATATAGCATGGTCAGTATTAAATATTGGTAACCAAAGTAAAGTGCTGGGTGAGCAGTCTTTCCATTTTACCATTACCTTCATTTTCATAATGTTTCCCTTTCCTTCTCCTTGGCTTCCCTGAAGAAATGAACACAGTGGGAGGCTACCTCTGTTTGGAATGGGTACGTGGAGCATTTTGTGAAATGCTGTCCTGATGGAGCCTTTAAGCCAGACATTTAGAAGGAACTTACAAAAATTCCTTAAGCCTCATGAAGATTAATGCTCTATTATGTTCTGTGAACCTGGGGCAGGAATTGGAGCTAAATTTGCAGACAGCTTTGGCAGATTTATGTCTACCCCTGAGATGAATAACCTACACGGTATTTTAGAAGTGCATTCTATGTAAAGTCCACCGCAAAGCACGTGAAATCACTTCATAATAAGCTGCAACACAGTTACATCTCCCTTAGACACTGGGAGGCCCCTTTAATTATTTCTCAGATACAGCCCACGGTCCTGGGGTTAAAGACTGAACTCCAGGCTGAATTCCAGGCTGAACTGTGAATTCGTTCATTCACGCATGTTTTGTGTGACTTGTTTTGCCCCACTTTCATTTTTCTTTAATTGAGATGTGATTGACATATTGCCCCACTTTTTTTTTTTTTTTTGCGGTACTCAGGCCTCTCACTGTTGTGGCCTCTCCCGTTGCGGAGCATAGGCTCCAGACGCACAGGCTCAGCGGCCATGGCTCACGGGCCCAGCCGCTCCGCGGCATGTGGGATCTTCTCGGACGGGGGCACGAACCCGTGTCCCCTGTATCGGCAGGTGGACTCTCAACCACTGCGCCACCAGGGAAGCCCTGCCTCACTTTCTTAGATGAGCTAACCCCTTCTAAGAACTGAGAAATGAAAATGCCATTGAGGAGAAAATTGGCATTGTTTTTATTTCGTTTTGTATTCTGAACTGTGTTCCAACTATATGATCTCTAAACTTAAGAAACTTACATAACTGTAGAAATCCATCTTCTGAATATTTAATATAAAATCCAAAGAACCTCCCATCTCATCAAAACCAATAAAAGATCAAAATTACTCACCCAACATATGTATTCCTCTCAGATCTCTTGGATGTATTGGAAGCAGGAAAACTCGAAGTCATACTTTGTATTATGAGGATAATCACTCTTAAGTTGATATCAGGAAAGAAAAATATTGTGATTTACTATTAAATTATAGATCAAATTATGGTAGAATGACAATTTAGAATGCCACTCTCCCTTAAAACTTGTTTTCTTCCGAAATTGCTAATGGAACTTTTCACTTAGCATTCTAAACTCCCTCGTTAATTCAAAAATATTCTCCCTGACATGGCCTTTTAAACTACAGCCCAGCTCTCAGAGCAACACTTCCCCAAGAAGATAGGTTCCCTTTGAAGGTGTGGCATCCTACCTCTTTAATAGGTTAGGTTTGTTAGCTTGTTAACTGTTGACCAACACACCTTTCCCTTACATCTGGCCTTGGTCCAGCATGGGTCTGGGGTAACACACAGACTTATTTACTTTTAGACAACTGTATATGGTTGCAAGTCCTCCATTGATTTCCGTAACAAATCCACCAGGTTGTCTCAGAATGTGTCCAGTACACGTGGGAACTTTCAGTTCCCAAACATTTCATTTTCTCACCTCATCCTACCTCTCATCAACTTGTTTTCATTCTTTGTGATCACAAGTGAGAAAAACACACAAAGTCAGGACCTCAGAACACCCCTTCATCTGAACTTTGCCCATTCAAATTCACACAGAAGTTCTGATAAGTAAACAAAGCCTGTTTCCCAGGACCTCTTTATTTAGCTAAACCTGAGGTTGCCTGTAAAATCCAATGAAGCAGCTGTCCGAAGTCAACACAGGTAGAATAACAAAATACAGACTAGTATTTTCAGAAAACAGGGTACCTCTGTTAAGAAATCCATGAATTTACTATATTTGCTGCTGCTTCTCACTTTATACTTCTGGGGACAGAAAATCTAAAAGACTTTAGAGGAACTTTATCCTGTTTCCCTTTGGCTCCGCTCTGATGTCAATCAGCTGAAGTTCTATGATGGTGAGAGCATTAGGAATATTAGTCTCATGACTTTCAAGCACATCAGAGCTTAAAATGTCCATAAATGCCCAAACAGCAGCAGATACAAGGCATTTCATAACGTGCATGGATTTCTCTGTAAGAATGTGTGTAACAGTGAAGAATCAAATGCCCACATCTTACTAGGGAGCTCCATCTTAAGAAATACTCCTCTTCCTGGTGATAGTCGTTGTAGACAGACCCCTCGAATTCCATGCTGGCCTCCTTTGGTCCATCTTGGTCAGCTAGCAAAGTTTACAGATTGAGAAGGAAAGAGAATAAGTAGGGAACCAGTGTAGCAGCCTAAATCTTGCCACTGCCACCACCAAATGGACATTTGTCACTTTGCCCTAGGCATCCAAAAATCGCCAAGGAAACTGATCTTAGTGAAGGTAATGACAACTTTGAGGCAAAATAAGCCTGCACATGTGTGTTGCTTGTAACTTGGGATGGTAGTTCCTGTTTGTAGTTTATAATAATACATATTTTCTCTGACCTCATGACCCACCTCAGAGCGGTGTACCTGCTGCTCTTTCCCAACGCCCACTGAGAGTTTTCAGACTCAGCATGCCCACTTACCACTGCTGGGGCCTTCCCACTTGTATCTGGTATTCCATGCTCTATCTTTCAATTTATTGTTGGGTATAATGAGGACGAACCCCACCCAATTCCAGTCTGGCATTTACCTCTGGCTCTGACAGGTGAAAATATTAGCTAATTAGATAAGTGCTAGATGATTAATTACTCCAGCAAATTAATTAGACTAATTAACGTGTTGGTTTCCAATACAAATTCTGTCAGCCAATGATCTTTTTTTTTTAATTGAAGTATAGTTGATTTACAATGTTGTGTTAGTTTCTGGTGTACAGTAAAGCGATTCAGTTACACATATATATGTATATATTTATATTCTTTCTCATATTCTCTTGGGTTATGGTTTATTACAAGGTTCCTTGTGCTGTACAGTAGGACTTTGTTGTCTATCTATTTTATATACAGTAGATTGTATCCGCTAATGCCAAACTCCTAATTTATCCTTTCCCACCCCCTTTCTGCTGGGATAACCGTAAGTTTGTTTTCTGTGTCTGTCAGCCAATGATCTTCATCACTGACAGTGCCAGGTAATGCCAGCAAAGATTTATGGACCCCATATAACAGCTCCCCGGGACATTATGTAAGTGGTCATCATCTGGGTGAAATGCAGAATAGTCTTGTACAATCTATGAAAGCAGAGTATTAATTCATGTTTTCTGAGTAGTCTTCTTTTCCCTAGTTTTCAGTCTTTTTAAGACTCAATCCTACTCTTATGATAGATTGTTCCTCGACAATTTTTTTAATTATCCATATTGCAAAAGGCTAGTCACCTGAACAGAATGGGAAAAGTTTTCATTTTTAGAAAGCATGCACAAGGCAAACTCACGCCATCACTGGGCGTTTTGTGAACAAAGGCCACGTGCCAGGAAGAGCCCATGACTCAGCAGCACAGCTTTGAGATTAGCAGAGGCTGTATCAATTCCACCAGATCCATGCTCCACAGTGTCTGGCCTGGGGCAAAACATTTCTCTTCCCACTGTCGTCCTCCATTGTGCCAGCAATTTCTTATTCTCGCTCTCATGAAAATTTTCTCTGTGCTTTAATTTTGCCCCTGAACCTCTAATGTTGGAGAAAAGAAATCAGAGTCCTGGCGTGCGACTGGGTAGCATTTGGCTCTCTCCCCAGTTGACACATTTTCTGCTGAATCTGTGCTGTTTACTCATGTAGACTTAGGACCATACCCTCCCCCTAAAACAGTGCTCCTATCACGCTGGGGAGGGACATAACTAGGAAGTTGGGGCTCTTAGAACCTTGCTGTAAAGCCTGGGTATCTACCGAGTATCAGACACTGAGCCAAATTCTTTTTTTCTTTTTTTTAATAGATTATTTATTTATTTATTCATTCATTCATTCATTCATTTTTGGCTGTGTCAGGTCTTTGTTGCTGCGAGCGGGGGCTACTCTTTGTTGCAGTGTGTGGGCTTCTCATTGCGGTGGCTTCTTGTTGCAGAGCATGGGCTCTAGGTGCGCGGGCTTCAGTAGTTGTGGCTCGCAGGCTCTAGAGCTCAGGCTCAGTAGTTGTGGTGCAGGGACTTAGTTGCTCCGCGGCATGTGGGATCTTCCCAGACCAGGGCTCTAACCCATGTCCCCTGCATTGGCAGGCAGATTCTTAACCACTGTGCCACCAGGGAAGTCCCCACTGAGCCAAATTCTGAGAACACAAAGAGGATGAAATGGATGGGTGTCTTCCCTAAAGGAATTTACACTCTAGTGGGGAAGAGAGATGGGTGGTAAATATGACGGGTGCTTTGAGAACTCAAAGGAGAGGTCCTGAATCCAGGCTGGAGGAAGGGGGGGGTGGGGCATTTCTAGGAGGATGTGATGCCTAGGCTGAGTCCTGAAGAAAGATGAGGTCCCCAAAAATATTGCTGAAGGTGGAGGTAGGGTGAATATGAGAAGCCTGTGCTCCCTGCCCATGGAACAGTGTGCAAAATGCACAGAAGTGACAGAACAAGCATCACATTGAGAGAACTATTAGTAACACTGTGTGGCTTTACTTCTGTGTATTTGCACCAGAACATCTCAGACAGGGCCTTTGGTGGCTTTCAGTTTTTGAGATTCTGGTATTTTGAAAAATAGACAAAGGCCAAAACAGACTTACAGTAATTGTAATATATTTTAAATGTTGACATTGAATGAACTGGCATCTTAACTCTTTTAATAAATGATAGTCAAGTTGTGCTATTCACAAGATATTGCAGGGCTATTAAAACATTTCTTAATTCATCTCACACTATAAGTTTAATGGAACACAGTTTAAGAGTACCTTATGTTCTTCCCTTTCTTTCAGTGTAATCAGTGAATTATGGGTATATGCATATAAAGTCTAATTTTAGACCGAAGGCCCCCCTGGACCCACGGGGCTGGGCCTGCCTCCCAGAGGCCATGCTGTGGTGCCCTGTTCCCTCCTCCCAGACAATCCCTTCTGCCGTGGCCCAGAATCTCTGCTCTTAGGGAGCCTCTCCATGAGGTACCCATTGAAGGTCACATCCATCCACTTGAGGCTGCAGCAAGCACCCTCGCCCAAGAAACAATCACACACACACACACACACACACACACACACACACACACACACACACACACACACACACCCCAGCACCAACCTCACAGCCTGGTGGAGATAGGGGTGAGAATGCACAGCAAAGTCCCCACATGCACTCCCTTCTTTTTTCCCTCTTTCTGTGCAGGTCTCTCAGGGTGGGGATGGGGTAACAAAGAGTCCCTACCTCTGCCACAGCAGACCCCCAGCTCCACCATTTGACCCATATAGCACCATCGATGGCTTGAAAGAGCTCAAAAATGACTTGTTATCCATTCGGATGCTAAGCAGTTTTTTTTTCTTTTATTCATTCAGCAAATATTTACTGAGTATACACTATGCTCCAAGAAGTCTAGGAAGTGCTGGAGATAACGGTGTGAGTAGGATAGTTTTGGCTTCTGTGATTTCTTCCACAAACAGATTGACACTCCATGAACAGAGGAGATGCAGGTTATCACCCATCTCATACTACCTTTCTATAGTTTGTAACACATGTGTTAAGTGTATCTGCATCATTCTATTCTTAGACCTAATAACTAAAACTTACTGAATCTTTGGCTCTTTCCTTAAGTGTTTACTTTCTTTTTTTTTTTTTTTTTTCGGTACGCAGACCTCTCACTGTTGTGGCCTTTCCCGTTGCGGAGCACAGGCTCCGGACGCACAGGCTCAGCGGCCATGGCTTACGGGCCCAGCTGCTCTGTGGCATGTGGGATCTTCCCGGACCGGGGCACGAACCCGCGTCCCCTGCATTGGCAGGCAGATTCTTAACCACTGCGCCACCAGGGAAGCCCATGTGTTTACTTTCTAATACGTAAATTGTAATTGCCTGAAATCTTTTTTGGAAGAAAGGAGGTATTAAAAAATACACAACTGTTTCCTTTAGAGTGTAGATGTGTTGCCGCTTGATATTTTCACACATATATGCAAAGAAAATGTACCTTATTTTCTATTAGCCATGCAGTCTTTCTCACGGTGCCCACTGTCCTAGAAGTTGGGGCAGAAGGTAGTGATTTTAAACTTGCCAGTCAACAGCGTCTTCACATCTTTGGTTACATCGTCTCATTTATATGACCTGTTCTGTTTGAGAGGCATGCTCTGTCTTTTCGATTTCCTGCCCCTGTCCACTGCTCCTATGTGAAATGACGCCTACTGAATGGAGTGGGTGGGAGGGACTTACTGGATTTCTTGGCAGTGAGGAAGAGGAGGGCTCCTGGAGCCATGAGCTCAGTTCCTTGTCCTTTGGCAGGTGGCAGGTCAGGCAGTCTCCACTGTGTCATTGTGAGGAATCTGTGGCTACTTGGGTTGGTCTGTGAGTCCCTGAATGAGGCCACTGAGATGCAGCCAATCCCATCTCGTGCTAATGGAACATCATGCAGTCATCTCTGATGTCTGTGGCCTACTATTTGTCTCCAACCCCAAAGCCCCCTTCCCTTGTGGCCTCTCTGTTCAGGCCTCTGGCCTCTGACGGCCTACTAGCATCCAAGAACCTCTATGTCCCTCGAGAGAGACTCAAGAACTTTCAGGCCCCTGCCTGCCAGACCTAGGCTTGGGGAGCCACTGGTGTCTCTGGCTGTCTCTCCCGATTCTTCTCTCCCCACCGTGGCTGCACTAATTCCCTCACCCCATGGTGGATGTGGGCCCAGGCTGAATGTGGAACTTCTCCTAGAGACTTGCAACCTCCCCTAGGCAACATCAAAGGATGCAGGCCTCTGGCTCCGATGTTCTCAGGCTGACCTGTGCTTAGTTGGATATTTATATAGTACTCTCTCCCTTGAATTTCATCCCCAAGGGTGGATGGTCACCAAGGACCCTTGTCTGACCTTCTTGCCCCACTTCTCCTACCTGCTCATTCCCATAACTAGAAGGTAATGTCGTCTTCGGACCTTTTCTCCCTGTCTGATGTGAAATACCCCTGTATACTGAATTGCCCCTGACTTCTAGCAATCTCCATGTTCAAGATTAGCAGACCTAGTTTTCAGTATGTTAATAGAAACATAAACATTTTTCAAATCCTTGTTTTTTTTTCACATTGCCTGACTAGGGACTCAAAACTCCTTTTCAAAGCATCAGAATTCCCTACTCCATAGATAAACAACAAGGTCCTACTGTATAGCACAGGGAACTATATTCAATATTTGTAATAAACTATAATGGAAGAGAATCTGAAAAAGAATATATATTCATATATATGTGTATATAACTGAATCACTTTGCTGTATGTCAGAAACTAACACATTGTAAATCTATACTTCAATTTAAAAAATGAAAACAAAACAAAACAAAACAATTTCCAACTCCCATTCCCTGGCAGATAGGTAGGAAAATGGACTATGAAAATGGCCATGTACAAAAAAGGAAAAAGGAGCTTAGTAATATGTTTCAAAAGTACTATCTCCATTATGATTTTTTTTTTTTTGCGGTACGCGGGCCTCTCACTCATGTGGCCTCTCACGTCGCGGAGCACAGGCTCCGGACGCGCAGGCTCAGCGGCCATGGCTCACGGGCCTAGCCGCTCCGCGGCATGTGGGATCTTCCCAGACCGGAGCACGAACCCGTGTCCCCTGCATCGGCAGGCAAGTCCTTCAAATGGAAAGGACTTAACTTACAACTGCCCTGCCTGCTTTGGTGGCCTTTCTTACTGGGAATACAACTCCCACAGTGTGATGAAAGCTTACATTTCCTGTTCCCCAATGGCTGATCTTAAAACCAACACCAGTCCATCAGTGATTTAATAGCCACTCTGAGAAGCCAGCAAAGGTCAGCAGTACACCCCGAGTGGCTTGATCAACAGAGGCGCTTAAGACTGAAACCACTTGACTTCTGAATATACTTGACTTCAATTTTTAGAATGTTTCTGTTCTTAATGATGTTAGAGAAAAGGAAACGTGAGACAGAATACCAAACAAAATTCAAGAAAAGCTCTTTTATTGGAAATGAAGCATGATAGTTTGAATCAATAGCAGACAGGAATAAAATTAAAATGCTTTCTCTAAGTTCAAAATAATCACTCTTGACTCAGAATGGAAATCTGAGGACAAGGAAAAATAATGCAAAGAATAAGAAGCAGAATGTCTGTAACAATAGTGATTAATTCAGCATTATGCCAGACCAGATTCTGGACTATCTCTTTCAGTCCTCACAACAAGCCTCTGAAATGGGTCTTATTATTTTCCCAATTTTCAGATGAGGCAGTTGAAGCCCAAAGAGGTTAAATGAGGTGCCTAAGATCCTACAATAAGTAACCTGAGACTGGAATTCACACCTAGGTCTGCCCAACTACAGAGTTGTGAGAACTCTTTCTATTTCACCACTGTTTTTAAATTTTGGTGTCCTTTAAAGAAGACAAGCGTCCAAGGAGTATGGCATCAACAAGAGAAGGGAATTTGATGTGCATCTTAAAGGTGGTGTAGGACTGGGATGTGAAGAGCATCTCTGCAATACCTTACCGTGCTGGTCTGAAGGGTTGTTGATTTCATGCATTTCTGGGAAAGGAAGGCATAGTTAAGCCATAGCTGGTGTGAGCTCTGTGGAAAACGCTGAAGTGAAATAGCCCCAGTAAAATGGTAGCCCAGTCCTAACGCAGATTTTAAAAATCATCTCACTGCCAAAATTTAAGTTGACCTTTAAAATGTGCCTCAAACACACTTTAACTTACAGTTTAGCTCATCTCAGGCTTACTACTTCCCATGGTTTTACCCCCAAAGCTGAGTCCAGTTCAACACCCTGCCTGCAGCAAGTTCTGTCTTGCTCCTGAGCTGTCCCTGAAAAGGGAATTAAAAGGCACAGAGCTGAGAGACTCCTAATCATTCCGATGACTTTGGACCTTGGAGATTAAAGCCCGTGTTTGTTTCTCAGCACCAGATGAAAGTGCCCCAAGTGGAAGGTGAAGAATATTTTAAATCAGACTCACACTTGGAAGGAAGCTCTGTGAGTTTGACAAACCTCACAACATGAGAGGGGGGCTATTTTCCTTGGAACAAAAGGAAGGTTCAGTTCTAACCTCTCACAAAAAACCAAGGTTATTACTGCTGCAGTCCAAAAGGGCTCAGATGGGAAAATAATGCTAATACTTCATGGAGGTGGTAAATTCTAGGCCCCGAAAGTCATGAAATGTCAAAGCTGCCTGATTCTAATTTGGGTTTAGCTGAGGCACAGAGAACGGCATGTTTTATGGTGCTCTGCTAACACTACTAGGTGCAATACATTGAGTTAAACATTAATTATTTTGCTGAAGAAGTAGGAAGTCTTGAGTACATAATCATGATTACAGTTAAATTTCTGTTAATGCCTCACCTTAGGAATGTCATGACTTTCCAAAAGTGTGATTCCTTTGAACACTTCACCTTAGCTTTGCGTTTCATTCTCTGCTGTGATGATTGTTGGTGCTTCTCTGAATATTTTATGTTAGTATTCTTTACATTTTAAATTATGAAATATTTCAAACATATAAAAATGTGCAGTTGTAACAGATGACTGTGAAGTTGCCACACACATTTTACAATTTCTAACATTTTGCCATATTTAATACAAAAAAATTTTTTTTTTAAATGAATTCATTAAAACCCTCTCCACCTTCTTTCTCCTTGGATTACTTCTGCTTTCTCCCCAGAGGTAACCACTACTCTGAGGTTGATGGATATCTTCCTAGGGCACGTTTCGTAACTTCTACTTGTAAGTGTATATATGTATATATGTGTGTATATATATATATGCTATACATGCACAGCATGGGCAAATTTAAGGTATATACATAAAACCTGCTCATGTAGTTATAATGTACTTATAAATACATACTTTAAGGTATATATATATATATATATATGGTGAGAGAGAGAGAGACAGGAGAATACCATATATATTCTTTGCAGTTTCCTTTTTATAGGTTGCCTTATACCTTACATTTTTAGGTTGCTTCCAGTTTTTCCCAGTGAGCATCCTTATATATATATCTCCTTGTGTATGCAATGAGAGTTTCTCTAACGTCTGGACATATATTTGCACGTATTCAATTTTACTAGGTATTATTACACTGCCTTACAAGGTACCAAGTTATACGTATGCCAACAGTGTATAACATGCCTTATTTTCCCATATCCTTGGCAATAAATCTGGTGTTATTAGCTGTTTAATTCTTTTGACAACGTGATGGTCATAAAATGGTATCTCTTTGCTTCATTTTACATTTCCCTGATTATTAGGAAGGTCAAGCATTTTTTGAGTTAAATACATTTACAAATATTTTGACTACTGATGTATTTTTATTCATTTCTTCTATCTTATTTTGTGTTTCTAATTATATAGAGAGATATAGAGAGATATAGAGAGCACTTCTTTTCACTTCTTTCCTGCCTTCTATAGAATGATTAGGTTCTCTGTAGACTCCATGTCCCTCTGTTGATTTTGAAGTTATATATACTATTTCTGTTCTTCTAATAGTTACCCTTACATTTTAACAAGCATGCTTGACTTAACAAAATTTTTGGTTAATTAATGCCTTGACTCTTCTCCCGAATAACACAAGAAATTGGAATTCTTTAACTCTAGCTATTACTTCATGTTTTCCATGTGAAGCAGCTTAATCTACCCTGTTTTCAGGTCCCCCCACCCCCATTAGTCATTATTATGGCTATTGTGGTATTTTCAGTTAATAATAATTTCCATTATCCACATCTGCCAATGTCTTTGATCATTGTTGCTTCTCATATCTTACTCCTTCCTTCTGTGTTTAATTTCTTTCTTTCTAAAACACATTATGTAATAGTTCTTCAGCATGGGCTTTTGTCTGAAAAATGCCTTTATTTTGCCCTCATTTTGCAGTGATTTTTAGTATGGTATAGAATTCCAGATTGATGGTTATTTTCCCTCAGTCCCCACAGGATATTAGTTCATTGTCTTATGGTACCTGTTGTTGCTGATGAAGAGTTTGCTTTCATTTACTTATTTATTAGAGTAAGTAATCTGTCTGTTCTTCCTTGTGGCTTTGAAATTTTCTCTTCATATTCTCAAGTTTGCATTTAGGTGTGAGTTTTAAAAAAATAAAATTCTTCTCAGGGCTCGTCGTGCTTCCAAATTATGAGAAAATAGGTCTGTTATAAACTCAGGAAAATTCCCACTATTTCTTCCTTGGATATATTGTCTTCTCTGGCACTCCTGTTAGATATATGCCAGGCCATGTCAGTCTGTCCTCCTAATGTCTTAACTTTTTCATATTATCCTATTTCTTTGCTTCTCTGCTACAAACTGAGAAATTTTCTCAAGCTTTTCTTCTTCACTTATTCTCTTTTTAGGTGTGTTTAACCTGCTGTTTCATTCATCTGCAATCTGTTGCAGTAACATCTTAAATTCTTCACATCTTCCTGTATCCATACCCTATTCCACGTACCTATGCAATGCAATGTCCTCTCACCATGAATGGGGGTGCCTGTCCCACTCTTGACTCGGGGCTTAATCATTTCACTGTTTTGATCAAGAAAACGAGGCAGAAGTGACAGCGTGTCGTTTGTTTGTGCCCTCACCCTATCATTGTCATAAGAACATGCTCACTAGTCTGCTCGAGGATGAGAAACATGTAAAACGGAGCCCGGTCACCCCTGTCACCCCAACTGAAGACAGCTTGGATCAGCCAATAGCCAGCTGACCACGCCCCCATAAGTGAGCAAGCCCAGCCAAGGGCAGCAGAGTCACCTAGCCCCAGCTGACCCTAGGAATGTAAGGAACAAATGCCTGTTGTTGCACAGCTCTCAAGTCCAGGGCAATAGCATTACTCTGGCAATAGATAACTGATACACCACCCGCTGGGGTTCTTTTCAATGAATGTTTTTCACTTGTAGATATTCTAATTGTTACTTTTTCAAATTTGCCTATTCTTTGTAATTCCTATTGTTTCTATATGTTTCTGTTCTGTCTTTTGTCTACTTAATCATTTTAAACATAACCATTTTATAACTTCTTTCAGACTGTTAAATTATCTCAAGTTCTTGGGGTGCTCATCTTTCTGTTTGTTGTGTCCACTGACTTCTCTCATAAGGGATTGTTTCCTCATTTTATGTATAATTTTAACTTTTGAGCCCATATTTGTTTTTTCTATGTGTGTTCAGTATAGATAGATTTAGGAAAGTGTTCCTAGGCAGTGGTCTTGTATTTGCTTCTGCTGGGAGCTCCAAGTGTATCCCCAGTCCAGGACCAGATTTACATTAATTTCATGTCCTGAGGATTTCAGCACCAGGTGGCTAGCATAAATTGTTATTCTATGACCACACATCATATTTTGTTTCAGTTTCTCACTGGAAACTTTTTCTATTCATATCTGCTGACAGAGACAAACTTCCTTTACATTTCAAGACTGGTCATCTGAACCTTTAATCCTCTTTCACTGAAGGTACAGAATTGCCAAGGTCCCAGCCTAATGCAAAAGTTTCAGGTCCAAATTCCACCTCCTATGGGTCAGGACCATATGTGTGTGTGTCCCATAAAACCCCAGCACCTTGGCATGAGGGTCTACTCCAAGGTAGATCTTCACTGGGCCATGATGACATCAGCTTGTGAGCTGACACTCTTCATTTCTGAAATTCAGGATTAGCTTTGTTCCTTAAAGTTCACCCAATATTGACTTTTACACAGTATTCCTTTTTATTTACTTTAGGAGAAATGTCCATGTTGCTCAGTTTTCCATGTTGCTTGCACATGCTTTGTTTAGTAAGCACAGACAATTGCTTGTAAAAATTAGAGAATATTTTTGAACTGACCCAGTCCTCAGGCAAAAGAAAAACATGGTTCATTACAAGGAATATGGCTCAGTTAACAAACTGAAGAATAAAAGCCATATGATCATCTCAATAGATGCAGAAAAAGGTTTTGACAAAATTCAACACCCATTTATGATAAAAACTCTCCAGAAAGTGGGCATAGAGGGAACCTACATCAACATAATAAAGGCTGTGTACGACAAACCCACAGCAAACATCATTCTCAGTGGTGAAAAACTGAAAGCATTTACACTAAGATCAGGAACAAGACAAGGATGTCCACACTCACCACTATTATTCAACATAGGTTTGGAAGTCCTAGCCAGGGCTATCAGAGAAGAAAAAGAAATAAAAGGAATACAAATTGTAAAAGAAGAAGTAAAACTGTCACTGTTTGCAGATGCCATGATACTATACATAGAGAGTCCTAAAGATGCCACTGGAAAACTACTAGAGCTAATCAATGAATGTGGTAAAGTTGCAGGATACAAAATTAATGCACAAAAACCTCTTGCATTCCTATACACCAATGATGAAAAATCTGAAAGAGAAATTAAGGAAACACTCCCATTTACCATGGAAACCAAAAGAATAGAATACCTAGGAATAAACCTACCTAGGGAAACAAAAGACCTGTATGAAGAAAACTATAAGACAGTGATGAAAGAAATTAAAGACGATACAAACAGATGGAGAGCTATACCATGTTCTTGGATCGGAAGAATCAATATTGTGAAAATGGCTGTACTACCCAAAGCAGCCTAGAGATTCGATGCAATCCCTATAAAATTACCAGTGGCATTTTTTACGGAACTAGAACAAAAAAATCTTAAAATTTGTATGGAGGCACAAAACACCCCGAATAGCCAAGGCAGTCCTGAGGGAAAAAAATGGAGCTGGAGGAGTCAGACTCCCTGACTTCAAACTATACTACAAAGCTTGAGTAATCAAGACAATATGGTACTGGCACAAAAACAGAAACATAGATCAATGGAACAGGATAGAAAGCCCAGAGATAAACCCACGCACCTATGGTCAACTAATCTATGACAAAGGAGGCAAGGATATACAGTGGAGAAAAGACAGTCTCTTCAATAAGTGGTGCTGGGAAAACTGGACAGCTACATGTAAAAGTATGAAATTAGAACACTCCCTAACACCATACACAAAAATAAACTCAAAATGGATTAAAGACCTAAATGTAAGGCCAGACACTTTCAAACTCTTAGAGGAAAACATAGCCAGAACACTTTATGACATAAATCACAGCAAGATCCTTTTTGACCCACCTCCTAGAGAAATGGAAATAAAAATAAACAAATGGGACCTAATGAAACTTAAAAGCTTTTGCACAGCAAAGGAAACCATAAACAAGACCAAAAGACAACCCTCAGAATGGGAGAAAATATTTGCAAATGAAGCAACTGACAAAGGATTCATCTCCAAGATTTATAAGCAGCTCATGCAGCTCAATAACAAAAAAACAAACAACCCAATCCAAAAATGGGCAGAAGACCTAAATAGACATTTCTCCAAAGAAGATATACAGATTGCCAACAAACGCATGAAAGAATGCTCAACATCACTAATCATCAGAGAAATGCAAATCAAAACTACATTGAGGTATCACCTCACACTGGTCAGAATGGCCATCATCAGAAAATCTGCAAACAATAAATGCTGGAGAGGGTGTGGAGAAAAGGGAACCCTCTTGCACTGTTGGTGGGAATGTAAATTGATACAGCCACTATGGAGAATAGGATGGAGGTTCCTTAAAAAACTAAAAATAGAACTACCATACGACCCAGCAATCCCACTACTGGGCATATACCCTGAGAAAATCATAATTCAAAAAGAGTCATGTACCAAAATGTTCATTGCAGCACTCTTTACAATAGCCAGGTCATGGAAGCAACCTAAGTGTCCATCATTGGATGAATGGATAAAGAAGATGTGGCAGGTATATACAATGGAATATTACTCAGCCATAAAAAGGAATGAAATTGGGTCATTTGTAGAGACGTGGCTGGATCTAGAGACTGTCATACAGAGTGAAGTAAGTCAGAAAGAGAAAAATAAATATCGTATATTAATGCATATATGTGGAACCTAGAAAAATGGTACAGATGAACCGGTTTGCAGGGCAGAAATAGAGACACAGATGTAGAGAACAAACATATGGACACCGAGGGGGGCAAGTGTGGGGCGGGGCGGCGGTGTGATGCACTGGGAGATTGGGATTGACATATATACACTAATTTGTATAAAATAGGTAACTAATAAGAACCTGCTGTATAAAAAAATAAAGAAAATTCAAATATTCAAAAAAACCCCACAGAATATGGCTCAGGACAAAAGTTGTTTTTTGGGATTTTTTTTAAAATAGCCTTTATTTTTGTTAAGCACTCAAAATAGCCTCTATCTCTTTTAAGTACTAAAGAATTGACATAAGCAGGTTTTGGACTTATGATAATGTTTTTCCAAGCATCTCTCATAACTCTGTTATATTCTGTGATTTGCTTTATGAGAATATGTCTATTCCTTTTTTTTCCTAGTAACACTTGATTCCTATTCTGTAACTCATTTGAGTTGTAACAACACAGCAAATCAACCTTTAGAATAGGACAGAGGCATGGCACACCACATTTTTAATAGTAAATTTGATTTGAAAAAAAATTTTAAATGCCTTTAAATGAATACTTCTTATATGCCATAATGTGTGGTTTTCTAACAAATAACCTGGGTTACTGGGCATCTCCCCTCCCTTTTAGGCAGAGCCTGATCTTTCTCCTTTCTTAGGGTGAAGGAAGGGACTGGGGGACAAGTATATTTTATATATATGAGTGTATATCTGTATATCTGTTAATCCCAAACTTCCAATTTATCCTTTCCCCTCCTTCCCCCTTGGTAACCATAAATTTGTTTTCTATGTCTGAATCTACTACTGTTTTGTAAATAAGTTCATTTGTATCATTTTTTGGATTCCACATATAAGTCATATCATATGATATTTGTCTTTCTCTGTCTGACTTACTTTACTCAGTAGGATAATTTCTAGGTCCATCCATGTACCTGCAAATGGCATTATATCATTCTTTTTTATGGCTGAGTAATGTTCCATTGTGTGTGTGTGTGTGTGTGTGTGTGTGTGTGTGTGTATACCACATCTTTTTAAGCAAATTGTTTGTTGATAGGCACTTGGGTTGTTTCCATGTCTTGGCTATTGTAAATAATGCTGCTATGAAACTAGGGTGCATGTATCTTTTCAAATTAGAGTTTTAATTATTTCTGGATATGTACCCAGGAATGGGATTGCTGGATCATATGATAGCTCTATTTTTAGTTTTTCAAGGAATCTCTATACTTTTCTCCACAGTGGCTGCACCAGTTTGCATTCCTACCAACAGTGCAGGAGGGTTCCTTTTTCTCCACACCCACTCCAGCATTTATTATTTGTAGACATTTTGATGATGGCCATTCTGACTGGTGTGAGGTGATACCTCATTGTAGTTTTGATTTGCATTTCTCTAATAATTAGCAATGTTGAGCATCTTTTCATGTGCTTTTTGGCCATCTGTGTCTTCATTGGAGAAGTGTCTATTTAGATCTTCTGCCCAATTTTTTTTTATAAATTTATTTATTTATTTATTTTTGGCTGTGTTGGGTCTTCATTGCTGCATGCGGGCTTTCTCTAGTTGCGGCGAGCAGCAGTTACTCTTTGTTGCAGTGCGCGGGCTTCTCATTGCGGTGGCTTCTCTTATTGTGGAGCATGGGCCCTAGAGTACATGGGCTTCAGTAGCTGTGGCTCATGGGCTCTAGAACTCAGGCTCAGTAGTTGTGGCACACAGGCTTAGTTGCTCTGCAGCATGTGGGATCTTCCCAGACCAGGGCTAGAACCCATGTCCCCTGCATTGGCAGGCGGATCCTTAACCACTGTGCAACCAGGGAAGTCCCTTCTGCCCATAGTTTGCAAATATTTTCTCCATTCTGTAGGTTGTCTTTTCATTTTGTTTATTGTTTCCCTTGCTGTGCAAAGGCTTTTAAGTTTAATTAGGTCCCATTTGTTTAATTTTGCTTATGTTTCCATTACTCTGGGAGACAGATCCAAAAAAAATTTCCTGCGATTTATGTCAAAGAGTGTTCTGCCTAAGTTTTCCTCTAGGAGTTTTACAGTATCTGGTCTTACATTTAGGTCTTTAATCCATTTGGAGTTTATTTTTGTGCATGGTGTTAGAGAATGTTCTAATTTCATTCTTTCACATATTGCTGTCTAGTTTTCCCAGCACCACTTAGTGAAGAGATTGCTTTTCTCCACTGTATATTCTTTCCTCCTTTGTCACAGATTAATTGACCATAAGTATGTGGGTTTATTTCTGGGCTTTCTATCCTGTTCCATTGGTCTATGTGTCTGTTTTTTGTGCAGGTACTATACTGTTTTGATTACTGTAGCTTTGTAGTATAGTCTGAAGTCAGGGAGAATGATTTCTCCAGCTCTGTTCTTCATTCTCAAGATTGTTTTGGCTATTTGGGGTTTTTGTGTTTCCATACACATTTAAAAACATTTTTTCCCGTCCTGTGAAAAATGCTATTGGTAATTTGATAGAGGTTGCATTGAATCTGTAGATTGCCCTGGGTAGTATGGCCATTTTAACAATATTTATTCTTCCAATCCAAGAACACAGTATATCTTTCCATCTGTTTGTGTCATCTTCAATTACTTTCATCAGCATCTTATAGTTTTTGGAGTATAGGACTTTTGCCTCCTTAAGTAGGTTTATTCCTAGGTATTTTATTCTTTTTGATGCAATGGTAAATGAGATTGTTTCCCTAATTTCTCTTTCTGCTATTTCACTGTTAGTGTACAGTAATGCAACACATTTCTCCATATTAATTTTTTATACTACAACTTTACCAAATTCATTGATGAGCTCTAATAGTTTTCTGGTGGTGTCTTTGGGATTTTCTATGTAGAGTATCATGTCATCTACAAACGATGAGAGTTTTACTTCTTCCTTTCCTATTTGGATTGCTTTTATTTGTTTTTCTTCTCTGATTGCTATCGCTAGGACTTCCAAAACTATGCTGAATAAAATTGGTGAGAGTGGGTGTTCTTGTCTTTTTCCTGATCTTAGAGGGAATGCTTTCAGCTTTTTACTGTTGAGTATGATGTTGTTTTTATAAATGTGTAATAAATTTTAAAGTTATTCACATTAAATGAAATTTAAATTTGGTTCCTTAGTCACTTAAGCCACATTTCCAGTGCTCAATAACAGTATGTGACTGATGGCTACTGTATTGAAAGGCAAATAAGAAACACTTCCATCATAGCAGAAAGTTCTATTGGACAGCAGTGGTCTGGAGCCACAGTGAGCAACAAACTTTTTCTCTAAAGAGCCAGATAGTAAATATTTTTGGAGTTGAGGACCAGTTCCCTTCACAACTACTCAGTACTGTATTGGTAGCATGAAAGCAGCCATAGTCCATGTGTAAATAAGCAGGCATGGCCATGTTCCAATAAAACTTTATTTACAAAAAACAGACTTTTGCCTAAGGGCTGGATCTTCTGGCCTAGAAGATCTGAAAGTTCCCACATGCTTCAGTGTAGGGACAGGAGCCACTGAAAGATTTGGACTAGTGGAGTCCCAGGATAGGACCAAATTACCTGATTTTGCACCCAAAACAATGCAGGTCCAGGTGCAATTTAGCAGACCCAGCCTACCAAGGACCAGAGTTAGCATTGAAGAACAGCACACAAACTTGCACACACAGAGTCAAGGCCATCTTGAGAAGGAGCAGAGAGAGAAGGAAGAAACCCACAAGACCAACCTCAAATAAGCCAAATGATGTAAAAGAGACTGTTTAAGTGGAACAGACAGTGATGCCATTTGTTGGCAAATGTAAATGTCATCACCCCCTATCCCAAACCCACCACCTCAGTCTACACTGAAGGAATAGGGTGAAACTCAGGAGGAACTTTAGATCAATTCTAGAAAACAAATAAGCCATAATTTCTTTGCATCTCTGAGTTAGAGTAAATAAAAGGTTAATACTGCTACACAATATTTTCTCACATGCACATGAAACTTAGGAAAGAAAATCTTTGCACTCTTTCTAGGAGCTCTGGTTTGAGCTAATTCATCTCTACAGCCCCTCCAGGGCCTCTCTGTGACTGATGATCTGCACTGAGGCATTGTGTGAAGAGAACACGGGCCTCGGAGAGAGAGAACCTGGGCTCCAGCTGTGCAGCTTCTGCTGAACCTCTTAACCATTCTAGGCCTCAGTGACCTCATCTGCCACACAGGAATGTGAATCAAATGATTCCTAAGTTCTTATCCAGCTCAGATAACAATTTATGATTCATCTAAAAGACATTTGGCTGGGGTTGTAGCCTGTGATTATAATTAACATGGTGAACAAGATCACGTGTTAATGAGTAAAGTCTTAGCTTTATTAGTAAGTTTTCAGTTCACTGAAAAGTTCTGACATTTTATATTTGGTTGGTTGTGGAATCATCTTATCATTCAAACTGTATTAGTCTGCTTGGGTGGCCATAACAAAATACCAAACGCCAGGTGGCTTAAACAACAGACATTTATTTCCTCACAGTTCTGGAGGCTAGAAGTCTGAGATCAGGGTACCAGCATGGTCAGTTCCTGATGAGGACCCTCTTCCTGGTTGCAGATGGCCACCTTCTTGCTGTGTCCTCACATGGCAGAGAGAAATACACAGAGAGAAAGAGAGCTCTCTGGTGTCTCCCCTTATAAGGGCACTTACATCATGAGGTCCCATGCTTATAACCTCATCTAAACCTAATTACCTCCAAAGGCTCCATTTCCAAACACCATCACACTGGAGATTATAGCTTCAACATATGAACTTGGCAGAGGGACTCAATTCAGTCCATAGCACAAACCTTGAAATTACTTTATGCTTGGATGCTGAGTTCTTGGAATTTTGCTCTCTGGTTATGTACAAAACCAAAGGAGATGCTCTTCTCATCAGTAGGAAACTTTTGAGGAAGAAGTATCAAATTGAGTCTCACCTTTTCTGAGGTTCAAAGCAGAGGTAGGATATGGAAATGACTGCCTTGGTTATCAGCTATCGTGATAGCTAATATTTACTGGGTAGCTTATTTCCACGAAGCACTCTTCAAAGTGTATTATATGAACCATCTCATTTCACCCTACAGCAACCTTATTAGACCTACGTAGAGATGAAGACACTAATATGTGGAAAGCCTAAGGAACTTACATAAGGTCCCATAGCTAATATGAGACTGAGTCTGGATATGAAACCCCACAGACGAGTTCCAGAGCCTGTCCTCCTAATCACCGTGCTCTAGAGCCTCAGGCTGGACACAGATTATGGGGAGAGTCCACATACACACACACACACACCCCACAGATGTGCTTGAACAAATTAACATATTAATGCCTATAAGCTATTTATACTTTATGATGGACTTTAATCAACTCAGCAAAATGCTTTTTCTTAACATCTGGCTAAGATCAGAATTTCAGGATATGGGAGTTTTGATGAGTGGTGAAGAGAAAGAAGCTATTATGGTTTGGGGCAATTGAGGGATGAGAGGCCTGGAAAGAAGGCTGAATTTAGGAGCCATGAACTACTAAGGTATGAGACAAAGACTTAAGTGCTTGAAGAGAGGAAAAGGGTGGGAGAGAAAAAGGAGACCATAATGAGGAGGAGAGTATAGAAAGCTGGGTGCTCACTCTCCAGAGTTCTGTGTGCCAGACACTGTTCTCAGGACATTACAAATGTATTCTCTAATTTATCCCCACAATAATCTTTGGAAGTAGATTTTACTACTTCCATTTTGTAGCTATTGAATCCTGGGGATATTAAAAACACACCTAAAGTTACATACCTGGTAAATAGACAAACTTTGAACTAAAAAAATCTGTTCTCTGTGTACAGCCTTCTGAGGACATGGTTCATTTACTTCTGCCCTTTGGCCCAACATAGCCAACATCAGCCACTAAAACCTATCTTTGTGCCAGCAAAATGTTGAAGGTTGATCTTGCCTTGCCATCCAGATGCGATATATGGCTTATGTTAAAATGTGACTTCACATGGGGCAACACTCAGGAGAGGCTCAAAAAGTTCAGTGGTCCAGTTCAGTGACAATGGATAAATAGCAAGTTAATCTAACCATCATTTCAGATAGCCTCAAAAGCAAAAGGCTGGTAGGCATTCATGTCCAATATGAAGGTGGCTGAGAGTACCAGCTGGATTTGCTGATGGTCAAGTTCACTAAATGGCTAGAGGTAGGAAACAAAGTCTGTAAGTGCAGAGATTCCTTACCATGTGTTTTCCCATCTTGCTTGGCTTTTTGAAGGGATCTAAGATCTTACAAGACCCTGAAGTTACAACCAGGTGGATAGTTGTTTTTTGGGGTGGGACAGGAATGGAACATTGCTATCTTTAATCAATTATGGAAGATCTCCTCCATGACTGATAATCAGCAGCTCAGCTAATAACAAGGTCATTTGCTTTGATGCCTCTTGGTTGACTTTGGGACCCTCAGTCCTTGTCCTCTTCACTTATGTCCCTCTATTCATCTCTCTCCTCCTTAACCGCTCTAAACTCTAATCGGGAACTCTTTGCTTAGCCTGGGCAATTCCCTTCCTCCCTTTTTCATGGGTTTTGTGCCTACAACTCTCTTCTCCCTCTCAGCTTTCATTCGCTCCCCTTATCCAAAACCCTTTTCGTTGCCCAAATATTGGTTTCTAATACCATTCTCCAATAAAAGGAACCAGGGCTCCTTGGAGAATTGACTGATCCTGGGGCAGAAATATACAAAATGAGCCTGGCACATCTTATCTTGTAGTGCCAGAAAATAAGGGAGTGCTTAAAAATTTTTGATTGGATTATGTCAGAGGGACACAGGAGTCAACTAAAAGAGTTCCCAATGGCAAAGCTGAAGCAATTTGAGAAACAAAATAAAGTAGTATTGAATTATGATACAAATTAGAAAATAAATATCCATGAGTTCATACTGATATAAATAAATGATTGAATAAATTAATAAATGGCAAGAAGAGACAACTCTCCCATGCAGATAAACTTCAAATAATTTATGTATATACTCCACACTAAAGGAGCAGGAGCATAACTCCCCACTCCTTAGCGGCTGTGCTTAGTGACTTCCTTCCAAAATGTACAGTATGGAAAGGGGAAGAAAGAGCAACTTTCCAGTGGGGAAACCTGCTAAACACGACCTCAGCCAGGTGATCAAGGTGAACGTCAACAGTGATAAATCGTGTTGATAGTATGCACCCTGGATATTATGCGATGACAGTATCTCTTTACCTCTGTGGATTTTCTACTATGAGTAACACATTATTCTGGTCTTATCATGAGCAAAACATCAGACACATTTCAACAGTGAGGCATCTTACAAAATACCTGACCAGTATTCATCAAAACTCTCAAGGTCATTGAAACCAAGGAAAGTTGAAGAAACTGTCACGGCCAAGAGGAGCCTAAGGAGACTCAATGACTAAACATAATGTGGTATCTTGGATGAAATCTGTTATGGGTTGAATTGTGTCCCCCCCCCCCAGAAAAGATATGTTGAAGTCCTAATCCCCAGTATCTTAGAATGTGACTATATTTGGAAATAGGGTCATTGCAATGTAATTAGTTAAGATGAGCACATACTGGAGTAGGGTATGTCCCTAATCCAATACTACTGGCATCCATATAAAAAGATGGCCATATGAAGAGAGAGACACAGGAGAAGGCCACTTGATGACAAAGGCAAGGGTTGGAGTATGCAGCTGCAAGTCAAGGAACATCAAAATTGCCAGAAAACCACTAGAAGCTAGGAAGAGGCAGGGAAGAATTCCTCTTCAGGTTTTAGAGGGAGCATGGCCCTGCTGACACCTTGATTTCAGACTTCTAGCCTCCAGAACTGTGAGACAATAAATTTCTGTTATTTCAAGCCACCCAGTTTGTGGAATTTTCTCATGGCAGCCTTGTGGAACTAATACAGTATCCTGGAACAGAAAAAAAAAAAAGGACAGTAGGTTAAAAACTAAGTCTGAATAAAGTGTTAATTATTAGTTAATGTATTGATACTGGTTCATTAATTCTAACAAATATACCATACTGTCATAAGAAGGAGAAACTGATTGTGGATATATGGATTCTCTGTACTATCTTCTCAATTATTCAACAATGGAAAATGTTGAATAATGTCATATAGTGGCAGTGTAAAACTCTAAAAATAAAGTATAACTTTAAAAAATCCTTTTCATATTTCAGCAATTGTTGAAATAAGTCCTCTTAATTCCTCCAAGCTTTGGTTTTGAAATCATCTGCTTCTATGTTGTTTGTATCAACTGCTTTCTAATTTTAAAGAATCAGAGATGGCCCCACAGAAAGCTATCTTAAAGGCATCATGCTCCTGAGTTAGTTTTATCTCCATCTTCTTCTCTCCCCATCCCCATTTGCGGTCTAGTTATCCATCCACCCCTTCATTCTGTGCCAGGACATGTGCCAGGAACATGGGGTGCCCTTGCCATCCAGGGAAGAAGACAGATACCACAAACATAATCACACAAATAAACGTCACATTGCCCTGTGAGCTTTTAAACTGGGATCATTAACTGTGAGGACAATGTAAACTTTGACATGGGCAGGGAGCTTGCCAGAGAAAGAAACCAACATAGGGGAGAGCAGAGAAGAGGTCCTGGACATTATTAGACCCTCAGGAGTTGGTTATGCCTGAGCTCACTGCTCTCCTTTGACTTAGTAGATATATGGTCATTAAATACCCATTTTAACTTAAAATCACAGCTTTTGTAGGTTCTGTAAAAGAGAAATTCATAGTTTATTAGAGCATTTTTAGAGGGATATCACTTAGTCACGGAAGTCAAGGAAGACAGCTTTGAGGGTGTAAAATCTGAGCTGAGATTTGAAGAATGTGTATTGACTAGGCAAAGAACAAGGGGGTAGGGACTTCCCTGATGGTGCAGCGGTTAAGAATCCACCTGCCAATGCAGGGGACACGGGTTCAATCCCTGGTCCAGGAAGATTCCACATGCCGTGGAGCAACTAAGCCCGTGCGCCACAACTACTGAGCCCACGCACCACAACTACCAAAGCCCGCTTGCTCTAGGGCCCGTGTGCCACAACAAGAGAAGCCACCACAATGAGAAGCACACTCACGACAACGAAGAGTAGCTCCTGCTCACCACAACTAGAGAATGCCTGCGCACAGCAACAAAGACCCAACACAGCCAAAAATAAATAAAATTTTAAAAAATATATAATAATGAGGGGGTAGGGATCCCCAGTAGAGGGTGGTAGGAGGGAGCGTGTGAAGTACGAGGGACTGAACAATTACCAGTGTTTCTGGAGCTGAGTGAGGGAGGGTGAGTATTGTGGGAAGGTGCTAGAAAGAGAAACAGGGGGGCCAGTCCCCACAGGACCTTGAAACCAAGTCAAGGGTTTTGTCTTTCCCTGATAGCAATGGTAAACTATTAGAGATATTAAGAGTTTGTGGGGAGGAAGACATGACATGATCATCAGATTTGTATTTCTGAAAGATCACTCTGGCTGCAGTGAGGAGAATGGATTGGCAGGGATGGGGTGGATCTAGTATCCTAGTTAGACAGCTACTGCAGAGACCCAGGTGGAGGCTGATGGCAGCACAGACCAGGGTGGTGGTAGAGGTAGAGGAGATGGGGAGGCGTAGATAGACTTGAAAGATATAGAAGATGAAATTAATGGGATTTGATAATTTGGTCATGAAGCTAAGGAAAAGAAAAAAGTTGAGGATGACTTCTAGATTGCTGGCTTGACCAACTGGATGGATGTCACTCATTGAGACAGAGAACTGAGAAGCCTAGAATAAGACCAGCTATGCCAAACTCCTTTACCACTTCTGAAAGGCACCATGTTATTTCATGCCTCAGTGCCTTCCAACATTCTGTCCTCAGCACATGAAAACCTGGCTTCTCTCTTCCTCTGTTTTGAGGGAGCTGTGTTGTATATAATAGCACTGGCACTGCAATACGGTATAGGTATAGGAGTCAAGCGTCCAGACGCTGGGGGCAGACTGCTTGAATTTAAATTCTGGATATCTGTGTGATCATGTGAGTCTTCCCAAACCCCAGTTTCCCCATGTGCAAAGTGAGGATAGTAATAGTACCTGTTCTTTGAGAGTCTGGACTGCACTGAATGAGATAATGTATATAAAATGCTTATCACAGTGGTCAACACACAATAAGCACCCAGTATATGTTAGATTTTATTACAAAAGTGCATAAAAGTCAACACTTGCCCTTGGGATTTTGATAGTCTATATCTTCCTTACTCATTCCAATCAGGGCTTCTCAAAAGGCAGGTGCACTGAGAGAAAATATTTGCAAAAGACACATCTGATAAAGGGCTGTTATCCAAAATATACAAAGAACCCTTAAAACTCAACATTAAGAAATTAAACAACCGATTAAGAAATGGACCAAAGACCTTAACAGACACCTTGCCAAAGAAGATATACAGATGGCAAATATGAAAAGATGTTCCCCATCATATGTCACCAGGGAAATGGAAATTAAAACAACAAGATACCAGTTCACTCCTATTAGAATGGCCAAAATGCAGAATACAGACACTGCCAAATTCTGGCGAGGATGTAGAACCACAGGAACTCTCCTCCATTGTCGGCGGGAATGCAAAATGGCACAGGCACTTTGTAAGACAGTTTGGCGGTTTCTTATAAAACATATTTTTACCATACAATCCAGCAATCATGCTACTTGGTATTTACCCAAAGAAGTTGAAAACTTCTGTCCATTCAAAAACCTGCACACAGGGACTGCCCTGGTGGCACAGTGGTTAAGAATCCGCCTGCCAGTGCAGGGGACACGGGTTCGAGCCCTGGTCTGGGAAGATCCCACATGCTGCGGAGCAATTAAGCCCGTGCGCCACAACTACTGAGCCTGCGCTATAGAGCCCGTGAGCCACAACTAGTGAGCCCGCGTGCCATAACTACTGAAGCCCATGCACCCTAAAGCCCGTGCTCCACAACAAGAGAAGCCACCACAATGAGAAGCCCGCGCACCACAACAAAGAGTAGTCCCCACTCACTGCAACTAGAGAAAGCCTGCATGCAGCAATGAAGACCCAACGCAGCCAAAAATAAGTAAATTAAAAATAAATTAAAAAAAAAAACACCTGCACACAGATGTTTATAGCAGGTTTATTCACAATTGCCAAAACTTAGAAGCAACAAGGATGTCCTTCAGTGGGTGAATGGATAAGTAAACTGGTACATTCAGACAATGGAATATTATTCAGTGTTGAAAAGAAATGAGCTGTCAAGCCATGAAAAGACACGGAGGAAACTTAAAAGCATATTACTAAGAGAAAGCAGCCAATCTGAAAAGGCAACATACTGTATGATTCCAACGATGTGACATTCTGGAAAAGGAAAAACTATGCAGACAATAAAAAGATCAGTGGTTGCCAAGGGTTGGAGGGGAGCAGGATAAATAACTGGAGCACAGAGGATTTTTAGGGCAGTGAAAATACTCTGTGATACTGTAATGGTGGATACGTGTCAGTATACCATGACATATACATATATATCCAGACTCATAGAATGTACAAGAGTGAGTCATAAGGTAAACTATGGACTTTGGGTGATGATGATGTGTCAGTACAGATTCATCAGTTGTAACAAACATACCACCCTGGTGGGGAATGCTGGTAATGGGGAGGCTGTGCATGCGTGAGGGCAGGGGGGATACGAGAGATCTCTACACCTTCCTCTCAGTTTTGCTGTGAACTTAAATTGCTCTAAAAATAGAAAGGCTATTAAAAAAGAAGCGGTTTGCTATTCGCCACATACAACTGGTGCCCTGTCAGAGATAAATTCCTGCTAGTTCACCAGGTCCAGCAGTACCCCTTTCCTTCCTTCCCCATCCTTTCCCCGTGATGATGAGATTTGGGAAGAGATTGGGGAGCCCTGCTTTAAATCAGGGATCAGCATACTACAGCCCTCAGGCCAAATCCAATCCAATACCTCTTTTCGTAAATGAAGTTTTATTGAACACAGCCATTTCTGTATGTTGTTTGTGGCTACTTTCTCACTAGAATGGCAGAATTGAGTAGCTGTGACAGAGCCATTATGGCCCATCAACCTAAAATATTTGCTATTTGGGACTTTACAAAAAATGTTTACCAATTCCTACTCTAGATTATGAGGAGGAGGAGAAGGAAGAACATGAGCCACTTCTGCCATTAATTGAGTAAAATAGTTCTTAGAGTAATATAAACTCTATTATGCAAATATAGGCATTGGAGCTCAAAGACAATATGTAACCTGATCAAAGTGACAGAGTTAATGCCTGGTAGTTAATATCACTCCAAATTGTGTGCTTTTAATTCAGTCACTCAGGACCGGAATAACGAATGGCTACTCTTGGTGTCCAGGGCATTAGCCATTAGGGATCTACGAGTACATGAGTCCTTTCCAGATGATAGTAACTCAATGTGGTCACTGTTTATTGAACATTTACCACAAGTGTACTTCCAGTTTACACACATCCTGGTATCTCTACCATCACACACATCCTGGTATCTCTACCATCACACTTTCTCCTGCAGCTTCATGTGAAAATTAAGTTAGTTAAGGTACAGCTTTTTTTTCCTTAGGAAGATCCCTCACTGTTTATTGGACCCTAGACTCATTGTTGAGTTCCAATTTCTTACCTGCTTTTTTCTTCAGGTTCCTCCTTTTCAGCAAGTGCCCATAGTCCCCCACCTAGGATTGCCAGATAAAATGCAGGACAGCAGTTAAATTTGAATTTCAGATAAACAGTGAATAATCTCTTAGTATGAGTGTGTCCCATACAATATTTGGGACATATACAGGGTGTTCTACATTTTTATTTCCTAAATCTGGCAACCTTAACCCCAGGTTAAGGGGGTTAACAAACCCCCTGTGTTTTTACAGCTGGAAGGTTAATTATCCACCATGGAGTGGAGAACATTTACTTGGAAGACCTTTTGGGTTAGGAAGAAGAGCGCATGATTTGTTGTTACAAGATGTGTGTGCCAGGACAGCTAGGAAAATTACCTACATTTCAAAATACCTATATTTCACCCCCATGAAATGGGAATAATAGTATCCTACTAGCTGGGTTTTGTGAAGACTCAGTGGAATGTTGTATGTGAATAGCACTGTGCTTGGTACAAGCTAGTAACTGTTGTCTTCTATCCAAGTAAAATTTGTTAATTCTTTTTAATTATCCCTTCTGATGTCTGGATTCTGAAAAACAGATATTCCTCCGTATGCTCTCAGCACAGTGCTGTAGGATTTTGTCCCCGCGAACCCCTTCCTTTCTCAGCATCTGACTGAGGAATTTAAATTATCAATTTCATAGGAAAAAATTAAAATAAACAAATTCAGTTATTATGAAATGAAGGATGTTCCATACATATATTCCTTAGAGTGTCCCTCAGTGAATTTGAATAGCTCACAACCAGCTATATTATCTGCTTCTGAGTGTCATCCTGTTTCAAATTCCATATTCACATTTGATTGCAGAAAATAAAAACTCATTTTAAAAAGTTCCTTGAATCATAGAATTTTTGTTCCCTTTGTTCACTCAGTAAATGCCAGATCCTTCTTATTCTAAGGTCTCTTTTAGAGGCTGGAATTTTACAGTTGGAGTTAATGCAGTTTTTCATCTCTTACCTTATCAGGGAACAAGGACAGGATAAAGTAGTACATGAAAAAAAACAGAAAAGAAACTAAGCCAAGTAATCCATGTGAACAAGTTGGAGCCAAACTGTTTACTTCTCAGTCTTCACTTAGAGTCTCTGCCTCTATGCTTTTAGCAGATAGTTGCTAACGGCTCTCACAGGTTCTTGAAAACGCAAAATAAAGAAAATAATATGTTACCTGTCTCCAGGAGATGGTCTATTCTGGAATACACTCATGGAAAGCCTTAGCCCGTAAAGGTGCTTACTTATTTCTTATGAATCTCTTTAGCCAAACTCTTCTCTGCTAAATTTCTGTGTCAGGAACAAAACATAAACCCCTCCACTCCCCGTTGTTGCCTGTTATTCTTAATATTTCCACTTCTCCGCTCAGGAAAAAACAAAAGAAAAAAAAAATTGAGGAAATCAAGAAGATTGACTATTAGAAATAAAAAACAAATCATCACTGTGAAAGAAGAACCCTGGAGCCAAAGAGATTTTTATTTTAAGTTGTGATGGGGCTTGTTGGTCCAAATAAAGAATATCACCTAAGAGCCATTCTGCTCAAGTCTCTTCCAAGGTAAAACTGTCAACAGGGTGTAAGCCTTAAATAAATATGTTCAAATTCTAATGTATGATCATAAGAAATGAAGGGAAAACATTTACAAACCTCTCTGCAGGTAATATTCCCCAGTTCATTTTAGAATTTCAGATGAAAGCTGACAATTATTCTACTGCAGACTTAGACCTTTGAAACTGTCTTAGAGCCCAAGTTCAGGAGGCAGTTAAAGTGCCGGGGCTGCTACTTCCCACAGAGTATGTGAAAGTCTGATGGCTACAGCCTGTTCTCCCAGACTACGATTTCCATGCACCTATCTTTCACAGTAAGAAGAAGACTCACTAATGTATGACCCCCTCAAATGAAAGAGACTGAAAAACCATTCTCTGCTGTGAAATGCTGGGCCACAAACAGATGAGGAAATTTAAAAGGGAAAATGCAGGAAAGAACATTTGACAAGACCTGACGTCCTCTGGTTTGCATTGCACCTGAAAACAACTTGGAACTTAACTGATGAGGCTAAAAGAAGAGAGAAGGATTGTGGCATGAAAGGGGAGGCTTTTATTCCCCACCCCCCACAACGTGCTGTGATTTTGAGTGTGCCACTCTCAGATGCACAAGCCCCCAAATCACTGTCCATCTGTCCCAGAGCCTACTGTGACAGCTGCATACCTTCAGAATAACCATCTATTTCTCATCCTTTGCTTTTAATCTCTGTCTTTCTATGGGGAAGAAGTTAGACATGGGTCCATAGCCAACCATTATTTTAGAATATGGTACTTTTTAGTAAAAGTCGCCTAGTGGAAACCTAAGGGGGTCAGACACATAATAATTAAATTGTGATGGGGCTGGGCAAGCAGAATGTCTGGAACCATACTGGGGAGACCTAAAGTGTCAGGGCTCAGCCCTGGAGGAGGGGAGATGTTGCAGTGGAAAAGGAGAGAAGTCCAAGGACACAATCACTCCCATCACATCTTTCAAGAGCCTGCTCTGTTTAGCAGCAAGAGGGGCACAGGTAGAAATTGAGTGGGTCTTCACCTCTATTTCCAGACACCCCTCAGGTCCTCATATGGCTTTCTGATTTCCTCCTGTTCAAGCTACTCAAATGCTAGGTCCAAGAGAAACAAGAAGAATATGGTTAGACATGGAAGGGGGAATATTGGATAGCTAATAATTTGCAATTTTTAAACCAATCTTCTTTAAATGTTTGTTTGACTTAGAGGAGAGACTATGTGCTACATCGGGAGAAACTGACAGGGAGGGTATGTGGGGAGCCTTCAGTTTCATTTGCTTTCCTGAGCAGTTCAGTTCAGCCCTGGCTACGACCACACGGAGGAGCAGCAAAACAAAAATACGCTTTAACGTTCCTTGTTACAAAAGCCTCCCGAGTGGGCAGTCTCACACTGCCCCAGCCCACTTGTCTTGTCCAAGTATCCCTTTCAACCACACACAGCACAAAATATGAGAAGAGTTCTTGCAAAAACCTGTGTTCTTTCTCATTTCACATCCAGTAATGGTTAGTGTACTCGATTAGGTGCTTGGGGGGAGAGGCCCAGCAATCCCACCATTTCATCCATCTCTGGTTGAACAGCCAGCTGTGGATTCTCAAAGGCCCCTACCCTTTCGCCCACCCACCACTGAACGCTGCTCAAGACTCTTCACCCTACATACCTCTTCTCTCTTCAGATTTTGAGCTGTGCTAAGAGTAAAAATCCAGCAAAACAAGCAAATATCCTCATACATCAGGGCTGAGTTGGGAGAAAAGCTAGCTCAGAAGATTTGTGCCCCAGCAATTTCAAAGAGTCTGGCATATAGTAAATGTTCACTAAATACTGGTTGAATAAAAATGTACTGACGGATGAGCCACGGGGGGATGGGATAAGGATGATGAGCTGTCCCCTGCCTGCAAATATAATCGAAGGTACATTCATTTATAATGTGCCTCTCTCAATTTATTTTTCAACAATTACAGCTGATATTGAAGTGAATGTTGTTTACACATGTGACACTAAGGAGTGGCACTGAATTAGAAAAAAAGAAACTTTTCTGTGCTTTCCCATTTCTGTTGGCCTCTTGGTTTGGCCTTGGGCAAACCCATGTGATCTCTCTGAGTAGACACTAACACCCAGGTTTAAAGCTGATGTCAGCTACCAAATCCTCATATCAGCATGTTCTTCTTGCCACTGACATACAAATTTGAAAAAAGGGCAGGTTTCAACTTATGCTGATGTTAGACGAGTGAGTAAACCAGCAGCCACCTACATGTCCAAACTCCCCTCAGGTCATCATGTGGCTTTCCCATTGGCTCAGCAGTCCCACACTCATGTTACAGTGTGGATCACCTGGCATGGGCTTTACGATTGGTTTCCTTTAAATGAACCTCAACACCCCTGCTGGGTGAACATGTGGAGAGTCTGACAAAGATGTTTATGAGGTAGGAGATACACCACAGGACACCTCGAAGTTGCTTTTGGATGGAATGAAACTTGGAATAAATGCAACGTGAGATAGAATTATAAACTGACTTAGACTATTAACCATAACTCTCTCAGATGCACACATAAAGAAAATGATAACTGATTTTCATAATTACAACCAGAGAGACTGCAAAATGCGGAACTCTCTTTTGAATCTTAAAATGAGGATAGTGTGTACTGTGATTTCAGTTTCTGTTTCAATATATTTGGATTCTATGAAAAATCATATTCCACTATAACATATAATGCCAACATTTTATTAACTGTAATGTCAGAGTAACTAGAATATGTAAATGAAATGCTGCATAAGAAAGAATTGATGGATCCCTGATTCCCCATAGGGGAAAAGGAGGTGAAATTTACAGAACTCCTCAAGCTTATTTATGGTAGTGGAGAAACTCAGTCACAGTTATGTAAGTCTACTGGAGAGACTCAGAGGAAAGAACATGTTGTCAAGATTCAACATTTTTATACCTTCACAGGGCACTTTTCCCAGTTTTACTTTGGTCATGACTTTAAGCATAGGTGGAAGAGTAAAGAACTGGCTGTTCTATTAATTTATCTACCTCAGACACTTTCCTGGAACTTCCCCTGTGTATGGCTCTGTCTCCTATTTCCTAACGCAGAGGTCAGATCCCAATCCTCACAACCTGGCTCAAAAAACACGATCTAGGCCCAACAGATTCACTGACTGCAGAGTCCCTGAACTAACACACTGTGTGCAAATCAGACACGTAGCAGTGGGAAAGGAAATTGTAGGTAATGATTTAGCGAGCGATTGAGGAGTTGGCTGGGAAGTCATGTGGACCATTTTCAAGTGAGGTTTGAGGGAGTGCAAACTATGAGCGAGCATTTGCTCTCGTGGTAGGTTTATAAATTCATGTAAACTACAGTCCCACTGTGCAGAGAAAATATAGCTTCTTCATTTGAATGCTGACTCCTTTCATCTTCTTCATGAACCCCCATCCACTGAGTAACAAAAGGAACAAAGCAAAATAAAACAAAATACTTTAGTTCTTAGCTTGAGGTAATAATTTTGGTATTTCTTTTGTATTACTCAATTTTTTAGAATTTTATTGCTTTCCTTCTCTATTTCAATATGGCACCTGGGTCTATGGGGTGAGTGGGGCTTAAGTGACCTTGGAATGGAAAGAAGCCTAAAGCCATTCAGTATCCTCTGTCTCCTCTAGTCTCCACAGCCATCACCCTTGAACACCTGGTCACAGCTGGCCCTGCTGGCACTCACAACAGCCATTGGCAGGTGGCATCACTTGTGATCTGGTCTCTTGCAGTGTGGACCGTGGCTGGTGGCCCTCCTTGGCTCATGTGGCCTCACTCTGCTCTTGCTGAAGGTAAAGGGCTATGACTCTCTCCCATTCATCTGCTGCTGCATCAAAACACTCTTGCTAAGAAAGAGAGCTCCCCAAACACTCAGTTTCCTCCACGTTGAATCCACATCACTGGAGCACCAAAGGCAAGCCAAAAACAGTAAAACATCAGAAAGTTCATCTTTTCTGCCACACAGCACCTCTAGGTTTACTTTGATGAGGCTGTCGCAGAGAGCTGCAGAGGGCAACATGGGAATCGTTGCCTTCCGGAGTTCCAGGTGTGAAGTGCAGCAGAATCTTCATGTTATTTAAGTACCCAAGGTTATCTAGATGTTCCTAATGCTACCCACTGCCCTTGACCTTCAACCTTGAGGTGGCAGGAGGAGATAAGAAGAAGAGAAAACTAGGTGTCTGATGTCTCCTTTCCTCCACCTCTGCCTCCTTCTTTCTCCCACCATCCTTCAGGCTAAAAAGGGTGGGGTTTTCCATCACTTCACCTGCATCATACTATCCTCCCACCATTATTAGTCAAGCCTTGGGGCTTAGCTAGGTTAGATGGAAAAAGGTGTCATCTCCATTCACTGGGAGGAATTCTATGATCTCATCCATCCAGGTTAGTTCCCAGAATTCTAAAGGGATTTAGAAAATCCTCTCTTTCATCCAAGACTGGTTTTCAAACCTGTTACTTTCTCACAAGACAAGGGATTTTATGGCTGAGCAAGTGTCAGAGGTGGAAGGGTACAAAGAATATGACTTGGAACTTCCCTGGTGGCACAGTGGTTAAGAATCCGCCTGCCAATACTGGAGACACGGGTTTGAGCCCTGGTCTGGGAAGATCCCACATACCGTGGAGCAACTAAGTCTGTGTGCCACAACTACTGAGCCTGCGCTGTAGAGCCACCGAGCCACAACTACTGAAGCCCAAGTGCCTAGAGCCCATGCTCCGCAACATGGGAAGCCACCGCAATGAGAAGCCTGCGCGCCATTCGCCACAACTAGAGAAAGCCCATGCGCAGCAACGAAGACCCAACGCAGCCAAAAAAAAAAGAAAAAAAAAAAGTATGACTTAAGGGGAAAGGTAAAACATATTAGTTTAATATTTTGCAATAGTGTCCCTATTGCACTATAGAGAATAGGAAATATATTTATAAAGGGTGAGGGAGTTGGTCAGAAGTGAGAAAACTGAGATGCAACACATAGAGAAAAATTAAGTCTGTTATTGGTAGAGCAGTAAAATGAAACCCACAGTCATCTTACTAGAGCCATTTGGGTTATAGAAGACTCTCTCCAGCTACTGTCTCCTTGAGGACTCCTTTTGTTCGTTTATTTGTCGAGCTTTTCCTGGGTCCCCTTGCTTCTGTACAAATCTTTAATTACTTGATTTAACTTGAGTGCATTTCTGTTCCTTAGAACGAAAATATCTGAAAGAACAAAAGCTTTCGGTTAAGGCTTTCATATTCCACAATGTATACATTGTGCACATGAGGGTCACCAAGTCTTATTTCACGTTTCCTGGAAAAATCTTTCTAAGCAATCCCTCCACCTTACCCTAGATCCCAGTTGTCACGTTCCCAGATCACCACCATGTCGCCCTAGCTGGCGGGGCTGACTACGGTTTCTCTACTCCCTTATTCTGAAATTCTTGCCCCTATAGTCTTCCTGAATCTCCACCTTCACCACATCCTCTCCTGTTCAGAAACTTACACGTTCGACTTCTCCCTCCTCCCTATCACGTCGACTTGGATTTGCCTCAGTCCAGTTTTCAGGCTCTGCTCTTGTAAACTAATCCAGAACCTCTCCTTGCTCACCATTCCCCTGCTCTAGGCAGGCCGATGTGCAAACTGGCTCAAGAATAGAAACATTGCTGTCTGTGCCTTCTCTCGCTTTTTTTATTTTTGCACGCTTTGAAATGATTTTTGCCCCCCTCCACTGATAATTTAATTCCAACCTGTTTTTCCAAGCCTATCCCAAATGCAACTTATTTTCCATTTCTCGGAATTGTTAGTTACTCTGGGCCATGCCACACTACTTTAGAGCTTTATTACATTCCCCCTTTGAATAACACATAATATCAATAGCTAATATTTATTGAGTACCTTTTACGGGCTAGGTGCTTCACAGGCATAGCTCATTTAATCTCCACACCAACCCTATGAGGTGGGTACAATGATACACACGTTTGAAGGTGAGGAAACTGGGTCTCCTGGCAATTCAGGAGCTTTCCCAAGCTTATAGAGCTGGTAAATTGTTGGAGACACAATTCGTGCAAAGAAATCAAATGCCAGAGGCTAAACTTTGAGCCAATATGGCATTTTACCCCCAAAGAATTACTCCTTCTAACTTCAAGTGTCTTCATCGTATCTCCCCAACTAGACGACTAGCACCTCTATGGGCAGGATCACGACTTCTGTGCTCTCTGGGTCTTCCTAAGCAAGCACATAGTAGACCCTTGAATTATACTTCTTATCTCCCCATTACTGGCCTCTCCCATAGAATCATCATTTTTCAGACAGAGCAACACGACTTTTCCATTCAAGGTGTCCTCAGACTCTGCCGTGTTTATGCACTGCATCTCTCCCTTTTGTTTCCATGAATGCTCTGGGAGCCCCTGCATGGCTAAGGTGACAACCACCAAAGGTAGGCGGCATCTGACGCCCCCGTGGAGACTCCAATTCTCTCCGCCCATCTGCCAGGCATGACTTCTGACATCCCAGGACGCTGGCCACCACCTGACGCCCTTTTGCAGTGCCAGCGTGACCCAGTGTTCCTAAATCCACCTTCCAGACACACCAGTCACAAAGGATTTTATAAACAGGATTGTAGCCTGCAAGAGGTGGTCTCAGGCCAGTCCCCCTGAGGCTGGGCTTTTAGAGCAGAGTTTAAAGGAGACCCCAAAGATCTCTCATTAAAATACTCAGCAGCCCTGGGATTTATTTGGAGAGAAAACAGCTGCCCCAGCAATAGTGGAGAAGTGTGTGGTTTGCTAACAGATTTTAAACATTAGAGCTTAGTGTTTCAAAGGGGATTTTTCCCAGAGGGTTTCTGTTCCCTTTCCTAAATAAGAAGCTACAAGCACTTAGGACTGCCTTAAGATGCAGAGAAATGAGGCTCTGAGGAAGTCAGCATTTGGTTTGGGTCTTTGTGGACGGGGTGTAGGAGCTTCTGCAAGCCTAGACCTGGCAGGAGGTTCTGCAGCGGCCACTTTGTCGTGAGAGGACTTGGGGTTGGGGAGGGGTGGAAAGCGCTCATTTCCTCAGAAGGCCTCCTTCCAACAGTATGGAGTCTCCCTTCCTCTCCAGCCAGCACAGCAGTCTCTTCAGAGGCCCCGGCCTCTCTCTCCTTCCCCTTCCCACCTGCTGTCCTCCTTGGGAGGAAGAGGAGAACAAAGCACACTCAGAAGGGTCTCCCCAGTTCCTCAGAGCACAAGCTTCTTGTGATACTAAGGTCGGACTGTGGGAATGAGCAACAAGGTCAAGGATGACAAGATTATTTCAGGATCCCCTTAAAAGGCCTGTTGTTTGTTTAAATTTCTGCCCACAGCTGCCTGTTTAGGAAATCTAACAAAAGCACCATGAAATCCTGTTTGATCTCAGCCGTATTCACTGGTAATCCCACAGGATAGGAAAGTGGAGTTTGGTTCAAGGTGGGGGAAGAGTGGCTTTTGTGATCATGACAAACATCAGACACTTCCCCTTCCAGACATGTCAGGGGATGTTACAGGTTATGGGAGGTGCTCAGGAAAAGATGAGCTTGTTCTTTCCTGGCCTGCTTATGTCTTTAATCATCAACTCTTCTTGCCTGCAGAGGATGGAAAAGAACTCCACAGGCCTATATTAGTCAAGGCAGCACGGAAAGGGAGAGGTGCTTCCCGTAAGAATTCACCCTTTCCCTGCAAGTAGGGGACTTATTTCTATGCCTGCTCTACCTGTGCCTACTGCAAAATGGTCTTGGACCTGGTCCCTTGCCTGCAGAGAAAAAAGTGAGACCACATCACTGGCCCCAACTCACCGAAGAAAAGTGGATGTACCCTGCTCTAAGAAAATCTGATTCCTGGAAATCCAGACTTATGAAAGTAAGATTAAGTCAGCGATTAGGTAGGGTTTTCATTTTACTTGAGAAACATCAAAATAGTGTCTCCCATCCAAGGGCATTTGAAACACAATCTGGTTCTTAAAAATTTGATCCCAATCAAATTCTTGGGAATTGCATCATATACAGTTTTAATGGGAGTAGGGGAACTCATTAACTACATCTATGCAGTCCCAAGATTAGGTGGGGAAGCAAAAATTCTCGGGACAGAAAAAGGTTCACTAATCAACTGACCACTTTTGTAATTAGTTCCCACTTAATAACCTCCTATTATGTTGGTGTCGACCCTCAAACAAGCTAGCAAGATCTTTGTTGCACACTCCCATGTGGTCAATAATACAATGCAAATCAAATGCAAATTGATTGCAACAAAGTGAAATTGCATATTCTGCAAAAGATGCAGGCTTTCATCTGACTTGGACGAGGACACAGCTTGAGCTTCATAAAAGAGTGATTTAAATATCAGAGAATTAAAAGACCCTTGGGAGAATAAGTGAAGTCCTTTAATATTTTTGCAAAAAAAAAAAATGACCTGTTCAATAACTGTGTAGCAAAAGTCAAATGTGAAGTGAAGTGGCTCTTAAAATTTTGTCAAACTTTCTCACACCATATACAAAAATAAACTCAAAATGTATTAACTTAAATGTAAGACCTGAAACTGTAAAACTTCTATAGGAAAACGTATGCAGTACACCCTTTGACATCGGTCTTAGCAATATTTTTTTTGGATCTGTCTCCTCAGGCAAGGGAAACAAAAGCAAAAATAAGCAAATGGGACTACATCAAACTAAAAAGCTTTTTATACAGTGAAGGAAACTACCAACAAAATGAAAAGGCCACCTACCGAATGGGAGAAAATATTTGCAAACAATGTATCTGATAAGGGGTTAATATCCAAAATATACAAAGAACTCATACAATTCAATATCAAAAAAACAAACAACCTGATTTAAAAATGGGCAGAGAACCTGAACAGACATTTTTTTGAAGACATACAGATGGCAATGGGCACATGAAAAGATGCTCAATATCACTAATCATTAGTGAAACACTAATTGAAACAACAATGAGATATCACCTCACACCTGTCAGAATGGCTGTCATCAAAAAGAAACAAATAAGTGTTGGTGAGGATATGGAGAAAAGGGAATCCTCATGCACTTTGCTGGGAATGTAAATTAATGCAGCCGCTATGGAAAATAGTATAGAGGTTCCTCAAATAATTAAAAATAAAACTACCATATTATCCAGCGATTCCACTTCTGAGTATTTTTTCTAAGAAAAAAAAAACCCCCACTAATTCAAAAAGGTATATGCACCCACATGTTCATTGCAGCATTATAGCCAAGATATGGCAGCAACCTAAGTGACCATCAGTAGATGAATGGATAAAGAAGATGTGGCATATATAGACAATGGAATACTACTCAGCCATAAAAAAAACGAAATCTTGTCATTTGCAACAACATAGATGGACATAGAGGGTATTATGCTAAGTGAAATAAGTCAGAGAAAGACAAATATCATATGTTTTCACTTATGTATGGAATCTAAAAAAGCAAAACAAATGAACAAACATAACAAAACAGAAACAGAGTCATAGATACAGAGAACAAACAGGTGATTGACAGAGAGAAAGGAAGTGGGGGAATGAAAGAAATGGATGAGGGAAATTAAGAGGTACAAGCTTCCAGTCACAAAATAAATAAGTCACAGGATGAAATGTACAGCATGGAGAATATAATCAAGAATATTGTAATAACTTTCCATGGTGGACAGATGGTAACAAGACCTATCGTAGTGATCGTTTTGTAATGTATAGAAATAGTGAGTCACTATGTTGTGCACCAGGAACTAACATAGTGTTGTAGGTCAATTATACTTCAAAAATAAAAACACTCACAGAAAAAGAGAGCAGTTTTGTGATTCCCAGAGGTGCGGGGTAAGGGGAGGGGGAATTGGATGAAGGTAGCCAAAGGGTACAAACTTTAGTTATAAGATAAATAAGTACTAGGGATGTAATGTACAACAGGATAAATATAATTAACACTGCTGTTATGTTGTATATTGAAAGTTAAGAGAGTAAATCCTAAGAGCTCTCATCACAAAGAAAAAAATTTTTTTCTTTTTTTTTTCTTTTGTATCTAAATAAGATGATGGATATTCACTAAACTTACTGTCGTAATCATTTCATGATTTATATAAGTCAAATCATTATTCTGTACACCTTAAGCTTATACAGTGCTGTATGTTTGATTATATCTCAATAAAACTGGAAGAAAATTTTATTTTTAATTAAAAAAATTTGTCAGCCACGTTAAGCCAAAAAATCAACACTTGATTCATTTTCTGATTCTAAAAATTAGCAAATAATTACAATTATAAGATAAGATTCTGGTAAACATAAGATAGACACTAACTTGTTTTGTGTCATTTCTAACAATAAAATTCAATCAATACATTAAAAAATGCCATATATGGTGAAATTCTGGATCTTGTTTTAAGTGATTTCTCCTTTAATTTTTAAAACACCAATTATTAAATATCAATTACCCTTAAGTAACGAGGACACCTGTGGTTCTTTATAATTTCATCTATATTATTTTATTTAATACTCACAGCCACCCTATCTCTTAGACTGAGCAGCTATTAGCACCATTTTACAGGTAAGAAAATTGAATCCCTGGGAAGGTGATTTAAATAGCACCACAAAGTTAATAAATATTAGATTCAGTTATGTAGGCAGTGCAAGTATTCTTATTATGTAAATGAGGAAGTTATGTCTCTAAGAAGTTAAAGCCTGGGCCACATGACTAGGAATATTAGTTATATTTGAACCCAGGCCTTCTGACTCCCAGATCAGGCCTTATCCTACTGTATCATCAGAATTTTTTACAGAAAAAAATAGCAAATCATGATATAACCAACATTTTGAGCACTTAGTATCTACCAGGTACCATCCTAAATGTCTTATATGTTCCTCTCATTTAATCCGTACAGTAATCCTGTGAGACAAGTACTGTGCTTTAAGCCTTTATCATTTTACAAATGGGGCAATCGAGACTCAGGGAGTTTAACTGCCCAGCGTCATACAGCTGGTAAATCACAACAGCTAGAATTAGAATCCATGTGTTTGTGCTCTTAACTGACACACTACTGCTTCTCCTTTCAGGAATAGGTCTATTCCACAGAGTACACTGTGGAAGGGAAAAGATCAGGGTCTTTTCCCTTAACAGTTATGGGACAACCTTGCATTGTGAAATATTCAGTACATTATATTGCCAGGAACGCTCTTTCTTCACCTGGTTTATCGGCACAGCAAGGAGAAGCCTGAAAGAATGGGGCACAGGATAGTGAAATTTGACTGGAATGCTTTGAGAGCAGAGATGGCAAATAGGCTTCTTCCAAGTGAGATATTGATACTTTACTACTGATGGGCTTACTGCTGATGGTGTCACTGCTAGAATGCAGCCTGAGGCCAAATCTGGGGTCCTGGGCAAAGAATTGCATGAGCTTTGAACAAAGCTGCCTCTGGAAGGGGGCTTGGCCCATGCAGGGGCCATGTATCAATATTTCCTATTTTACCCTAGGGGAGAGTGCCAAGGTATAGGCACTTTAAGATTCAAGGGACTCATGAAGATTATATTCCCTAATATTTCACACCACGCACGATGAGTGCAGAGGCTGCCTGAGATGGCAGGGGGTGGCCAGGGGGAGGTGAACATAAGAAGTGCCAATACTCTAAATTCAAGAAAGAAAGACTGACTGCGCTTTGATCATAATAACAAGTAACTACCAAATTCAGGTTTAAACCCTTGCCAATCAGTTAACAACCTTGAATTGGTAACCATGCTTCTGAAAGTCAGCCAATCAGCAACAACCATACACTTCTGAAGGTCAGCCAGTCAGCAGCAGTCACACTTCAGTGACTGCTCTTTCCATGGCAGCAGGTCAGCCAATACCTGACCACGCCCACTTCTGAAAGGCCACCAATCAGAGCTTGGTGCTTCCCCAAACCCTATTTAAGAGCAGTCATCCTCTTTCTTCAGAGACTTTGTGTCTTACAAACAGAGCTCTCCGTTACTTAGTGAATAATACATCCGGCTCTTTGTTTCAAATATTAAGTGGTAGCTTCTTCCTTGTCCAGGGGAAAGAACAGAGAAGGAAAAACATGGAAGAAACCATTGTTATCATATATCTGAAAAAGTGGAAAAGGTGTAAAAGAAATCTCCACCATACATAATGGAAGCACAAAAAGCCTTAGAAATTCTCTCTCTCTTTCTAATTTTGCCCTAAAAATGTCAAACAGAAACCTCTAGAGTATTCAGGAAACAAGGATCCGTTGCAATCTCCACTGCTAGGGAGGGATAATCACTGTTAGATTGAAGTATATGTTTAATTCATTTTAGATTGAGTTAAATGGGCATTTCAGTCATAAATACACCAGACTATATTTTTCTTCAGTGACCCATTTGCCAAAAGTACTACAGTGATTAAACACTAAGCAAATACATACATAGGTAAGATAAAAAATAGCACTGAGATGTTGAAAAACTAAATTTACCCAACACATGTAAGCCTAGTGCAGCAAGGTATATGTGGTATCTGTTTTTATTAATGGATTTCTATTTCTGGATTCTTTCTCCCTTCCTGCTTTGGTAACACTAGATGTAGGTACAAAAATCTAGATATTTATTCAGAAATCGGTACTGTACGATTGATGAGTTTATACAAACAATATAACTAGGGCCATTATAATGTTAAGTGAGTTTTGAACAAATAGAGTTAGAAATCCAATTATCTTTCCATAGAAAGCTTTTGTGTAGAGACATTGTTATATAAATGAGGGGAGCGAGTGGAAGCATTAGAACAGCAATTTCTCCTGCCTGCATAAGGACATTGGAGAATTTCATCCTGCACATACATTAATCCGTTCATAATGGCCTCCCCTCTGTGGTCAACCCACAAAGATCTCTTCTGGCTACTGGACGCTTCTTTTTGGAAATGGAGCAGAGAGTCAGGAGCGGGTAAGAAATTAAAAGATGAAACACAAATTCTTGCACTGGGCAAATGGCTTAGAACTAACTTCAGGAAAGAAGGCACCCCTCTGCTGGCATCTCAGTCTAGGGCCTTCAGACCTTACCAGAGGTGACAGAAAACAGAAATTCCTTGCAGTGCTTCCAATTTGACTGACCTACAGTCAGCCTTAGATCAGTGCCTCTCAATATTTAATAAGCATCTAGTTAAAAATGCCGGTCCTGATTGACAAATTTGAAGTGGGATCTGAGATTGCAAATTTCCAAAAAGATTGCAGGCGATACCCATGCTGTTAATCCACGGACTTAGCCTAGCGAGAATCTAAATTCACTTAAGCCTTAATCGGGACAAAGAGATTTCCACTTGACTCTCAGCAATGGGCGTTAGAACCACAGTCAGGAGGTAGCTTAGAACTAACTGGTCTTTGAAAATTACTAGCTGTGTGACCTCGGGTAAGTTACTTATCCCCTCTGTGCCTTGTTTTTCATAAAAGTTTGGTTATGGGGATTAAATGAAATAATGCTTACTACATTAGTAAGTAATATCAGTGCCTGATATTCAGTGTTCGCTTTGTAAATATACTAACAAAAGCCATCTGGCTTTACTCCTTCATTTTGCGGAAGTAAAGATGAGTCTTTCTGAGGTGAAGAATCTTGCCCAATGTGACGCAGCTTGCTAGTGCCAGAGATTGAGCGGGAACACAATCTCCTGACTTCTAGGCGAAAACGCTCTCTGCCATCTAGTTAGAGCCCATTGCTAATTGAGAAAGTTGGCCACAGCATGCAGTCAGCCTCCTTCCCTGCCCCAGCCTCACACACCCACAGAGCAACTGTGGCTTAACCCACACACCCAAATATTTTTGCTTTAGCCGGTCCTGACGGCTCAAGTCTTCTACCGTTAATTATGAAGATTACTCAGATAATTGATTTAATTGAGAACAGAGAGTATCTCAGTGCAACCAGCCAAAATGGATTAGATCTTCTCAGTGCAGTATGCAGAACACTGCAGCTCTCAAGAAAAGGCATTTCATTTCCTCCTTGGGGAAAATTATGAATGCCCCAGTAGAACCTATGGTATAAACTCTACATAACATTAGTCTTGGTGACCTGGTCCACAAGGATAAAGTTAAATCTACTCCAAGTGTTGGGCACCTATAGCCCTCTCTTCTTCCCTTAGCATCTATATAGAAACCCTCAAGAAGAGTTTTTAATGCCCGCACTTGACAGTGATGTCTGTGGGGAGGTCAGAAAGCAGAGAGAGTAAAAATTCTCTCCCTGTGTGGTTTTGCAAATAGGCATTAGCCACAGGCTGTTCCAGCTCAACGGCAAACAGTAACACAAACTCTTTCCTTTCTCCGCAGTAAAAGGAATGAAATGACTTCTTTCTACAGTGCTGAGCTATGAATAACTGAACTGGAAAAAATATTAGCTGTCTGTCTAGTGTTGCTACATAATACAAAATATATCATTCCAGCATCTGCCCAGTGAAAATTTACAAACACAGGGGCTTCCCTGGTGGCACAGTGGTTAAGAATCCGCCTGCCAATGCAGGGGACATAGGTTCGAGCCCTGGTCTGGGCAGATCCCACATGCCACGGTGCAACTAAGCCCATGTGCCACAACTACTGAGCCCGTGAGCCACAACTACTGAAGTCCCTGTGCCTAGAGCCCATGCTCCACAACAAGAGAAGCCACTGCAATAAGAAGCCTGCGCACTGCAATGAAGAGTAGACCCCGCTCGCCGCAACTAGAGAATAGCCCACGTGTAGCATTGAAGACCCAAAAACAGCCAATAAATAAATAAATAATAAATTCTTAAAAAAAACAATTAAAAAAATTACAAACATACTAGCAAATGCATGACAAAAAGTATCATCACTTTGGTTGTCCTTATTATTTTTTTTTAATAAATTTATTTATTTATTTTTGGCTGCGTTGGGTCTTCGTTGCTGTGTGCGGGCTTTATCTAGTTGCGGCCAGCAGGGGCTACTCTTCTTTGAGGTGCGCGAGCTTCTCATTGCGGTAGCTTATCTTGTTGTGGAGCATGGGCTCTAGACGCACGGGCTTCAGTAGTTGTGGCATGTGGGCTCAGTAGTCGTGGCACCCAGGCTTAGTTGCTCCACGGCATGTGGGATCTTCCAGGACCAGGGCTCAAACCCGGTCCCCTGTATTGGCAGACGGATTCTTAACCACTATGCCACCAGGGAAGCCCTGTTCTCATTATTAGTGCAACCAAAAGGGGGCAATCAATCTAGTTCTTTGAAATCGACTATTTTAGTATCCACTTATCCTAAATACACAACCTTTTCAACAACTCAGCCTCACATCACTTTAACCAATGTGGAATATTTTTTTCTGCTTCTACATGCCTTGAAACCATGTCGAAAATCCAGTAGGTAGAACGCCTTGGGGAGAAAAGTCAGCTTAACAAGATACAGAAAGCTGGTGCTATGGATACAAATACTGAACGGTGTGTTCCTGACATCTTCATATTTGGGAAACTAAAACTAAGGTGGTTCTGGACGTTGGTGATGGGATGTGGAACCTTTATCTTTTAGGTGACTGGTGACATCCTAATCAGAGTTGAGATGGAAAGTAACAGAATAGAAACATTTCTATCCTTTGTGGGTACATTATACGATGTCTTCGTTTCTTTCAAAAGCCCCCGTGAACCTGCCATCACAAATCAAACCTGTCTGAGACGTTACCTTACATGCTTTGGCAACATTAATTATTTGATAGAGTCTGATCATTTCTCATCCCCTGTTACGGATTGGATTGTGTTCCCACACCCCCAGAAAAAAAAATGTCAAAGTCCTAACCCCAGTACCGGCGAATGTGACCTTATTTGGAAATAGGATAATTGCAGATGTAATTAATTAAGATAAGGTCACACTGGAGTAGGGTGGGCCCCTAAACCAACATTACTGGTATCCTTATAAAAAGACGGCAGTATGAAGACAGACACAGACAGAACATGTGAAGATGGAAGCAGAGGCTGGAGAGATTGCCAGCCGTCAATCCCTGAAAGTCAACAGAAGCTAGGAGAGAGGTAGTGAACAGATTCTCTCCCAGGACCCGCAGAAGGAACCAACCCTGCTGACATCTTGATTTTGGACCTCTAGCCTTCTCTTCATTCTGTGAGAGAATAAATTTCTGTTGTTTTAAGCTACTCGGTTTGTGATACTTTAGTATAATAGTTCTAAGAAATGAATATATCCCTTTTATAGGGATTGTTACATTTCCATCCTCTATGTCAAGTCATCAGAGGGTTGGCCCTCTGAGATGAGAATGAATCTGAGATTCCAGGGAGCTTGAAGATAGAAAACTTTCCCAGTCCAATGCAGGCTTTGGACTGAGCCAGTGTTTTGTTGGCGATGTGTCACTTTTTTTTAAAGAACATAGAAATGACCTTGAGTCTCCTTGACTGTCTGGGAGCTGTCAGTGTGAAGCAAAACACATTTGGAAATGTGAAATTTTCACTGCACCCCTTTCAACGGATCACCACTCTTTTATTCATTCCATGAATATTTATCTTCTGCCCACAGGGACAGGAAACTGACCTGTGGAGTACTTAGAAGTAACTGGTCTTATCTTTGTTTGAGTTTCCATAAACATTTATATTCACAGCATCACTGTCACAATCCATAGTTGATTGATTTTGGAGTTGTGTGTTTCTCTAAGCCTTACGAACAGATAAGAACATACGAACGGACAAGAGCTAGCAAAATTCCTGCTCAGGGTCTTTACATAAACCTGCACCACTGGTTATAGTTTATGCTGGAAAATAGCTTTCATCTCACATGGCATACAGTAGGCCAACACTGATGGATTAGTAACGAATGCCAAGGCCGAGAGCTTTGTATTGAAGTCAATTATAAGACCACCCCTGGACCCAGCAGGAGCATGTGATGTCTCTGCTTAGCACATGGGGGTACAGCAGCAGTGAATGGGCTGAGTATTTCCTCCCCCTGCTCTTCAGACTCAAGTGAAAACACTATGCAAAACACAAAATATAACTTTAATAACAGAATGTGAATTAACAGAATGAGGAATCTTGGAGAATGTCTTAAGAAGCTCAGCAAGCATTTTCCCCAGCCCTTCTCTAATGATAGTGTATCCTTCGACTGCCTAAGCAACTCACATGTCAGCAGCAGCAACTCCAAGTGCTTGGAAACTCTCGGCCAACTATTGGACACAATCTTTGTTCTTCAGAACACATTAATCTAGGTTTATTGTGAAAATCAACTTTCTAGACATCCCCTATCCAAGTAGCTTGTAAGGATAATATGTGCTAATCAGAGGAAAACGAGTTTCAACACCTGTGTATTTAAACAAGTGCATCCCATATAAAATAAGACCATCTCTGAATCAGTCAGTCTCCTCCCTGGGGAATTTCATGCTGGTTTTTATAGTTTGGCAGATCAAATATCATCAGTCTATGGATTGGTTTCACTTCTTTGGCTGTAAGAAACAGAGAATGTAGGGATACCAGTGTAGACTGATTAGCCAGCCTAGGTCACAATCCCACCTCTGTGGTAGTAGGGTGTGGAGCTTGACTGATAACCCTATTAAGATCCTATAAAATGGGGGAAGAGTTCCTCTGATTGGAACCAGCACACCAGGGACGGGAGAACATTCTGATCAACAACTGTGAATACCAGAGTCCACTTCAAGATCATGAGCCCCTTAAACTCAGGCACCCCCTATTATATCTCTGTGTATCCTCCAGAGTTTCTAGCACTACACTTGAAAATAGCAGTCTTTCAATAAATGCTGATACAACAAAGAGGATGCGGTGAGGTATAGAGCTCTTTTTCATACCTCTGCCTCACCTCTTCTAGAACCTGGTCTGACGCCAAGCCAGAAACTGGGCCCCAATCCAAGCTATAGTGGCTCCAGGACTTCCAATGTGCACAACTTTATGGGGGTGGAGGGTCACTTTAGTGTAGAATGGAGTCCGCTGGGCTGGATGAACCGTGCCTGGGCTCTTCGCAGTTAGCTCAGTTAAGGCCTCATTCAATCTGAATGAGAAACCTAGGGCTAGTTTGAACAGGTTGCTCTTAGGTGAGGCCAGAACCAGACTTTACCCTGTGGCAGTGAAATAGGCAGAATGAACTGCTGTCTGGAGCCTCCCAATATCCACCTCGTCAATCACCAGACATTTCTCAGCCTGGGCTCTATAGCACAGGCTTCCTGGAATCCTCAGACACACGACCAATCTCAGTTCTTCTCTGCAAGGACGTGGACCGCTATTTCCCCTCCTTGCTCTCGTCTTCGGGAGCTCCCCTCCTAAAGGCCCTCTGCCCAGTCACATCCTCTCTGAGGTCTTTGAGTGATAAGCTGGTTTGGAAAAGAGAGCACTTGACTGTCAAGCCAGGCTCCCCACAACATCTTAGAACTTACTGACATCTGCTGGACAGTTTCCCTGTCTCTGGAAAACATCTGAGCCGAAGCCTGTGCTCTATATGTGATGGTCCCAGGACGTTGGTTTCTGGACTGGGATAGGAATGGAGAACTTGCCACGCCCTGCGGAGTGCTGTGTCTGCTCAGTGAAAACGGGGCCCCTCCCCACAGAGAACAGACTTGAGACTCTCCAGCCAACTTCAGAGACAAAGGCTGGGATGGTGAAAATGAACGCAAGGCAGAGTTGGGCAAGTTTGGAGGGCTGGAATTGGTGATCATGGTCAAAGTCTGGATTCCCGTGTGTTTTCCTCCAGGAGAGACCAGACATAAAGCTGTGTTCAGAAGCATCAATTTCAGGGCATAGAGCCTTATCCTGGGCTCTGGGTTTCCAGAGCCAGGTGATGCTGCTTGACTGGGTCTGTGTTGGGCCAGGATAAATGCTGAAGGAAGTAAATGTGGCCCTCGGTACTACCTGCTCTCTCAGTTCAAAGCATTTCGTGGTCTCCGGCTGCCTGCTGCAACCCCTGATGCTTTCAGGGCAGTGCACTCCTCCTGTCAGGGAGGAATGAGCCAGTAGACTAATTTATTCCATCTTGGTGAAATTGCATTTTTAAAGAGAACCTCAGGGTGAGATTTATGCTGAAATCCAGTACCTCCATCCTAATGGTAGCATTTTAAACCTCAGTGTAGGCTAACGTGGGGCTTCTGGGACCCCTCAGATGAGCCAAGTGGGGCAGCTGTTGGCAGGCAGCTCCTGTACCGAGCAGAGCAGTTATTACTGCCATCTTGGCCACGGAATCACCCCACAAGGAGACCACCTATTGGACTGCCCACTTCCCAGCTTCTTCCCCTTCTCTCAGGATATGGGAGAAGTGCTAGCTGGCTGCTGGCTGCTCACAGGCTCACTGGGAGGCCCCTTCTGGAAAAGCTGCCTTCCAGTGCTCCCTGTCTGAACCACCCCTCCCATCTGGGGTAGTCTCATCTACCGCATCTCATCTACCCCTGAGTCTCATCTGGGCTTCCCTCCCAAGATGCCAGCTCAGTGCAGAAAGAGGGAGACCAGCTGAGTAGGTGCTCCCGAGGAGGCAGGGAGGCCTGGAGCAGGCCTGCAGCCAGTGCTGAGGAGGGGGGCCTCCCGGAGAGCAGAGCTACCCCCTCCCACCAGGCACACAGCCTGCCCAGGCCAACCTCACAAACCGGGCGCAGGAAATACCAACCTCAAAGGCCCCCCGCCTTTGGGGCCCCATCCCAGCTCCAAAATGCTTCAGGCCAGAATCTAGGGAGAGCTCTGAAATTTGACTTCTAATAGCTGGGTGTTGCCTACACTTGTTGTTCTAAGTGACCTCTGGACTCTGGGGGTAATTATACAGTGGGATTTGAGGGTTTAGGGGTGGGTAGGCTCGTACTGGCAAATGCCAAAGGAAGGTACTATTTCCCTTAAAAGCCTGTTAGGGCTACATCCTCCAGTGATGAAAGAGGTCAGAAAAATACCATGATACTACTTGCTGTCTACCCTAGCATTTGGCCTCCCTGAGGTAAGGCACAGAGGCCAGCACTGCCTGTCAGATATGAAAGGCATCGCTATTTAGCAATCCAAGGACCGGCAGAGGATTTATTCCAACGACCTGTAGTTCAAGAGTTCCCAGGATCTGGTCTTCATAGTGGTCCCTAATATCCTCAAGGAGCCCTCTCCTCACAAACCCTCCTCTCTATCCTGGGCGGACTCATTGTGCTGGCACAATCGTTGGTTCACGGTCTCGTTCCTGTAGCCCCAGCTGCACCCCTGGAATCTCCCTCACCGCTTACCTGAGTCCGGGTCACGTTTCAGCACGCACCCCACATCCCATGTGCTAATGAAGCCTTCTGCATCTATTCCTTCACTCCCCACCCACACCCTCGTCTGTTTCATGTACATGGTTACTTATGTATTTACTTAGGTGTGTCCTTTCTCGTGGAAGACAGTGGGTGTTTTGTTGTGTGTCTTTCTGTATCAGTACTTCAAACACAGAGCCTTTCACTGCAAGTTACCCTGGGAGAAGTCCCTGATACAGCATCCCTGAAAGATGCTCACCTGTCTCTCCATGAACATTTCTGGTGGCAGGATGCTCATGACTTCATCCCTGGCCATTCCAATACCCAATAGCTCTAAGTTTTATTAGGTTCTTCTTTACACAAAGCCAAAATGGGCCATATCTGGTCCCAATTCTGCATTATGAGCAGTTGCGAGCTCTCAATATTTAAATTTGGATTCTCTTCTCCAGACCAGAGAGCTGCAGTAATTTTGCCTGTTCTTCATTTATTGTAGTTTCCAGATCCTGCATCATCCTGGCAGCTTTCTCCTGGGAACTTCCTGGTTTCCAATATCCCTCATGAAATGTGCTGCCCAGAACTGACTGCAATATTCAGCTGTTGACGCTATGCATTCTGGGTAATGAGCACAAAGTACGGGGGGAGGCACACAAGGGAGGTGTTTTGATGATTATTGTGATGATAATGATCATGACTGGATTCCAATGATCTTTGCTTAAAACAAGAGGGAGATGCTCTTTAAAGAAAGAAAGCAAATATTTTACCCAACCAAGGGATTCCAGTTTTAAAGAAAACCAAAAGTGTAGGAATTAGAACCACCTGGATTGCGGCAGACGTGGAATCCATTTTCTCAATTTTATCTCATAGCTTTCTGATGGCATCATTGTGGTTCGTGTGAGTTCTACAAAGAAGATTATGTAACTGGTTCTCCAGCCATAAATGGGCCAACTCAAAAGGTAAGTAGAGCAAGTTGGAGAATGAAGGGTGTCAAAGCTATAAACCTCCCAACCCGGCACTGGCTGACTCTTCAGATCCTTGTTAGAAAACAGCTGCGTCAACCAAGTAGCCTCAGTGGTCCTGGAGGTGCTTCCACATCCCCAGGTCCCCATTCCTGCACTCCTCACCCATCCCTAAGCCTGCTCCTAGCACCTCACAATCTCTGCGGTTCCTTTAAAGCGCCAAATCGGGAGAACAGAGTCATCGAATTTAAGAGCATGGCCACCAGGAACACATGATTTCCTTTTCCACAAGATGCTCAACATACTAAGTGATATCTTACTTTAGGGCTTGGGAGACCGGATGATTTTCTTTGGTTCTTAAGGGCCTTTTGTGTATCTCTATGGCCTTAAATAAATGGATTTTCCTCCTCTGACCTTCGGTTTACTTCCTACTCCAAAATCTATAAAACCAAAAGTCTACAGCTAATGGAGGGGGGAAGCCTAATTTCCTTTTTTCAGGAAAGCCTAAGAAATCAGACGATTTTCCTAATCACTTCAGCCACACTGACCTTTGTTTCTTTTTACTTCTGAGGTGTTTATTTTCTGTATCATTTATGATACGTTTTCACTGTCTTTTTACTTTTATTTTCATAGAGAAAAGGACTAATCAGCTCTGGAAGGAGACTCTTCTAACTCCCTCAGCAAGTTTAAGGGACTTGCCTAAAGCAGCAGAGCTGGTTAGTACAGGAACATGCCTTCTCCTCCCGCAACCAGACGTTAAGCTCCCAAGAGGTCAGAATAGACCAGGTTGGCACATTCTTCTTTCCAGATCCACCCAGTGGCTGGCTTTGGAAAAAAGTACCCCAGGCCACCTTAACCCCAAACTGGGTTAGAGCTTGGATCTGTGACTGAGGCTGCTTAGAGATGTGTGATGGAAAGGAAGTGCTCCTGGGTGTTCAGTGTAGCCCTGAGAGACTTTTGGTTGCAGAGACCCTCCCTGGTAGTCACCTACTGATCTTTAGAATCTGCTTATCTTCATCATCTCTTACCCCATGCATGGTGGTATTTTGAAAGACAGCAGCTGGGCTTAGGATAAGGAAGACGTAGCTCACAGGCTAATGGCCTGCTCTTTCACCTGGAGTTCTGATATGTTTTCTGCCCAGACAGGAAGCCAGGGGGACCCCTCATTCTCCCAGTCTTAATCCCAGGCGCCTGTCACTCCAAAACTACACAGAACAGAAACCCATATGGTGATCACAACATATGCCTGGGTATAAGCTGACCCCAAATACAAAATGATTCCTTATAAAAAAAAAAAAGCCAAAGGAAAGTTTTTGGCCAATTTAAAGGTATCAACTTTTAGGGATATGGATGAAATATCCAAGTGTCTACTCATAATATTTAATTTGTTAATTAAATTATATATTGATATTAAAAAGCATGCATTAGATAAAATAATGCTTAATTTAGAATTTTTTCATATTCAGTCATTTGAATATGAGTCATTTGCTCATATTCAATCTCCACCTATATGTTCCATCTTCATTATCTCCTTCAACACAATGGCCAATTTTTTTCTTTTTATCTTTTACTAAGTTTTCCAGAGTACATGCCTTCATGCTTCATTGTTTGACAGACAGCACTTTGAAAAATCACGTCTAAAGATGTTGCTGAAAAATGTCTTTCAAACCATAAGCTTTCATAACAATAGGAGCTTCCATTCACCCTATAGGTTGACAGAACAACCACTTACATTTCTGCTTTTTTAAATGCTTGCAAAATTCAACAACTAAAATTTTGAGGACTACCCCCAGGAATAATTACTAAATCTGCATCAAATGTCTATGCTTCCTTTTAAAAGGAGTTCCTTTCCGTTAGCTGACCTCTATAAAAATGCAAAACTAGCAGTGACTGAATTGTTTCAGGATTTTTTAAAATTATATTTTATCATTAAAATAAAAAGGATCTTGACCTGGAATATGAAAAACTTCATGAGAATTTGAATAATATCTATATTTATATTTGCATCTCCCTCCTTTCTGTGAAATAGCTTTGAAGAGCAAACCTTGCCTAAAAGTAAGGAGGATCCAATTTATAGGTTTTCCTGGGGTAATTATTACTAGTGCCTCCTTTTAGTCTCAAGAGTGTCCCAGTTTGGACAATAAATTATACAGTTATTCTACTTATAACAAGGAGTGTATATTGCTCTATATTCTAATTCTGTGGCTTTGCCAAGGCATCCAACATATTGGCTGTTCAGCAAGTTTCCTGTGAGACTAATATCTGCATGGCTGCCAGACAGAACCAAAGGCACGGTAGTTGGAAATTGAAGCAATGCAGCTAATTATCTAAAATGATATTAAAATGTCTAAGATTCTGGTAATTTGACAGTCAACACAGCATCTGCTTCCAAAGGAAACATTATTATTATTATTTTATTTTTTTTTTTTTTGCTGTATGCGGGCCTCTCACTGTTGTGGCCTCTCCCGTTGCGGAGCACAGGCTCCGGACGCGCAGGCTCAGCGGCCATGGCTCATGGGCCCAGCCGCTCCGCGGCATGTAGGATCTTCCCGGACTGGGGCACGAACCCGTGTCCCCTGCATCGGCAGGCGGACTCTCAACCACTGTGCCACCAGGGAAGCCCTATTTTTTTAAAATAATTCTTTTTTTAAAAATCTGATTACAATTAGTTAAGAAGGGCTGCTTTGATCTGAGAATAGTGGACAAATCCGTGCAAATCCACTCCCACTCATCAGAAAATCACTGTGAGCTCCGCACCCGCCCCACCCCCCACCTTATGGATCAGAAACTTCATCTTCAAACATGAAGTCTACCATTCAAGGTAAAAACCAACAAAGACCCAAAATTTGCTACTTAAAACTAACCTCCTCGTGACTTCCCTGGTGACGCAGTGGTTAAGAATCCGCCTGCCAATGCAGGGGACATGGGTTCGATCCCTGGTCCAGGAAGATCCCACAGATCAGAGCAACTAAGCCCGTGTGCCACAGCTACTGAGCCTGCAGGCCACAACTGCTGAAGCCCACGTGCCCTAGAACCTGCGTTCCGCAACTGCTGAGGCTGCGTGCTGCAACTACTGAAGCCCACGTGCCTAGAGCCCATGCTCTGCAAAAAGAGAAGCCACCGCAATGAGAAGCCCGTGCACCGCAACGAAGAGTAGCCCCTGCTCGCCGCTACTAGAGAAAGCCCATGTGCAGCAATGAAGACCCACCGCAGCCAAAATAAAAATAAATAAATAAACATTAAAAACAAAAAACAGGGCTTCCCTGGTTGCGCAGTGGTTAAGAATTCGCCTGCCAATGCAGGGGACCCGGGTTCGAGCCCTGGTCTGGGAAGATCCCACATGCCACACAGCAACTAAGCCCGTGCACCACAACTACTGAGCCTGTGCTCTAGAGCCCGCGAGCCACAACTACTGAGCCTGCGTGCCACAACTACTGAAGCCCGCATGCCTAGAGCCTGTGCTCCGAAACAAAGAGAAGCCACCGCAATGAGAAGCCCATGCACTGCGACGGGGAGTAGCCCCCGCTCGCCACAACTAGAGAAAGCCTGTGTGAAGCAACAAAGACCCAACGCAGCCAAAAATAAAATAAAATAAAATAAATAAATGTATAAAAATAAATAAATTAAAAAAAAAAACAACAAAATAACCCAAAAAACAAAAAACTAACCTCCTCTGTTTCTCCATTCCTGCCTCTGAGTTGACTGCCTGGGTATAATAAATCAGTCCAGGTCAGTGAGACATGTACCCCAAAGATAAGGCATTTATCATACTGGGTGTGGGATAGTTTTAATTTAAGGGGCCATTAAATAAACCGCTTGCCTTTATATCACCTACTGTATTGTACTTTAAACATGGCCCAGCAGTCTCACGAAAGCTGGCAAGAGCTGAGCTCTTTCTCTGTGCCTAGCTTTGAGCAGCCCATCTCCCTGGATCCATGGATAATGTAATGGAAGAGGGTCTTGCCAGGGGGGTGTCTCTTAGGTATCCCCTTCCTCAGCCATGTAAGGGTCTCCTCCGGCTGCCTAGCAGCACAGGAAAAGTTCTCTTGGGCTACAGTCCTGGGGACACACTTGCTCTGTGTAGAGAACCTCTAATCCTCTCTGCCAGAGCTCTTGTCTGATTTCCCCTGAACCAAAGGACAGCTGTCCCTCAAAACAACCAGGACCTTGAGGCTTTGCCCTGACCCCAGGCTGTGAGGATAAGAGAAAAGAGAAAGATTTCTTTTATCTCCTGCACTCTCCAAACTTCTAAGACAATGGCCTCCTCACCTCTTTCTCTTTGAAAGAGTTTTCTTCCTCCTTCCATTTCCTGACCAAGGGCACAATGGGAGAAACAAGGAAAAGTGAGGGTAGGATGTGAAGCCAACTTTCCCCTGTGCCCTTAGAAAGTAAGGATGTGATTTCTTTTTTCCCTCTACACCCCCCCTCCCCCCAGTAACCTTCTTAGACACATTGTTTCTACATTGAAATGTGTCAGCCACATTCTCAGTGTCAGGCTCTGGCCAGCAGCTGCTCCCTGCACTGTATACAGATGTGTACCTATACGGCCCAAAGACCACTGAGTAACCAGCAACACTGTCCCCTGCACTCTCTGCTGGCCTGAGGCCTTTGCTGTCTTTTGCAGCCTGTCCCTGTGGAATGGTGCCGTGACATCACTGTATGCCCAACCACTGGCCTCTCTGTCCCTGAGGTCCCAGGACCCCAGTGACCTTGACAATGGCTTGGCCTTCCAGTGGTCCAAGGCTGTGCTGCTCAGCTTGAAGTTGTGCTGTGGTGACCCTCAAGGCCTATTCTCTCTGCTCTCAGCCCACTGGCTTCCTCATATGCCACTGCCTCTCCTGGGGAGCTGAGTGGAATGGCTGGGAGAAAGGCTCAGGTCCACACAAGCCACGCTACAGCTTGGCTCTTATTTTCGGTTCAGGACAGCCCTGGTATTATGTTTACCCAGAGCCTTTTTCTTCTTTCTTCCTCCCTCCCTCCCTCCCTCCCTCCCTCCCTTCCTTCCTTTCTTCCTTCCTTCCTTCCTTCCTTTCTTCCTTCCTTCCTTCCTCTCTCTCTCCCTCTCTCTCCCTCTCCCTCTCTTTCATTTTCTGATACTGACTACAAACCAATAAAAAGGAAATTTTTACCAGATGATGTTTTTTTATTTTTTAATGACCAAATTGCATCTGCTAGTTCTCGAAAAAACCAACTTCTCGGAAAGCTTTCAAGACACTTTCTTTGAGTGACATTTTTCATTTTGCAAAGACCACAGCCTTTTCTCAAACAGATTTTTATCTTTTTTCTGGGGTCTGATGTGGAAATCTCACTAAATTCCTCCATCTAGAGTATGTCAGTATTTGACTGAAATGCGAGTTTGAAGGCTCGCCTGTTAAACCATTTTTCCTTGCATCTTTTTAAAATAATACACACTTTTAAAATTAATGATGTATTTAATATTGAAAATAAGCTAAAACAGGATGATAATGGGCAGACCGTTTCAAATAGACGCAGAAGATCGCCACCTTGTGGCCACCATGGAATCTGCCACTTGGACTTGTACTGTTTTTTCTACTGCTAATTAAATTAAAGGACTCCTAATATGATCTTTTCCCATACAATTCACATCCCAGTCCTGCTCCTTCGCAGGTCAACTTGTGGAGATTTCCTGGCAGTTCGGGGGAAGGAGACTATTCTAAGTGGCTTCAGTGGGTTAGCTGAAGGAAGCCTTTTGAGTCCCTAAACCTTGTTTTGGTCAAGAGAGGAAACAACTTCCTGGGAGCCGAGGTCTTTATTTTACTCAAACCTTATGTGCTCTGGATACATGTATCAGCATCTTTGAGGACGATATTAAAAAGCCAGGTTTCAGGGCTCCCCTATCCGAAGACCTGAGAATTGCAACGTCTAGGGATGGGTTCTGGGATTTGCATTTTTAAAAAACTCCTTAGGTGATTTTTCTGCACATTAAACGTCTAACAATTCTGAATTTTAATCTACCAAAGGAAGAAATTAGAGGACTGAAAAACTAAATGGGTTTGACCCTAAGGAGTCTCCCCAGACACTGGGAGGGGGGGGCATCCGGAGCAGAGGAGAGCTCAAGGGACCAATGCGGTGAGTTTCAGAAGCTCCTGCCAACCCGAATGTTTGCCGCTTGAACAAAGTCCCCTAGAGACTGCAGTGGCCCGCTGACTTCCGCTGAACCCTCTGAGAAGCCATCACCTACGGAAAGGGTGGCCCACTTGTGGAGGGCGCCACCCTCTGGCCAACGTAGGAAGCAGCAAACCTCAGCGAGACCAGGGAGAGGCTCCCCACCCCTCCAGAAGCTCCTTGTCCTGCAATCACCGGGCTGCACCCTGGCCGGTGCCGGAGGCAGGACACCAGCTTCCGGGACGACTCTCCCACTGATCACTCCCACTGACCACTCGTGTGGACTTGGGCAGGTCGTCCTCTTCTGTAAAATGAGAGCACGTGCATGACCATTACTGATTTTCTTCCCAACTCTAGCATTCTGTGACCTCGTAATTTTGAGCTTTCATTGGAAGACTCTTCCTGAGGAGTGATCTTAGGAGCCCTATATTCATTCCAAGCTCAGGATCAAGTCTTTGCTGTTTGAAAGAATTAATTCTTAGGAAGTGTCACAACCAAAGACAAGATCTGTCAACATGAAAATAACACACGTTTGCAATGTCACCTCTCTGTGGGAGAAAAACTGAGCACTGGGCCCAGAGCCCTTCAGATTGCCCCATAACCCCATGACTTCATCACTTCCTCTCCCCTCCCCCGCCACTACTGTCCAAAGACTTCAGCTCACCCTGTCATCACAGACTCCCTTCACATGCCCACCGCAGCCCTAGGCCTCTGGTCCGTGGACCCACCTCCTACCCAAGAGCCTATTTTGCAGGGCAACCAGATCCCTGCAAGAGATTGTCTAGTCAGAGGCTTCATCCGGCCCAACCTTCTTAGTCTTTCAAGCTCACTGCCACCAGGTGCCACTCCTCTGTGACTCCATTGCTACATGGGCATACCTGGCTCAGTTCTTAACAGGTGACATCATCTGTTTATATGCGCATAGCCCTGGATGTAAGACCTGTGTCTGCCACACAGTGAATATTGATAAATATTTCATTGAATAAGTGAAACTAGGAATGAAAAATTGAGTGAGAAAAGAAATTAAAGAATTAAGGGGATAGAGGCTGGTTATAGTACGGAACCTCCACACCTGTTCTTCGAACAAGCCTGGTTGAAGAAAGAAGGACCTGGTCCAGACTTGATGGGCCCTGCAGTTTCTGGCGAGAAGCTGCGAGTGGGGGACTGTGCCTAGGGTTGAAGAAACATGGTGACATCATAACACTGTTTGTCAAAGTGCAAGTCACAGGCCATTAGAGGGTTGTGACATAAGTTTAGTGGATTTAGACCAAAATTTTAAAATGAAGTAGAGTAGAATAAAGTTAGAAAACACATCTCTTAGTAAGAGCAAACTGTTGTCATGGAGCTTTTGTCTTTATGAGCAAGTACTGCTTCATGGAACTTTTGTCTTTATAAATAAGTGAATATATATATATATATAAAATACCATATATAAATATATATACCCTATATATATCATGATGCAAAATATACTTCTATTCACGTGATGGTCAAAAATACTTAGAAGCACTGATCTAGGAAAGGTCATTTCTTTATACTTCACTGACTCCATTTGAAAAAATAACTTACTGGCTTATGGTGTGGCTTCCATTTATTGGAATGCAGGGACCTTTTTTTTTTAACATCTTTATTGGGGTATAATTGCTTTACAATGGTGTGTTAGTTTCTGCTTTATAACAAAGTGAATCAGTTATACATATACATATGTTCCCATATCTCTTCCCTCTTGCGTCTCCCTCCCTCCCACCCTCTCTATCCCACCCCTCCAGGCGGTCACAAAGCACCGAGCCAATCTCCCTGCGCCATGCGGCTACTTCTGCAGGGACCTTTTTGTAAGTAAGTGTACACGGATCCCATGACTCTTTGGAGATCAATATATTTTCTAATTATAAGAAATGATAATGATCTGATCTTACCTTATTTCAATTATGTCCAGAACAGGTAAAAATCCTTTCTAGAGATTATTATTGTAAGACATTTTTACTGAAAGAGACCTTACCCTTGTTTTTCCTTTGGTTTCTACCCATGTATTACCTTTCTATGATGATAGCATGATACCAGCTCTCCCCTCTTTTCCATTGGGGTGAAAAATCTATTTCTACTAAGAGTTAGTAGAAAGAAATGATAAAAGCAAATTAAAAACCTTAAATCCAAAAGCCAAACTTTTTAAAAAAAATCTATCTAAATATCTCAGTGGGAGATCACAGTGGGAAGTTGAGAAGCTAAAATTAAAATCATAAAAGAGAGAAAATAGTTACTGACCTTGCTATGAACTTGAATCCAAGCACACAGGATACATACATCCTCTCCACCATGTTTTATCCTCTTCCATTGGACAAATGGCCATTTGTTAGCCTATCCCTGGTTTGGTCAAGACACTGTCCCCAGTATTATCTGTTGAATCATACAGGATCTTGTTTACAAAAAGTCTCCTACCATCTCTAATATTATAAGAAGGTTTCGAAGTGGTGACCAGCAGACATGTGCTTAGGTAGACTGGCTCAGTGCTTAAAAAAAAAAAAAAAGTTGACACTCAAAAACTCAGAAAGCTTCATTTAAAAATTTAGAACTTGGCTTCTTTAAGAAAATCAAAATATTTGGCACTACGAGGCCCTTATTGCTGCACAGGGACAATAGTTCTTAACCTAGATCTATGGGATTCCTGTATTTTGATATAATTAATTTCCTTTGTAATCTTACATATTTTATTTCATTAAAAAACATCATCCTGAGATGGGATCCAGAAGCTTCACCCGGCTTCCAAAGGGGCCCAATAAATGTTAAGAACCCCAAGTCTATAACCAAAGAGCATCTGCCCCCTTTACCTATATCAGTGGCCACCGTTCACGTCATTCTTTACTTGCTCTGAGGCTGTGCATTTGTTTCCATTTTCCACTGCACTGACGCTTTTTCAAGAGTCGTGAAATAGCTCCCTGTAATCGTGTCTTTTTCAAATGTTGGAAAAAGAGAAACGAACCAAGAGGATCTTGGAATTCTTATACTAGGCTGTCCCACTTATTTATGCTGCCTCAATGATCTCTGCCCACAAGGGTTACACTCAACACCATGGAACTTTGGTAGAGCACCAGGCTGACAATTGCAGACAGACAATTCTGGTGCGTGCCATCCAAACTTCAGCCCTGTGCCAGGAGTCCTTCTCATCCCTGGTGCACTGGGCTTCCCTAGCTCTCCGGACATCACTCCCTGCTGCATCCTCCCTTCTTCCTGGGATATCAGGGTGTCAGCAATGGGGCTGTTTAGAGCTTGCTTGGGAGTGTCAACACTTACAGTCTCCTGGGGAACTCAGAGAAGACCAACTCCGTTTCTGTTTTCTCCTTTCCAGCAAAGGAGCAGAGATGCCACCTCGAGCCTACCATCCAGTCTTTGGACTTGAGGGAACACAGAGCTGGTCCCAATAATATCCACACTTGTCATCCACAGAGTGGTTTACACAGCTCTCTCCCCAGACCTCACCTGAGGGGATCCTCATACCAACCCATCTGAGGAAAGAAAAGGAATGACCCCCACTTTGCAAAGGAGGACCACTGACGTCCAAGGAGAGTGAGATGCAATGTCAGAAGGAGAGCACAGACCTGCTGAATGTGAGTCTATCTGAACACCCTGAGGGAAAAACAAAACGCCGGCTCCTCAAGGAAAGTGACTTTTGGGGAATTCCACAGCAAGTGTTTAACAAGTATTGTTTAACTGAGTGCATTAACGTTTTAATAGAGTCTGGACCTTTCAAGTAAATCTATTTTCTTCCAAACAGCCACCTTAGCCTTTATGCTAATTACGGAGGAGGAGGGGAGAGACACCTTGGATCTTACAAGGGAGCTGGGCTTTTTTTTTTTTTTCTTATCGCAGTAAAATGTTGTATTTTATTGTACTTTTAAAAATTATAATACAGTGAAATTGACTTTTTGGGTATATAGCTCTATGAATTTTCATGTATGTATAGATCTGTGTAACCACCTTCAGGATACAGATTCATCACTCCAAAAAGCTGCTTAACGCTAGCCCTTCGAAATGGTTTCAAAAATAATGACACTACAGGGATATTTGTAAACTAAAGTATGAATTTTGCTTGTAAGACAGAATTTCTGTGTGTGTGTGTGTGTGTACGTGTCTTAAGGGATTTGATTTCCTTCCACTTGGGAGGATTTTAAATTGTTGAGAAATATCTGGCACAGGCCATCGTCGAAGAGTTTTTTCAATAATTTTTTAAAGGAAAATGATGGTTTGACTATTTTCAAATTGTGACAGAAGACCTTAGAGAAGTCCTGTGAACTGTGGGGTGAGGCCTAAAGTGGCCGCGGGAAGGAGGCCTGTGAGCACCCCCCTACAGTCCCCACGAAGGGCGGCTTGCCTCCTGCCCCACCTGCGGGGCTGCAGCCCCCAGCCCGCTCCCAGCGCAGGATCCTGGCGCCTCTCCACTTGCTCCTCTCTTCCTCTTTCGCCCTCCCCTCTCCCCCGCCACCTTGTAAACCCCACCTACTTGCCTCTTCCTTCCCTTTGCCACTCTTCTCTGATTTTCTATATCTCCTACTCCTCTGGTGAGTAGGATGGGAACGGAAGAGTCTATTGACAAAATGGAAAGGATTTCCTTTTTTCCTCCCACTAAAACGGTACCTAATATAGACTGCCTGTTCACCTAGCATTACCTGAAATAAAGGGCAACTGTCTGCACTGCCCACCTGCTTTTCAGCCAGAGAGACTAAGCCACGCACTTCCCCCGAAGCCACAGGGAAAATAACCAAACCCAAACCTTCCAGCCTTCCAGCCACTAAACTCATCTGGCTGCATCCCCCCTTGACTTCTTCCCTTAGCAAGAAACTGAGGCTGGAAGTTAAGAGAGAAAAGAGAAGGGATGAGCAACTGAGTACAGATAAAAAGGAACCTAGTGCTCACACAGTAGAGTCCTACTGAGAAAAAAAGACAGTGCCACGTGCCTTGCCCTCTATAAATACTGAAACAGAGGGTGTTAGTCTTTTTTTAAATATTTATTTATTTTATTTGGCTGTGCCAGGTCTTAGTTGTGGCATGCGGGATCTTTTAGTTGCGGCATGTGGGATCTAGTCCCCTGACCAGGGACCGAACCTGGGTCCCCTGAATTGGGAGTGCGAAGTCTTAGCCACTGGACCACCAGGGAAGTCCCCAGAGGGTATTAGTCTTAACCAGACCCCTGAATTCAGTAAACAGTTGCGTTCTTACTAAATGTTTTTGGAAGTAGATTTTTCATGAGAGTTCACAGAACTTTCAGTCAGTGACTTAGACTAGTGTCCTTTGGATAATGCTTCATATAGCACCACGTAAACGAAACTGTTTACTAAATACCTTTCATTGGTTATGACACAGTCTAGTAGGTGACTTCAGTGGGAAAGAGAAGAAATAAATAGATGAATCACTTTCTCATTTTTAAAACACTATTGTCATTATATCCAAACAAGATTACACATATTGCGTTAAGCTGAAGGCCATACTGTGTGTGTATGTACTTTATATATATATAAATATAGATATATTTAGTAGACTACAACTATTTTCAAAGAAGGTAAGCTTAAAAAGAAGAAACAAAGGTAGAAAGTAAATTGTGCTTCACTAAGAAATGTACAGGAGCTTGATATAATCGGAGAACCACAACTCAGTGATGAGACTGGCAATAAATAAAAAGCATTTGAGTATCTTTTTTTAAAATTAGTTAATTAATTAATTATTTTTGGCTGCGTTGGGTCTCCATTGCTGGGCACGGGCTTTCTCTAGCTGAGGCGGGCAGGGGCTACTCTTTGTTGCGGTGCGCGGGCTTCTCATTGCTGCGGCTTCTCTTGTTGCAGAGCATAGGCTCTAGGCACGCGGGCTCAGTAGGTGTTGCTTGCAGGCTCTAGAGCAGAGGCTCAGTAGTTGTGGCGCGCTGGCTTAGTTGCTCCGCGGCATGTGGGATCTTCCCAGACCAGGGATCGAACCCATTTCCACTGCATTGGCAGGCGGTTTCTTAACCACTGCACCACCAGGGAAGTCCGCACTTGAGTATCTTAATTAGTTTTTGGACTTAAAATTAGTTCTCCTTATGTGGGAACAAACTCATCCCACAGGCCTAAATCAGCTTTTGTATGTCCAAAAACAACATCTCTAAACCAGGTGTCGGGGGTATGAACTTTTCACAGTTTCAACACTCAGGTATACAAATATTTGACTTTCTCTAAGTTTCTATAATAAGTGGTGTTAGCTTTTGAATCCTTGTTTCAACTTGGTGGCAGAAAATTTAAGTTTGCCCATTTGAAGTACAATTCAGTCACTTCTGGAGTTAAAATCAGTATGTTTTGGGTAAATGGTCCATTCTAGATTCTTCCGTATTCCTCCTTCCCTCCAGGAGACATGTGAGTACCAAGAAGGCTTCTGTATTGTCTAGAGGGGTGAATTTAATAGCTTAAATATGTTATTCTATAATTCACAAGGTACTTCTGGGTCACCTTTACTATAATAGTGGAGAATATTTTAAAAATAAAGTCAGGGCGTACTCCATAAAAGTTTTACAGCTCACTTAAAATCATAGAAGAGCTGTATATTTCAAGATGAAGATTTAAACTGTGGTTATTTAGCAGGGTCTTGGGAGGCAGGAATTGCTGTGTCAACTGATGTTGTGTTCTCTATTTCATTACTGCCTTTATGTTTTTTAAATACCTCAAGAATAAAGTTTATTCAAAATGTCACACTTTGCCAGCAGCACATTATGTTGTAGAGTATACTGGCGCCATTGCCGTTACTCTTATTTATTATGGTAGATTAGTTATGGACCCTCTGCCATGATATCTCGGCCTATTAACATATTGCATACGAAAAAGTGTAATGAATGTCCCCGTAATGAGCAGTTACAAAGTCTAGTCACTCCTCCTTGGCTCTCCTTTTTGTGCCGAGTGAAAAATTGGAGAGGACTGGACTTTTACCTGAAACATCGACCACCTGATTGAGCTTGTGAGGTGAGGAGGGAAGGGGACCATCTCTACACTTAATTATTGAGAAATCCTTGCTCTTGCTCCAGGGTTAGAGGTGAAGGCTAGCAATCATCAACGTTGCCTGAGCTAATCTCAAGTTCAAATTCCACAGGAAGAGGGGATAGGCTGGGTAATCGAGACCTAGGCCCGTAGCATTTGTTTATCGAACTCAGTTTTAAAAAATGAAGTGGCAGAAATACACAAACAGTGTAGAACTCCACAGCACTATCTAGTTCACTAGAATATTTTTTGCTTACACAGATCTCACATCAACTTCTGCACAGCTGGAGCCTTTTAAGAGATCCCTACGAGGTACTCAGTAAATACCAAGGACACTAAGAGAGGGTTTTAATGGAAAGGACTGATAAAAAATCTTTTCTCAATTGACATTTTTAAAAAGGGATCTCTCATTTGAAAAAAAATTGTCAGTTTTTTTTTAATGACCATAATCAAGATAAATTAGACGATGCTCCAAAGATTCCCTACGGGATAGCGATGTGGATAATTTTATTATCCATACTGTCGCTAGACCAGGTTTTCTGCCTCCTACAAATCAACTTAGCTAAGCATTCCAAGATACTCTATCACCATATAACCCAAGGATTCTTTTGGAATATAAGCATCATTTTCAAAAGAGTTTGTGACCCAGCAGTTACCTGGAAACCAAATTTCCCTAGGAAACTCAATGGTTTGGTTGTTTTGTTGTGTCGGGGTGGAAGGTATGATAGAATTTGATCTGGTCCTGCTTGGGGGGCTGCTTCTGTGCTTTGATAATAGAGAATAGCTGTATCCACCTGTAGCAAATTATACGAGGCACATGTCTTACGTTTCATTGCTTAGTTTTATACTATACGGCAGCAATTTGCCAACCACAGTCCTGATGAAATTTAGCTATGCAGCAAAGGGAGCATTTATTATCAGAAACACATTTCTTTTCTGACATGAAGGGGAAAAAAAGGTCCAGATTAACTATACTTTTAATAGGAGATGGAGTGCTATTGGAAAACTGTTCAGGAAACTGTGGCTTTAGCTTAGATTCTGGGAAGCCTATAACTTTACTAAACTTTACTAAACTTTACTAACTAAATACTAAATAACTTTACTAAACTTTACTGCCTTCCAGCTTAATACTGCAGCAAAGCTTCTGCTCCAGGGCCCACCACTGCTTGAATAACTCTGGGGAAGATTGCTAGATGGGGTTCTAGGAGAGGCAGTCGCCCGCTGATGGGCTCCCCTGCTTAACTTTCTTAATTGATTCCACCAGACCCTCCTAGTAGACTAGCTGTCACCCCAACCCGTCTCCAGCCGTAGTCTGCCTCTTAATGCCGGCAGAGTCTTCTGAGACCACTTGCTGGTTCAGAGCTGGATCTCAGAGCTGCGGTTCAGCCTTGACGAGCAGATGCGTAGTAGAGGCTGCAGCCAAGTGCACAGCACATTTTCCGCTGTGGAAAGCCTGCATCAGAGACAGAACATTACTTAACAGTAGGTGGGCTGTTCATTCCGAAAATAGCTCAGTTCTTCCGCATCAGGGACCCTGCAGAAGCACACTTCTGCCAGCTGTGGGAGTAAGAGAGAGCTCTGGGAACTGCTGGGAGCACACAGTGGCTACAGAAGACAGTCTCTAGGGAAGCCCCCATCTGTGACTTTCCTACGTAAACAACATAAAATAAAACCTCTGGGCTTGGGCTTCCCTGGTGGCGCAGTGGTAAGAATGCCAGTGCAGGGGACACGGGTTCGAGCCCTGGTCCGGGAGGATCCCACGTGCCACGGAGCAAATAAGCTCGTTTGCCACAACTACTGAGCCTGCGCTCTAGAGCCCACGAGCCACAACTACTGAAGCCCGCGGCTAGAGCCCGTACTCCGCAACAAGAGAAGCCACAGCAATGAGAAGCCCACGTGCCACAACGGAAAGTAGCCCCCGCTTGCCACAACTAGAGAAAGCCCGCGCACAGCAACGAAGACCCAACGCAGCCAAAAATAAATAAATAAAATAAATTTATTAGCAAAAAACCAGAAAAACCCTGGGCTTGCCTTCCATACAAACAAGCGGTACAAAACTTTCCTTCCCGTGCGTGTGCTCTTCTGCTGTTCGTCCTTCACAGCTCCCTTGGCTGCTGCTTAAAGCTGTTTTTGTCCAAATACAAAGGTGCCTAGGAGACCAATAGGTAAGCACCCGTCTCCTCAGGAAAAAGAACTAATATTATTGAGTGCCTGTTGCGAGCAGTTAGAGAGCTGTGACGATGTGAGCCCAAAAGCAGCAAAGAGCCAGTTAAGAAGCAGAGGAGAAAATGAGGCAACAAGCAAGGATACTCAGACACACCAGATGGAAAACGAGTTCTGCTGGCATTCAAATCCTCGCTTCAGCTCTCCCTGAGTTGACCACTTCTTCTGTCCCTCTGGCTGTTTTGTTACCTTCCTGTTCTTCGGCTGCTAGTTCCAGTTGTGTTTCAGCCATGTGAAATCAGAGTTCTCCCCAGGGCAGGGGCCTGGCACTGCAAAGCTCTGTGTTAAGAGGTAAGGATACAGAGATGGATAAGAAAGTCTCCCCAGTCTAGTGAAGCAGACAGGCACAAGGTCAAATGCTTTCGCAGGTTAATGAGGGAGCTGACGGTGCTCCCTCTGAGGGACCTTATCGCACTCCCTCTCAGCTTTTAACACACCTCTCCCTTCACCCATCATCAATTCAACCCGCATTTAGTGAATCCCTTCCATGTACTCCCCTCTCCTGCCTGTGACCTTTTAAACTGAATTGATGCATGCTCTTTCTTCTTTCCTGCTTAACTTCATCCAGCCTACAGCGAAAATGAAAAGAGAGGATCCCACTTCTGCCCGTAACTGTGAAAATGCAACGTATCTTTAGTGGAAAGTTTACAAATAACCACCAGATGGGGCTGCTGCACAATGAAAGTAAAATTTTATGGGGTGCGAGGAGACGATGCAATATCGTCCAACTTCCAGAACCGAATATTTAAATCTTTCCTCACTAAAAACTAAGGAAAAATTATTTTATGGATGCATATGCTTCTAAACTTTTTATAAAATCAAAGCACTGCTTATAACAAATTTAGAAAACACTCCTTTTAAAAACCAAGTGATTCTTTTTTAGAAAAAAAAATACATGCTTATTACATTAGATATTTTCCCCTCGGAGATTCTGCCCACATCAAGGTTGCTTGCTTGGCTTTCTTCCTGGTTTCATCTTCATTCCTCTGTCTCTATCAGTGAAAGACCATAATTTGAAACGGAAATGCATTGATTTATTTTTCTGTTACAGATTTCTATGTGCTCTGTATTCGGTTTCAAAAATAAATGAATGACATTCGACATTTTCTATCAGCATGCTCTCGTTTCCGGGTCTCTTCCATCTCGACCTAATTTAAATCACTTTGACCTCACTACTTTTTCCTTCAGGTTTACAGTTTGAAGATCTAGACAATTCTTGATTAATAACGATAACAGAAGGTTGCCACTGTCTCAGAAAATCCAAAATAGACAAAAGGAGGGAGAGCCCCGAGTATGCCTTTGCTATCGCAGGGACCATCCTCCTTAATAGGGCAAGGTGACCACAGGGGGGCGCCTAGCTGGATGGTGCCAATCCACCCCTGGGGTGCACGAAGCAGGGAGTCTACGGACAGAAGTAGGAAAACCGCAGAGAGGAGGCTTCCCTCCTCTCTCTACAGCACGATGCAGTCTGTGTCGCACTAACTCAAAACCCGGAACGTCCTGGTGAGAAATGGGAAACCTAAAAATAGATCTGCAGAAAGGACTTTGACCTTGGCTTGAAAGTCAGCCCAGTGCTATGACAAGAAAGACCTTTTCCATGAAGATTATGTTCTTAAAAGCCATATTTCATCTGCGTGCAGACTCGCCGTGAAACCACACTCAGAAAATCTGCATCTTGGCTATCCTTCAACTGTAAAATCATTATATTTTGGACATTAGACGTCTGTGTAAGGGTTTCATTTTGAAATTTCTGCCATAAAATGTTAGAGGTTATAAACTGGATTAATAGTGACATTTAAGCATGTCTGCTATTACTGTATGTATCCAGTACTTAATGATTTTTGGAAAGAATTCAAGGACAGAGCAGGAAAATGTTGCATTCAAGTAATAGAGAATGTACATGCTTTAGAATTAACTACAATAAATTAGTAACTTCTCTTTAAGAACTCTATCCAGAGTACCAAAAGAATATATATTTTTAAATTTTTAGTAAGTAAATCCAAAATTACAGGATACTGGCCTATAATTTCTTGCCTAGGTTTGAGTTATAATATTTGAAATTTTCAATATCAAAGAACTTCAGGGGGCCTTTATATGTACTCCATATATATGTCAAGGATAACTTAAACTGATTTTTTTAAAGAGCTGTTAAACGGGAAAAAAAACACTTTTATATACTTAGGTAACTTTCTAAGGAACAGCTGCCACCAATTAAACAACACATACTTTTTAAAGACTCTTGGGGGTTCAATGTGCCTTCTGTGGACTGAAAAATCTGGAAAAATGGACTTCATTAGCTACTGAAAAATTATTGAAAGGATATTTGAAATGGCGTTTAATACCTGCAAAGCCAGGAATAATCAGTGGTTTAAAGTTTCACCATAAAGATTGGTAAATAACACTGATTACAGGTCTTATTCAAATGGAAAATAATGAATATGTGATGAAAGGAGAATAATGGTCCAAATTGCTCTTAATCTTGGAACTGTGCCTATTGATTGGCCTAGAAATAATGGTGCTAATCATATGGTAAGAAGGCCAAATGCTTGAGAAAGTCATTAACTTTGGGGAAACAGGATACCCACTACTTCATTGTACTAGTACAGTATTTTATTGAGTAAAGCCTTCAAACAACTGTGTGTTTAGGAAAACTTCCAGTGTTAACCCAAGTCAAACAACATTCCTTTCCACTTCTCCGGAATTTGTAAAAGCTATTTAGGTACTCTTTATAATTCATCAAACACTGACTGAACACCTACTGTATGCCTGGCACCAACAGAATCAAACAAGTAATTTAGCATTCCGAAAGATAATTACTTATCTCGCATTGGCTTATTTCTAATAAGCTTAAGAAGTAATGATCTTCTCATAATAGTAAATTTACACTTTAGACTGGCTTTCCTGAAACACTTTGGCAAAGCGTCATGAACAGACATATGTACAATTGTCCTCTCTTATTCGCGGTTTTGCTTCCTATGCGTTCAGTTAGTCAAAGTCAACTGTGGTCTGAAAATAGTAAGAGGAAAATTCCGTTAAGTGAACAATTAGTTTTAAATTGCAGGCCATCCTGAGTAGCATAATGAAATCTCGCGATGTTCTGAGTAGTGGTTAAATCTCGCGATATCCTGCCCGGGACTTGACTCTTAATTTGCCCGCGTATCACCTGTTGGTAATTGGGTTAACCTCTCGGTTGTCAGTTCAAGTGTCAGGGTATTGCAGTGCTTGGGTTCAAGTAACCCTTATTTTACTTAATAATGACCCCAAAACGCAAGAGTAGTGATGCTGGCAATTAAGTTATGCGAAAGGGAAGCTGTAAAGTGCTTCCTTTAACTGAAAAGGTGAAAGTCCTCAGCTTAATGAGGAAAGGGAAAATACCGTGTGCTGAGGTAGCTAAGGCCTGTGGTGAGACGGAATCTTCTCTGTGAAATTGTGAAGAAGGAAAAATAAACTCGTGCTGGTTTTGCTGACGCACCTCAAACTGCAAAAGTTATCGCCACAGTTCATGGTAAGTGCTTAGTTAAGTTGGGAAAGGCATTGCGTTTGTACAAGATATTTTGAGAGAGAGACCACGTTCACTTAACTTTTATTACAGTATACTATTATAATTGTTCTATTTTATTATTAGTTGTTGTTGCTAATCTCTCACTGTGTCTAATTTACAAATTAAACTTTATCATAGGTATGCATGTGTATGAAAAAATATAATATAGGGTTTCAGGCATCCACTGGGGGGCTTGAAACGTTTTCCCTGCAAATAAGGGGGGACTACTGTATAAGCAGGATAAAGAGATACGGTCCTTTTAAAAATTATAATTTCTCTAAAAAAAATTATAATTTCTCATCTCTAGGAAAAGCCTCAAAGGATTCTGAATTTGAAATATTCTTACTTCCCATTAACTTTTCTTGAGGATCCATGTATCCAATTACAAGTTAAATTTACATTCTCTTTAATCCATTTTCGAGGCCTTAAGTATATTCTTAAGATTCTGGTCTTGACAATTTATCATTATTATTTTAATTTAAACAGTAATACATAAGCGTGTGATTCATAGAAACAGAAGTATACGGAAAAGTCACGCTACTCTTAGCAAATGTGTGTTGACCAAGGAGCTAATCCTTGTTAAGACTTGCCAGGTGAGGGCGGCAGAGAGCACTTGCAAAGCACGGGTTAGCTGAGAACCTCAAGGCCTGGTGGTTGCCAGGGAACCCTCAGGGCACTGGGGAACGGGGCAAGATCAATCTGTTGTGAGGAAATTAGCTGAATGGAGAGGCTGGTAACCGGAAGCACTGGCCAGGAGAAACAAGGGAAAGCAACAAGAAATGGCTGAATGCAAAGAGGAAAGAGCTTGGGCCTTGAAGTCACAAAAACCTGACTTCTGACACGAAGTGTGTCACATCAGGCAAAGGGCTTCATTTCATGGTTGGTGCTTTCTGTGTATAAAATGAGTACAGTGATCTATATTACTGTTTCCCGGAATTGATACAGGATTATAAGACGATGCCTGTAAAGTGCTTACCACGTTGCCTACCAGTGTATGGAAGGGGCTTAACAGATATTGTGAGCTATTATTATTATTTACTGCTGCTGAGGCCAGAGAAGCTGGCAACGTGGAGCTGAGTGCCTGCCTCAGAGAAGGAAATAAACGGGTACCTTGAAGTCAGAGAGGAGAAGGAAGCAAGGCAAAGGGAGCCAGGATGGTGAGGACTCCCCTCACTACGCTTGAGTTGTGCTGATGGCTTATTTGGACACTTAAATCTTTCCTCTAGGGATGTCCACCCATCCCCACCCTGTCTTAGAGATACCTTCTGAGCCCAGTCATTGGTAGCAGCTGCTTTGGAAAGCAGAAGTTCTGATTAAGACCCAGCTATCTGACAAGTGCATTTATTAAATAAGAATGAGAGTGAAAAGTTAATTCCATAGAAAGGCTTCCTTAGGTACACATGGTAGGGCATTGACTGGAGATTGTTAGCTTGTTTATCCAAACAACTGATACTCGGAAGTTACTTTTATTTTTTATTTATGTAAATGGCCCCTTTATTTGCCAAAATGTGAAGCAAGTCCCTCTCTCTTATTCTTAGAGAAGGTGGTAAGGTTTCCACACATCTGAAGACAGATGCCACAGTTTGTGAGATGTGAAATGTTCTGCTTTGTAATGGGAATTATGGGCATTTTTAACTGGACTGTGCTCCAGAGCACTTTTTGTGGCCATAAAATGTTTGTAACCTGGACTAGCCTCCACTTGCTGTAGTTTCAAAGTGGAGAGCCCAGACTTTGTAAAATGTACTTGGGGCCGTTTTGCTGATTGCCTTAGCTGGGCAGTGTAGCTGAGGCCATCCTCTGTGGGGAATGATTTTTCCCACCCTTAACCATCCTGAGATGGAAATGCACATGCCTCAGGATAGAAGAGAGAAACTGCTTTGCTTCAAGGGGACTGATGGCTTAGGGATGGAACTGAGGACATTTTACAGGTGAGTTTGAGCCGGTTCTGGCCACGCAGAAGTCTCCAGGGGCTAGCCTGGGACCCTGAGGTTTGTCTTAGGCCAGCTGTAAGCCCCAAAAGTACCCATTGGTCCCTGCAATGTCAAGCACTCAACTTGAGATTCCTTTAGCACTTAGTCAAGTTTTTATTAAACATCATGGTTTTTCCCATTTTTAATAAATGGCACAGCCATATAAATTCACCCACATGTTCAAGCTGGCAACTTCCCTACTCCTTCCCACTCCAGCATCAAATCCATCAGCAGTACTATCAGTTCTGCCTCCAAAACAGCCAAATCTCAAACCTGTGCTGCTTCCCTTTCCTGTCGGCCCTCCTGACCCCGCATCCACTATTTCCCACCCGGGTTACAGCAGGAGCATCACCACCACTCCCCCCTACTTCTTCTCTTGACTCTTAATCCCCATTCTTTACACAGCAACCTGAGAATTCTTTTTACAGTATAACTGAGGCCAAGTCATTCCCTTCTTAAAACTTTTCAGTTTCCTCAGTGCTTTCGGGATAAAGACCCAAAGATTCAGCATATTCTGCCAGGCTAGGTCTGGACTTGACATGCTTTGGAGAGGTTAGTGCGAGCGGTGGCCTCTGAGAAGAGTGACCTGGGACCCAATTACAGGGCAGTGCAAGGTGACTGTTCAAAGTGTGGGCTGCTGGGCAGGTGACAAGAGACCATGACAGGCTTCTTGGGATTCCTTCTGGAAGGCGACCCAGTAGAAGAATGGACTCCCCATTCCTGTGGGTGGGAGGTATGATAGGACAGTAAAGAAAACGTGACTAATGTCGTGGGAACAGGTTATTGAGGTCTGGGGACATATTGGTGATACACCCAACCTGGGGTAGGAAACAGCTTCCCTGTAAATCAAACCCACCCCCTTTCTCTTAGTCTCAAATTCGAGATCCCAAAATTGTACAACGTATACCTAATAATGGCTTCTGTTTCTCAAGTACCTGTTAGGGGGCTGTCTTTATGCTGGGCACTTAACGTATTTGATTACAGCAAACATAATTATTGTTATCTCCATTTAAAAATTTTTTTTTGTTGGAGTGTAACTGCTTTTACAATGTTGTGTTAGTTTCTGCTGTACAGTGAAGTGAATCAGCTATATGTATACATATGTCCCCTCCCTCTTGGACCTTCATATGTGGAAACCCAGGCTCAAAAGTTTACTAAAAGTTAAATGATTGATAAGGCACACACTTTAAAAAATTACCAAATTACCTTTCTTAAGGTAAGAAGGGAAGGGACTGATCTCGTGTTTAACTTATCACCAAATAATGTATCATATAAGACTGAGCGTTTGTTTCTTATCAGTCTCTCACTAGAATGAGAGAGCCCCGTGAGGGCAGGGGCACTGTTTACTTCACGGCTGCCTTCCTAGCACATCCAACAGTGACTGATCACAGCAGTCCTTAAATAGGGATTTGTCCACGGACTGAAGAAATGATTGAAAGAATGAATTTTGACAGCTGCTCTAATTACTCAGTGCATTCGATTCCGAGCTTTACAAAAATAGGAAAAATTATTGTGAATATCTTTGTGTCCACAGATGTGGTTTTGGATATTTTTTCTTATACTCTCCACTCAAGAGCTGCTATTAAAATATAACTATGCCTGTTCAACCAGAGGTTTCCATTAGCAATGAGAATTAATTAAATTATGAGTCATCAGCAGATGACATACTGAGGCAGATTATCCCCCCAACAATTATTGTTTTTTGTTTTCCTAATTATAACAATAACATAATGAAGAACACAAGCTAGATTTATTAACTTTACAAAATAAGGTATGAACTGTTATGAAAAGATTTCCAAGATATATTTTTAGTGGAAAAAAACCCCCAAGATACAGAATAATGTTCATGGTATGCTTCTATCCCAGGGGATAATAATAAGAATAGTTACTGAGAGCTGACTATGTGCCAGGCACTATATTATACCCTCTCATTTAATTTGTTTAACAATATCATGTTGTTAGTACAATACCTCCATTTTAAAGAGTGCTTTTCTTTATTTTAGTTTTTATTTTGAAACAAGCCCAAACTTAGAAAAAGGTTGCAACATGCAAAGTATACACAAACTCATACAGGTACATTTTACGTATATTTACCCTGTATCTACATATATTAAAAACCATGAGATCATATGAATATCTATAATTCAATTCTTTTTTTTATAATGAATTTTATTTTTATTGTTTACTTTTTTATTTTTGGCTGCATTGGGTCTTCGTTGCTGTGCGCGGGCTTTCTCTAGTTGTGGTGAGCAGGGGCTACTCTTCATTGTGGTGTGCGGGCTTCTCATTGTGGTGGCTTCTCTTGTTGCGGAGCATGGGATCTAGGTGCGCAGGCTTCAGTAGTTGTGGCACGCAGGCTCAGTAGTTGTGGCTCGTGGGCGCTAGAGTATAGGCTCAGTAGTTGTGGCTCATGGGCTTAGTTGCTCTGCGGCATGTGGGATCTTCCCGGACCAGGGCTCGAACCCATGTCCCCTGCATTGGCAGGCGGATTCTTAACCACTGGACCACCAGGGAAGTCCCTATAATTCAATTCTTATATCAAGTTTTAGTTTTCTCTCCTTTTATATATCTACTTCTCTTTTCCAATAATAAGAATCCTAACTTCAATTGTCCTCAGTGTACTTTTATTTTTTTTTTTTACTAATTGGTTATTACTAGCTCTTAACTTTTAAAAAAATTTTTAAATTTATTTTTGGCTGCGTTGGGTCTTCATTGCTGCACGCGGGCCTTCTCTAGTTGTGGTGAGCAGGGGCTACTCTTTGTTGGGGTGCGTGGGCTTCTCATTGTGGTGGCTTCTCTTGTTGCGGAGCACAGGCTCTAGGTGCACGGGCTTCAGTAGTTGTGGCATGCGCGCTCTAGAGCACAGGCTCAGTGGTTGTGGCGTGGCGTGTGGGATCGCCACAGGCCGTGCTTAGTTGGTCCGCGTCTTGTGGGATCTTCCCGGACCAGGGCTTGTACCCGGGTCCCCTGCATTGGCAGGCGGATTCTTAACCACTGCGCCACCTGGGAAACCCCTCAATATACTTCTTATTAAATTGATCCCCTGCATATAACCAACCTCCTGTCACTTCTACTGTCCCCATCCCTGGCAAGGATGTCTTTCTCTTTCACCAGTCTCCCACACCCCACAGCAGCCCCTCCTGTACCCCCTTTCCTTCCCACCCAGGCTCCACCACCCCTACCAGCACAAAACTCTGAGACCCTCCTTCCTCTGTGCCCGGCTCTCCCTACTCCACTTAGAATGTGACACTCCATGCCCCCAGCCAACCCCAACACAGCAGGGACAGCTCCCTTTTGCCCATTCAGGGGTAGCCATAAGAAAGTGCTCCTGGGGATCCAAAGTTTTGAAACTGGGTCAAGCTTAACATGTGTTAGCATCTTGGTGGCCCATTTTTGAAAAAAACAGAAGCATGGATGGCCATTTAGCCAGTCATGTGCATGAGGATGAAGCATGGAAGGTGAAAGAAGAAGAAGGAAAAAGAAAGGAAAAAAAAATTGTATCAGCGAGGAAAATATTTCCTGAGCTGAATCGCAAGCAGCCAAGTCACCACTGATGTCACAACAGTATTGCCAGCTAATAATGGGCTGCTTCTTAACTGTCGGGAAATGCAAACAGCACAACATTAAAATGGTTCTATTTTCTTCCATCCTTACAATAGCAACACAGCAACAGAGTGCTGATCTCCGAAAGACAAAGGCTGTGAAAATAAACATGCACTTGAGCCAGGGGGCACTTAGGTTATGAATTTTCTTTTGAAATATTAGGTAATATATCTAAACTATTCAAACCAACCTGGGACCATCTCTTGAGGTACCAGTCTGAGATCACCCACCAATCTCAAATGGCTCAGCAAAGCTTGTGGTCAGCCAGACAGCTGGGCTTCCTCTTTTCTTCACTTGCTTTGGCTGAGTTGCTTCCAAGGTGTTTCAGAGAGCAACATGCCAGATGCAAAAAAGAGCAGACACCCGGGCCAGGCCTGCATTTTCCTCTAACTGCGTTAACAGGCAGCTGCTTGGCCTCTGGTTCATCTGCCGCAGCCAAAGCCAGGCTAAGTCCTGCTCTTTCTCTGTAATTGCAGGATTGCCTGTGGTTCCTGAGTTGAAAGTTTATCTTTAGTTCTACTCCCTCCCCGTTTTGTTGTTACTTTGCTCATTCCCTTGACTTCATTTTTATCCATATATTTTTCCAACAACGTGTTTTTACCTCATCTCCCTCTCTTTTACTTGTATCATTATTTTTTATTACCTCTGCCCACATCCCTGGCTTCCTCTCTAAGGACTTTGGAAAACCAGGTAAATTTTGTGTCTGTGGAAGAGGCTGAGAGGCAGATCTTTAAACCTAACCCCAGTTTTCTCCTCCCACTTGAGTCCACATAAGGTGACAGCTCTCCTTTCTTGATGCGAATTCTTTCCAGTCCACCAGTAAAGCTGCCCCTTTCAAGAAATGGCTTGACTGAGGATGCACTCAAGGTTCACAACTAACGAACAAAACCTCCTGTTATGAGACTGCAAATTTCCAGGCACTTGTGACCTCACTGTCATAAATACGGACTGTATCTAGCAGTCTTCTACCCCATTCCAGGTTATAGAAGTTCAGTGTTCCCTACCTTAGGACCAGGGAAATCCTGAAAAGACATAGGTTTTGTGATCATGACCAGGAATAGATTATTCTTAGAACAGAGACAAAATGATGAGTCCAAAGGGACTGGGAAATCAACCAATAGGGTCAAATAGGTGTGATACACAACACCCAGAGAGAACCATCCAAACTAAGGCGACCTAGGGCATGCTGGACATTCTCCACTTGTTTCTCTAGTCTACTCTTCGCCACCCTTCTCCGTGTCCCAGGCAGCAGGCTGGCCTTGGACTGGAATGACAGGCTCCTGTGCCCTTTGGCTTCCTGTTAGATTCATCCAGTGGGAAACACAGGAGATCAGGAAGAGGTAGAGGTCCGGGTATTTATTCACTGGCTCCCTCTCCATGGGGTCACAGACTGGCTGAATATTCCAGCTCCTGTCATGTGTCTTCTTTCTCTGGTTTCAGTCACCATTCTGTCCTTTGTCGCTTCAGGCCTTGGAGAATAATAGTACCCTTCTATTAGCCCAGGTTACTGCACTACCCCTTGAGATTTCCCTATAACCTGCCAACACCTTTGTTAATAATTCCTTTATTAAACTCTTGTCAAACTACCCAACTCAAGTGGACCATCTGTTTCCTGCTACTAATTTGATGCTTACACAAGATCTCTGCTTAGGCAAGGCAGAAACAGGTATTTTGGAAAATTGTAATGGGAGATGATCAGGACCCAGCTACCTGGAAATTGAGGCCCCACAGGTAGGAATTTAAGTTACTCTTGACACAGAGGGACAAAGGAGAAACTTCTTTATTGAAAATTAGTGATGCAGAGAAGTGAATAAATTTACTGACACCTGGAGGTACCAAGCTCAGATTATTGATAATAATGTAAGATTTACTGTGCTTTTATCATAGGCCAGACATTGTGCTATGCTCTTAATACATTATTACATATTAGATTATTTCACCCACTTTACTGGGTGAGAAAACTGGGTGCATTGATCATTGCTGTTTTGTCTACCCAGCATCCCTCCCTCAACATCTTCCAGTAACAAAACTGTTTTCTGCAAGGACCTCATTTTACATGTTTTAGGTAGGGCTAACTTTGGCCTTGCCAGAGTGCACCCCCCATGTGCAATATTTGGTTCAGTGATGAACATGTAACCCAGACAGACCAGTAAATCCTCCTTGAGTTGTTTTTGGTTTTTTTTGTTTGTTTTACAAATTTATTTACTTATTTATTTTTGGCTGCTTTGTGTCTTCATTGCTGTGCACAGGCTTTCTCTAGTTGCGGAGAGCGGGGGCTACTCTTCGTTGCGGTGCATGGGCTTCTCACTGTGGTGGCCTCTCTTGTTGTGGAGCATGGGCTCTAGGCGCATGGGCTTCAGTAGTTGTGGCTCGCGGGCTCTAGAGAGCAGGCTCAGTAGCTGTGGCACATGGGCTTAGTTGCTCCGCGGCATGTGGGATCTTCCCGGACCGGGGTTCAAACCTGTGTCTCCTGCATTGGCAGGTGGATTCTTAACCACTGTGCTGCCAGGGAAGTCCCCTTCCTTGAGTTTTGATATATGAACTTAGGGAAAGAGCTAGAAGGATAATGATGTTAGCTGCCACTTCTGGTGGCCACCTTTCCCTAGGCTTGGAGGAAGCCATCTCCAGTAAGAAATCATACAGTATTATGCAAAGAGAACCAGCGAGAAGAGATAGGTGGAGAAAGCCAAGAGCAAGCCCAGGAGAGATGACCTCATTTCCTCCTGCATCCACTGTCGTCAAGTAGCTTCCATCCCTAGGTTTTTCTTATGAGCCAAAAAATATATTTTTTTTTTACTTAATGTCAGCTGAGTTTCTGTTATTTATCATCAAAAATATCCTATAGGGCTTCCCTGGTGGCACAGTGGTTGAGAGTCCGCCTGCCGATGCAGGGGACAGGGGCTCGTGCCCCGGTCCGGGAAGATCCCACATGCCGCGGAGCAGCTGGGCCCGTGAGCCATGGCCGCTGAGCCTGCGCGTCCGGAGCCTGTGCTCCGCAACGGGAGAGGCCACAACAGTGAGAGGCCCGCGTACCGCCAAAAAAAAAAAAAAAAATCCTATAAATATATTGAGGTTTACTTAGAGATCCTTCAGCTGAGCAGTGATCAAGACGTGTGTGAGGAAACCACCCAAGGTTGGGGAAAGACACTCAAATGGAGCAGGTGGAACCATCCTCAGAGCCCACATAGATTCAGAAATAGTTGGTGATCCCACAAGCCAGAATGAAAAAACTTTCTGATACATGGGACACCATGTAGAGTACTCAGAAATGTATTACATGGTTAGTAGGGAAAAACATCAGTCCTCAACCGTGTTTAGTCCTGCATAACAAACCTTAAACGCAAGCGTTAAAAGAATCAAACTGTTTCTAAGTAACTTAACTATATCCTAGAACAAAGCTCAAGAATACATACAGAAATACAAGAATATGCAGCATCTAAAAATGTAAAGGTCACACTTGCTGGTATCCAATCAAAAATTACCAGGCATGCAAAGAAGTAGGAAAATATAACCCATATGATGGAGAAAAACCAATTAAAACTAACCCAGAATGACACAGATAATAGAACTAAGTAGTCAGGGGTGTGGTAACCATGTGTTCAAGAAAGTAGAGGAAGGCATAAATGTGTTAGGGGAAAAAAACAGATGATGGCATGAAAATGACCCAGATCAAACTCCTAGAGTTGAAAAATACAAGTCTAAAATGAAAAATATACTGAATGCAATTAAGTGCAGATCAGACACTGAAGGATAAAGCATTAGTGAATTCAAAGATATGTCAATAGAGACTATTCAGAATAAAACCCAGAGAGAAAATGACTAAAAAAAATCAGTAGAGCATCAGTGAGTTGTGGGACCAGCCCAAGCAGCCTCCTATACATGTAATTATAGTCCCCAAAGGAAAAGAGAGAGAATAGGGGACAAAAAAAGGATTTGAAGAAATAATGGCTGAAATTTTTCCAAATTCGTTGAAAAATGTAAACATCCAGATCTAAGAAACTCAGTAAACCCTAACGGAAAGAAGCATGGAGAACCCATACCAAAGCATATCATAATCAGATCAGGGAGCCTGTCTCAGTGGCAGCACTCCTGACAGTCATACCTGGCCTTCCAATGAGGGCAACCACAGAGTGTTTTAAAGATGCAGATATTCTTTTTTTAGTTGTTTTTATTTTGTTTTGTTTTGTTTTGTTTTTTTGCGGTACACAGGCCTCTCACTGTTGTGGCCTCTCCCGTTGCGGAGCACAGGCTCCGGATGCGCAGGCTCAGTGGCCATGGCTCACGGGCCCAGCCGCTCAGCGGCATGTGGGATCTTCCCGGACCGGGGCACGAACCCGTGTCCCCTGCATCGGCAGGCGGACCCTCAACCACTGCACCACCAGGGAAGCCCGCCAGATATTCTTAATATCACTAGTTTATCACTCAGTGGCTTAATGAAAGGAATGAATTTTGGGCCATCTAGTGGAACAGAAGTGGAGGGATGGATATGTAAGTTGCACATGGTAAATTCAGTCTAGTAGTCTTATCTCCCTCAGCCTGTGGATTCCCTCCTCCACATCATGCCAAGGAAGCTCTGGCCTGTCATCTCATTAAATGTAGGCCACCACCAAGTCCAAGTTTTAGTCAGTCAACCAAGGAAGATGTTAGAGTCACCTTCAGCTGCACAAGCTAACACATTAAATCTAAAATCTCTAGGGAAGTGCTCTTATATCAATGAGTTCAACCCAATCTACTGTTATATCTTCTTTGGACAAATGCCCTTAAAATGCACCGCTACAAATGTTCCCCATGTTTCTGTTGATACACATAATTAGCAAGGCCTTGAAAGTCCTTGGGGGTATAAGTTATTTTCTCCTAGATCATAGCGCGTACCCATTCCCTGGAACGTGCTGGATTTGACCCAGTCCACAGGTTCAGTGGTAAGAGGGGAGGGTTTGGGTAAGTTTTGCAGAGAATGGACATCCCCTTTCAAGGCATTTGCCCCAGAGAAAATTATCACAGGGTTTTCCTAGCAAAAGAAGTATAACAATGGACTAAAAGCTCATGGAAATACATGGCCTTACCACAGACCCATTACTTAGAAAAGGCTGGGCTATTGAAAGCTAGAATGGCTTACCAAAGACTCACGTATGGTGGCAGTTGAGAGACAACAGCCTGCAAAGGTGTTCTGTATGTGCTTTGAATCGGCGACCATTAAATGATGGCATCTCCCCCATAGCCAATATACATAGATCTGAAACCTAAGGAGCAGGAATAAAGGAACAATCGATCCTGAAAAGGGAATTCAAAAATTTATCTCTAGAGAAAACAGAATTTGCTACTATTTTTAAAATAGCTAATAGCCTTCTCTCCATTACTACTAAGAAACAGTGTTCTAAAAAACATTGAACTCCAACTTTAGCTACCTAAAAATGTGGGGGATCTTTATACATATTCAATGTTGTATATTGTAAAATGATTACCTTATAATAAGAGAAATGAGCAAAGATGCCCAAAATGAGCAGTCGAGTACCTGGAAGCAAAACAAAAAATAGGAGAGCCAGAAACAAAATATTACGTGGCATCCCGAATATGTTTTATTAGTTCCCTAGTAAGTTCTCCAGTTCATCCTCCTATTTGATCTACTAATCAAACAGAGAAGCAGTCCTCCTGATGTTATAGGCAGACAAACTACCCTTAGTGTTTAGGGCAGTATTCCAAAGAAATGTTATGAGAAAACAATAGGGAAGGGTCTCTGCATGTAGCCCTTCTTTATAAAGCCTGCAGCACTCTGCTACTACAGTGGTGTGAAGACACACTGCTGAGGTTAAAAGTTAAAGGTCAAGTTGATACTATTCTCTTGGTCCTTTAGTTGACTAAAAATGTTTGCTGAGATGCAAGCAATTAATGAAAAGAATTATGGTTACTTTATTAATATGACTGAACAAATGTCTCTTCAGAATGCAGTTTATCACTCAAAGCATATCATATTGCCTTAAAGTTACTTAGTCACTTTCTGGCCAGAAAGGGCTTCATTATAATAATTCCTTATTAAACTTCTCATTGATATGGGCCCTGATCAGTATGGCCTCCAGCAAAGCAAATCTAGGACTTGGAAAAGTGAACCCCTATGAGTACTAGCTGAACTTACCCAAAACATTGATTTTCAGGCTGCTTCTTCTATTTTGAATTCTAGAAAGCTCGAGAAGGATTTGATAGCCATGCAAATCCTCAAAGAACACCACTAAACCATAAAAATGGCTTTCAAAGGTTTAGAATTAATTGAAAGAATTATTTTCTTTAGGATCTATTTCTTATTTACAAGTCATTTTTAGGGGTTCAAACTTAGGCAACAATGTGACTAACTCTGACTTCATATTGGAAACCATTCATTTATTTGGTAAAGAGTAAACGAGTTCTGTGGGCAATAGGTGAGTGAATAAATTAATCATAAAATCATTTAGCAAGAAAAGAAAGGCTCAGAGAAAATTTGAACCTAGATATTTTTAAAAAGTATGTTCAGGGAGTAGTCATGTCTCTTAACCAGAGCTATGGTAAATAAAGGTATAGCCAAAGCTATGGCAAGCCACGAAGGAAAGCTCTTCTCTTCAAAGGAGAGAGAATTATTGCCTCCACAATCGTGTGGACATAATGGGTGTGGTGCTATGGTCAGGCATCTCCTGCTCACCCAAGGTTCACAAGGTGCACCTCGGTTTGACAAGCAGTTAAAAACTAAATAGATTTAGATACAAACTTTAAAAAAAGATTCATGCAAACAGGCATTCTCGCACTGAACTGGGATTATATATTGGTAAAACCAATCTGTAAGGCAGTTTAGCAAATATATCAAGGGCCTTAAAAGTATGCATGTCCTTTGAATAGGGTATTTCACTTTAGCCTAAGAAAATAAGTTTTTTTTTACAATGGTCTTCATAGGAAAGAAAGAAAGGGAGGAAGGGAGGGAGGAAGGAAGGAAGGAAGAAAGAAAGAAAGGAAATGCCCAAGAAAACTGTTAAAGGTTTTTTAAAATTATTAATGCTCAGGAAGGTCTTAGAATAATTTTTCTAGAGTTTTTGTGTTTAAAAATTTTTCTGGAATGAAAAAAAAAATTTTTGTTAAAAAGATTCAGAGTAGCCACCTACCTCAGAGTATTATGAATTCATGATTAAAGAAGCTGATTAAAAACAAGGCACCAGTGCAGTACTGCTCACATAGCATGTTCTTCCAAAATACCCTCCCCCATCTTCTATAATAGCTGCCTGCCTTTCAGTGGCCTGTAGCCTCAAAAAAGTTGTGAAACTGTGCCAATGTGTGTTCCATCATCCCTTAATTATTTGTGCCAACTGATGGGGGCTGAAATATGGAAAGCATCAGAAAGATAATCCTAAATTAATTTGTTCTTGGTCTTGGAACACGACCAGACACATGTGTTTACACATGAATGTATTTACCCCCCACTAAACCTCATACCCTTTCCTCACCACTTCTTGGCTTGGCTCCCACTTACAGCACTGGGGAGGTCCCAGGAACCAAAGAAAATCTGAGCAAGGATTGTCTGGTGATGGAGATTTGGCTCTGAATTGTAGCTATTTGTATGTAGAAACGCAAAAGCATCCATATATAATTGTCCACATATTTATATTTCACATACAGTAGTTGATTTCCCATAGTTCTTTGATTAAAAGGAGAGTTTTATTTGTGCAGAATCCTCCAGATTTGGTGAAAGTGGTGACTGGGGTAATGAAAGAAGTCTTGGCAGGACTGGTTACCTAATTTATGAAACCCAGTGTAAAATAAAAATGTGGGACCTCTTGTTCTAAAATTACTAAGAATTTTAAGATGGTGACAGCAGAGCACTATACCAAGCCCAGAGCCCGGTATGAATGCACAGGTCACATGCCCATGAAGCCAGTCCTGAGGCTTAGAGTCAGGTAGACATGACATCAAATTCTAGGTTTTTCATTTACAAGCTGAGTGTCTTGAGTAAGTTATTTAAACTTTTAAAGCTTCAGTTTTCTCCTCTGTAAAATAGGAATAATGATTATGTATCATTCTCAAGAGTATTGTGGTGATTAAGAGAGAACATTATACTAAGTGTATAGCATAGTGCCTGGCTTGTGGACACTCTGTCTTTTTTTGTCCTACATACTACAGTTAGAGTTCTAAAATGTAACCTTGAGGGTCTCTCCCCGACTTAAAACTAAAAACTATTTTTAGTTACCCCTTGTCTACGAAACAAAATGGAAATGCATATTATAGACAATGAACACCTTCGCTGTTCGGGTTTCATCCACTTTTCTAGACTTGCTACCTACCACTCTCACACGTGTATCAAGGTCCAAAATATAATTTGTGAGCATTTTCACTTTTCCTTAAGGGTCAGTAATTATAATAAACATAGGTGACATATGTTAACAAGACAGCAAGCCCAAAATGGGGTCACTTATGCTAAGTCCCAGGTCACCAAACCGAGAGTTAATTACAGTTTCCAGTCTCCCAGAAATGGACTCTTAAACCAGTCAATCAGGAATCTCCTGATCATCACTAGTTAGGTAATCTGCTCGATAGACTCCTTTCATCCCCTAAAGGAAAATACCTTTGCAATAACCAGCCTACTTTTTTGCCTAGTAAAAAAAAGCCTGCTCCTTTCTGCCTATAAAAATCTTTCATTTGGTATACAGCTCCTTGGAGCTCCTTTCTGTCTGCTAGATTGGATGCTGCCCAATTCAAACCGATTCTTGCTCAAATAAACTCTTAAAATTTTTAATATATCTCAATTTGTTTTCTGGCACATATAATAAATGTTTCTTTGTGCCAGGCGCTGTGCTAAACATTCTGCTGGAAGGAAGACTCATTGTCCGCTGCTGATGTTGTCTCCCATGAGAGGGAGCTCCATGAGCTGTAACCCTCCTGGATACGTCCACCTCCTCACTTACCTTCCCTGGGAAGAGTGATTTACCTCATTGGTGAGCTTGGAAGAAACTGGGTATTTATAATCTAGCCTCTTCCTTTCTCTGTAGCAAATCCTCCCACAGGGAGCATGTGCTCCCAATTGATCTCAGGGAAACTGTAAGCTTAGTAGCAAAAACCTTTGCCCAGTGGGAGACCTATTGCCTAGGACTGTGACCAGGTGGTAAATCTATTTCTGGTGTTCCAGGTCAGGAAGCCTATACTCTCCAGTGTCAGCGTTATTGATGATATTGTCTGCTGTCTGCCTTACTCTTTGCCTATTTCTTAATTGGTTCAGGACTTGGGTGAGGAGAATGGGTATTTATAAAAGCTATGCAAATACCCCAATACAATCTACATCTATGAGCTCCTTTTAGTCTCATAACTACCATATGAGATAAGCATTTTTCTCATCCAGTTTTTTTACAGATAAGTGAGGAATACCGATCAAGTAAGTGGCGTAGTCAAGATCTGAACTAGGTCTATCTAATGCCGAAGATTATGCTCTTAAAATTTCCCATTTTGTTTTTGCGTGTAAGTTTCATAATAAACGATAAGAACATTCAAATTTTAGGTTGAAAAGAAAGCTAACACAGTATTATATCCAGTATACTTATATTCTATTTGGCAGAAAAGTAAGCCAAGCTAAACTTAAATTCAGCAAATGCTGAATTTTATTTTAGGAAGAGCAAGCTGCAACCATAACAAAGAACTGTATTTACAGCTAACAGCAATAACCATGTTACTGTATAGGTCTTACACTACGAACTGAAACTACATCTCATGATTTACAGGGTCTGAAAGGTAAACAGTAAAAGGTATTTGGAGATTTCTCATTAGCAACCACAAAACTAGCAATTTTGTGAGGAATTATGTTGTCTATCCTTCCTCAAAACACATGCAAGACATTTCTTTGATGGTGAACCCATTCTGATTCCAACATCCGACTATTTTCAACATTCTGGGAACTCCTCCACACCCTGCCTATCTCTGGGAAGGTTTGATTCCCTACCCACTTGGTGACAAGAAAGGAATTTAGAACATTTGAGGTAGCAGACTGCCTACTTATGACCTCCTGAGGAATGAGCTCTGCCTACCTAGTCCCTTCATGCAGGTACATGAATGAGTCATCAAAAATTCACTAACACTTCAGTTATTTATGCTGATGGCAGTTGTGCTAATAAGAAAAATGACAAAAGGGTGCAGTGCCCAAGAATTTGTAGATCTGGCAGATTTAATGCATCCACTTATATCTATAACTCAACCCCTCCTCCATACGATCCTGGTTATTGTGTTCCATAAGAATTCCCACCAAGACTCCACCCCAGTTCACCCCGCTCTCTTGTGGTCTTAAGAATGTCAGTGCTATGCAGTATTTTCTTCTTTATCACGTCTATATCCCTTCATGCTTTGCTCACCAAGATGTGTTTTTCTCTCGTCATGTTTGTTTAATCCTATTGATTCAATGCATCATATTTCTACCAGGAAAGCAGTACTAACAAAATATGTAGTTTGACCCATACAAAGTACTGCCACGTATATACACACTTATGTGTGTATATATCTTTTCCTGCCTTTCCCATATACATTGCCTGACTTGACATTTCTTTTTTTTTTAATAAAAAACTTGCCACTCATGATTACCTCTTTAACATTCTATCCAAAATTGCAGCTGGAAAGGCAAAGAAAAGAAGGTGAAGGAAGGTAATTTGCACTTCTTGTAACCTTCATTATTTATCAAATACACTTTTTTTTTTTTATAACCATCTTTGTAGCACTTCAAGACATGCCTAACTGCCAGTGTTCACTTTTACAGGCCCAGTGGATAATGGAACTCCGAGAGAATCCTGGCTCGGAAAGGCAATCAATGAGGTTAGTTTGACACTACTCTCTATTGAAGGAATTGTCTTTTCTTTGAGAGAGAAGGTTGACTGATGGCAACCAGAAGGGGTTCCAGAGAGCAGCTGTAGACTCAGAGCACGGATTTTAGCCTGCGTGGGTGCAGCACCCTGTGTACAAAAAGGTTTCACTTTTATCACCTCACTGATATTCATATACCCCGGTGACATGGGGAATGTTTCGCCCATTTTTTAAATTGATAACTTGAGGCACAGACAGGTGAATGACTGGCTCAAGAACATGCAGAGAATTCAGGAGCATGGCACCAACATGGAAGGCTCTCCAACTCAAGGTTGAGAATTCCACATCAGGCTCTGTGGGCCTTTTACTCCCCCCAGTAGTCTCTTGTTGCCTGCCTTCAATATTCTCCTGCCAACAGCGACCCTTACCTCTCTGGTTTAAGCAGGCGGTTCTAAATAGTTGTTGTTGGTTACCGTGGTAACAGATGCCTAGGTTTCAGCTTCAAATGCCCCTTTTAATGAGGCAATTTCAAGAATATTCATGATAAATTACCAGACCACAAACTTAACTGTGGGAAATTTTGCTTTGGAAAATCTAATAAAAAGAAAGCAGAAAGAATGAGCAGCAAATGCGCTAGAGAAAATGGGGCCAGATTTGGAGAGGCAAATGGAAGGGAAGCCAGGCCTGACTACCAAAAGCCAGATCAGCATCAATTCAAACCAGAGCTTTAAATTATAAATGGTCCCTGAAGGGCTACCCGCCAGGCGGAGCCAAGATTCCTCGGGAGGAAGAATGGTAAAATGAGAGGTGGAGAGGGCAGGAGTTGAGTACATCCTGCAGGAGGCTGTGTATTTTAAAGAGCTTCAGTTTTCTGTTTTATTGCTGACTGTGGTGACTAAATGTCAGCAACAATCTTCCTCTTGTTTCTCCATTTACGAAACCAAGAGACACTGTGACCTGGAGAGGACACACTTAACTAGACTGTGGAATTTGGCATACATGAACTTCGTTAGCAACCTACGTTATCCACAAGTCCCAAAGACATAGCAGTCTTGATAATGTTCCAGGATTCTGTTATTCACCTCTTAGCTCTTCTACCTACTAAAAATCTCACAGAAAGGTAAAAGAAATTTAATACATCGCTACACTATTACATGGAAAGAAACATCATAATTGCCTAAAGGAAGACGTGTCAATAATCCTTTTACGTTTTAATATAAAAACGTGCCTTGCCTATGTAGGATAGTAGAAGTGTATACCCCGTTGAAGGCAAAAGGATAGCCTAAAAGGGCTTTCACAGACATTTAAAATCTCTGGCCAAGCTCCTTAGGTCGCTACAGGACCGTCTTACTCTTGCTGCTCACGGAAAGCACCAGGGAACAGATGCATTACAGTTTGTGACAGGAGAACAGCCTGTGGATTCCGCCTACTCCCTCCAGTCCATCTGGGAGGTGGGTGAGACAGGGAGCCCACCGAGAGGGAGGCTCTCCTGGGAATCCCTGGGGGTACCATGGTTATTGGTGCTTTATTTTCAGTAGATGGCACTGTGTCTATTGAGATAAGCAAAAAGAGAGTCTAGATAGGAAATATAATTGTTTCTGGAGAAAGCATACTGCATTTGAAAATAATGCATGGTATATATTTTTTTACTGAGTAACATGATAACACAAATACTATTTAGTATTCATGTTAGCACTCTCTTTTGGAGCTCAAGGAACTTTATGATTTATTATTCTGGCTCAGACTCAGGGCTGTGGTGGAGCCCAGGGCCATTCTATGAGGGATATAGTTGGGATAAGAGTAAATCACTCTGGGGCTTCCCTGGTGGCGCAGTGGTTGAGAGTCCGCCTGCCGATGCAGGGGACATGGGTTCGTGCCCCGGTCCGGGAAGATCCCACATGCCGCGGAGCGGCTGGGCCCGTGGGCCATGGACGCTGGGCCTGTGCGTCTGGAGCCTGTGCTCTGCAATGGGAGAGGCCACAGCAGTGAGAGGCCCGCATACTTCAAAAAAAAAAAAAAAAAAGAGTAAATCACTCTGAATGTTCACCCACTTTACCACCCAAACACAGACATCAGCACCTGTACTCTATCTATGCCTGGATTCCCACCCTGGGCACTGGATTCCCCTTTACCTGAGACAGGACACTCTGACACTGTGGTTCCTGCCCAGCACACAGGAATCCTCACATCCCCAGAGTCAAAGCAACCAGATCAGTTTCTTACACATGGCTGGTCCTAGGTAGTAGATACTGTAAGTTTCCCATGCATGCTTTTTCCGTTATAACAGACATCTAAGTATCTTTTCTCTCTTCTGAGTGCTTTCAGGAAAGTAGTCCCCAGCACCAGAAGATGAATCAAGTTTATTTTAGGCCGATTGTGGTCTCCCATTTAAAAATGGGAGAAGAACCTCAAGTTTGCTTCTTAGAAAATGAACTCTAGACACAGTGTGGAGGATAGAGTAGATGAAAAGAGGCTCTGTGAGTCAAGCACTGTGCTATGCACTTAATAGAATATTCTCTTTTATTCCTTATTATAATCTTGAGGTAGGTACTATGCTACCCATTTTACAGATGAGAAAACTGAAGCTCAGAAAGTTTAAACAACCTACCTAAAATCACCCTTGCTATTGACTGAGCTTATGATGAGATTCTAACCATTAGAGACGTCTGCTGTGGGACTTCTGGGAAAGGGACATGCAAGTAGAAACCTCCCATTTCTGTCCCTTGACATGACCTTTTGAATATGACCCCTTGGACTGCAGCACTGATCTTGAGACAATTACAGGAGCCAACCTAAGAGAGTAAGACAGAAGTCTGAGGGTGACAGAGTAGAATGATGCAAAGAACCTGGGATCTTGATGATGCTATGGAGCTCTGAATTAACCACCCCTCAAACTTCAGATTTATGTTTCAGCCTCTTTGAAACATATCTTCTGTTACCTGTAGCACCAGCTTCCCAAATCCTAACTAATACAACCTAAGACCCTAGCCATAATTATTTAGAAAAATGATTAGTGCCTGAGCCAAAAGCAGCTAACCATAGGGTAACTGCCAAGGAGTCAGGATATGAGAGTCCAGCCATCAGGACCTCTTTGCTGGATCACACCTAATGAGACCAATCAGACCCTTTCTGGGGGAGCCTGAATAGCATTTTCTCCCACCTCCTCAGGAACTTCCCTCCATCACTCTTCTGTATCGTCAATGTTTTCTGCTTATACTAGCACATTCTTAAATACCATTTGAATTGTTCATAGTAAAAAAACTAACATAACACCTCTATCAAATATTGACTCTCTTACATATAACACTCTAACTAGCTTCTTTCTTTCACAATCAACTTAGTTGTCTCCAGTTCCTACCCTTCAAGTCACTCTTCAACCCACGGCAGTTGACACCTGCAGCGCTCCAACAGGACATCATCTCTTACGGATGTTACAGGATGGTCATAAAATAGGTTATCAACTGAGTAACAGACAGACCAAAAACGTAGTCATTTAAAACAGCAGCCACCTGAGGTCTACTTTTTAAAATTTAAGAAAAAATTGCTCTGTAAACATATGACAGATAGTATAGCACAGTAGTTAAGAGCAAAAATGAGTTACAAAGTCAAACAGACCTGAACTGGTAATCCTAGATTCCTTAAGTAACAATGAATGGGTTTCTTAAGTTCTCTATGTTTTTGTTTATTCAAATATAAAATGAGGAGAATACCAACTTACATGGTGGCCATAAGAATTCTACTACAAAGTCACAGCCTATCATTTTATTTATTTCACTCTGATCACAACAGTTGCTAGCCACCTGATACATTCTTCTTTATTTTTCTTTCATTGTCTATGACTACCAGCCCCACACGGGAATAGCAACTCCTTAAGAGCACAGATATTATTTGTCCTGTTCATCACTGCATTCCCAGTATGGGTACTAGTTCCAAGCACTCAGTAGATGCTCAGCAGATGGATGATGAATGGAAAGAAGGAATGGAGGGAGGCAGGCAGAGAGGGATGGAGTGAGAAGAAAAAGAGAGAAGGAAAGATGAAAAATGGAGAGTACTAAAATAAAACTTCAAAAAACGGTAAACAAAAGCAAACAAACAAAAAACTCTTTAGAAGCAAACCCCTCCACATGCCTCAAAGGGAAGATGCAGACGTGTATGTTTCAGGATCTTCCCACCAAAAACCCACACAATTCCTTTACTATTCCAGCCAAGTATGGCCTAGCCCTACCCTCGTACCTGTTTTTCTTGGTTTACTAATAAAGAAACATAGATGGAAATAAAGAAGAGATATCAGGTAGAAAGATATAAAATAGTGGGAAAGATATTATAAGTGGAGTCAAGTACCACCACCATTTACTAGAAGTGAACTTTCAGCACCAATATTAATATGTTTTCCTGTTGTATCTGTAAAGTGATAATAAGTAATATGTACATAACAATTTTTAATTTACTCAAATCTCATTTTTATAACTAACTACTTCACAACAAGTAACATGCTAAGGCAACATCAGTAGATGAAAAAAGGTAGTCCCTGGCCCCAAGCAATGTTGCCCAGGAGAAGACAGAGATATGTAAAAAATACAATTACAATACAGTATTGCAAGTGCAACAGTCAGGCATGCAGAAGTGCAGGGGTAGCAAAAAGGATCACAACACTAAAAAGGAAGACTGCACAAAAGACATAATATGTAAATTGAGTTTTGAAAAATGAAGTGGGTTTCCCAGGTGCCCCATAGGGAGAAAGGAATTCTTGGAGGAGGGAAAAGCATAATTGAAAACAGTGAATTGTTCATATAATCCAGAAGTGAAGTAGGCAATGGCAGGAGAAATGATTGGACACAGGCGTCATGAATACTTGTGTGTCTGCATTTTAGCAAGTCCATTCTAATGGAAACTTTGAGGATCAACTTGGGAGTGGGGGGCCGCGGCAGGACAGAACTAGTCATTCCTGCAAGAAACACTGGGACCAGTTTCTACCAACCCACCAAAAAAATGACTTCAAAGGCAACGTGATATCACAGGAAGGGCTTGTTTTATTGTTTGTTTTTAGTTCATTAGGCCTCACTTAAAATTCTGATTCCACAGTGCACTTGCTTTGGGATCTTGAACAACACTCATAACCTCTGCAAGTTCCAGTATAGTAAGTTTATGTGATTACCTTCATCTGTAATATCCCTGCGTTGCAATCTTAATGGAAACTAGTTTCTCTGTGACGTCTCCTCTGAATTGGTTCAAAAGCCATCTCTCCCGTCCTCATTTGGCTTCTCTTACGGAATCTCATAAGAACTTCTATGACCTCTTTGGGTTTTTTTTTTGTTGTTGTTTGTTTGTTTTTTAATTGAAGTATAGTTGATTTACAATGTCGTGTTACTTTCAGGTGTACAGCACAGTGATTCCTTTTTCAGATTCTTTTCCCTTATAAGTTATTACAAAATATTGAGTATAGTTCCCTGTGCCATAGAGGAGATCCTTGTTGTATCTATTCTATGCCTTCTTTGAATGACCGTAGCACTTGTTGTCTGTATCATTTTTGTCTGTTGTGGCTTTGTGACTGAAAATGAAAATTTTCTATTTGTTCAAAAAAAAAACAGCAGCCATCGTTTATCGTTTTTCATGACTCTGCAGACTGACTAGGCACAAGTGGATAATTCTGTCCTGCAGTGTGTTGTCTGGAGCTGTGGTCATCTGGAGGCTTGACTGGACTAGGACCTCTACTGTGGCTCATTCACAGGGCTGGTGGGTGGTGTTGGCACTTGGCCGGGAGCATGAGTCCTTCTCCTCATGGCACCTCCATATGTGGGGTTCCCACAGCATGAACGCTGGGTTTTTAGGGGGAGTGTTTCAAGCCTGTGAAAGTAGAAGCTGCCCAGTCTGAGAAGTTAAAGATCTCACTTCTGCCCCATTTTACTGGTCAATGCAAACACAATTCAGTCCAGAGTCAAGGGGAGGGAAATAGATTTCACCTCTTGTGGGAGGAATAGGAAAGAATTTGCAGCCAACCTTAATATATAACTGGTATTAATGGTCTTCCTTATTCCTAATTTCAGTGAAAATAATACGGTTTTTATTTTATGTGGCATCTCAATTACTGCAATATTTCGTTCTTTCAGCTTCCATGACAGCACACTCTTCTGGTTTTCTTGGTACCTCTGGAGCTACTCTCACCTTCTTGTGAAGAATCCTCTTCTTTTCCTCACACTCAAAATATTATTTCTTAGGATTCCATCCTTGGTCCTCTTCCGTTATCACTTTATATTTTTCTATTTATCTTATTGGACATTCTAATAAACTCTCAAGACTTCCATTACTGTATACATATTAATTATTCTCGAGTCTTTACTCATAGCTCCTACTGCTCACTTAAGTTCCAACCTAGGTATCCCATCTTCACTGAACATTTCCTATTTCCATTTAAGTATCTTATAATAATCATAAATACAAAATGTCCAAAATTGAGCTCATCATATTTTCACCCAAAGCTTCAATTTCAGTGTAATCTCTCTCTGTGAATAGCACCATAATTCCCTCAGTTACATAATGCAGAGAATTAATCATTTTTGGCTCCTTTCTTTTGCTCAACCCTATATCGAGTCACGAAAGGTAGTTAATATTATCTCTTTAATATCTTTCAAATTTGTTAAGTTGCCTGCATCTCTTCTCCAGTACTGTAGTACTGAACTCTAGTTCAGACCACTATCATCTTTTACCTGATATATTTCAGCATCTTTTACCCAGCCTTCTCACATCAGATTGGCCTCCTCTTTAATTAATTTTCTACACTGAAACCAGAGTAGTTTTTTTTTGTCTTTTTGGTTTTTTTTGCCATACGCGGGCCTCTCACTGTTGTGGCCTCTCCCGTTGCGGAGCACAGGCTCCGGATGCGCAGGCTCAGTGGCCATGGCTCACGGGCCCAGCCACTCCGCGGCACGTGGGCTCTTCCCGGACCAGGGCATGAACCTGTGTCCCCTGCATCGCCAGGCGGACTCTCAACCACTGCGCCACCAGGGAAGCCCCCAGAGTAGTTTTTAATGGCAATATTCCATCCTGTTGTGCTCAATTTGACAGCATATATACTGAAATTGGAACAATACAGACGAGACTAGCATGGCCCCTGTGCAAGAATGACAGATTTCTAAAGCATTCTTTATTTTTTTCTTTGTTGTTGGACACACAATCTATAAAGGTGTAATTTGCATGACAATAACAGCACAAATGAAGGGAGAGAGAAGATAAAGCCATGTAAGAGCAAAGTTTTTGTATACAATTGTAATTAAATTGGTATTAATCTGAACTAGATTCTTATAAATTATTAATTGTAATCCTTATAGCAACTTCTAAGGAAATAACTCAGAAAATATAGTAAGAGAATCAATAAGGGGAATAAAATAGAAAATATCCTTTTAACACAAAAGTAGTCAACAATAGAGGCTGGAACCCCCCCAAAACGCATAAGGCATATAGAAAACAAGTAGAAAATAGCAAATATAAACATGACTTTATCAGTAATTTCATTAAATGAGAAGGGATTGAATTGAAATGCAGAGATTAGCAGAATGGGTTAAAAATACAAAATCCAACTATATACTGCCTATAAGAGGCACACTTTAGATTCAGAGACACAAAGAAGTTGAAGTACGGGAAATGACATACTAGGTGAACAATAACTGAAAGACCTAGAACGGCTATACTAATATCAGACAAAGTAGACTTTAGGACAAAAATTATTACTACAGACTAAAAAGAACATATGATAATAACAGAGTTAATCCATCAAGAAGATAAAACAATTATAAACATATTTACACCTGACAACCCCAAACTCAGGAATCAAAAACTAACAGAATTGAAGGGGAAAATGGGCAATTCAATAATAACAGTTGGAGATTTCTACATCTCACTTTCAATAATGGGTAGAACACCTAGACAGAAAATCATCAATAGAAGACTTGAACAACATTATAATTCTATTAACAGAGACCTATAGAACACTCCATTCAACAACTACAGAATACACATTCTTCTCAAGTACACACGTGGAACATTTACCAGGATAGACTATATGTTAGGCCATGAAACAAGTGTAAATAAATTTTAAAAGATTGAAATCACATGAAGTATGTGCTCTCCAACCACAGTGAAATGAAATTAGGAATTAATAACAAGGAAATTTGGCACATTCACAAATATGCGGAAATTAAACCCAATCATAAATAATCAGAGGGTCAAAAAGGAAAAAACAAAGGAAACTAGAAAATACTTTGAGATGAATGAAAATGAAAACACAACATACCAAATATTATGGGATGCAATGCAAATAGTGCCTAGAGGGAAACTTATAGCTGTATTTGCCTATATTTAAAAAGAAGAAAGACTGCAAATCACTAACCTAACACGCCACCTTAAGGAACGTGAAAAACAAGAGCAAACTAAATCTAAAGCAAGCAGGAAGAAGAAAATAATATAGGTTGCAGTGAAAATAAGTGGGGTAAAGAATAGAAAAACAATAAAGTCAACAAAACCAGAAGTTGGTTCATTGAAATGATCACAAAATTGACAAATCTTTAGCTGGCCTAATTAAGCAAAAAAAGAGAGAAGACTAAACTTACTAAAATCAGCAATAAAAGAGGGGCTATTACTGCCAACCTCACATACACAGAAAGATTATAAGGTGTTATGGACTGAATGTTTGTATTCCTCAAAATTCATATATTGAAGTCCTAACACCCAGTGTGATGGTGTTTGGAGATAGGGCCTTTGGGAAGTAATTAGGGATAGACTAAGTCATGAGGGTGGGGCTCTCATGATGAGACTAGTGGCTTTAGGAGAAGAGAAAGCTCTCTCCCTTCCTCCTTCCCTCCCTCCTTCCCTCCCTTCTACCCTCCCTTCTACTCCTCCCCCACTCCCAGCCCTGGTACATGCAAGGAAAGGCCATGTGAGGACATAGTGAAAATGTGGTTGTCCGTAAACCAGGAAGAGAGCTTTCACCAGGAACCAGATCAAATTGGCTGGCATCTTGGTCTTGGACCTCCCAACCTCCAGAACTGTGAAAAATATATTTCTACTGTTTAAGCTACTCAGTCTAGGTTATTTTTTATGGCAGCCTGAGATGACTAAGTCAACAAAGAAGATAACCTAGATGAAATGGATAAATTCCTAGAAACAGAAACTACCAAAGTTGATTAACAAAGAAATAGAAAAATCTGAAAAGATATATAACAAATAAATAGCTTAGGTTAGTAATCAAAAAAGTTCCAGCAAAGAAAAGCCCAGGACTGTATGCCCTCACTGGTGAATTCTACCAAACATTTAAAGAAGAATTAACACCAATTCTTCATAAACTTTTACAAATAATAAGAGGGAACAGTTTCTAATTCATTTTTTGAGTACAGTGTTCCCTGGTATCAAAGCAAGACAAAGGCATCACAAGAAAAGAAAACTACAGACCAATATCCTTATAAATATAGAAACAGAATTCCTCAACCAAATACATACTAACAAACTAAATCCAGCAAAACATATAAAAGAATTTTATAACATTGCAAGGTGGGATTTATACTTGGTGCACCATATGAAAATCAGCTTAATATACCAAATTAATAGGATAAAGGGAAAAAACCCACATGATCATGTCAATAGATGCAGAAAAAGCATTTGACGAAATCCAACAGCTGGGACTTCCCTGGTGGTGCAGTGGTTAAGAATCCGCCTGCTAATGCAGGGGACACGGGTTCGAGCCCTGGTCCAGGAAGATCCCACATGCCGCGGAGCAACTAAGCCTGTGCGCCGCAACTATCGAGCCTGCCCTCTAGAGCCTGCAAGCCACAACTACTGAGCCCACGTGCTGCAACTACTGAAGCCCGCGCCCCTAGAGCCCGTGCTCTGCAACAAGAGAAGCCACAGCAATAAGAAGCCCGTGCACCACAATGAAGTGTAGCCCCCGCTCGCATGCAGCAATGAAGACCCAACGCAGCCAAAAATCAATCAATAAATACATAAAAATTTAAAAAAAAATCCAACAGCCTTTCATGATAAAAAACAAGCTAACAAACCAACCAACCAACAACCACTCAACAGAACTCCACAGCTAACGTAACAATGAAAGATGAGAAGTTTCCCCCCTAAGATCAGGTACAAGACAATCACACTCCAATCTGATATTACTTTATAATTTTAAAGTTATATGTGTGATAGCTAAAAGTACTTTTTGAATGGTATGATCCAGTTTTTATTCTTTAAATAAGTACATATGATGCACAGAAATGAGTTTGGAAGTCTGTACACCAAGAGGCTGGCAGTGGTAATCTTGGAATGGTGGCAATGGTGGTGATCTTTACATACGTTTTGTTTGTTTGTTTTTGGTTCTGTTTTTATAACAACATTATTGAGATGTAACTCACATACCACATACTCCACTTATTAAGTGTACAGTTCAATGGTTTTTAGTGTACTTATGCAGTCATCACCTCTGTCCAATTCCAGAACATTTTCATTACTCCAAAAAGAAACCTTATACCCATTGGCAGTCACTCCCCACTTCCCCCTCGCCCAACCGCTGACAACAACTCATCTAATTTCTGTTTGTATGGATTTGCCTATTCTGGACATATACCATATAAATAATATCATACATGACATCATGTTTTGTGTCTGACCTCTTTCATGTAGCATAGTGTTTTCAACATTCATCCATGTTGTGGCATGTATCAGCACATTCCTTTTTTTATGGCTGAATAATATTTCATTGTATGGACATACAAGATTTTATTAGACTCCATACATCGGGCTCTACTATTAGACTCCATACATTGGGCAGGCCTTAAGCTTTATCATCTGTCCCCAACCCCTACTTCCTGTGAAACCATTAAAAATGAAATATCAATATCACCAGAAGTTGACACATATGCCTATGGCAGAAGCCATCCCTGGTATTTCCTCACCTCCCAGGAGTTCAATGTTCACTTCAATTTTTGCCGCCTTAGAATCTTTGCTTTCTTGGCAGCTCAGTGATGTGTTTGAACGTTTTTGTTTGTTTCTTCATTTGTTTTTTACGTGTTCTATGGCAGTATTATTGCTTTCAGTTGGAGGATCACAATTTCCCTTGCAGCCAGCTCTAGCCATGTGATACAGTTCTGGCCAATAAGATAGAAGAGGAAGTCTGCTGACAGTGATCCTTCCTTCTTCCTTCTGCTTTGAATACAGATGTAAGACCCAGAGATGCTGACATGATTTTTAATTCATGAAGTGATAAAATAACAGATTTGCCAAGAATGGCAAAATGGAAGGAAAATAGGAACCATAAACAATAACAACATCATGAGCTGTGGCACCAACCCTGGATGTATTACTCTAAACGTCTTAGTTAGAAAAAAATGTTATAAACCCTAATTTGTCTAAACTACAATTAGTTAGTTGGGTTTTCTGTTACTTGCCATCAAAAGTTAGTCATTTTTAGAAATACAATACTTATACATTCATTCATCCATCCAATCAATAAGCATGTATTAAACACATACTGAGTGCCAGGCACTGCTTATAGCAGAATTTGTCAATACATATGATAATTTGAGAGCATTTTAAACATTTGTGGGAAGGTTTCTATAGTGTTACGATAACTTGGGGCTACTACCATTTAATGGGTTGATACTTGGAATACAATATTTCTTTTTTTTTTTAACATCTTTATTGGGGTATAATTGCTTTACAATGGTGTGTTCGTTTCTGCTTTATAACAAAGTGAATCAGTTATACATATACATATATTCCCATATCTCTTCCCTCTTGCGTCTCCCTCCCTCCCACCCTCCCTATCCCACCCCTCCAGGCGGTCACAAAGCACAGAGCCGATATCCCTGTGCCATGCGGCTGCTTCCCACTATCTACCTTACGTTTGTTAGTGTGTATATGTCCATGCCTCTCTCTCGCCCTGTCACAGCTCACCCTTCCCCCTCCCCATATCCTCAAGTCCGTTCTCCAGTAGGTCTGTGTCTTTATTCCTGTCTTACCCCTAGGTTCTTCATGACATTTTTTTCCCTTAAATTCCATATATATGTGTTAGCATACGGTATTTGTCTTTCTCTTTCTGACTTACTTCACTCTGTATGACAGACTCTAGTTCTATCCACCTCATTACAAATAGCTCAATTTTGTTTCTTTTTATGGCTGAGTAACATTCCATTGTATACATGTGCCACATCTTCTTTATCCATTCATCCGATGATGGGCACTTAGGTTGTTTCCATCTCCGGGCGGAATACAATATTTCTTAAAATGCATGGGACAGGCTCATGCAGTGAGAATTGTCCCATATCCTGCATACTTTTCGACACCCACAAAGACATACATTTAGGTAAAAATGGAGGTTTTAATTATCTGAACTTAGAACCTAACTCCATTTTACAAACAAATACCAAATATTTTCTGCACATGCTTAATAGATCCAAACTTTCTAGGAATATTTTGTTAGAAATTTACCGCAGGTTATTCAACCTCACAAGCAGCAATGCTGCATATGGCTTTTGAGTCTCCATTATAACACACCTGCATCAGTCTGCATTTATAGCGTTCTCATTTGTACTCATTCTACATATAGGTACAAGCATCTGACTGTGTTATTATGTCTACCAGTCACACCTACACATTTTCAGATTGAAATACATATTATTTTATTATAAACAACTTCGCATTTATTACTCCTTTATAGACATTGTGTTTCTTTTTTGAAATCATGTTTATATGTAAGTTATATTAAATTAATTATTAATTTAATCTAGCAATTTAATCTCAGAATTGTAAGCAGGTCTTATAAAATATCTATCATCAAAAGGGGAGTTGGGCTTTGAGAGAGTTAAGAATTACTCGTTTTAATGGTAATTCCATATCTTTAAGAAATTGTTAAATAGCGTTTAGTATTTCTTATTAAGATGACAAGAAAATGTCTAAAGACAAAACTCCTGGTTGTTTGGAAAACTTGACCCTCAGCAAGGATTTCCTGCTTGTAGATTTTAAGTATGTGAGTTTATACCCTATGGCTGTTTGACTCAGATCACAGAAGTTCCTGCCCCTCTACCAACTGCCCCCATTCCTGGTACCTGCTGGGGATGGTGTGAAATCATCTTTCCAAGAATTTGGCTTTACTTCTCTTGAAGTGGGGCATCTTTCCTTTGAAGGGGGAACACAAGGAGGACCTACTGACTTAGAGAAAGAATGACAGGAGAAGTGTGACTTGGCTAAGGTCATGTAGAAGGTAGTGAGTGTTAAGAGCTAGGATGCAAATCCAAATTTTCATACTCCTGAGGCTAAATAAATTTTAATCAACTAGTATATGTTTCACATGTTGGGAAAAAACGTTGGGGGGATAGAGAAGAAGATGAGAATATCTATGAATGTTCAGGAAGAGCTCTTTCCTCTTTGAGGTTAATAACTTTAAAAAGGTGGCGGGCTTCCCTGGTGGCGCAGTGGTTGGGGGTCCGCCTGCCGATGTGGGGGATGCGGGTTTGTGCCCCGGTCCGGGAGCATCCCACATGCCACAGAGCGGCTGGGCCCGTGAGCCGTGGCCGCTGAGCCTGCACATCCGGAGCCTGTGCTCCGCAATGGGAGAGGCCACAGCAGTGAGAGGCCTGCGTACCGCAAATAAACAAAAAAAGGTGGCTCTCACTTCCATATGAACACCTCCTGTTGACCCTTTTCTTTTTCTAAGTAAGTGAGGAGAGTGAAAAAAAAGGAAAATCTCTAGGTCACAGGAATATTAATTGACAAGGTGGGGATCAAGCTCCCTGACATTCTAGGCAGACTTCTTTAATACAGTAAGGGAAGTTGATATTCACCTCTTATCAGGGCTTTAAAATGCTGTCATTAGCCAATTACACCAGTCCCCCGTTCTTTCATCACCAGCCCCCACTAGTTCACCCTCATCTCTCTTACTGGGTACATGAAGGTTTCTTCCCTCTTTTACTGGAATCTTTCCACTTGGCTCTACCAGACACATTTTGTTTCAGAGAATTAGCAAAATCAGATGAGAAATTTGAAACACAGTGTGACACTTGGACTAGCCTAAGTCTTGGGCAAGTGTCTAAAACTCCCCAGACTCCAGTTCATCATAGCTTCATATATGTGATTATTTGTGCTTTATAAATACCCACTAGAAGATTATAATATCCCAGGTATTAATGGAGCCCATAAAGCTATTTTAGGTGGAAGATAAAGGGAAATGAGATGTATCTGGTTCTACTGGGAATCTAACAGGGTTTTGGCATTGTGGACTCTTTCCTGTTTTGCCTCTGAAAATAGTCCAAAACTAAAGTACAAAAACTCGTGAAGGGTATAGGGGTGAAATACAAGGCAGAAAAGTATAGAATGGAAAAGAAGAAGAATATATATATTGGACTTTCCTCGTGGTCCCGTGGTTAAGACTCCAAGCTTCCACTGCAAGGGGCACTGGTTCGATCCCTGGTCAGGGTACTAAGATCCTGCATGCTGGGCATGGTGTAGTCAAAAAAAAAAAAAAAGATATTTTTTACATTTTGTAATTAAGAATGTAAAGACGAGTGCTCAAATAGTATCGCTATGAAACTATACTGACACTTTAGCAAATGGGATCATTTTGGCTGTAAATGACAGAAAACTCAACCAATGGTGACTTAACCATTAAGACTATTCCTCAACTGACAGCAATCTGGAGGCAGGTGATCCCCAGTTGGTCTGAAAGCTCATGGTGTAGTCAGGGGTCCAGGCTTTCCCAATCTTTCTTCTGGGCCATCCTCAGCCTGTTGACGAAGTCCCCCATTGTGGTCATATAGAGACTGCTGGAACACCAAGCACAAAATCTCATATAGCAGCTTTGATCAATACCTAAACAGGAAGGAAGTAGGAGTGAGCGAAAGGAGACTTTCTTTTCATGCCTTTCTCTTATCTGAGAGAATAGTCTTTTCCTAAAGTTCTCAGCAGAGCAGAGTGACATGCCCCTAGACCAATCAGAGAGAGAGAAATGGGATTGCCATAATGGCTTAAACCAATCATAATTCTTTTTTTTAAATTGAAGTATAGTTAATTTACAATGTTGTGTTAGTTTCTGGTGTACAGCAAAGTGATTCAGATATATATATATATATTTTTTTCTTTTTCATATTCTTTTCCATTATGGTTTATTATAGGATATTGAATATGGTTCCCTGTGCTATACAGTAGGACCTTGTTTATCTATGTTATATATAGTAGTTTGTATCTGTTAATCCCAAACTCCTAATTTATCCCTCCCCCCACCCTACCCCTTTGATAACCATAAGTTTGTTTTCTATGTCTGTGAGTCTGTTTCTGTTTTGTAAGTAAGTTCATTTGTATCATAGTTTAGATTCCACATATAAGTGGTATCATATGATATTTGTCTTCCTCTTTCAGACTTCATTTAGTATGATAATCTCTAGGTCCATCCATGTTGCTACAAATGGCATTATTTCATTCTTTTTTTATGGCTGAGTAATATTCCATTGTGTATATACACCACATCTTCTTTATCTATTCGTCTGTTGATGGACACTTAGGTTGCTTCCATGTCCTGGCTATTGTGAACAGTGCTTCTGTGAATGTGGGGGTGCATGTGTCTTTTTGAATTATGGTTTTCTCAGGGTATATGCCCAGGAGTGGGATTGCTAGGTCATATGGTAATTCTATTTTTAGTTTTTTAAGAAACCTCCATACACTTTTCCATAGTAGCTGCACTGATTTACATTCCCACTAACAATGTAGGAGGGTTCCTATTTCTCCACACCCTCTCCAGCATTTATTACCTGTAGACTTTTTAATGGTGGCCATTCTGACCTATGTGTGGTGATACATCATTGTAGTTTTGATTTGCATTTCTCTATAATTAACAATGTTGAGCATCTTGTCATGTGCCTATTGGCCATCTGTATGTCTTCTTTGGAGAAATGTCTATTTAGATCTTCTGCCCATTTTTTGATTGGGTTGTTTGGTTTTTTTTGTTATTGAGTTGTATAAGCTGTTTGTATGTTTCAGAAATTAAGCCCTTGTCAGTTGCATCATTTGCAAATATTTTCTCCTGTATGTAGGTTGTCTTTTCGTTTTGTTTATGGTTTCCTTTGCTGTGCAAAAGCTTATAAGTTTGATTAGGTCCCATTTGTTTATTTTTGCTTTTATTTCTATTGCCTTGGGAGACTAGTCTAAGAAAATGTTACTATGATTTACGTCAGAGAATGTTTTGCCTATGTTCTCTTCTAGGAGTTTTATGGTGTCATGTCTCATATTTAAGTCCTTAAGCCATTTTCAGTTTATCTTGTGTCAGGTGTGAGGGAGTGTTCTAACTTCACTGGTTTACATGCAGCTGTCCAAGTTTACCAACACCACTTGCTGAAGAGACTGTCTTTTCTCCTTTGTATATTCTTGCTTCCTTTGTCAAAGATTAATTGACCATAGGTGTGTGGGTTTATTTCTGGGTTCTCTATTCTGTTCCTTTGATCCATATATCTGTTGTTGTGCCAGTACCATGCTGTTTTGATTACTGTAGCTTTGTAGTATTGTCCGAAGTCTGGGAGGTTCTGCCTCCAGCTTTGTTCTTTTTCCTCAGGATTGCTTTGGCAATTCTGGGTCTTTTATGGTTTCATATAAATTTTAGGATTATTTGTTCTAGTTCTGTGAAAAATGTCATGGGTAATTTGATAGGGATTGCTTTAAATCTCTAGATAAACCAATCATAATCCTTGTCCTGGGATTAGACATATTACTGCAAAAGAGAAGGTAAAAGAGCCAATGGGTAGGCAAACATCAGAGTCTGTCACATAATTAAACACACACACATGCATACATATACAAATACAAGTATACACGTGCACAGACTTGCAAATAAAGGTATACTAATACTTATTTTATATATTAGCCTCAATCTCAATGTTCTTTTTAAAAAATCTTAATATACTTCATAAATTTTTGTTTCTATCTTAGTACATATAGAGTCATCTCTTTTTAAAACTACTGCAGAGTATTCCATAGTATGAATGTGCCATTACTTATGTAGTCATTCTCTAAATGGTGGACATTTGTGTTACCATGTCCTTTTTAAACCTCCCTCCCCTGGTCCTGACTCCAGGATAAGCTGGGTAATTAAAAGATGTTTCATACCAACTGTGATTCTTTTATTTGATTCATTTCAATTCATATGTATTCAAGATACATTAAATGAGTAACTACTCTGTTCCAGGTACGGGACTTAACATGAGGAGTACAAAGATTAGTAATATAAATCCCTGACATTAAATAGCTTACAGTCTAGGAGGGAAGACATATCCTTAAATAACTAAGTACTAAGATAGAGGTACATGATATTATGGGCATTTAGTCCAAACTGGGAATTTACATCTCAGCTGAGTCTTGAAGGTGAGTCCATATCTGTCAAATCAAGAAAAGTGAACAGGAATTCTAGACAGAAAACACAGTGTGTTCAAAGATGTGAGACTTGAAAGAGCATAGCATATGGTTATGTTAAACAGTAGTGGTGAGAGCCTGCCTCACTAGGTTGGGCCCTAGTCATACCAACTTCACTGAAACTCTAGTAATACCTGTCTTACAAAACAGTTCCCAAAGGTACATAATATAAGACAGGCTATCGCCATTATTCTTTCATATTGTACTGCAGGTACTAGCTAGCTCTATAAAGAACAACAATAACAAAAAGGTAAGAGATAAAGATTTGAAAGAAGAAAAAAATATCTGTCATTTTTGTAGATGATGTGATCATCTATTTAAAACACACATACACACACACATACTCACAACACAGATTCAACAAACTATCAGAACTAATAAGGAATTTTAACAAGGTTGACAGAAACATGACTGTACTAAAAATCGATGACCTTTACTCTCAGTAACTAAATTAAAAATTTTTTTAAAATAATTCCATTTTTTTTTGCAACATAAGGAAATTATCTTAAAAGAAATCAAGATATTTTGTTAAAATTAACCAGTTGACCAAGAATACACAAGACATCCATGGAAGAAATTTTGAAATCTTAATAAAAGGCGTAGATATGACTTTAATACATGAAAAGACTTCATGCTCTCAACCTTTGTATTTTAAAGATGCAATGTCTCCCCCAATTAATCAACAGATTTAATGCAGTTCGTCAAAACTCCAGTTAGATTTTGTGAGAAAATTTATACTCTTAAGTTTATATGGACAAGTAATGTCCTCAGATACCTATATTGCCTTTATAAAAATAGAATAAAACTTTATAATTTTAAAACAATAACAATAAAGAACAGGCTGATATTTACATGAATGAGGAATGGAAAAGAAATGCAGAAACTCTGCTAGTGGTATACAATAATGATTTATCATAGTGTTAGACTCCATGCAGTTATGGGAGCTGGTAGAAGACTCTGTACAGCTGTTGCATCTGCATCTGGTGTTGAGCCTGAAGTCTTTACTGGTCTGATCAACCAGCATCTGAAAAAGAAAGCTAGATGTGGATGAGAGCAGACAAACTGGAACCGGTGAGGACACACTGAGACCCACAGGACAAAGGAGAACCAGCATCTGTCTCTCATCACCTTCAATCTCAATGCTGTGAGTGATCAGCAAAAGAAGGAAGCACATTTCACCATGGAGTTGACCATGCACTTGGGGCAGAACTTGGAGAAGATGTGACAGGAGCTGGAGGAGCTGATGTCTGGGTTGATTTAACAAGGTGAGCTAGCAGATGAGTGACAGCATGTGCAAGATGTCACTGTACCATTGACCTTCAGAGCATTAAAAAGAAAGAAAAAAAAAAGAAAAGCTGCCCTTTCTTTTTTTGTGTGTGTGTGGTACGTGGGCCTCTCACTGTTATGGCCTCTCCCGCTGCGGAGCACAGACTCCGGACGCGCAGGCTCAGCGGCCATGGCTTACGGACCCAGCCCCTCCGCGGTATGTGGGATCTTCCCGGGCCGGGGCACGAACCCGTGTCCCGTGCATCAGCAGGCGGACTCTCAACCTGCGTGCCACCAGGGAAACCCTGCCCTTTCATTTTTTACTTTTCAAATATTACACAAAATGTCTCTCGTGGCCAACACTAAGTCAGAACCATACAGAAGAGAGAATTATAGGAAATGTACTTCAAGCATAGCTAATGTGACACAGTACAAAGCCACCACCACAGTAATGGTGGTTTGGTTCAAGAACAAACAGAGACAAGAAGGAGCAGAAGTGAGTGCCAGGGACATATTGATGAGGGAACTCAGTAGACACTAAAGAACAATGGCAGTAGGCACACAGATAAAACTGTATCTTTATGTAACACAACAAAAAGGATGGAGTCCAGGTAGATTTAAGAATAAATATGAAAGGTATAACTATAAATTAATAGAATAAAACATAAGAGAGCATCTTTGTGGCTTAGGTATGAGGACAGATTGCTTATACAAAACTTCAGAAGCACAAATCATAAAGCAAAAAAAAAAAGGAAATGATTTTGATTATATTTAATTTGAGGCTTTCTATTGAACAAAGAATACCTTGGACAAGTTAGTACATAGATGACCAAGTAGAAAGTCTAAAGATTATAAGAAATTAATATCTAGTATATCTAGTAGATAAAGATCAACTACAGGGTGAGCTGTGACAAAGCGAGAAAGAGGCATGGACATATATACACTACCAAACGTAAGGTAGATAGCTAGTGGGAAGCAGCCGCATAGCACAGGGAGATCAGCTCGGTGCTTTGTGACCGCCTGGAGGGGTGGGATAGGGAGGGTGGGAGGGAGGGAGACGCAAGAGGAAAGAGATATGGGAACATATGTATATGTATAACTGATTCACTTTGTTATAAAGCAGAAACTAACACACCATTGTAAAGCAATTATACCCCAATAAAGATGTTAAAGAAAAAAAAAAAAGATCAACTACAAATCAAAATGAAAATACAGCAAGCTCAGGGGAAAATGGGACAATGGGTATCATTATAGCATGGGTTTCCCCCAAAACAAAGTCTGAGGCCAAGGTTTATGTGTACTATATTATTAAGGAGTTCAATCCCACAGAACAGGAATGAGGGAAGGGCAAGTAAAGAAAAAAATAGAGGGAGAGAAAGAGAGGCTATTTATTTACACATATGTAGAGTCATAGTTTTCTATTTTATTCAATGGATTAGAGTCCTTTACACGCATAAATTATTCTCATGCTCAGATTTTTTCCTAATTTAGCCAGTGAACATCCCTTCAAGCTGGTTTCTGTTTCCCTGTTTTGTTTTGTTTTTTTGGTCTGCTCTTTATTTTTTTATACAATTTTGAAAGGTTACTTTCCATTTACAGTTACTACAAAATATTGATTACATTCCCCATGTTGTACACGACATCCTTGAGGGGCTTCCCTGGTGGCACAGTGGTTAAGAATCCGCCTGCCAATTCACGGGACACGGTTTTGAGCCCTGGCCTGGGAAGATTGCATATGCCACGGAGCAGCTAAGCCTGTGCGCCACAACTACTGAGCCTGCCCTCTAGAGCCCGTGAGCCACAACTACTGAGCCTGCGTGCGACAACTACTGAAGCCTGCACACCCTAGAGCCCGTGCTCCACAACAAGAGAAACCACTGCAGTGAGAAGCCCGCACACCACAACAAAGAGTAGCCCACGCTCGCCGCAACCAGAGAAAGCCCGCGCACAGCAACAGAGACCCAACGCAGCCAAAAATAAAAATAAAAAATAAATTTAAAAAAAAAAGGACATCCTTGAGCCTATCTTACAGCCAATAGTTTGTACCTCCCACTCCCCCACCCCTATCTTGCCCCTCCCACCCTTCTCCACTGGTAAGCACTGGTTTGTTTTCTATATCTGTGAGTCTGCTTCTTTTTTGTTATATTCACTAGTCTGTTGTAGTTTTTAGATTCCACATATAAGTGATACCGTACAGTATTTGTCTTTCTCTGTCTGCCTTATTTCACTTAGTATAATGCCCTCCAAGTCCATCCATGATGCTGCCAATGGCAAATTTTCATTCTTTTTTATATATAAAAAAAATTTATTCACTTATTTATTTTATATCCATTTAACTGTGGAGGGACACTTAGGTTTCTTCCATGTCTTGACTCTTGTAAAAAGCACTGCTATGAACATTGGGGTGCATGTATCTTTTCAAATTAGTGTTTTTGTTTTTTTGTGGATATATACCCAGGAGTGGAATTGCTGGGTCTATTGTGGTAGTTCTATTTTTGGTAGAAAATAGAACTATATGGTAGTTCTATTTTTAGTTTATTGAGAAACCTCCTTTTGATATGTCTTTACCATTCTTTGAGCATAGTTGGAAGATAATCTTCCATGGGTCTTTCATATTTCTGTACATCTTGTGAGCAGAAACTCTAACTGTGCTTTTGTTGTGGATCATCTTTTCAAGGATGTTTATATAGCAAAGACCTTGGAAGGTAGATACAGTAACTTCCTCCAGAGCAGAGGTCAGCTTGCTTACCATCTAATGTTATCAAAATAATGTCTCCCTTCAGCACGAAGGTCAGTCAGGTTGCATACGGCCTGTTATAAAAGTTCAGGTTCCCTAAACTCAGCGTTCCTCAGCTGTGACACAGACTCACTGCCTGTGTCAGGTCCCACAGGGGTTGGGAGGTCAGGGGCACTGGCACAAGTGTGAAGTTCATGCTGCTTGCTGTTAGATATAAAGAACTTTCTGTGAGCATTGATGAAACCATGGCAGGCTAACTTGTTAGTTTGCAAGCAGGGTCAACTCTCTGACCCTTCACAATTCTTAACAAACACATGCTTTCCAGAAAAACAAGATGTTTTATGATCATCCTGTACTTTTCCTGCCCCAGCTCTGGAATCAGCCACTGCTTCAATGAATCCTAGTTCTCTTTGAGTGGAAAATGGTGTTTAAAAGCCACATGTGAGTGCTAAATGTGCTCCTTACTATTTGCATGCCACTGTTCCCAGTCCCTTTCAGTGGACACACAGAGGTGCATCTATTTTTTATTTCTATCTCTGTCTAAATCTATTAAAAACCAAGAGTTCACACCAACGCTTCCAATAACCCAAGATCAAGAGTTTATTCTAATTTTTTCTTTTCCTGTGTTTATACTTCCCTTCTCCAACAAGGGAAAAACTGGCTTCCACTATCTTTGGAATATTTACTTGTTTGATTAATTTTCCTGTATAGTAAATCTCCCAACTCTGCTGTCATTCTTTCTTCCACATATATGGTTTCGTCACCCTGATTAGCTCTTACTCTCCATTCCACACTGGATGGATACCCTCCTCACATTTTCAGAGCAGGGGGGTAAGGGTGGTATTATAGATATTATAGGTTGAGTTCTCCAGAAGCACACCTTGAGATAGAGTTTAATGTGAATCAGCTATTAGAAATCAACACTCATGGAAAGAAGGCGAAGGAAGTATGATTGTCAGAGGAAGAAGTTGAACTACAGTGTAATTCTGGCAGAATCTTAACAGCCTCACTGGGTGCTCTGGAATATAGACAATCACAGTTGTCCCACAGTAACCCCAAATGGCTAGGCTTTTATACCACCACGTGACAAATCATTGGATGTAGGTACGCTGAACAGGATGTGTTCTTGAGCAAGGCAATTGTCTGCAGCTGGGATTAACTCTGAAGGAGCTGAGGGATCCTTGTAGCTCATGTCCATATCCATTACAGTCCACGCTATGTGCCACTCAGATACATTTCTTCAGGTATATACATATAGATTTGGAGAGCTGTTCTTCCAGGATTCTGATGTACCTCTCTTCCCAAAAGAAACTTAGAAGGGAAAAGTCAGTGGGACAAATTACAGCCCCTACCACTAGAGCTGGTCTTAGGACCATAACTGATACTTACCATCTTTCTCCTCTAATATCCATTCTAGATTACTGCTGCCTCAGCACAACTTCTGCTGGTTGTGGTGACTTATCTGATGGAATTACCCAGAACCTCATATCTGAGGGGTATGAGCCCCTGGACACCATGCTTTCCTGAGGCCAGGGTTGCTGACATGTCCCTTTATCATTACAGTTGAGCAAAGGGATAGAATGAAGCACTCAAGTATATTATCTGGATGTCATACATACTTATCACTGCCCCCGTAGTGTAAGAGCAGCTCTACTGCCTCCTGATAATCAGGGTCCAGGGTCCTGGCAGGGTCCCTGCCAAGATGGTAGCTCCTCTCCTTGTCTGCCAGTCCCTGGACACAAGGACCCTGGAGTGCCTAGGTGGTGGTGGTAGTCTGTATTTCAATGGGACACTTGCTGGGTCCCCCAGGAAAAGTGCCTCCTTTGGAAACCAGAAACTCTAACCCTACAGAGTCTAGAATTGTGGGGACAGAAAGGACAAAGTCCTCAGTGGGTCCTTGGGTGAGGTGATAATTGGAATCATTCCTGCTTCCATCCCTTGATTCCTAGACCTATGTATTAATCTTACTTAGGGATACAGTGTTATATAAATTTTTTGATTCAGTCTTCTGGAAGATGGATGGCTTTTCCTGTGAAGGGTTGCCTCTAAGCTAGCATTTTAACTGTGTCCTCAGCAGGTCTTTTCAATGCTCTATCAGGCAGGTAGCTTCTGAGCGGTATGGTATGTGATATGACCAGTGGATCCAGTAGTCATAGACCCACTCCCATACCTCCTTTGCAGTCAAGTGGGCTCCCCTCTCTGACACAATGTTATATAGGATATTTCCCCAGAGAAAAAATATCCTAAAAGTTCTTGGATGGTTATGGTGGCTGAAGACTTGTAGGCAGGAAAAGCAAACCCATTCCCAGAATATGTGTTTCTTCTTGTTTGAACAAGCCTCTGGCCTTTCCAGGATAGAAGAGACTCAGTGTAGTTATCTTGACACCAGTGGCCTTCTTGAGGAGAGCATTATATCAGGGACTCAGCCTTGGTGTCTGCCACTGGCACGTTGGGCATTTGACGGCAGCTGCAATTAAACCAGCCTTGCTAAGTGGGAGCCCACGCTGTTGGACCCACGCACAGCGTTCCTCTCTCCTTACCATGGCCACGATATTCATGTATCCGCTGAGCTAGCACTGAAGTAGCTGATAACAGGCCTGGTGGAATAATCTTGTCTATTTAGCTATTTAGACCCTCCTCCATAGTTGATGCTCTCTCTGATGCTCTCTCGTGGGCTTTAACATACAATACAAAGATTTTCACACTTTGTTCCCACTCCCATATGTTCATCCGCCTCTTTGTTCCATTCTTTCAATCTTAGTCTTTCATGGGCACCTGCCCATGAGTCTGAATATAGTGTAATCTCAGGCCACCTCTTTCACATAAAGTGGATAAACAGGTGCATTACCCAAAACTCTGCCCATTAGCAGAATTTTCCCTCACTACTGTCTTTCAAAGCCACTTCAGAATGAGGCTGCAGTGCAGCTGCTCCCATTTTTAAGCACCCACATACTAAGCTGTTCTATTTGTAAACCAAGCTTGGAGTTTTTGCTCTCCCATCAGCAGGTGATAAGGGATTCCCGATATGATCAGAGTGAGGTGAGGGAGAGGTGCTGGTGCACAGTGGTGAAGGCCATGGGGGTCTGGGCTACATGCTTATGCATCTTGTTTTTGCTCTCTAGTCCTTCTCATGCTTGGGACTCATGCTCATTTTCCAACAAACTGCTACAGGGCTCAAGTGGTTTGACTTATGGACCCTTAAGCGAACCTGGCTTTGACTTGAGGGCTCTAGGTCAACCCAGCTCTTAATGGGCAGTTCTGGAGGCATAGCCATTTGGTGTCTCATGATCGGCCATTCCATCTGCATCAATGCCCAATAGCATGCAGAAGTTAGGATTTTTTTTTAAGTATATAATTCTCCTTGCGCCAGAATCTCAGGAGTCGCACTGTTACTGGAGCTTGCCATAAGCCCTGCTGCCACAATGCATCTTTTCCTGCCACTGATATATCTAATACTACAGGACCTGCAGGGTTTTGTGGCCCAAGCAGAAGGGCTGCTTGCCCTGCTGCTTGGATTTGCTGCAGAATTCTTTTTTGACTAGGACCTACTCAAAGCTGGCAACATTTCTTGTCACCTGGTATGTGGGGTGGAGAATTATTCTCTGGTGTGGAATATGCTCTCCCTAGAACTGAGATCAACCTATCAGGCATAGGAGTTCCTTCTTTGTATGGGAGGTACGATATGTAATGATTTGTCTTTAACTTTGGAAGGTATGCCCTGGCACACCCCTGACTCCAAGACTACAAAATTTTACTCATGCATCACGGATACGATTCTTTACAGGGTTTATCTCACATGGAGCATGTATGTTTTACCAAGTCCTCCAGTGTGCTGACCATGTCTTATTCCTTAGCCCCACTTAGCGTAATATCATTGATGTAATGGATCAACGTGAAGTTCTATAGGATGTCCAGTTGGTCCAGGTCTCTTTGGACTGTATTCTTATAGAAAGCAGAGAATTAACATAGCTTTGGGAATAAAGTGTAAATATGTATTATTATCCACTCTATGTAAATGAAGACTATTCCTGATGCTATTTTTTGATCAAAATGTAAAAGAATGCATTTGCCAAGCCAGTGGCCACATAATACATACCTGAACCCATGTTAATCTGCTCTAGTAAAGATATTAATCATATTTAGTACTGCGACTGCAATTAGGGGAATAATTTGTTTAAATTTATGGTTAACGATCATTTTCCAAGATCCATCTGGTTTCTTCTGGGAGCCAGATTGGCAAATTCAATGGATATATGCTAGTGTCCACCATCCCTGCATTTTTTTTTATATCCTTAAAGATAGCACTGATTTTTGCTATCCCCCTACCCTGGGGTTGTGATATTGGTTTGGGTCCTTGGATGTGATTGGGGGGATGATTGAGTATTTTCAGAGGCTTCTACTTGGAATTCCCTATTCTGAGAGTTCTTATCCCCAAAAGGCAAAGAACCCAAAGTTGGAGCTCTTATCAACTACTACATAGGTCGATCCCAAATATACATTTGGGGATCATGAAAATGACTGCTGGGTGGATCAGCAGATCCTGTAGAGTCACTGTAAGCAGGACCTTGGTCAAGACTCCATAAGCCTCCATTCTAACAGGGAGACGGCGATGATACTTTGGGTCTCCGAATATCAATATCAATTTAGTCCTTTGTTTCCCACAGTCTCCAGAATGATTGGGATACCTAACTATAAATGACTACTCAGTCAATGGGTTTTGTACCTAAAAAGTAACTCAGATCCAGGAGCTGAGCAAGCGATCATAACATTTAATTGTCCTCAGTCTAGTGGGCATCCTTCTTTTATTTATTCTGACAGTACAAGCTGCATTGTACCCTTGTTGGGTGCCCATCTATTTTGCCCCAAGGAATACTGTCTTCTCTTAACCATTTCCATTACCCTCTGCATGTCAGCCCCCATTGGCTACCCTGTGACTCTGCCACTTATTAAGAAAATTACATCCACGTTGCTTTTGGCAGTTAAGTGCCACTACTTACTCTCTATTGTTTTGGAGTCCTAATGTCCCCATTGCTATCATTGAGCCTAATTCTGTAATGGCCTCTTCTACTGTTAACCCTGTCTTATAAACTTCTGAATGAGGCTGGTACTCCTCTCACCAGTGCATTACCTATGGCCTTGGCAATGATGAATACGATAGTCCTTCCCATGGTACATATCATCCGGTGTCCCTTCCAGCCTTACGGAGATACCTACTTCACATGCCCATTTCCCTTCACCTTTTAATCCCTTTCTCCACTGTCTACCATAGTAATTCTGGCATTTCAGCTTCATTTAGCATGAGACATCATTTTTTCCATGCTTCTAAGACCCATGCTAATGGTGAGTTCACACCATCTCCTCAGGTCCTTGACAGGGTGCTAAATCTTATATTTAGAGAGAGTGCCCACAAATCAATAAACTCTCCCCTATCCAATATATTGTTCCAGCTGCTTGGTGGAGCAGCCTCGGGATCCAGTCCCAGCTCCTACAGATACATTCTAGGTAGGTCTTGCAACTCCTTTGGGTAGGGTCCCTTTCATTCCTTATCAGTCCCAGCATGTCTCCAGCTATGTTATGTTGGAACTTAATCCTACTTATAGGCCTAGTGGCCAGGAAGGGAAATGGGGGCAGATCATAGAGAAGGTGTATCATGCCTTCCTTCCTGGTTTTCAAACAAAGAATAAGTGCTAGCTCTTAATGGAGAGGGGTGGTCACTTCTGTAGGCCAGGAGGATTCAGAGAGGTCTGGGGTTCAAAATCTTAAATAACATTTACCCACATGTCCCCAGCTCGAGTGTAGTTTTCTTTTTTTTCCTAATCATGGCCCTGATCTTAGCATAACAGAGTTGCTTTGATTCAGCATTTAACCTTTTCCCATTATTGCTGTCAATTTAAAACAAAAAGCCTCTGTGTCTATACATGTACAACTGGACACACAGACATGTACATGCCAATGGACTTTGCGAGCATTTAAAGAAATTTCTGGAGGAAAATATCAAACTTTTAACAGTGGTTAAACATATGGAAGGGAGTAAAATGGGGAGATGTGGAGAGAGGAACTTGAACTATTTACTACATAGTCTTTCGTGTTGTCTGAATTTTTTTTACAGACATTTGTATTAGAAAAATTTAAGTGATCATTGCCTTTGGGGGAGAGAACTGAAAGAAGGCTTTAGCAATGTTCCTGAATTCCCCCCAAGAGATTTGACCTCGCTTGACCCCATCCCAAGGAGGAGGAAGGTATGGGTAAAGGCCACGTGCAGTGAACCAGTCTCCTGCTCCTGGAGAAGGTTATTATCTGTGATCAGCCACACTCTCATTCCTCCTTCAGAAGGAGCCTAAGGGCTTTCAAGTGGCAACTCAGATCCAGGGGCACAGAAACTGCATCAGAAGTAGATCAACCTGGGTGCCTGTTACAGAAGGGTGATTCAGCTGGGGGTGGTCTGTGAGTGATACCACAGGAGCGGTTGAATCTGTGCATTAACAACTCTTCTGAGCTTTTTGGCAAGTTAGCAGGATAGAAAAGGGCCAAAAAAAATCTATATAAATAGAACGAAGTTTCTGTTTCTTACAACTTTTGGTTAGACAGATTTTCAATACATTTGACAAATGTATTTAAGGTGGTGTATTAGTTTCCTGCAGCTGCTGTAACAAATTACCACGAACTTGGTGGCTTCTCACAACAGAAATTTATTCTCTCACAGTTCTGCAGGCCAGACATCAAAAGTTAGTTTCACTAAGCAGAAATCAAGGCATTGGTAGGGCCAAGCTCCCTCTGGAGGCTCTAGGGGAGAATCCTTTCCTTGACTCTTCCGGTTTCAGGTGGCTGTCAATACTTCTCGGCTTGTGGCTGCCTCACGCTGATCGCCCTCTGTCTTTACATTGCCTTCTCCTCTGTGTGTGGGTATAATCTCTCTCTGCCTTTCTCTTATGAGGACATGTGAGGCATTTGGGGCCCACCCAGATGATAATAATTAGGGCCCACCCAGGATAATCTCCTCATCTCAAGATCCTTCACTTAATCACATCTGCAAAACCCTGGTTTCCTTACAAGTTAACATTTACAGGTTTCAAGGATTAGGACCTAGCATCTATGGGGGTCATTATTCAGCCTACTACAGATAGACTGATTTAAAATACATAATACATGTGAAATCAGCTTTGGGGACTCTGGCTTTTTGAAGAGCAATCTGCTTCTAGAGCCTCAGACTGAGAAAATGTGAGTTTCATATATCTGCCAATCAGAAGGGGTTAAGACATCATGGATAGAGAAAGTAATCAGTGGTTTCAAACTTGAGCTCTAAACACCCCCTCCCCACCCCTGACGTACTGAATCAGAATCTCTCCATCTGATTCTCACCCTCACTAAAGACATAACAGTAGACACTAGTGTATAGGCTCCAGTTCACAGTCAAACTGTGTCTCACATGGGCAACTCCATATAGCTGACTTCTGGATAATTAGCAGAGATTAATTTGTTTACCATGTAGGATCCACCAAATAAGTCAAATTGAAGTAGAAAGTGTAGCTAACATTTATTAAGCATTTATTATATCCCTAGTACTGAGCAAATTACCTCACGTGTATCTTGTTTAATTCTCAGAGCTGACTTGGGAGGTAGATTGATTTTGCTAAGGCTCCTGGGTTGTATCCTAGGTAAACCAAGAAAAAAGATTTATCGGAAGGCCTCTGGACTGGCTCACAACCAGAAGAGCTGCACAAGTAGGGTTAGGAAAGAGAAGTGACAACAGCTCTGAGGAACTCAGTCTCAGCCCTTAGTGCTTTCCTCAGTCTATGGTGCTGTCGTCAGATAACTATCTAAGCTGCCTTCCACTTCTGTGGGTTTTCACTTGCAATTTGAATTCCAAGCAGAGTTAATCTGACGTTGCTGGGACAAAGCCACTGTCATTGGCCCCTGTCTGGGCCAAAGCCCACCTTGCCAGAAGAGCGGGTTCAGTTATGAAAAAAGAATTAAGAGGAAGAATGGACCAGACCAAAGTGATAATTGCTTCATAAATAATGTTACCTTCATTTTACAGATGGGGAAAAACCACGCCTCAGAGACTTTAAATTTAGTAGCAAGTTGTAAAGCCGTAATCTGAACCCAATTCTGCCCAATCCAGAGTCTCGTTTCTTAACCACTATTCTCATCCCCAAATCTGCCACAGCCCAGGAATCAAAACAGATTCTGAAGCAGTTTCCATGTGACGTTACCTGGAAGATTTGTGGTACTTTTGTGAATGTTGAGACCCAGGAAGGTGTTTTGTACAGTGAGATCTCTCTCTGTTCATTCATTTGGCGAGTACTGTGTGAGCACATGTTGATTGCTAAGCATTGGGAATGCAATGTTAAACAAGGTGGGCACATTTCATAGCTTAAGTCTGGTTGCAAAAGGCAAAAACTCAACTCAAACAAAATTAATCCGAACAGTATTTATTGACTCAAGGGAATGGGCAATCTAAGGGAGAAACAGGCTTCAGCAAAGCTAGATGCAGTGCCATCGGGGCTTCTCTCTCCCTCTCCATTGAAGGCAAAGATAGCCACCAGCATCAGCAGGTCTGCACCATCCCGACCGTCAGCAAAAGCAAGGGAAGAAAACCTCTTTTCTCCCAGCATTTATGGCAATTCTGAAAAAAAATCTGACTGGCCCCTCGTGGATCATGTGCTGAACAACAACTTAGATTGCAATCACTCTGACCAGGTAAATGGTGGACACATTCTGACCTGCTCTTCTGACTCCTGGGTCCATTTCCACGGTGGAATTTGTGGGACCACATGATTGACAGACTCACCAGGATCACGCAGAGTAGGATAAAAGCACTCCGCCCAAATAAAAGAGAGGTGCCGTTGTAGAAAAGGGGGGAAGGGATGGCAGGCAGAAAAAATATCACATTATGTACAAACCATGACTCCCTGCTCTCGTGACCTAGAAACTCTACCTTCTCAAAGCTTTTTCTGTCTCTGCCCGTCATAATCATAGGCACTGGAAGTACAAGCTGATCTTCCCTCTGCAGGGGAAAGTAAAAAAGTATATGAAACCCTTTCTGCAGATCAGCTAGTTAGAAAGGGTGAAAAACAAACCTATACCAGTGCGTTCAAAGTGGAATCTACCAACCAGTGGCAACACCATCACCTGAGAACTTGTTTGAAATGCAGGTCCTTCATCCCTACCTCACCTCATCAATCGGAATTACTTCTATATGATTCTTACACTAATGCCTGGTCTATACTGGAGTCTGCAAAATGAAAGTTCCAGAAGACACTGGGGAAAAGTAAGATCATGTGGGAGAGAAGTAAATCAAAACTAGGATGAAACACAAAAAATAAAAGTATGAAATAAAGGGGAGAAAGGGAGAGGAAGAAAAGCAAAGACATCCACAGAAGTAGAAGCAGCATTTGGATGGACAAGGCATGTTCTCAGGAGTCAGACATAGCTTTCAAGCCTATGGGCTACTTTACCCTCAGGTATCTGAGGGTTTTGTGTAGAAGTGAGGACTCTGCAGCACAAGAGTGGAAAGAGCATGGGCTTAGGAGGCAGAAAGGAGGCCTGGGTGTGAATTCTCATTTTACCACTGATCAGCCTTATGAATTTAGGCAGATTACTCACCCTCTCTGATATCAATCTTCTGATCTGTAAATTGAGCATAATACTTTCCTCACAGTATCCTCCCAGAGGCTTGAGAGAGAAAATGTATGTAAAAAAATACCCAGCAAAATGGTTGTTTATTGTGTTAGTTGCCTCCTGTTTCTCTTAACCCTCTCTGCAGAACTAAGACTAAGAGGTGGAAAGAATTTGGAAAGAGACAGATTGGGACTCAATATTGTAAGGTCGGATCTTAACAAACGGCACCGCGAAACAGAGGAAAGCTTCAAGTGAGCTTTATTAGGGAGCGCTCCCGGGCCAGGTTCACTGGTCCGAGAGAAAGGGGGCCAGAGAAGTCGCGCCCGGGCGAGGGTTGGGCAAGATTTTATACGGGAAGAAGGGAAAGGGGTGTGGTGAATCTGGGAGGGCGCAGGGTATTCCTTATTTGGTGGTCTTTTCGGGTATCCTGGGGGACCGTTAGTCCCGCCCCTCGAAAGGCCGGAAGGCTGGGCTGGTTTCAAAGTCCCCAGGGCAGTTTCTGGAACTGGGTGGTCGGGAGAATTTCCTTCTGATGCAACCTGTGAATCTGATTGTGTTCCCCTGCCTTGGGCCAGTTGGCCTAACAAATATGAGAAAGGGTTCATATGTTGGAACCCCGACCCCCAATGTGACTGTATTTGCAGATATGGCCCTCATGGAGGTAATTAAGGTGAAATGAGGTTATAAAGCTGGAACCCTGATCCAATAGGATTAGTGACCTTAAAAGAACAGATACCAGAGAACTCGTTCTCTCTCCACCATGTGAGGACGCAGCAAAGAGAGCCGTCAGCAGGAACTGATTCCTGCCGGAACCTTGATCTTGGACTTTCAGCTTCCACAGCTATGAGAAAATAAATTGCTGTTGTTTAAGCCACTCGGCCTATGGTATTTTATTATTGCAGCTGAAGCAAACTAAGATTCTCCCCTCACTGGAATCATTAAAACAAGCTGACAGTCACCTCTCAGAGATAGACAGGAACTTTCTGCAGGAGGACAGTGCATGAGAGCAAACGATCCCTAAAAGCCTATCCCAGGGCTTCTCAACCGTGGCTGCACATTAGAATCACCTGGGGAACTTTAAAAACAATACTGATGCCCAAGCTCTCCCTCCCAGGCCAATTAAATCAGGATCTCTAGGTGTGTGCATTTTTAGATAGTGTCCCAGGTGATTTTACTGTTCAACCAAGGCAAGGTTGAGAATTACTCCCTTTAGAGATCTGAGACCCTTTCCAGCTCTGAGTTATTATTAATTTATGGAGACTTACATCTGGTGATACAAGAATGGAATGTGTCATGAACCTCATTTTACAGGTACGGGAGAGGGAAGGGATAGAATTGTGAAGGTAAACTGCCATGTCATAAGTGAGCTGATAGTGAAGTTATAATATCATATCTTTCTGTCTGTGACCTTTGGAACCCTCTAGTAAGATGCAAACTACTTTTAGCTGTGTAGTAGAAGTCTCTTGTTTTTGCTGGGCCAGCATCCCTACCCTTGTTTTGGAAGAAGCTTGTCTTTTGGGGGGATTACAACTTCTCAATTCTATGGAGTCTTACTAGGACTGTCAATCACAGGGCCCCCCCCCCATGACCCAAACTAAGCCAATCAGACTCTTTCTTCAGGGAGAATGACAGTGGGAATCTAGATTGGTGGGTTGGATTGTTCCCGTGGCGCAACCTAAAGAAACAGCATGTACTCCTTACTAAGATCATGTTGCTCCCTGCTTTCCTTTCTTCCCAAGCCCTGGCTCTCAGCATTTCCTTTAATTATATGAACTATAAAGTCTGCTTCCAACAAATTCTATTTTCCACTTGGTGAGTCAGACCTTCTTTCAGTTGCTTGCATAAGTGGCTCAAAAATTGGTACCGGGAAGTGGACACAGCAAGAACAGGCTTTTAGCTGTGGAAATAGCAGAAGTAGGTAGGTGCAAGGCAGTAGGAATTCCCCGATTCAGTTGAGAAGGTTGAGCCAGTTCTTTTTCTTGAAATTCCCAGCTGTCACATGCACCAATAAATTTTCCTTTTGCTCAATCTAGTTCTGATTAATATAAACTACTTATTCGAGATGCAAGGAGTTACACTAGTAAGATGTTCTTCTTTGTCATTATTTGGGGGATTGGAGGGCTGGGGCTGCCACTGGGTATGCCTGGTAGCACTTTTTTTTAACCCATTAGAGTAGGCTCTGTGCACAGCAAGCCCTGGCCCAAACCAAGCATTTTGCTTTTATAGCCCCCAAACCAATAAATGAGAACAGAAATGTAGGTACAGAGAGAAGTACCCAACCAAACTCCCCATCTTTCTAAGATTACTAGAAAGAGCCTATGGAAAGCAAAAAGGCAGAGCACAACAGGTGAACATCATAATTACGATGATGGCCACCATTTGTTAAGTCCGTACTATGTGCTAGACACTGGGTTTTATGTCATTTAATCCTAGGAGACTGATACTGTTTTGTTTTGTTTTGTTTCTAAGGTTGAGCTGCAGATGCCCAGAATTGAATTGATTCAATCAGTCGCTCTTCCGTTACTGACGTGATATAATCATCTGTCTAGACATGACCCCTCTTTTTTCTTATCTTTTTTATCCCTCATCCTTGAGTGTATCTCATGTGTGTCCTTCCAATCTATTTTCCATAGACTTACAGATCCACAAAAATATGTAGCGTAGTGTCTGCTTTTAAAATGTATATAAATGGATCATACTGCACGTCTCACTCTGCAATTTGCTTTTTTTATACAGCATTAAGTTTCTGAGATCCATCCATGTTGATATATATAGATAGAGCTAGTTCATCTGTTTAAACTGCTCCATTGTATACTATCATAATGATATACTATACCTTACCTATGAATTTTTTCCTAATGGATATCTAGACTGTTGCTAATTCCTGTTGTACAAAGTGCCTCAATGAATAAGCTTGTACACATCTCTCAATGCATTGTGCAGGAGTCTCTCTAGGATTTACCTAGAAGTGGAATTGCTGCACTTTAAGCTTCATGTATTTTCAGTTTTAGTAAATCCTGCCAAATTACTTTACAAAATAGCTTTACTAATTTACACTCCCACCAACAGTATATGAAAGTACTTGGAATAGATACTATTATTATCTCCATTTTGCAGATGAGGAAACATACAAAATGTCCAAAGTTAAGCACTGTATCTATCTGAACTATGTCTGTCTAGTTCCAGAACTACACTATACAATATACACTAAATAACAGTTGGAAATGCAAGTGACAGAACCCCCTAACAGTGGCTTAAGTAATATGGGCATTTATCATCTCACTTAACAAAGATATTAGAGGGAGGTAGTTCCAGAGCAGCTCAGCTGTATCATCAGCAAGATGGACACCTTTTTAATTTCACCATTCTTAGCTGTTGAATTTTCACCCTTATTCTGTCTCCTCTCAGCCCTAGGATGGCTGACATTGCTGACATCACTGCTGAGTTCAGAGCAGGAAAAAGAGGGAAACAATGGCACTATGAAGCTCTGTTCTTGTTCTTATCCTTTTTCTAAGAAAGAAAAATGCCTTCCTTGAATCCCCACTCACCCCAATCTACTTCCTTTTTTGTCTCATTGATCAGAGCCTACTGTTGGACCAACCTTCAGGCAAAATGGAATGAGATTATTATGTCTAGTTTAGATCAACCATGACTTAGCCACTGAGGCTACAGGGAGCGTTTACCTTCCTGGATTTCAAATCATCTCCATGTCTGAAATCTGTTCTGTCAGCAAGAAAGAAAGGCAGTGACTGTTAGGTAGCAACTTGGTTTTTCTTCCATCTCTCTGGCCTTTTTCTTCCTTCAGACTTTTTTGCTGGCTTCTCCTGATCACTCAGATGTTAAATCCTTGCTTTGTCTTGGATCTTTTCTCTTCCCAACATACTTACAAGAAGACCAACAAATGGCCAGCGGGCCAAATTTGAGTTTGTGACCCCAACCGTATACTTTCTCCCTATGCTGAGAGCATCCATCTTCATAGCTTCAATTACCAGTTACATATTGATAACTCCTAAATTTGTATCTTCCTCCTCATTCCTGAGCTTCAGATCCATATGTACCTACTTAGATATTCCTAAGACTCATCAAACTCAACATGTCCAAAACTGAGCTTTTCATCTCCCACCCAAACTCGCTCTTTCTTCTGGTGCATCCTATCTAAGTGAATACCACCCCCTTTCACCAGGTTGCTCAAGTCAGAGCTCTTTGAGACTTCCCACACGAGAGCTCTCAAATTTGTCTGCTTTTCTTCATCTCCACTGCAAACACCTTGATCTGAAACTCTGTTGCTACAGTGTTTGTTGTACGGACCAGAAGCGTGGGCATCTGCCTTGTAAATGCCGATCTTAAGCCCTACCCTAGACCTCCTGAATCAGAATCTGCTTGTTATCAAGGTCCCCAGGGAATTCGTTCCAATTTGAGAAATTCTCATCTTGACTTTTGACAAGACAATATCTGGTCTCGCTGCATCAGTCTCTTGCCCCCTAAAATTCTCTCTCTGTACTGCAAACTGCATAAGTCACTTCCCTCATTGAATTCCATAACTAGCTCCCCATTGCTTTGCAGATAGAAGACAAAAGCTCATAGAATACAAAGCCCTACCGAAGTTCCCCTCCTGCCTAGTTCTGGTTTGCTCTCTGGGCTTCAGCCACATTTGTATTCTTCCAGTTCCTGTGCCAGGCCTCATTTTTCCCCTCAGGGACTTTTTACCTGCTCCTTGGTGCATAGCTAACTCCTACCCCTTCACCTCCTCAGAGAAGCCCCCTCTCTTACAGCCCGTGTGAGGTCAGCCACTCTCGTGCTAAGCTCTCTTTGCACACTGTGCTCCTTCAAAAGTTTATCATAGTTGTACTTAAATAATAGAGCGTGTGTGTTTCATTGTTTAATAGCAGTCTGCCTCCATTGAATTGAAGCGCTCAGGGACTGCCACAGCTCTTGCATTGTTACATCCTTCCAGCGCCTAGCACAGTGCTTGATACATGTTACACATCAATGAGTAGCTGTTGACTTGATGAATATGAATGAATAATCATCCCCAGGGAGCTGTCCTGGCTCAGGGTGGCCTTGCTTTCTTAGTTCAACAGGAATCAAGAATCTGAAAAAGACTGAGGAGGGCCAAGGGAGTATAATTTGGCCACCAGCAAGCAAATTAGGATGAAAATGTCCAATTCTGACAGATGTACCCTGTGCACGTGCTGAAAAGAAAACAGAAGCAGCTCGCCTCAGAGTGATGGTAAACAGTTTGTTCCCTGGCCAGTACCCTCCACCTCAATACACTCCGAAGCTGACCTTTGGAAGGACTTTTGTATAGTGGGAGGTCTCTTTTAACCTCCAGTGAATAAGGGTGTGAAGTGGTGTTTGCTTTTTTCCCTTTGTTCTCTGGCTAAGAAAAGTCTGGAGGCGGTTGAGTGAGGCTTAGTAATACAATTGCCTTCCCTTTCAAATGCTAAAAAGGGTTTTTGCTCCTGGTTTAGTATAATCTGAGCCTTGTAGAGGTCTGGAAGGGATCCACCCCCCTTCCTTTTGGCATCTTATTTCCTCGAGGCTAGGGACAACTTCACAATTAATAGAAAAACGAAAGCCGTAATAGTCAATATTGCCCTCCAAGCATCTCTGTGTGGTGAGCAGGCGTAGGAGAGTTAATCACTAAAGTGACAGGGAAGGCCTCCAGGAGAAATGCAGGATGTATACAGTCCCACTGTCCTGGATCTGGCTAGAGATCCTGGCATCCGTGGCATTCTCTTCCAGAGGGAGCTGGAATCAGAGGTTGGCTGTTATCACAGCCTTTTAACTCCCATACAGGTGTGGATCTGGGGCTTGGGGGAGCACAGTGTTTATACAACTTGGAGGGCTCTCTTTAAGAAAGAACACAAAACTATGAATACAGTTAGATTTGAGGCTTTGAAAAGAACAACTGAGGGTCATCATTGGCTTCGTGATACCGTTACCCCAAAACAGGGTTCGCCTCCTGTTGGGTGTCGAGCCAAAAGACACAGCGAAGCCAAAGATCAGAAGGAAGGGCTTATTTCTTGCAGCAAGTAAGGAGGACACTGGAGACCTTTCCCAAAGCAATGTCTCCCTCAACTGCAAAGTTGGGGGAGTTTTAAGCTAAGGGTACATGCGTATCCATGAAGAGGGTTGGGGAGGTTTAGGTATATTCATAAAGGGCTTGAGAATTCAGCTTAGAATTGGGGCAAAGGTCGGCAGAATCCAGGCTTTAGTTGATTGAAGTCACAAGGGTCAGAAAAGGTCAGTGTCATCATATCTTAGGTTCTGACGAGCCTGGGGTCTCAGCATGTAGTTACCATCCTCTACCTGGGTGGGAGCCTTAGTTCCTGCAGAACTCAAAACTATGCATCAGATTGTGATGTATATCCCTTGAGGAGTAACTAGGACTCTTTTATTGCTGAACTATTGTTTCCTGACTGCTTTTCCTTTGTTCCTGTATTCCCTCACTTCCCTTCCCATCATTAATTGCTGAGACCTGTTCAAAGGCAAGCATTGTGGTCAGGCTTGGAAAACAAAATGGCTTAGGCCAAAAATGGCTTCTCTTATGTCAAGAAAACTGCCTGGTTCTCTTTCTCCAGGGACCCTCTCTACTCTTTCTGCTTACAGGACCTCTGCTTCTGCCCCCTAGCAAAGTATACTAGAAAAGCTGAGGCTTGCAAGCCCTTGGACAAGTTATTCCCTCCCTAGAACCTTAATTGGGTAATCTGTAAAATGGGACCCTCTATATATAGAATTGACGGGCGGGAAAGACACATGAGAGAAAAGAAAGTATACCTAGTGTTTGATTGGAGGTACTTAATTAAAATGCCATTTTGGAGACCTCCTCTCTGGGAAGTTATGGATCCGTTCTGGGCTAGCTTCTCCTCTTCCTTGTCTCCTTTAGCTTTACTGAAGTTTTTTCAGGTATTATTGTAATCCACCTAGAATATATATTATTAGTTTGAGACTTAGCAGAAGTTCCCAAACTGGTAGCTGAAGTCAATACATTATTTTGGAGATCGCAAGGATTTCTAACAAGTTTAATTTGTTTTACTTTTTAAAGAGCCAGTCCAAGGTAGTTGTTGCTATTGTTTTCTGTTGGGGCTTGTTTAATTTCATGTGTTGTTTAATTTTTTTGCCACTGTGCAAAAGGTAATCCAAAGGTCAGTCTGGTGTGTGGTATGTGGTGTGGTATGTGTATGCATGCGTGTGTGTGTGTGTGTGTGTGTGTGTGTGTGTACAGGCTGTGAATCATATTGTTTACCATCCCTAACGTCTGCCATCCCTCACCAGCTCCATGTTTATAATCCTGAAGACATCTGAGTTTATCATAAGTCAAAATCAGCTAGTAAATCTTCAGAGAAATGGAAAAGGAAGAAGGAAAATAAAAGGACACTGATGTGAAATCATAGGTCACAAGTAGGTCAATAGTACTGGGGTTAGTTGGGGAGTCCCTGGCCTTGTACTACCTTGTTCAGCCCCCAGCCTTGCCACTTACCAGTTTTTAACCTATAACTATATTCATTTGAACTTTTAAAATTTCACTTTGCTCATCTGTAAAACTGGGATATTTATAGGACTTTCCTTAGAGGTTCACTGTGAGGATTAAATGAGAAAATCCTCTCAATGTGCAAAGAATAGTAATTGGAATAGGGTAAACCCTCAATAAATTGTAGTTATCATGAAGAGCACGTCCTGTATAGCCTATATTGTGCCTTATATACGTCACCTCATGTTCACAACACTGGGAGGTTAAATGACCTGCCCGAGATGGGGAAATGCAGTTTAGACAAGAACCTAGTTTTAACAAGTCTCCATTCACTGCTCTTTACCAAATCAAAGACCCATGGGTTTGTAAGATGAATGCCTATTTCCAAGTATTAAAATGTGGGGAAAAATATGTTTCTCAGAAATGAAATATGGTAGTGCTCTTTCCACCACACTACATCTTGCATCTCTCCCCCCAATTTCTCTCCATTAAAACTGTTAAAAGTTAAGCTGAGATATATTAAAATTTTTAAGAGTTTATTTGAGCAAAAATTGATTTGCATCTGGCAGCATCCAATCTAGCAGATAGAAAGGAGCTCCAAGGAGCTGTACCAAATGAAAAAGACTTTTTTAGGCAGAAAGGAGCGGGCCTTTTTTATTAGGCAAAAAAGTGGGTTGGTTATCGCAAGGTTACTTTCTTTAGGGGACGGCAGGGATCTATAAAGCAGATTACCTAACTAGCGACGATCAGAGATTCCTGATTGGTTTAAAATTCCATTTCTGGTAGAGCAGAAACTGTAATTCAGTTAAGTCTCAGTTGGGTGACGTGGGGCTTAGCCTAAGTGACTCCATTTTGGGCCATTAGTCTTGTTCTTTTTTTAAATAGCACATTGTTCAATAGTATATGCGCCCATTTCCGGCATTATTTATTAGCTGGATTGCATACAGAGACATCAGTGTTACATATAGGGACATCAGTGTGGGGTCCTGTAGAGTTCTCATTGTACCCTCCATTGTTATCACTTTTTTTTTTTTTTTTTTTTTGCGGTACGCGGGCCCCTCACTGCTGTGGCCTCTCCCGTTGCGGAGCACAGGCTCTGGATGCGCAGGCTCAGCGGCCATGGCCCACGGGCCCAGCCGCTCCGTGGCATGTGGGATCTTCCCGGACCGGGGCACGAACCCGCGTCCCCTGCATCGGCAGGCCAACTCTCAACCACTGCGCCACCAGGGAAGCCCCATTGTTATCACTTTTAAGATGTGATCCAGATACATGGCAGATCAGGCTGGCAAGGCCACATTTTTCCTATCTCAGGAAAACTACTAGGCAACTTTGTGGTGATGTACAAAAGTGTATCCTAATCCAAGTTTTAAACTGATAAACTCTGTAGGGCACTTTGGCTGAGGCTGGGGAGCCCTGGATGTGGAAATCCCCTTGTGGGAAACACATGATGTAAGAAATAAACATGTTGTTTGGGATGGAGGAACCAAGTCCACCTGCAAATTGTTTGGCACAACAGCTTTGAGACTTCAGACAAATGACATTGTCTATAAAATGACACCAATAATCCCACCCTGCCTACTTCTGAACATCAGAGTGAGGATCCAAGAGATAACGCATGTGAACTACAATGTGTGTGGATGTGTGATACAGATGTAACCTTTATTAATGTAATTGTTCATTGCTATAGCTTGTTATTTTTAGGGGAAATGAGATGGTGGGAGTTGGACAAGTTACATATAGAAAAGGTACATGCATATATGATTGTGTGTGTATTCTGAAAAGCCTAGAAGGGCATATGTCAAATTGTTTATTGTGATGGGGTTTTCTTTTTTTTTTTTTTTCTTTTGGCCATGCAGCTTGTGGGATCTTAGTTTCCCCACTAGGAATCGAACCTGGGCCCTCGGCAGTGAGAGTGCAGAATCCTAACCCCTGGACTGCCAGGGAATTCCCCAGGGAGGGTTTTCATATTTACTTCTATGTTTGTGGATTGTTTGAATGATTTTTACAACAAACGTGTATTTTTATAACACTTCTATTTCAATAAATTCCTCAAAAGCAACAAAGAACCCCTGTGCTAAACAGAAGTTCTTTCAAAAGCTATGATTTGGACAAATTGAATCCATTTTAACACATCTTATTCTAGACCCCTACCCCACCCCCAATATGTTATCAGACCATGTGAAAACCAGCCCCTACTCCCCTGCTTCTCTTTAAATTCTACAGCCTGATATTTGGTTGTTGTTGGTTTTATTAGATATCTAAATATCTATAGATAGATATTTAGTTAGATACCCTCATGTAAGATTGTAATACTGATTTTCATACCACTGAATACCAACATTTATAATCCAAAGGGATCCAATTAGAGCAGAGAATCAGCAATTTCCTCAAATCAGAAGCACAACATCTCTTAAATTAAAAGTTTCCCATAGAGTTCCCTGGTGGTCTAGTGGTTGGGATTTGGTGCTTTCACTGGTGTGGCCTGGGTTCTGTCCCTGGTCTGGGAACTACGATCCTGCAAGCAGCGCAGCAGGGTCAAAAAAAAAAAAAAAGTTTCCCATAAAAGATTAAGACAAAATTTACCTTTTAGGAAAACTGAAATATGTAATTTCACCTCAGTGGCCAGTCTTTGTCTGGCTCTTTTGCTAGTCAGACTTCTTCCTCTCATTTTAGAAATGGTAACATGTTTATAGCTCTGTCTTCAGACCAACCGACTCTCTAACGGACTTTTCTCTAGAGATCTCCTCCATTCCTCGATTCCCCATGTATCTAGTACTATCTCTTTGCATATAAATTCCAAATATTTTTCTCTAGCCAAACCACCCTTTTTTGTTTCTATAAAGGTTTTAAAATTATCAGGTCAATTTGGGTTCATTGCTGGTATCTCAACCCAAACAAACTGAAAGCCAAATTAATCTTTTTTTTTTTTTCCCCACACCATAATTCTCCCCAGTAAACCAGGGCTGGCCAAGACTGTCATTTATCTTTAACGTCTCCCTTCTCTGTGCCCCTCTTCCCCACAATGCTTTGCTTAGATTTTTATGACATCCTTTGCTTTTTCCCATGTCTACTCCCAGCTCCTGGTTCAGGCTTTTGCTTTCGCAAAAAGCAATGTGAGTGAAGAGAGACGAGCAACGGGAGGTCAGGAAGCCCTCACAATGGGACTAGCATGTGACTCAGAACTTGAAAGGTTTTCTCCTTAAGTGGAAAAAGTTATTCCAGAATAATGGAACAGCATCAATAGAGGCACCCCAGGCACAGAAATGCCTGGCATCATTAAAGAAAGGCAAGGAGGATGGTGGGGCTTTCAGGATGGGTATGTATAGATATTCTCAGGGATCAGGCTGGTTACGTATGTTCATTCCTGGAAGACTTTGAATTTCAATCTGTAAGTAGTGGAAAAATACAGACTTATGTGGCAAGAAAACCTGTTATAAAACTGTGTGATAGTTAAGGGGACAAATCATGCAAGCATTGATTATGGCAATAGGAATTGATACACAACATATTGAACTCTTAGAATCGATTGTTTGAGTGACTAGTTGCTCGTGGGAGCAGAAAGGGTGGGAGATGAAGGTGCCAGAGATGACTGAGTTTAGTAGCCTGGGTGTTTAGAAGCATGCCTTGCCTTGAGGAGAAATGCAAATTAAGCTTTGGGCTTGTGAATGACAGTCAAGCTCAGTTTTAGCCATGTAGAGTGTGATGTGTCGGTGAGATATACAGGTGGAGGTGTCCGAAACACCCTATTACCTCTGTGAGGATGATCGCCTAGGAAATCTATTCCTGGCTCCCTGTTGGATATATGGCTTTTATTTATATGTTCCATCAACACAGAGACGACCTGTATAGTGCTGAACCCATCATGATTCATTCGCCACAAGCCACTTTCACCTTCCCACTGCCCCATGTTGGTTAATGATGTTTTCATCTCCTAGACTCCCTTGTCTACTACCTGTGGGTTGTTTTCAATTCCTGTCTCCTCTGATGCTCATATTTATTTAGGCACCAAATTGTACTGATTTTTCTTTTACAGTGTCTCTCATGTCCACATGTCTTCTGCCTCTTCTAACTCTTTAAATTGCCTAATTGCCTGGTCCTTATTTTTTATAGCATAATACCCACCTTTTGATGAGACCCTTGCCTCCAGAATGTTTCCTAACAACCCATTCTGTCTACCACAATAAGGTTACTCTTCCAAAAACCCTAAACTGATCTTTTCACTCCCTTTCTCACAACTTTTGATTGACTTTCTGTCATCAACAAGAGAAAGTTCAAATTCCTTAATATTATAAAATTCATAATATATCTACTCTAGCATTCTCTCCAGCCAAACCGATCTATTTACCATCTGGGAACCTATTTTTCTCTCTCCCAGCCTTGCTTTATTGCTTGCAGTTTTATTGGAGTTCACAGAGAGTGAAAGATAAATTTATAGAAATACCTTGAAGTGTAAGAAGAGAGGGGCTTGGTATTCTGGCAGAGTCTCAAATGGGGCTCCACTGAATACACCCAGCTACCCTGGCATGCTGGTGGGCTCCAATTACAGACCTAAAGTCTAGGGAAGGGAAGGAAAAGAGAAAAGAAGAGGAAATGAGAAAAGAAGGGAAGGAAGAGGATATACAGGAAAGAGAGGTGTAGGAGTTAGCCAGGAATGGCACAAATATCAGAGTGCAAAATAACAGTCTTCATAAACTTAAAAGTGATTATCCTCTTATCTCTGAGCTTCTCAAGGGCAGAAACCAGGTCTGATTTTCTTTGTCTCCCAGCACCCAGCACAAAGACTGACACATAGATGCTGCTCTGTCAAGAATTCTTACATGAATTGTCAGCAATTCTTGTCTTCTTCATTGAAAAGGTCTCCGTTCCTTCACTATCCCCCTCAGGTTGTATTTTGCAATCATGTACCTTTTCTAAGATGTCCAGAACAATATTGAAGAAAAAAAAAAGAGCACTTGAAAAAAGAGTTTTTTAAAATATGGCATATAATGGGAAAAATGATTTACCCCAACCTAGTCTTATTTTTTCATATATTTCCAGAAACATACTCGATTTTCTGTCTCATTTCCAGCAGCTTATGAGTAACTTTAACCATTAACTCTTTCCAGCAACAATCATTCATTGTTAGCCACTGCCCTTGTTATGCTGGTATATAATGTTTTCCCTCTTAATAAACATATTACTCTGTGCTAGTTGCTAATGACGTTCATTCTCTCTGACTCCACCTCTTCTCCATCTTGCCAGACCATTTGGAATTCTAATCCTGTCCTGGATGCCCGCCTTCCTAACTGACGATGGGTGTCATCTGCTAACAGCATGTATCATCTGTCAGCTCTAGGAGCTTATTTTCTGTTCTATCCATGTAAATCATTGATGAAATATTAAAGAATCAGTCCCAGAATAGGGTCCTGTGGGATATGGTTTCTAATATCCCTGAGTTTGACGTGAGTGCCATTGATAGCGAGCTCGTAAGACTACCTACCACAGAGCCACACTTCCCCCAATGTGTTGATTGAATGCAGTCTTGGGGAAGATAACTAAGCCTTTCTGGGGCCAAAGAGCTATGGAGAAGTTTAGGGAGAAACTTAACATACTGACTGCCCACTTTTCTGCTAGGTACTTTACGTATATTAATTTAATCAATCCTTTCACAACTCTGTAAGGCAGTAAAGGGTAGTGGTTAACACCATGGATTCTAAGGTTGAACTGCCTGATGTTGCATTTTCACTCCATCAGTTTCTAGCTTTCTGACTTGGTAAGATTTTTTTTTTTGCGGTACGCGGGCCTCTCACTGTTGTGGCCTCTCCCCTTGTGGAGCACAGGCTCCGGACGCGCAGGCTCAGCGGCCATGGCTCACGGGCCCAGCCGCTCCGCGGCATGTGGGATCTTCCTGGACCGGGGCATGAACCCGTGTCCCCTGCATCGGCAGGCGGACTCTCAACCACTGCGCCACCAGGGAAGCCCTGACTTGATAAGATATTGAAATTTTCTGTGCTTTAGTTTTATCCTCTGAAAAATAAGGATAGAATTCACCTCAGAGGATTGTTTTGAGGATTCCATTGCACATAAAGCACTTAAATAGTCCCTGACACATAGAGAATCTTCTACAAATCTTGGCTGTTATTATCCCAGACTAAAATTGAAGAAACTGAGTTGGTATGCAGCAGAGTCAAAATCTGAGGCCCTGGGGTGTCTGACTCCAATTCTTAACCTCTTTCTACTCTAATGTGCAGACTTTTAAATTTGTATCCCACAAATTTCCAAAAGAGAGTTCAGATGAAAATGGCCATAGCAATCAGAAATGCATTCGATTTTATACCAAAACCTCATAATTTAAGCTGATACTTTTTGGTAGGGAGGTGTTTATATTTGATTAAAATCTTTTTAAAAGAGAAGTTATTTTATAAGAAAAAAAATCAACCTAAGTTTAAGATTATAAAATACTAGGTTTGAAAAACTATAGGGATCATCTATTTCAAACTACTAGCTAATAAGAGACTCTTTGGGAGTTTTTTTTTTTCTTTTTACATTTTTTTCCCTAATAACATAAGTGGTAAATGTTTGAAGTAGAAAACTTGGAAAACCCTGAGAAGCCCAGCAGAGGAAATTACCCATAATTCAAACACTCATGGTAATCACTATTAATGTTTTCTTATATGTACTCATCCTTATATGTACTCTTTAGTGTTATTTTTCTGTACATAAATTTTCTTTACAAAATGGTAACACAATATATATGCTATTTTAGTAGCCTGTTTTTTTCACTTAGTGATAGATTATAAGCATTTCTAACATCATTATTTTATTGATCTGTAAAATCTGTAAAAAATAAATCATGGGAGAGTACCATAAATAATCTAACTAATCCCCTATTGTTGGACATGTAGGTTGATCCTATTTTCTTTCCTACTATTATAAATAAAACTGTCATGAAGAATCTTGTATTATGTTGTTGCATAATTCTCTCATTATGCACAAATCCTTTTTATCCTTAACAGATGGTTAGCCAGCCTCTGTTTGATCACTTCCAGTAACAGGGAGCTCACTTCTTTGCCAGACAGCTCATTCCATTTATGGACAACTCTAATTGTTAGAAAGTTCTTTATTTTTAACCAAAATCTGTTCTCCTTAACTTACACTCATTGATTCTAGTTTTGTGGTCTGGAATTACCCAAAGCAATCTTTCCTTTTTGTACTTGGCAGCCCATCAAATACACGAAGAAGACCATAATGAAACTCCGTAAGTATTCTCTTCCTGAAGATAAATATCCATGCTTATGAGTCTTATGATAAAAAAGGATAAGGAATTGGTAGCAGTAGGGGGTTCCTCATATAGGATATAAATTTGGTAACATCATATTTCCCTTCTTGCTGTGGCCTCCTGGAAGCTCAGAGCCTTATTGGTTGTCCCATCTTTGTAACAGTATGACCTTATCACCTCCATATATGTGCGCTCTTTTCCCTTTGGTCTAATCATCCTATTTTGCCTGTATTTTTCCTGGCTGTTATTTTTCCTTAAAAAAAATTTTTTTAACTGAAGTATATATCTCTGTAACCTCTGTACCTCTACGGTACAAGGTGTATCATAATCAAATAAGTTTCTCTATTTCCTTTAGCCATTCTTTGTATGAAATTAGTTGATCACTTTTGTTCCCTCTCGCCATTTAATATACATTCAAGTTTTTTACTCTCAAAAGCTACCAGAATAATGGAATAGTTTCAATTCCCTGCCCCTTTTCTCTGGTGGAGAAGCTTAATGGAATGGGAAGATAGAAAACATAATCTCAATCCTACTGAATCATTAATAGCTTCTATCAAATTCACACTATCTCCTCTGTCATCCAGCACCATTTTCTGCTCTTGAAAGAGCTTAGAATGCATATCTCACCAGCCTTCAGAGCAGTGATTAACATGCGTATGCCACGGCAGGGTTGACAAACCTTTCCATACCCACAAGAGGATGGATAATCCTCTCTGCAGCACCTCTGAGAGGATGGTAGTATTGTCCTCATCTTACCCTAAGGGAATAGAGGCTCCCAGAGGTGAGACTTGAACCCAGGTCCTCTAACTCTGAATCTGAGAGCCCAGCGCCGCCCCTGAAGCACACTGACTTCAGAAGAGCTCTGGCCTGGCCCGGACCACAAGGATTCCACTACTGTTGGACGGGAGGCAGGCGACTCTGCGTGTTCCTCCTTTTATTCGGAATCCAGCTCTGATTATCCTCTTCCCACAGAGAGAAGCGTGGTGGCTGCCAGTTGCATATGGCTTGACGAAGATAGGAGAGGACATAAAGGCGGCCCCCCTCCTCCCTGTGCTCCCGGATGAGAATCGAGCAGATTGTTTCCTATTTGGAGGAAGTGGATGTGAGAAACCTAAGGCAGCAGGCAAACCTCAGACGAGTGAGAATAAAAAATACTCCCATGACCCCCTTGCGAGGTTTTGCCTGGAGGAGCCAGGTATGAAGGCACCAGGCTGTCTGTGGGCCAGAGAGCTAGAATGTTTCTGCCCCAGGAGCTTCCTTCCTGATTATCCCCTCCTGAAGAGAGGCTGTGATTGCCTTCGGCCTCCCTGGAAGACCTCCGCGCTGGCAGGCTGGCCTGGTGTAACAGCTCAGAGTTGAAACCCTCTTAAAAATAGCTGTTCCCTTCTGGGTTTAGCAACTCACACTTGAAAAGCTCTTTATTCTTTATAATGAATAGAGAGCAGGGACTTTTCATTGAAGAAGAAGAGCTATAGCACAAAATAAAGGCAGGCTGAGGGTAGTTATTCTTTTGAAGTGGTGGACAGAGAGGAGGACCTCAGCACTCAGCTTTCACAGGTACCAACCCTTACCTTGGATTATTCCTGGAATAGAGGCGTAGAGAGGCTTTCGAGCAGCTCTTGCTGTCAAAAGCCCGTGTGTGGTGGGCAGTATTTTAGGTGACAGCACTAGCTAGAGACCAGCCAAGCAGCCTGAAGCTGAAATTTCAATCTAATTAATTGGCTGAAGAAGCAAAAGACCTGAAGGCAAGGTTTAACTCTTTGCTACCCAAGCCTCTAAGGCTCGTGTCCATACCCTGGAAGGACTGAGAAGGGCTGAAAATAAAAGGATGGGAATGGGAGTTGAGGAAGCTGATGCCTACCTTGGTGGGAAGAACTACTGTTAGGTGTGTGATGGGGAATCTTGTTGGCCAGAAAGGCCAGATTCCTCAATTATGTCTTTTCCAGAAAGAAAAAGGAGTTCAGATGGAGAAATGAGGTAAAACTCTTAGTCTACAATGTCAAGTCTTGTTTCTAAGTAATGTATTTTCTTTAAGTCAAATGAAATGCAGCTTTCAGGATCCCATTGAGCCGGTGAGAAATTCAATCTCAGCTATTATTTGTAACTTCAGTTATAAGCATCTGGGAGGCATATGTGTTGCATGAGCAAGAGGGGTAAGACATCTGAATCAGGTGGTGTAATTAAAGCTAGTCATTAGGCAAAAGACTTCAAGTCACACTGTCTTACGATAAGAAGTTTATTTCTTACCCAGTCTAACGTGGATGGTTCTCGATCAGGAAGCCATCCTGGGCAGCTCTCCTTAGGCGGTACCTCAGGGGTCTGGGCTCCCTTCCATCATGGGCTCTTCCAGTCATTGTCTAGGCTTCACAGTCCTTTGTTTTCTGCCACTCAGACCAGAAGGGCGTTGGAGGTGGCAATGGAGAGATCATAAGGACATCTTTAAGGGCCAGGCCTAAAAGCGGTGTACATTACTTCAGTCCCCATTGCATTAGCCAGACTTTGTCACTTGGCTCCTATTAGATGCAAGGGGGCTGGCAGAGAAATAGAGTTGACCCGTGTGCCTGGGAAGGAGGGGCAAAGTAGATTCTGATGAAACTTAGGAATCTCAACCAAAATATCTAATTTTCAGGCCATATGGTTCTTTCTGTTATTCTCTCTGTTTATCCCCACGTGGTCCAAAGAAGGCTGGTGCTCTCTGTTGCAGTGGGATTTTTTTGTTTTTTGTTTTTTTGCTACTTTTCCCATATAATTTTTTAAAGTTGATATGTTGTATTTTCATTTTTATTCAGTTCAAGAAATTTTCTTTTTTGGGCCATGCAGCATGGGGGATCTTTGTTCCCCAACCAGGGATCAGACCCTCACCCCCTGCAGTGGAGTCCTAACCACTGGACCGCCAGGGACCCCCTGGGGTTTTTTCATATTTACTTCTATGTTTGTGGATTGTTTGAATTATCTTTACAACAAACATGTATTTTTATAATATTTTGATTTCAATAAAGTCGCAGCAGTGGGATTTAATGAGGCTGGAAGCCATACCCTTCGTGGTCTTGCCACTTCTCCTGGTAAGGGGCATCATGGACCCATCCAATTCTAATAACCCTTCTCTCTCTAAGGAAATCTATTTCTCCTTCTCTCTGATCTTCCTGTAGAACTCCTAGTACCGCCTCTTCAACATGCTCAGCCTTTCACGGAAGATAAGAAGGAAAATTATCCTGAAACAGCTTTAGGTTCAGCCAACGAAAGACCCAGTAACCGAACCACCTTTTTAGTATGAAGGGAGGAGAAAAATACAGAGAGCACAACACAGATCTGTATTTCCATAAATCAGCATGCCACAAAGTGCGTGAGCCCCTGGCATTCGTGAGGCATCTGACTCAAGACCTCCAAGTTCAAGAATGTCATCTTTTTTTTTTCTTTTTTTTAGCCTTTTTTACTTCCATCACAACAATAGGTGATAGCTTTTTGTTCAGCATCATTTTCATAAAGATGGAGAAGTTATAATCACCGTGATGGGGTAAAGAGTAAGAACACAAAACACACAAACGAGATGGGGATATGCGGCAGTTGGTGAGGCCGTCACTAGCTAGGCACGCCGACGCCACTCACCATCATGAGAGTGAGCCAGAGCCAGGGGCCTCAGCAGAGTAGCAAATTCCTGACCATGGATCTCTGAGTCTCTCATAGAGAGTTGAAAATGGCGAAGTGATAACTGCCATAGTTTGTTTTAATTTTCCTAAGAGACAAGACTTGGTAGGAGTTCATCTGGTGGTTTTATGAGTCCAAGTCTGTGTCTCCTTGAGAATTCCATTCCATGGGACTGAAGGGAATTCAAGTGCTATTCCACAGCCACAGAAATCGCAGAGGAATTGTGCTTCATGGGAGTGGCTTTAAAAGACAAGGTATGGGAGAAGGAGTCTGATTTTTCAGAAAGGGGGAAAAGTGGGAATCATGGCAACTACGAATGTGTAACTTGGAGGCTGATTTGTTTTAATACTCATTTAGATTTTACTAATCAACAGGTGATTCATAACTTTTTAAAAGAACATAATAATTGCTATACACTGAATGTGTCCCCGCCCCCCCCCAAATTCATATGTTGAAACCCTAATCTCCAATGAGATAGTATTTGGAGATGGGGCCTTTGGGTGGTAATTAGGTCATGACAGTGCAGCCATCATGATGGGATTAATGCCCTTGTAAGAAGAAACATCAGAGATCTTCCTCTCTCTCTCTTCCCTCCCCCCTCCCCCCACCACGTGAAGTCATAAGGAGAAGATAGCAAACCAGGAGGAGAGCTGTCACCAGAACCTGACCATGCTGGCACTGTAATCTTAGACTTCCCAGCCTCTAGAACTACGAGGAATACATTTCTGTTGTTTAAGCCAGCCGGCCTATGGTAATTTGTTATAGCAGTCCAAACTAATAAAGTAATCATTTCAAATTATGATGAGTTTACTCAAAATAAGCCATACCGAATTCATATCTTTTCCCTTTTGAGGTGGACTATTGTCAGATTAGGGGAGTATCGTAGACCTGCTTTAATCTTGATTAGGTTGAAGACCTCAATAGCTATATATTTTGGTGGATTTGAATCCGTTGAACAATCAAACGTAGAGCATTGTTTAAGATTGAGGTTTGGAAACAGTTTATTAATAATAAATTGTTCTTACCTGTATAAATTCTGAAGCAACAGATAAATAAATGCAGATATCAACCTGATAGAGAAAAAACCCTCAGCTATGTTTTCGGTAAAACTGATGGGAGAATATGGCTGGTTATGTGCCCACAAGCTATCCCCTAATCATTCCTAATATTCCAGTGCTCACACAGTTAGATATCCCTGTCCAGTCATAGGCTTAGCTGGACCACTGCGGGCTTCCCCCTAGGGGGAAGCTCAGAGCTTGGTGGAGGAGGAGATTTTATGAGTCCTGAGCGGAGAGATTGAGAGAGACTGCAAAGAACTCAGAGGCCTTGGGCAGGCATTTCATTGCCTTCTCCAAAATTCAGCAAGCGTGGTTGGAGGTAGATGGAGTGGACTAGAAGTGGTAGCTATTATGATCCTGACATTTCTGGAAGGGCAGAAGTTCTTATTTTACCAGCCAAGTTAGGAATGCAAGGAGAGAAACAGAGTGGTTACTTCTGGCAAACAATGAGGAACTTCGAGTCCGTCCTCTCTTCTTGCTGCTGTTTCAGTCCACATTTTGCTATTTGATTCATATGAAGATGCAGAAGGAATGCATATCTCTTTTGAAGTTGTTACCAAAATAGGAAGAGTAGCTGACATGATAAACGATGGAGCCCCAATTAAAAATCATCTCAACTGAGTGTGACCCAGGCTGGACTCTTAGAAACATTTGAATAGCAATAAATATCAAGGTTTTTATTTAGGTGAACAATTTTTCAAAAAAAACTCCATACACAATGCAGCTGCTCAGATACAGGGTAGAGACAGACAGCTTTGACATAAATTTATATAAAAAATGTTCTGGAGTTTTATTTCATCTGAACTTAATATGACAACTATTATGTGTCTGCTAAAAATGTTAATGCAGTCTCCAGCTGCATATGTTCAATAAATGATTGCTTAGAGTGTATTCTGTGGCAGGTACCATGCTGGGTCCTAGGAGCTGATGTAGCACAGTGTCTGGAGTAATCTGTCCAGTGAAGGGCACATAACTTTAAGAGCAGCATTAATGAATTAAAGTGGAGCATTGGTAGGTGGAGACTTAATTCTATTGCTTTAGGTTTCCATGAGGCAACTTCTAACCCGTGGGAATAACACTTGAGCATTTTATTGTTAAGAAATATTTTACCTGGAGATGACAGAAACACTGACATAACTAGCTTAAACGATAAGGAAATTAGTGTCTTTCAGAATAATACTAATAATAAATTCAAAGGTAGCACAAACATGTTATAATTGGAGCCAGAGATCTATATCTCTGCTCTACTTTGAACTCTTCCAGCCTCTGGGTAGAGGCTTTTTCTTCAGACCGTCTCCTCTTGTGCTTAGAAGATGGCTACCATCAGTCCTGGGACAGAATGCTTCCTCATTAGAAAATCTCTCTTCCAACCAGTGAATAAAAGTTCTCACCCTCAGTCTAATTAAGCTAGTTTGTATCATGCACCCATCCCTGGTCCAACAGCAGGCTCTAGGATAATGCCATGAACTGATTGGCTTAAGCTTACATTCTGGAACCAATCACTTGCCAAGGGGATTAGAGTTACTCTTACTGGCTTGAGTTGAGAATAGGATCAGCTTCCTGAGACATTTAGGCAACGTGAAAGAGAAGGGCTTATGTAAGTAACATCGGGGTTCTTTTTGAAAGGAGGAAAATAGTGGAGATGAATGCTAAACAGATACTAAATCTGGTCAGAGGAGAAGGAAAGTCTTATTGGATGTGTGGGTTTGGGGGAAGAGAAGCTACGTAGCTTTCCTTTCTTCTCTTTCAGGAAAACCTGTCCTCTCCTGACGGTGATACCTTTCTTTATGTAGTAACAGCTATAACTCTTACCCTTAAAGCCCTGCCCAATAGTGTAGATTCTGTTGTCCTGCTTCTCTGCATCTGACTGTGTCAGATTAATTCAGTTAGGTGGGGCTTAGTAGGAAGGGTGATTATGGTCAAGGTCTAGGTTCTACTCTCACTGTGTATTTACTGGAAATAAAGCTGACCATTTGATCTTCATCTGTTGGATTCCTGTGTCTATTTCTAATGAATTCATAACCAATAGGAGGTATGATTATCACCCCTAAAAACTTCAACAAGTGCGCCCTCAGGAGCAAGCCAGAATCTAGAGGATTCTGAGAACTCTGTCACACAGAGGAAATGTAGAGTTCAATATTGAGACATTCAGCTGCCATCAGATATCTAGATATATCTAGATATTCAGAAAGTTCAAAGGGTGTGAATTTTCACAGGCATAGCTGTGGAGAAGGCTGTTCTGCTAGTAATGAGAACCCTGTCATTGGAAGTATTCACACACAGGCTGGATGGCAATCTTTCAAGTGTGCTTTAAAATGGAATTCTGCACATTTGGGAAGTTGAACACAGTTGTTTCTATAATAGAATCCAACTTTTAGTTCTGTGTAGTTCTGCTCTGTGGATATTTTAGACCTGTGGTTTTCAAAGTGTGGTCCCTGAGCAGCGTCAGCATGACCTGGGAAGTTGTTAGAAATGCACACTATCAGGTTTCACCCTAGACCCCTGTTATGGGTTGGATTGTGTCCCCCAAAAAAGATATGTTGAAGTCTTAACCCCCCTAGTACATCAGAATGTAAAATAGGGTCACTGCAGATGTAAATTAGCTAAGTTAAGATGAGGTCATACTGGAGTAGGATGGGCCCTTAATGCAATATGACTGGTGTCCTTAAAAGAAGAGACAGACACAGAGGCACAGATACGTGAGAGGAGAATGCCATATGATGATGGAGGTGGGGATTGGAGTTATGCAGCTTCAAGCCGAGAATCGTCAAAGATGGCCAGCAAACCACTGGAAGCTAGGAAGAGGCAAGGAAGGATTCTTTCCTACCCAAGGAAGGTTTCAGAGGGAGCATAGCCCTGCCAACACTAATTTCAGGCTTCTAGCCTCCAGAACTAAGAGAATACATTTCTCTTGTTTTAAACCATCTGATTTATAGTAATTTATTATGGCCTCCCTAGGAAACTAATACACCAAGTGATTCAGAAACTCTCATATTGATGCCCAGCAATCTGTGTTTAATCAGCCCTCTAGATGATTCTGATGCACACTAAAATGTGAGAACCCCTGATTTCTATTCTAGATGTAGACCAATGCCTTGCACTCAAATATGCATGTGAATGAATTGGGGATTTTGTTTAAATGCAGATTCTGATGCAGTGAACCTGGGCTAGGGCCTGAGACTCTGCATTTCCAATAAGCTTCCAGGCAATACCATACCGCTGGCCAGAGGACCACACTTTGAGGAGCAAGGATCTTGATCAGTTTTGTCTAACAGAACTTTCTGTGATGATGGAAATGATCTCTCTCTGTGCTGCCCAATAAGAAAGTCACTGGCCACACGTAGCTACCAGACCCTCGAAATGTGGCTATTCTGAGAATGGAACTTGAACATTTTATTTAAGTTTAATTAACTTGAATTTCTATAGCCACATGTATTCAACAGGGCAGGTCACCGTCTCCTTATTCCTAGACTTAACTGCCATGCATTGCAGAGCTTACAGGGCTCCTGACTTTTGTTTATCTGCATCATCACTAATTTAGTAGTCAGGACTGGTGGTAACGTGCAAGACTATGTGTGCTCGATAGTACATTAGGAGCCACTGGAGAACATAAAATAAATAGATGACAGGGTCTTTGCCCTTAAGGAACGTCATGTTTATAACTGACTCTCATTGTATGTCTACCAGTTTCTGCCAAGCCTGAAAGTGTTAGTTCAATGTTAAAGGGGGGTGGGGTGGGGGGTGGAATTAAGCAATAATTAGAAGAGATGATGCTTGGCAGGGGCTTTTTTATCTCAAGGCTACCAGATTTTGTTCATGGAATTTGAGAACATGAGTGATTTGCATATGTTGCATAAATTTGCATCTTGTATTCAAGCGACCTGACTCCAAGTCTGTGAAGTACAATTTAATTAATTAGTGGAACCTACTAGTGTTGTGTTAAGAACAGAATTCAGAGCATAACACACATGAAATAGTTAGCTGTTGACAACAATTCAGGAGATTCCAGACCAGGTCAGGAGACATAGAAAAGAAGCAGAAGTTCACAGAGGAAGGGGAAAGAGAGGTACCAGGAGCTTTGTTATTATCCCTGCACCCCTGCCTTCTTTGTGCCTCAGGCCTTTGTGTCTTGGGTGGTGTATTTTCCACAAACTGCGCTAGGTCAAGTGAAGTTCCGCAAATGAATGGAATTAGGATTCTGTGCTGACTAGTGTCCATTTCCTTGTCTTTGGCACATTCCACCCCCCTTGACTTGCTTCTTTGCCTACAACTGAATTCTGCATGGGTGTAAGCAGACATTTTAGAGAGAAAAGATAGAGTAAAAGAGATGATGCCAGGCCCTGGGGATAGAAAGTTAAATAACACAGGATCCTTGTCACAAAGGAGCTCCATACTACAGTAGGGGATCTGGACCTATGAACAGTAACTACCATGCTGTGTGAAAAGAACAATGATGAAGGCACGTCTTAGGAAGCGCAGGGCCAGAGGAGACAGACTCTACTCATGTGGAGGGGTGGGAGGAAAGTTTTCACACAGGAGGAGCTTAAAGAAAGAGAAGGACTGTGGGTGGGGTAGTGGATTTCAGGCAGAACAGTGTGTGCAGAAACAGCATGGTGTGTTTAGCAAACTGTAAGTGTCACTAAATGGGAAGGAGAGGAGGGAGGTCAGGGTGAAGTACAAAATCCAGATCAGCCTATAAATGCTTTATTAACTTGCTTTCTAGAGCAAAGGGAATGGAACTAAAATAGGCACTTTCGTCCACCTCACCTAGGAATGAAAACATGCCAGAAATCCAAATAGAAATCCAATAAGACATCTTCCCCCAGTGACAGTCATCCCCTCCTAGCTTCTCCTGACTTATGTTTGCTGTAAATCTGCCTTAACCTTCTCTACACGTGCCTCTTGCTAGAAGAACCTGAGTTCTTTTATGACCCAAGTTGACTAGAAATAGGCACCTAAACAATATAAGTTCTGTCTGCTGCCTGTAACCAAATATACCCCTCAGCCTGCTGCGTGGCCTGTAGCGGTCAGTTAGAAAGAGCTAAAGGGTCATCCAGAAATGATCATGCTAACCACCTGAAAGAGTCCCCTCAGATCATCCCATCTCTTTGTTGTGTTATTTACTCCTCCTTTCTTTTGAAACCTCAAAATCAAATGTGGCACCTGCATGCAGCCCCAGAGATACTGCAGATTCATTTGGTCCACCCAGTCACCAAACCTGAGAGCCACAGATCCCCCCATCACTGCCAAGCTAGCGGGATGGCACAAGGATAGAGACTAAGTGTAGTGCCTCCCCCTGCCTTACCCATGTAACTGTATCGTATGGGAATACTGGCTTCCATATCTCACTGATTTACTAAATGTTTCAGAAAAACGCGCAAAGCATAGAGTATAAAATAACTAACACTCACATACCTGCTTCAGAAATAAACATTTTAAGATCAATTGAAGCCTTTGTGTATCCCTCCCTAGTCACATTCCTTTCCTACCTCTCAAGAAGTATTCATTATCCTGAATGTGTTTATCACACCAAATACTTGTCTTTATATGGTTACTATGGTATATTGTGTTTTAAATATTTTAATATTTATAAGAATGTTATCCAGTAGTATCCTGGTAAATATTTAATAGCATTTACTAGGGAGGTTCTCCAAGGAGGAAAAAAAAAAAGACCTGATTTAAAGCATCTGCCAATTTCCGTGGTGTAAACATTACCACGCTGGCCAACTTCAAGCTACTGCGTGATATCAGTGCATGAGGAAGTGGGAGGAGATGAGCCCACTAAATGTGAGCCAGTCCCAGCACCCCACTGACTTGTTCTCCTGCTCTATGTGTCCTTCAGTCACCTGATTTTTTATTTTTTTGCGGTACGCGGGCCTCTCACCGCTGTGGCCTCTCCCGCTGCGGAGCACAGCCTCCGGATGCGCAGGCTCAGCGGCCGTGGCTCACAGGCCCAGCTGCTCTGCGGCGTGTGGGATCTTCCCGGACCGGGGCACGAACCCGTGTCCCCTGCATTGGCAGGCGGACTCTTAACCACTGTGCCACCAGGGAAGCCCACCTGATTTTTTTAAACAGGAGAAATCGAACAGAAGGTTAATAACATTTATACATAGGAGAGACCCAGGAAAACTGAGTAACTCGCCGAAATGGCTGAAGCCCTCACCTTAAATACCATCTTCCACTATAGACTATAATATCTTGGGAAGGATTTTTCATCGGCTTGATTTGGATCACGTGCCATTCCCACGTTCAGTCATTCCAGCTAGAAGGGTGGTCTACTGTGGTAGCCAAGCCTGGGGCCTAAGCCCTCATCTGTAGCCAGGGAGTTGCTCCAGTTGAGGTTTGCATTGTGTTATAATCCCACAATGGTATTGTGACTGGCAAACCTGCTAAAACTACATGGAGGGTAGAAGATCAAATCCACTAAAGAAGGGATCTTGATAAATACAAATAGAATCTCCGGTGAAGCCACCCCGACTTCTCTAGCGCTCCTCACTCCTCTCTACTTCTGAACTGATACTATATCTAGAGTATCTGTCTCTACTTATCAAATATCTTATGTTTCCTGCTAAATTATATTCTTCTTAAAGTGAGTGATTATGTCTTCACTTCTGTGTATCCTCTGTAGCCCCTAACAGAGAACTGAGCTTATGTGAGGCATCTGATAAATACTGATTCTTAGAACCTGTGGCCTGCTATTTCTAATGGGAGCAGATCTTTTCAATCCAGTCCTATTGACTTCAAACATAGTTTTAACTCAGATTAGAACTTTGACATTATAATGAGATTCTGGAGATAGTAACACTACCAAAAGTGTGTACAGTGCATTGCAATTTAGGAAATACTCTCACATTCTTTGATCCTTACAACTGGTTAGAAGGCAGGTGCTATCCCCATTCTATAGTGAAGAAACTGGGGCTCAGCGTGGTTAAATGTCTTGCCCAAAGTAGACTGGCTGGTAAGTGGCAGAAACAGATTAGCCACCTTCTAACTGGGCTTTGGGAGCAAAGTTTTCTGTCACGTTCCCTAGAGAGAGCTGAGTGTTATGGGAGGTGTGATGAGGGACTCTTCTGGAAACAGCACTCTGGGGGGCTGCCCTTGAGAAGCTTTGATCGCCTCTCCATCATGTGACGCGTCCATGAATGGATCAGCCTTTGGAGACTCTACCTACATTTGGGCATTCATCACCTGGAACATGTGTTTGAAGCCTTGGAGCTAAAGCATCTTTGTGGCCCTGGACGTTACTAAGGAGAGATTCAGCCCATGTTTAAATGCCAGATGATAGAAGGCAGTGGCCAGGCCATGCAGGCATTTTTGCCAAGCTGGAATGGGAGCAAGTGTGACTAAGCCAATGGGACTAGAGGTGGCAAACAATTCGTGTCTGGTTGGAACCAAGCACCGTGGTGTTGGCGATAACACTTCCAGAACAAGCAAGGATGACCATAAACCCGTGTTCCAAGGAGCACTGTAAAGGAATGAGCTGCACACACTTCTGTTATTTAACAGAAATTCACCAGGGGGCCCATCTTCTAACCTCAGCAAGAACGGAAATGTTGGCAATGTCACCGTCAGGCCTTCCCCGCCTGCTGCTAGCCTGGCAGAAGCTTGTAAAGGCAGAACTTTGGGGCCCAGACGTCTTGTTTCTGTTGCTTTTGCCAGAGAGTTGCTCCAGAGGAGGCTTGCATTGTGTTATAATCACATGGTTTGCAAAATGATAGTTAAGAATCTGTTAGCATTTCCACCCCAAACCTCATATTTTCAGCTGCTCACAGTGACTCAAATATAAGAATTCTCTTTAGGCTGAAATTTGGCACACAGGGTCTCAGGCCCAGCTGGGGAGCAATTTCAACCTTTTTTGGGACCGGATTTCAATAACATCCATTTGGCTGTTTTTGAATAACAGCAGAAGCACAACAGAAGAGAAGTTAGCATTTTTATAGCAAAACGTTGCCATTATATGACTCAAAAACTGGTATTGGGAGTAGGGGGGAACCCACCCTAACAGCTCTCAATACACTCTGGCAGGTGATTAGCCTTTGAGTGGACTAGGCATGTATACTATTTTCTTAAATCTATATCAAATAAAACCCAACCACTAGTCTGTTGTTCAGAACAGAAGAAAGATTTTGTTTAATAACATATTGTGTTTTTGAAAAGCAAAGTTGACTCAGGAACAATGACACATACCAGTGGATATTGAATTTCTGCTACACCCACTCCTTGGTGCAGTTTGGGCAGTGGCAAATTGTAGGATGCAACCGAATTCCCAAATATAAAGGGAAAAAAATGGCAAGGGAGTAGGGGACAGGGGAGAGGAAGGCAGCACCATGACTGCCACCATGACTGCAAAGATATGAGGAATATCGATGATGATCTAAGATCAGGGACTCAAGATCTTGTCCTTTCTTCTTTTTTTTTTTTTTAAATAAATTCGTTTTATTTATTTATTTATTTATTTGTCTGCGTTGGGTCTTCGTTTCTGTGCGAGGGCTTTCTCTGGTTGCGGCGAGCAGGGGCCACTCTTCATCGCGGTGCGCGGGCCTCTCACTGTCGCGGCCTCTCCTGTTGCGGAGCACAGGCTCCAGATGCGCAGGCTCAGTAGTTGTGGCTCATGGGCCCAGTTGCTCCGCGGCATGTGGGATCTTCCCAGACCAGGGCTCGAACCCATGTCCCCTGCATTGGCAGGCAGATTCTCAACCACTGCGCCACCCGGGAAGCCCTTGTCCTTTCTTCTTGCAGATGAGAGGCATCAGACCTCAAATCCTCTTCTCCGCCTCTCTGCTCACTAATGATAACTCAACAAATTACAAACAACAGATTCCAAACAAGCAAAATGATACCAAACTTATTTTTGTTAATGAAATATTTCAGAAAATAATAAAAGAAGGCATAGAGAATAATACAACACACACTCATGTGCCCACTACTCAGTGTATTAAATAAAACATTGCAAATATGATTGAGTCTTCTCTGTGTGTTTATCAGCTTTTGTGATGACTTCCTTGTCTCTTAATACAAAGGTTATTATTGTTCTTTATATAGGATGCTATGCCTCCAGTTTGTATTTCATAGAAGTAATTACCTATGATTCCTCTTCCTCCTACATTATTAAAGTTTATCTAAATTCTGTTTAAATTTATGTTTTTCCCAGAAGTTCCTAGGTTCCACCCCTGAATAATAGTCACCTAAATCAAGGTTGGGAACTTGAGACTCAAAAGCACCTTTCTTGGTTAAAGACAAATGAAGACAGTTTTCCTCAATCTCTGCCAAAATGGTGCCCCAACATACCTGAAGAACTTTCTGACAGTTCCATCGTAGGGACTTATACCCAGAGCCTCTAAATTCCAGCCTTTGCATGCTTTCTGCCATATCAAACTTCTGTTTTTTAGGAAAACTGCCTGTTGACTTGGCCATCACCCCTTCCGTGTTGGTCAGTGCCTTTGCAAATAGAAACCTTGATTACGGACGCCTTGATTCTGTGTGTGCTACCCCAGGTTCTCTCCTGATCTCCTAACCATGACCTCTAGGAGAGCGTCTAACCAATAAATAATTGGATTATAATTAGAGTGTCAATTTTAAGACCCAGAGATACATTTGTCCCAAGAAATCTCAATGCAGCAGGCTGTAGAAGTCACGGTAGTTCCTCTCTAGAAGCATCCCCCGCCTACTTCTGGCTCATAGACCCCTGATTTTGTTTGGGTATCAGGCAACCACATGCATCAGGGAGGTTGGACCCCTCCAGCCCTAGGGCAAGAAGCGGCACTACACACCAGCTAAGAATCTAGGCTCATGATTCCTCCATTAGTAATTGTGTGGCTCTAGGTAAATGACTACAACTTGTGTGTCTCAGTTCTACTTCTCTTGTCAGAGATTGTTGTAGCTGACATGCTGGGTTTGGCAGAGTTAAAAAACCAAAAAAACAGGGGCTTCCCTGGTGGCGCAGTGGTTGGGAGTCCGCCTGCCGATGCAGGGGACACGGGTTCGTGCCCCGGTCCGGGAAGATCCCACATGCCGCGGAGCGGCTGGGCCCGTAAGCCATGGCCCCTGAGCCTGCGTGTCCGGAGCCTGTGCTCCGCAATGGGAGAGGCCACAACAGTGAGAGGCCTGAGAACCAAAAAAAAAAAAAGAAACAAAAAAACCCAAAAAACAAAAACCCTGGTAACTTGTTAATGTTGTTGAGTCCCTGAATTAACCAACCACAGGGATTTTTGTCTGCTGTATTCACTCAAACATCTCCAGCACATAAAGAAATACTGGCACATAGAAGATGATCAATAAATATTGGTTGAATTGAATTGACTTGAATCTCAGACTCACCAAATTTCAGACAAGTTGTTTTGTTATGTAAGATAGTAAATATCCTCTTACTTCTAGCTGAAAGCATCTTGATATACAGATATCATTGTCTAGACAACAACATTCTTTTCTAGGTATAACTGTCCCTTATACCTAAACAAAGATTGTTATGATGATAGCTAAGTTAATATAATGTGACTCCCTGGGCACAGTTAGTTCATTTGGGGTGGGGGGGTACTTAAAACCCAAAATGGGCCAATCATAGTCCTTCCCCAGGAGTTTGGAATTAGACTGAGAGATTCAAGTTCAGTCTTGCTGCTTTTTAAAATGAAAGAAAGGTGTTGGCAATTGTATTTCCTGAGTTAACTCAATGGTGAGCGCTATCAGCAGGTTAGCAGTCAGCAAGAGGATGGAGTGAAGCAGATTGATGGAAAAACAAAGACAGAAGATAGAGAACACTCATGGTATTTGTGTAGTTCCAGTTGTTTTTGAGACCCACCTACATTTCAGTTCTTGGGATCTGGGAAAAGCATGAATTTTCTCTTAATAAAGTCTCCCTTTTCGTTGGGCTGTTTTGAGTTGGGTTCCTGCTAATTGCAGAGAAGAAACCCTAAGAGTGTTTTATTTAAGTATAGTTACGAATTCTGAGCAAACAGCACCTTACTTCCTATAACTTATATGCACCCAAGAGAAGTAAAAATGTTATATAAAGTAGAAACACTGAAGGACAAATATAACCCAAAACATAACTGTAAACTTTGGGAAACTTACACCAAGAACGAGCTATATGAGGCTAGTTGTCTCAAGTCTACCTTTAAGCCATCTTTTGTAACCCTCTCATTCCAACTCTCTTTGTCTATACAGACATGGTGACCAGTCTGAGATTCTTCAAGGTTTATTTACAATGCTGTGATCCACTACATGCCCTGGTTTTCCCATGTAGCACACTCTGTAACTGAAACCCTTTCTATTCTAGCTGTTCAGTACTTAACTCCTGCAGTTCTCCTTTTTTGGATTAGCTTCAAATAACTTCATGGTTTTCCTTTTATTTTTCTTTGAGGATTCAATGTACCGTTCCAAGACTACCTACCTTTATCAACCTGAAACTATTGCTGGGTTCCATGTCAATAATTTTTCACTAGCCCACAGGGACCGTCTGGTCTAATGCCCTGACTCTGTTTGCCATTTGTGCAGCTGCCTGCACATCTGTATGTTCTGATGAATCCTTTTATTATTTTCTGCTTTCCATTGCATGTTGTCAAAGGCCTGGGGACTGAATCTGTTTGAATTTTGTCTGTAGGGCTCTGAGCATTGAGCAGTGTGTGGCTTGGAAAACAGAAAACATTACCTTCAGCAAACTGGATTCATGGAGTCATGATGAATGGAAATGATGAGAGAGATTTGAATCCAGGACTGGGACTGGATTCCATATTCAACTCCTAGCTAAGAAAGATTATTTTAAATGTTCTTACACTGAACTACCATTTCAATGCTTTGAGCTGAGACCTACTCACACAATGGTTATTTCCTTGTAAGTACTTGTTATTTACTTGTGTTAGCTGTTTAAATATTAAGAGTTTTTATATTAGCTTTTTAGAATTGCTCATGATACATTCTTACTCTTTAACATGTATTCCCTACTCTCACTCCCTCTCTCTCTCTCCACACACACACACACACACACACACACACACACACGCACACAGGTGATCATTTGAAAAATCAGGCCTTAAGGCTGGATCTATACTTGGCCAACATCTTCAAGGTCACTGATTTTACTTCTTCTCTCTGCTGTGCAGGAGCCAAAGAGAGTGAGTCATCAGGGTGAATAATGCCTCTGTAATACTACCAGATTGTGTTTGTCTCCACTTCAAAGCTCTTAGTTTTAACAGAATAGTATTTCTCCACCCGCCCACCCAAACAGCAGTCTGGATAGCTGAGAGGCAACAGTTAGATGAACAGTAGCATCATTTCCATAGGATGGACTATGTCCCACCCCACCCACGCCCCCGCAAAAATCTAGCAGCACCCCTTACAGAAGTTCTCAGGCCAAATCCTAGTCAGGTTTTGGCTGACTAGTGATTGCATCTCATCACCCTCTTTTCTTTTTCTTTCTCTCCTCCCTCTCTTCCCTCCCTCCCTCCCTCCCTCCCTTCCTTCCTTTTCTTCTTTCTTCCTTTGTTTTCACCTCACCCAGGATTATAAATATGCCTTTCTTGATCAGTCTTCTGTCACTACTCATTCCTTTATCCCTTTACTTTCTTTCCATCCAAAAAAAAATTTGTGACTTTGAGTTTGTCAGGAAAGAAAGGAAGGAAGGAAGGAAGGGAAGGAAGGAAGGAAGAAAGAAAGAAAGACGGAAGGAGGAAGAAAGAAAGTTTTCATATCCTAGAATCTATTCCCATTTCCACAGCACCCTCATGACTCCTCTTGCAAGGACTCGTTACTTTAAAAGTCATGTCTCTTTGGTGGAATTACAGTGTGGAGTGGCCATGATGGAAAGAATAATAGCAGAGCTACCCCTATTGAGCACCTAATCATGGTGCCAGGTACTTTATACACATATTTCATGAAATCCTCACAATTGAAGTAGCCTTATTATCTTTCACACACATGATTAAAGTGAGGTTCGGAGAGATTGAATAACTTGCCCAGGGTCACAGCCAGTAAGCAGAAAGGTAAATAATATCTAACTGTATATGGTGCCAGGATCTGTGAGTTTTTGCTCAGCTGCTTCATTGAGAGGGGAGATATTAACCAGTCTAGAGTGCTAGCTTTTCCAAGCCTTTCTTTTCTTGATGCTAATTTATAGAATAACTTGAAAGAAAACAATTTTCTTTGATCATTCCTATGTTAGTTCAGCCCAAAGCACCTCCTCATTGTTGCTGATGGTATTTAAGGTTATCCTTCTTACGGGAGAATAACATGTCTAAGATATTTTGCCAGTCCTCTTTCGTGTCCTACAGGTGCTAGTCAAAGTTCCTCTAGACCTAAGTTAATAATATAATTAATCATTCAAACTGGGACACTTTTAAAAATGAAAAGATGTGCTTTAATAACTATGCTGGGCACTCTGGGGCTGCCACAGGCAAACTGGAATGAATGGCCACCCTCTTACAACAAACTATAACCAAGCGAGTGTCTCTCGTGGACAAAGAGAGTATTGATGATGGTCCAGCCTTAACTAAACGCTATGCAAAGCAAGAGAACAGAGGCATGGGGAAGAGAAGCTGGAACAACCAGACCCAAAGCTCTGTCTCACAAGCAGTTACTGCACTTCTGGGCCTGGCTGTGTGTGGTGGGACAGGGAAGGTAGCTGGAAATGACTCAAAATTAGAATGATCATTGTTCCTGTTGCTTTAGGAAGAGGTTCTACAATTTCAGTGTACTTAAGAATCACCATCGGGCTTCCCTGGTGGCGCAGTGGTCGAGAGTCCGCCTGCCGATGCAGGGGACACGGGTTCGTGCCCCTGTCCGGGAGGATCCCACATGCCACGGAGCGGCTGGGCCCGTGAGCCATGACCGCTGAGCCTGTGCGTCTGGAGCCTGTGCTCTGCAACGGGAGAGGCCACAACAGTGAGAGGCCTGCATACCGGAAAAAAAAAAAAAAAAAAAGAATCACCATCATTTTTATTTAAAATTGGGATCCCTGAACTCCATAACTTAGAGATGTTGAAACTGTAGTCTGAGGTGGGCCCAGGAAACTGCATTTTAACATCCCCCCCCCCCGCCCCCATAGAGATTTTGATCTAGGTAATTTATGAACTACCCTGGGGAGGAAAACAGTGTTCTATGATATAAAGTCTCTGCATACTAACTCTACAAAGATGGGCACGGTGGCAGAGGAATTCCCTGCAGGACTTAATAACACAGGTATTTACAACATGAAGATTTGTTCACAGGTAACGTCTGTTTGACGTGGATCACCATTTGGATCAAATAATTTAAACTATGTTAACCTTATAATTACTTTCAACAGAGATTCTCAGAGATTCTCAGCCATATATGTGTATATACATATACATATATATATATATTCTCATTATCTTTATACTGAATCCAAAGAAGAGAGAGAACATGTTCCATGTTTTCTGATAATCACGATAATAATAGTTGCCATTCATTGAGCAGTGCTCTTGTGCCAGGCATTTATCTACATTACCTCGAATACCAACACCCTCAGAAGTAAGTCGTGTTAGCTGTTTTATAGATGATGGACCCCTGGCTCGGAGAAGGTGACTTGCCTGAGGTGTTGCAGCTAGTACTTGGCAGACCTGCCGATTGATACCAGATTAGCTGCCTCACCCTTGAAATATTTAGTGAACTCAAAAGCACCGTGTGAGCACTGCAAAATACTTGTTGGAAGGCCCCATCATGCATGTGAGCTAGCATGATCCGCTGCAAGAAGAATTCCTAGACAGAGTAAACACTTGAATGGTGACTCTGAAAAATGCTGAGGCATCGCTTTGATATAAAAAGGCAGGATAAAGCCGGTTCTCAGTCAACATTTGGGAAGCTTGGGGGTACATCTCACTGTTTACCAGGCTGGCCTCTGGATTTATTTCTCCTTTGTTGGCTGTGCTGCTGCTACGCTCTTTATTCATATTTTCAAGGAAACACGAGTAAAGCGACTGTTCTTTCACTGCGCTCCCTTCCCATAGTCAGCCTGCTTCTCCAAGTGCCACGGGCTGGTTCCACACGCAGCATGTCTTGTCGAAGGGCTGGTGGCAGCTGCAAGTTGGTGTGTGACACATTGAGTAGTCATATTTCTCTTCTCTGTGGCCCTCCAAAGCCCTTTCCAACATAACTTTTCCCCATCTGTTCTCGTTTGCACTGCATAATAGGGGACAGGTTTTGGAACTTGGGATTCAAAAAACATTAAGAGAAAATAAAAATGAGATGGAATTTGAGTAGAAAGAAACTCACTGGCTCCTCCCTCCCCCTCCTCAGTTACTGGGATCATTACCAGAGTATTAAATTGATCAAGGTTTTCCTCTAGTCGATTCTCTTTATGTGGTAGTGGAGAAATGTGAGAGCATTTAAAAATCTCTTTAAACTGTCTGCATAGCAATGAGATAGACAGCATGGCCGAGTCATTAGCAGATACAGCATTGCCCAGTACCTGACTTAAAGTTTTCCCCCATTTGCTTAGAATCTCTAATTTGCGTTAATTGCCTCATGCCTCAGGTTCCTCCCCTATAAAATTGAATGCGTGATGTGAATTTTAGAATACTTAGAGACAGGGTTTTCTAAAGTGCTGTAAGCCCACCTCTGTGCATGCAATAAATGATTTTGGAAATGATACAAACATCATTAAATTTTAAAAGTAATAAATTTCTTCTGACATACACTAGGAAAAAAACTGCACATGGCACGATATACCCATGATTTCACAGATATTTTTGCATAGGATGAGGCTAAACTAGGCATTTAAGTTTTCAAAGTGAACAAATTTAAAGAAGAATATTCAGCAAATAATAATAAAAGTGAATATGGCAAAACAAAAACAAAAGTACAAGCTTAGCGGCTTAGGAAGCAACTATAGAAGAGCAGTCGTTCTTTTATCCTTTACGTTTATTTTAGGAAAACCTTTATTGTGTGGGCCTCAGGTTCCCAATGTTGGATGAATCGCACTATCATCATCAGTCTAGCAGGGGCTTCTAATCCTTTTGAGATCAGCCCTCTTTGAGAATCTGAGTAAAGTTATGGCTTTCCCCTGAACATGCGTATTACCATATACAAACACACTTCTGCATATAATTTCTCCGTTTTCAAGACCACTTGGAGTCCATCTTTGGACTCTTGGAGATTGGGGGCACATAAATTCAAGGTTGTGTCCACTTGCTTGACAACCTCATTCTCTGCTTTCTTAAGTTCACAGGTCAGTTGAGCCTTTAAGCCACACCTTCTATATTTCTGCAAGGAACACCATCTTCCTTCACTGCCTGCCCAGGGCAAAGCCAGCCAGCCTGCTGCCTACAGTTGTGTAGATAGTACAGAAAATAGCCTCTCTCGCCCCACTTTAAAAAAAATCAGAAATAATACAGAAAGTTCCATAGTTGAGACATGTTGTTGTTTGCCCCAAGCCAGACCAATCAGTGTCTTTTTCCATTTTCCATCAGAACTTGGAAAGAGAGGTGCATGATATGAAACTCAGGAAAGGGTCCTTATTTGTTAATTCTGCAGAGAAGCATGCCAGGTATCAGAGAGGTGATCTGTAAATGCTTTTGATGATATTGATGCCTTCAGCAAACTCCTTTGGAGCTGAAAATGCTCTGTTTTAGTAAATTACTCCCATAACCCATTTTCCACCCTCTTCTCCAAATATCCAGTTATTAGTGAGAAAGCTGGTGGTAATATTACTGAGAAGAGTAATGGTGACCACCTGCACTTCATGAACATATCCCAGGCGCTGTACCTCCTGCACTGCGGGTTATATGTGTCCCTCATTTAATATCCTCAACTCCCTCATGAGGCAGGTGGTATTATCTTCTCCATTTCACAGATGAGGAAACTGAGGTTATAGAGTCAGAAAGTGCTAGAACCAGTAATCAGAACCAGGACTGCCTCCCTCCAGACCTAGCAGTTTTTTCTTCTAAACTCTGAACTTTTTCCTTTTCAAAGTAGTGAAACATCTTATCCTGTCCCTGTCTTTCTATTGTTTCCATCCTCCCCCATCCTGCCATCTCCAAGAATTTTTGTCCAATTATACTAGCCAATATAGATGTATATCTCTCCTTTTTAAACTCAAATGGTAGTATATGATCCAATTTCCTGAAATTTGCTCCCCCCCACCCCAGTTATCACTATATTGAGGAGCTCAGTTCATAGCAATACATCAAGAATTTCCTTATTATTTTTAAAGCTTCATAGTGGCTTATTATAAGTATGTATCATAATTTAGGGACTCACTATCCTATTGATAGATATTTAGGTGGTTTTCAACCTTGCATTTTTACATATAGCACTGCAACGAAAACCTTGCACATACATCACTTCACAGTTGGGTGAGGATATGTGCAGGAAATAGTCCTAGAATGGAATTGCAGGGTCAAAGGGTGTGGGCATTTGTAATTTTGCAATACAATGTCAAATTGCCCTTCACAGACCTTGTACCAACTTCCAATTTGACCATAATGCATGAGGGTAAATAATAGTATTCTTGATAATTTCACGTTCTTTTTCTACTCCCACATTATGTAAGTTTCATCTTCTGTAAAATGTCTCAAATTATTTCAGTAAAAAGAAAAACATAAGGCTTACACTTGGTTTCTGCTCCCTGGTCACATACACACATATACAGAATTTTTCCTGTTGCACGTTTTCACCTACTGTGCTTAGAGCTCCCCCTAACTTCCAAAGGAAGCTCAGAGGTTACACGGTTTAAGGAGTGACTCTCAGCAAGTTAGTCCTGGTGGACCACCCAACTTACCACTAAGCCTTTCCGGGAGTTTCCAGTAACATCTTCTTTCTCCCTATATCCCCAACCATCCCTCCCCTCAGTCCACTGTCAGGCACGCCCACCACAAAGCCCCCTGACTCCAGCCTTCCTAGTGGACCAATTCCGTCTTTGCTGCCATGCCACTCTATTTCTTCTTCACATTTCTTTGGGAGGTTAATGGCTGTGGAAATCTAAAACAGCCCCTCTTCAGGAAGTGGTAAAGTCTCTTGGAATAATAGAAACCAGCCTTGAAAGACCTCCTGAATTCATCAGCATTTTCAATTAATTAAAAACCTTAGAGAAGTAATGATATGCATAAAAATTCAAGATGGTAGAATGAGCAGTGACCAAAACCTGGTAAATTAATATGGATACTGTAACCTTTAAGTATGAACAATAAAAAAAAAAATCTAAAGGACAAGCAGAAGCACCTTCCTCCATCTCTCTTCTTCATAAATTCACATCCCTTGTCTTCCTTTAAATTATTTTTAGATATCAATTATGTAGCAAAGAAGAAGAACCAGAAGCAGAAGAGCCAGAACTGCTCCTCTTCTTAGTAATAAGGCTTTGTCTTCACAGGAACTCAAGTTCAGTTCAGAAACTTTCAAACGTGGCTTTCAAGGCTTTTGTGAGTCAACTGTTAGTGAATCACACAAAAGCGGCCTTTATTAATAAGCATATTCTGTTCATTATAAAGAAATGAAAGCCTCAGAATAATTTGCCAAATGTTTAAAGAGAAAACAAAAAACAATGTGGTAAACATATCAGGACTTGATGAGCTGTCTAGGTAATTGGTTGTTTCTATGCACCTGGTTCCAAAGACAATATTTAATGTGTAATCTGTTTCATTTTGCTTGGGGAAGTAAGTGTAACTCTACCCCCTGGATCACATCTGCATTAAAATTAGGGGAGGCAGTCTTGTTTCAGTGAGTGGAAATTTATGCACATGAGTTGTCTTTTACATGGAGACAGCAATTATACCCCTAGAAATGCAGTCTGTGGGAGAAAATGACATATTCAATGCTGGGGAACAAAAGCCTAATGCGAAGGGGACATTAACAAGGTTGGGAACCCCTTCCGAACAATTAACATGATCATTTACAAAATCTGCAATGTATAAAATTATTTTAAAAACATGTTTTTCAAAACAATGTGTTTTTGCTCCTTCCTTCTCAAAAAAAAAAAAAAAATGAAAGAAAGAAAAACAGATTCAGCAGCAGCCATGCAGAATCTATTCCACTGTAACACATATTTTTAAATTGCTTCAGATATATTTAAGGACTGAAATAAACAAACTCCAGTGAGTGGTAGGTGACCCCTGGTTTAACAGCCTTATAAGGACTGAGGGGAAAATGTGGCCAAGAATTTTTTGTTTTTATGTGAGGAAGCTGTGGTGTTTGAAAGTAACAATTCCTAATCAGAGTTCTTGAACTCAGGAAGATTGCATACAGCATATGCAAATAAAAGTCTTTATTAGCTAAAACTAGTTTTTAAAAAATGATTTGTTGGTTGACTTATTAAAAAGGACAAAGCTGGAGCCATTAAAATGGATTTAAGTTTTGGTTTCTTCACTCCATCTTCTCTGGAGACTGCAAGAAAGGGATGAGGGAAGATATGTTTTTGGCCCTCATTTCCCTTGTGTTCTCTCTACCTTCGTGCTTCCTGGGAACATATGAACTACTAATGATCACATTTTATCTCATGTACTAATTGTATCACCAGTAGAAAATTACAAGCCCTGCTTAACTAAAATAGGTTTTTGTAAATCAATTTGTTTTTGAGGTTTTCTGAGTTTTTAATGCCTGATCTTAATTTTTGGTGCATTTTTGTTTGACTAGTTTTGCTTCAAATTCAAAGCACTAATACTTTTTATTAATCTGCTATGAGTTTTTATTTTATTTTGATTTTTGATAACTTAAGTCTTTCAATTAGTTTTGGTATATTTTCAGAAAGTAACATTTATAGAGCAACTTCAACGGGCCAGGCATTGGGGAAATGCGAGCTGCAAATTCTAAATCCTGACTAACTTTTAGAAAATAGTAGGAATTTTAAATGTGAATAAACATAGAAGAAATAAAGTTTGAATGTTTCTAATATTTTCTGAACCACTAGAACACTGAAATCATAGATACTGTAAAACAGCGTGACAACATGATATATGGGAAAGGGCATGGTAGAATGGGGTTAGGAGCTCTGAATCTACTGTATATTGATTAACTACCTCTTCAGGGGGAATTCACTCAAGTTCTTTAAGCCTCTATTTCCTCTACAGTTAAAAAGTTAAAATGGAGGTGGAGCCCATTGACCTGGTCTCCTCAACAGATCAATGGCATCAGCATCACCACCGCCACCACCACCAAGAACAAAAATGGGTGGGGTTGGGGTAGGGAGGGAGGACTAAATATTCTCAAAATTAAAAGAGACTGAATAAAAGGCCAAACAACTACATGATACAAGCAGGTATTGTCTGGGTCCTGATCTGATGAAAGACCTTTCTGAGAAAATCTAGGCAATTAGAATCTGAACTGGGGATGTACCAAGTAATCATTAATTTTGTTAGGTATGTTAGTGGCATTACGGTTGGGTAAGAAAATGTCCATATGTTTTAGAGATGCTTGCTGAAATCTGTAGGAATGGAATGACATGACGGCTGAAGTTTACTTCTAAATAAGACCCCATCCCCCCCCCCCAAAAAAAGGGGTGTGAAAGAGGGCATGGGAAATAGATGAATCAAGTCGGCCTAATCTTGATCATTGTTCGACCTGGTGATAGGTATATGGGGCTCATTATTCTATTTTTTTCTTTTATGTTTATGTTTGAAAGTTTTCATTAAAAAGTAACCATAACATCATGAAATCCTCAAAAAAAAAACAGGAAAAAGAACAAGAAAAGTGGAGTTGTACTAAATTTTTCTAAATTCTTTTCAAAATAGAAAACCCCATCATTCTATTTCAAAGTCTGAACAATGATCACTGTAAAAATATAAAGCAATTTTTGTTTTGATTTTCAAAATCAAATAGTATCTAATTAAGGCTGTGTTCTGATTATTACGTTTCACTGACACCTATTACACAATTAACTGAAAATCAAGTAGAAGCAGACAATTCACATAGAAGAACTTCTGATGAACGTTTGATTTGTCAACAAATCTTTGCTTGATTTGTCAACAGGGAACCCCGACCTTTAGCAGCAGTAGAGTAAGCTTTTCTAAATTGAAAGCTCATCTCAGCTCTTTGAGAGGTTGCATGGAATGACCTTTGCTGTGTGTTCACTCAGATCAATAAATTGCCTTTTTCCTCTCTCTTCACCAAATGGGTTACGTGGCCATTTTCTATCCAGGAATAACCGCTGTCATCCATACTTTTTCCTTGCTGTTTGTGTATTTCTTTTCCCTTCCAAGGTCCTGAAGAGATTCAAATGTTTTCACATCCCACATGTTGAAACTCCAGTTTCTTAGCTGTGATCAGTATAACATCTTTAGCTGCTAAAGAATGATACGTTTGCTTTCTTCATTCCACACTGGATCTCTGTGTTAGAAACTGGAGGATTTGGGAACCTTTTGTATTCTGTGGTGAAGCACTGGGAGGAACTGAGTCAGAGTTAATCTTCAGGCTGTTAATGAACACAACATTGTGAATCAACTCTACTACAGTAAAAGAAAGTTAATATCACACACACACAAATTCAGACTGTTCATTGGCTTTAAAACTCATGTTTGTCAAAAAGAAAAATGGAGTGCGACTTGAGTGCATTTTATATATCCTAGTATATGTGGCCCAGTGTTGATGTTACCTTTTACAGGGGTGGGCTGAACACAAGTTACCTGACAACTTAGGAAAATCAAAGCTTATTAAAACAGTTTTTTATATTATTGGTAGTAAATACAGTATGATTTTGGGAGCTTTAGAATGAAATTGTTGAACTGTTTTATCAAACTGCAAGGAACTTCAAAGAAGTTAGCAATTTCTTAAGTAAAATAGGAAAGAGTCCCCGTAAAGAAAGGCAGCCAGTCCCATTGCAAAAATGTGAGAAATAATAAGTGGAAACCAAGTCAATCTTTAAAAGTTGTTGATAGATTGGAATTTCTACCTGGTCGATGCTCAGCAGGAGAGAAAAATAGAAAGCTCTTTATACTCTTATCAATAAAAATAACACTAACATTCCAATGGAATAATAGGTAAAGGGCATTAACTGAAAAGAAAATTAGAAAAATACAAACAGTTGATATATTTATGAGCAAGGTACAACCTCATTAGCAATCAAGAGGATGCAAATTAAAACATAGAAGTTTTTAAATTTCCAAATTGGCAAGGATAATAGAGGGTGTGGTGACAAAGACAGCAAAGGGTATGGTGAGATGGACAAGCCACTGGAAGCAGTTCAAATTACTTAGCAATTGGAAATATGATCTAGGTTTCTACTTTGAGGAACCTATCCTAAGGAAATAATGAGAAGCTGTAAAAGGTTGTGGTCTATCCATAGGCTTAAATCAGGCAAAAAAATCATACTCAGAGAATATCTAATGACTTGGGAAAATGCTAATGATATAACTAAGACAAGTAGGAGAAAACTATGCTTATTTCCTTGTAATATATAAATATGCACAGAAAAGACCAAGAGAAAATTTCCCCAAATTTATATCTATTTATATCAGAAATAGTAAAATTAAGTGATTTTATCTCCTTTGAAATACTTTTCTCTATTTCCGCTGTATATTTTCATAGTGAATATTGCATTATTTTAATTTTCTTTCTAATAGATTTGTTTGTTTTTATTATAACAGTACCAATTACTTTAAAATTTTTAGGAAATACAACATAAGAATAAAAAGCGTAAATATGGTGAGCTAATGTGTACAGGGTATCTTTTGGAGGTAATGAAAATGTTTTAAAATTGATTGTAGTGATGGCTGTAAAACTCCGTGAATATACTAAAAACCATTGAATTGTACACTCAAATGGGTCAATTATACGGTATGTGACTTTAACCTCAATAAACTTGCTATAAAAACCAAAAAAGTATAAAGATCACCCACATTGCCAAGATTACCACTGACAGCATCTTATTCCATATCTTCCAAACTCATTTCTGTGCATCACACATATCTGTTTAAAAATTAAAAATCAGATCATACCATGCATATCATTTAAAAAGCATTTTTAATTACAACATGTGTAACTTTCTAATCAGAAAGTATAAAGGGACCTAAAGGTGATTAGGACAGCCGAGAGTTCCGAATCCAGCCTTACCTTAAGGAGCTGTGAGACCTTGAGGAATCACATGACTTTTCAGCAATAAACTTTTTCCTTGTAAAAGACAGAGCTGGGACTAGATGAGATTTTGGTCCCTTCCAGTCTTAGACTTCTGTGAATCTATGCTTACTTGAAGGGGGGAACAATAATAGTAGTAAAACTTGTAATTACTTCGTTGTGATAGCAAAGGCTATTTAACAATAGGGCCTAGTATTATTGATATGGTGATAAAGGAAGCAAAGGACAGAAGAGTGCACATGTATAGTTTCATACGTCTACAACGTTTCTGTAAGGAAGCATTAAGAGGGTGGGTGGCTGGGAAAATGGTGATTCTGGAATTTACTTTTTGTTATACAATATATCCTTTTGTATTTGCATAATTTGTATCTTTTTTTTTTAAAACAAAATAATTTTTTTTTTTTTTTTTTTTTTTTTGGTACCGCGGGCCTCTCACTGTTGTGGCCTCTCCCGTTGCGGAGCACAGGCTCCGGACGCGCAGGCTCAGCGGCCATGGCTCACGGGCCCAGCCGCTCCGCGGCATGTGGGATCTTTCCGGACCGGGGCACGAATCCGTGTCCCCTGCATCGGCAGGCGGACTCTCAACCACTGCGCCACCAGGGAAGCCCTAAACAAAATAATTATTAGGGGAAAAATCTTGTTAACAAAGGAGTACAGATGTCTTGGGTGTAATGATAAATGACATCGAGCAAATTGTCACTCACTCCTTTGCTTAAACCCCTTTAATCACTTCCCTGGCTCTGTTCTTGTGAGACCTGCATGAATGGGCTGGGCCACCGCAGTCTTCTCTGGTCACTTCACCATATGCTCCTTTCACTCCAGTCCCACTGGCCTTCTGTTAGTTCCTAGAGAATCTTAAGCTCTTCGTCCCCCAAAATGTCAAACACAGCATCAACAATTGCAGATAATAAGCTTCTTAGTAATTCTAACTTGAGTCGTGGAATTTTGAAACTAAGAGACCTCTGAAATGCAATTCACCCCTCACTTTCCACCTGAGGAGAAGCTAGGCTGAAGCTAGGCTCTGCAATCTGAAGTTACCTGCCTAAGGTCACATAGCTAGTCCTCCGCTATATGTAATTAACCTTACTTAGCAGCTGATCTCTGGAGTTTCATTAAACAAAAGTAGGTTAATAAAGAGGAAGCCTTTGGATTTTAGATATTGGTAGAGTAGGGCTACACTAGGACTTGGAAAATTAATTTGATTTCTTATCCATGAAAATGTCTTCATGATGCCAGTGTTCAGAGGGACCAGTCAGGCAAAGGAATGTTCCTTAAAAACAAAAAGCCACTGTAAGGCTGGATTCTACCAAGAACTACACAGTTATATTCAAAATATATTTGTTTAATTTGAGGAAGGAATTAATTTGGTTGTCCTGAGGGCATTCACCAACAGGGAGTAGCTTTTAAAAATCCACATCTCTACAATGTAGCAAAATTAACCATAGTTAAGCGAATTAGAGACTCAAGCAGCTTCAGAATGTGTGCAAGACCGAGGACAGGGCTGATGGGCATCTAGCCCTCAAGGTTGCAAGGAAATGAGTCACAAAGAGACCGAGATGCAGGCAAAGAATGAGACAAGGCTCTGAGGCCTCTGGGAAATTTTCTTCTGAAAGATATGGACCTACCAGCAGAGCACAAAAATGCCTAATTTGAATTCTATTCTCTAATTCCTAACTCCCGCTTCACACATATAAGTCCATATACATTCCTCACCAGTTAGGTTTGTTCCATGATCGTCAGACCCTTTAAAAATATATGCATTTCTATTTTTATAATGATTATTCTGCTTATGAAAGTAATATAGAAAATTTACAACACACAGACATGTGTAAAGAAGAAAATACGTTAACCCTATCCATGATTCAAAGATAATTACCACACATCTGAAATAATTTCCTTCTAGTCTTTCATCTTTGTGTATATGTGAGTGTGAGGGATTCGTGTGTTTATAAGGGTCATGGAATTGGAATATTATCTTGGTATCCTATTTTTTCAACTTATGCTTTATTGTTGGCATTTCCAAAATTATTAGATGATGGTCATTCTTTTATATAAATCTTTGTGTGATTATTATTTTCATAGAATAAATTCCTGAAATGGGATTAAAGTATCAGGTTATAAATATTTTTAAGGTATTTGATACATATCATTTAATTATCTTCAAGAAACTGCTTTCCAGTTTACACTCTCCACAGCAACTGAATGTCCTTTAAAAGTCAATCTTACCAACAGATAAGATGCTCACTTGCTGGCAGATTGTGTAAAACATTTTATCTCAGTTTTGTTTGCACTACCCTTTTAATTTTTAGAGTAAACTTTTTCCTAATGTTCATATGTAAAATTTATTTTTCCTTGTCTGTTATGACGTCTACCCAACTTTCTATTAAAAGGTCCATTTTGTTGATTGGTAAGTTTTTTTTTAATATATTAAAGATTTTAACCCTTTTGAGTATATGTTGTAAGGAGCTTCACTCCTTGGCTCCCCCCACCCCGTTTTATCTGTTTGCTTGTTCCCTAAGACATTTTAAGGAAAAAAATTTACATAGTCAAGCCAACCAATCTTTTTTATTTCTTCCATAGCTTTTATTTAGAAAGTCCTTTCTGGGAATTCCCTGGCAGTCCAGTGGTTAAGAATTGGCATTTTCACTGCTGTGGGCCTGGATTCGATTCCTGGTCTGGGATCCTGCAAGCCCTGTGGTGGAACCAAAAAAAAAAAGTCCTTTCCTCATCCAAAGGTATCTACCTATATTTGCTTTGAGTTAATTTATAATTTAAAAAATATGTTTAACTCTTTATTCCTTCTGGAAATATTTTCAGGAATGGTGTGAGAAGATGCAATAACAGGATTTTATCCAAGTGCCTCAACATTGTTTAATGAATAATCTTTCCTTTCTGCAATGGTTTTGTAATGCCTCTTTTATCACATGGTTGGCTCATAGCCGCACACTGGTTTGCGTGTAACCCGCTGTGCCAGGAATCACTGGATGAACTTTCCCAAGTGGGAAGTGGCTGTAGCTCCCACAGTTCTTTGAATACGGTGGATGTCCAATAAAGTCTTGTATGAAATGAACAATTAACGAGTCATTCACACACCTGGGAAAGTTTAACTGGAAGATAAACAAGTGTCTGTCCTACCTGGTTAAATGTTTACCTTTTGAGGAAAAGGGTGCCAGTCCTGATAGGATTTTTAGTGACCCTTTCAGGTTATGATTTCCCTTCCACCTCTTACTGTTCTGATCCAGTCATTTCAATCTTTGGAACATAATATTGGTTTCTTATGGGCCTCAGTATTAGGACTAAATTCTAGATCTCAGCGTCTTTTAATTCATCATTCGCCAGGAATAGTTATGATGCAGCTTGGTCAGTATTTCTCACACTTGAGTAATGTATGGACACCTTCAAAAGGAAAAAAATTCCATGGACCTTCAGTGATGCCTTAAATAATTTTTATAAAATTTCATTTAAATAAACTTCATGTTCTTTATAGGTACATAGCAAAAAAAGGGTAGTGGAATCATGGTTGCATGGTAAACATTTATATGATCCAGAATATGCATCATATTAATTACTTTAATATGGTATTGGGCTTCCCTGGTGGCGCAGTGGTTGAGAATCTGCCTGCTAATGCAGGGGACACGGGTTTGAGCCCTGGTCTGGGAAGATCCCACATGCCGTGGAGCAACTAGGCCCGTGAGCCACAACTACTGAGCCTGCGCGTCTGGAGCCTGTGCTCCGCAACAGGAGAGGCCGCGACAGTGAGAGGCCCGCGCACCGCGATGAAGAGTGACCCCCGCTTGCCACAACTAGAGAAAGCCCTCGCACAGAAACGAAGACCCAACACAGTCAAAAATTAAAAAAATAAATAAATAAATTAAAAGAAGGCTCAACATTTAAAAAAAAAATATGGTATTAATTCCTTTTAAAAATATTGTAACTGAAGCAAAAGAACAAATTTCAGAGAACTTGGAGATCCCCTAAGAGTATGTGTCCTAGTTCCAGTCTAACAAAACAGAAATGGGAGAATTGCTTTACCATAAACCACATCCAGCCCTCAAACTGTGTGCTTTTTCTAAGCAGTTTGGATGCCTACCCAGCCTTCAACGCTCAACTTAAATGTGAATGACCCCTCAGCTAGATGTAAACTAATCTCCATATGCCTGTAACCATTACACAACTTTACAACCAAAACTAAATATGAACAAAACTATAAAACCAATGCTTCAAATAACTATTTAATAAGACAGATGATATTGTCTTGCTGAACAAAAACGTCTGCTCGCATTGTCAACATGGTACTGTTGCGTGCTGGGAGCAGGGATTTTTTTTGGTTCTACATGCCCAAATCAACCACTAATCTTTATTTTTCTTCCAGAAACCTCTAGAAATTGAACTGCAGCACATCAATCCATCATGATTCTCATCAACACCAGCTCTCAAACATCCCACCAATATTCTTCTAAAGAATTTGCTTGTAAAAGTTGATATATATAACTAAGCTGAATTTTGCTTTATAGATTTTAATAAGCCATGTTCCTTTATATGATTATGAAAGGAAAACACTCTGGGAGCCAAAAAGAAATGGCTTTAAGATGAGAGAAAATCACTCACTGTAGTTGCTTAGATATTTTAAATGAAATCATTTCTAAAAATTATAATTTATATTCTGTATCACAATCTGCAAAATTTTATGGAATAAATTTCCCCTATTTTATAGGAAAATATTGTACAGGACTCTTAGGTTGCTTAAGACTCTGTTTCCTAATAGTTTTTGAAAGCTGTTGACTTTTAGAAATGAACATGTTGATCTGGGTGTAAAGGAGGAGGATATGCAGAAAACAGAAGAGTTGCCAATTCACAATGCAGCCGGCAATTAATTAACAAGAGTCCTGCTCCTTGAAACATACGATGGAAGAGATCTGGGAATCTGAGAATAACAGAAGATGTATTTCCTCCAAGTTACTTTACTAGTGTGATTTTCCACCAGAGTTAAATCAGTGGGTTAGATGTTGGGGTAAGTCGTGGTTCTCAATGGGCAGTGATTTTGCTTCCTCCCACCTCCCTAGACATTTGGCAATGTCTGGAGACATTTTTGGTTGTCATGACTGTGGAGGGAGTCCTATTTACATGTAATGGATAGAGGTCAAGGATGCTGCAAAACCTCTTACACTGCACAGGACAGCACCCCACAATAATTATCCAACCAAAGATGTCTATAGCACCAAGGTTGAGAAACCCTGGATTAAGGTATCCAAGCCAAAGGTCTGTATTTGGGCTGTATCCTTGGTGGGCCTTGTGTGAAGGGCTGTATCCTTGTGTATCCTCCTGTTTTATACACACACACACACACACACACACACACTATCAATTTATCTACGTTACAAGGCTGCAAGAAGTACCCAGAATCCTCCCAGAGAGTCTCCTGGAATACAACTTAGTTTACACGAGGATTGAGTTAGAGGGTTCTGCATTGAGCCAGCCACACAATAAGACCACTGTGAAGTTAGAGATAAAAGGAACAGTCAAAAGCTTAACGGGATTCATTAGTTCATTTATTGACTTACTCAGCAAACCTTCATTGAGTACTCACATGTGCTACTCTGCTAGGCATGATGATACATGGTGGACACAACCAAACTTGGTTCCTGCCCTCCTGGAGCTTACAGCCTAGAGGATACTACAAAGCAGCTTACCAAGAAGAGGTCAGTAACATGAGAACGCTGTAAATGGACCCGACTGAGGAATATTCCACACAGCAGCTTGAGAAGCTCCCACATGTGTGTAATCTCATTTGAACCGCACAACAAACTTCATGAGACAGGCTATATTCCCTCTTAAAGAGGGTCAAAATGGACCCAAAGTCACACAGTTTGTAAGTGGCAGGGCTGATGCTTCAGCCAAGTGACACTGAGGTACATGCCACATTGTTCTACAGAGCCAGAATACATACAGGCACTCTTGCTGGACTGACCTGTAATTTCCTCTCCTGATTCCCACCAGTCATACAGGTACAAAGCCCTTCCCCTTATGGAAAAATGCCCCCAGCCTTCTACATCTTCTTGCTTGTATAGTACCTGGGGATTCTTTTCTAGGGGTTTCATGTATATTTGCCTTGTGTTTCTAATTAGATTGTAAACTCCTGACCTGCAGGGACCAGATCTTCCATTTTCTTTGCAGCCTTTTGCAGTACTGCAGACAGTCACCCTGTAAATGCCTGCTGCATGAATGAACCTGTAGAGATAAAAATACTTTATGGTATTCCCATTTATTAGCTTCACGCTTTTATTTGGCTTTGTGATAGAACTGTGCATTCTAAACTTCTAGAGGGCAGAGAAAATGGCTTGGTGCTTTCCTTACACTCAGCAGGCACCATGCAAAATTTGATCCTCACATGCCTTTTTGATGCTCTGGATAATATTAGCACACTGGTGTGTTTTGTGTATCTAAGGACCGAGGTTGTCAGCCTCCCTGTGGCGGGGAATGTCCCTTCCTATCCACTGTAAGCTCTCATGGCGCCTAGGACAGGGCCAGATTACCGCAGAACCCCCTCCCCCCGCCCCAAATGCATATTTTTATTACTAAGGAGGCGGACTGCAAAAATGGCAAGCTCTTGCATAACCCCAGACCTTACGAGGAAATGAGCCAAGTGGAAGGGGATCTGAAGACAGGTCAGAAATGGCCTGGATGAGAATCCCGAGGCTTCTCTCCGAGAATCCAGCCTAAGTCTGTCAAGCTGGACTCCAGCCGCACGCCGCCCGAAGTCCCGGGCCCGGGAGGCAGCCCGCCGGCCCGCCGGCCCGCCCGCCCCGCGCGCCCCCGGGAGCTGTCCAGACGGCCCCGCCCGCGCCTACCTGGGCACTCACCCCGCTGCGCAGCCTCTCCACCTCCCACCCTGGCCGCGGGAGCCTGGCTCGGGCCTGCCCCGCCGCCTCCCCGCCTCTGAGGAGCCCCGCGGGCGGCGCGCTCGCAGCCTCCTCCTTGCCGGCCAGACAGCGCCAGGCGCGCCGTGGGCGGCTCGGCCAGGCTCGGCGGGGCTCGGCGGGCTCGCCCCCGGCTAGGCGCCTGCAGGGGGCGCGGGGACTGCCCCGCCCCGCCGCCTTCCCTCTCCCTCCCGGCTCCCTGGATCCGCGCCGGGAGGAAATGATGTGTTGCTGCCTGGTTAATCACAGCTCCAGACACTCATTGGCCGAGCGCTCCGCAGCCACTTCCTTCTCCTCCTCCTCCCGCTCCTCCCGCTCCGGCTCCTGCTCTTTGCAGCCGCCGCCGCCGCCGCAGCCTCCCCCTCGGCGCTGGGGGAACTTTTCTACTCTCCAGTGACCGTCCTCCCCCCCCGCCCCCGCCGCCCCCCGGGCCAGCCCCCACCCGGCCCGCCCGCGGCCGTCTTTCCAGCCCGTGCCGCAGCGCCTCGGGAAGTTTATTCCGCCCGCCCTCCTCCCCTTCCTTCTCCGCCTCCTCTTCACCCCGCCTCCCCTCCCTCCTCCGGCTCTTTCCCCGGGGTGGCTGCCGCTGCCGCCGCCGCTGCCAGGCTGCTCCTCGGCCAGCCGCGCCGGCCCCAGGGCTGGAAAGCCCCCGGCGCCCCGCACCGGCTCGCCGCAGCCGCCCGCCGCAGCCGCCGCCGCTGCCGCTCTGGGCCGGCCGCCGGCCCTCGGCCCCGCGGAGTTCCGGGCTCCCTCGCCGGCTGCACCGCCCCGCCCCGCGCCGCGCCGCGCCGACCTGCAGCGCCCGGCTGGCTCGCACTCCGCCTCCCCCGGCTCGGCCCCCCGCCGCCGCGGGACCAGAGGTTAGTGCAGGTCGTCGGCCGCGTCTGCCGGAACCGGGAGGACCGAGGGAAGAGGGAGCCTAGCGGGAGAAGGGGCAGGAATTGGGGGTGGGAGGGTGGGCGTCTGAGGTGCCTCCCCCTCGCTTTCATTCCTTTCTCCCCCAAGCCGATTCACTCTCGGTGGGGGAAGCCGCCGCGGAACAAAACTGTCTTGCTGTGGGCCTGAACTGCCGGTGGGATGTGGCAGAGGGCAGAGGCGCGGAGTGCGGTGGTCTCTGGTTTGCAGTGTGTGTGTGTGTGTGTGTGTGTGTGTGTGTGTGTGTGTGCGCGCGCGTGTGTGTGTGCGCGCGTGTGTGCATGTAGTGAACTCCTTCAGGGTGCGCGCCTCTGACTTGTAAATCGATCTGACCGCCTGGCCACGGGGCTCACCTTCCTAGCTGAGCTTGGTAGAGAGTAAAGGGATGGGCGAATCACCCCCACCCTCAAAATATCCGTCTCTTCCAAGAGGAATTTTCTGCTGGAAAGACAGCCAATAAACTCTGCTCAACGCCCTCCCTCCCTCCGTTCTTCCTAGCTGCAGTTTCAAAAAGCTTGAAAGCCAGGAATGTGGGATTCATCTTCCGATCCCCAGAAGGCAAATGTGGTTACAGATGTTGCACGGTACTTTGCCAAGTTTAAAACCCTTCCTTCAACACGGTCACCAAAACAGCGAGGCTAGACCCTTGGGTGCGCTGGGGAGAGATGTGGGCCTCTGGGGCTGCCGGACTCCCTAACTTCCGTCGGGTTCTAGACTGCCTCAGCTCTGTCCAGTTTGTGCCACATAAGTCTCCCACTCTCCCCAGACTCCCCTTCTTTTCCCCGGGAGTTTTGAACGCTCCTTGCATGGGAGAGAAACTGTAGAAGAAGCTACTTAGCGAAGAAAACATTCCACTTAGTAGGAAAAGAAAAGTCTTGGTTAAAAAGTTGTGCTTAATGTGGCTTTGGGAGAGAGGTAGCAAAGTAATACAATGGGTTTGTAAATTTTATTGGGCTTTCTTTCTTTTTTGAAGTGTGTGAGGTGGGAGTTCGATGATGATGAGAAAAGGGACTGATCTCATACGTACTTTGTATATTTTTGAAAAGAGGCCCTGGCATTTAGACACGGACTTAACCCAGTGGTTTTAAAGAATCCTGTCCCACAGATGCAGACTGCTCTGACAGCCCAAGGAAAGGCGGTGGCAAAAAATAGACACCACCTCCCTTTTCCCCCCAAAAAATTCTTCCTGGAAAGGTGGTGGTAAGAAATTTCAAGAGCTGGGCTGATCCAAGTGGCGAGCCTTAAATGGAAACACTATAGTATGTCCTGGCACTTGTCTCTGGAGGTGGGTGGCTGGCAGGGGGCCCGGGCTCGGGCAGCCAGCAGACACTAGACTTGTGCTGACCTCAGACACTGGCCTCACCACCCAGTTTTACAGTGTGCTTGAGTATGAATTATGGATCTGCACCATGTCACTGATGGGGACACAGGGGTTGGGAGGTTATCTTAGGCCTGGTCAGGACTTGGATCACCTGGCTTCTAAGACCAAGTCTCCTTTCTTGTGATTCAGTTGTTTTTGTTTTCTGTCCTGGGATTAAAAAAAAAGTCTTTTGAGGCTGAGATGTGTAGGCCTTAGACTGATTGCATTGTGTGTTGGATAATCGCATTTCTACCGTCACCCCTTCTGAAAATACTCAAAGGTGGTGAATGATGTTGCAATAAATTCTGCATAGATGGCAAAAAAAAATCAAGGGCTGGGATGGGTTCATTCTCTCCTTTTCTAGAAGTATGGGTAAGTTTTACTTGAAATGGAGAGAGTGGTTTTAAATAAAACTTGATATAGGTAGTAGTTTTACAACTTTCGTACCTTGGAAGAGAGTGATCATTTGAATCCGAATAAGTTTCTTGTTACCTCTAAGTAATTTAAAAGGATACTAAGGATGCAGAGTAAAGATGGAGGAGAATGCCATATTCAGGAATGTGGCGAATTAATTTCAGAAGTGAGGAACTTAATTCCGTTAATAGTACTGTAATGTTTTGTTTCCAAAGCAGTGATTTACCAAATTTTGTGCATTTGTCGTCAGAACGGATAATAGTGATTGAATCAGTAAATAGAGACTATGCCTCTATCTTACCCTAGATTGCACAGAACTAGTCCCGTGATGATCGTGATAGGCTTCTAGGTAAGGTTGGATTGAGTAGTCCAGCTTTCTGGGGGAGGGAGGGATGGGGTAGAAATGGATTTGAAAAATGATCCTGCTATTCAAGGTCACGAGGTGAAGATGGAATCGATGAGTAAATAGTGTACTTTAGGCAAACAGGAGCTGGGACTGGAACCTCTCCTCTGTGCTTGCTCTGCTGTTGGATCCCTGACTCTTGATTTATTTTTACATGTTAGAAATTAGGGAGAAGTAAACTACTGATGGTGGGACAATCCTCTGATATGTTTTGAGTGAATTTAATGAGAGATACGTTGATTTGGGGAGGAGGTGGACTGGATACAACATGCCAGGCACTGTGCTCAGCTCTTTACACGCACTTTTTCATTATATTTTCACAACAACCATATGGTTTATTATCATTTCATTCCTTTACAACAAGAAATAGAGGCTTGGCAAAATTAAGTTGCCCTAAGCTGTAGAGCTAGTCAGTGGTGGAGTGGGGAATTTGAACCAGGAGTTTGTGGGACTGTGGAACCCATGTTCTCGGCCATTCTTGCCAGTGTTTGCCAAAGGTCATTCGTTTGTACACTGTCTTCATGAGTTTACCATAGATAAGTCTGTCTCAGTCTATTAATTAGTTAGTATTTGTCTTTAAAGCAACGATTCACCTTAAAAAAAAAACCCTTAAAGACATCATCTTTTAAGAAGAAACAATATAACACTGCTGTATTTGGAAAGCCAACTCACTGGTTATGATTAGGAAATAATCCTAAAGATACATTCATACTTTTTCTTAAAAAATTATTTATTTAGTTCGTTATTTTTGGCTGCGTTGGGTCTTTGTTGCTGCACGCGGGCTTTCTTTTTTCTAGTTGCGGCGAGTGGGGGCTACTCTTCCTTGCCGTGCGCAGGCCTCTCATTGCGGTGGCTTCTCTTGTTGCGGAGCACGGGCTCTAGGCGCGCGGGCTTCATTAGTTGTGGCGTGCAGGCTCAGTAGTTGTGGCTCGCGGGCTCTAGATTGCAGGCTCGGTAGTTGTGGTGCATGGGCTTAGTTGCTTCGCGGCACGTGGGATCTTCCCGGACCAGGGCTCGAACCCGTGTCTCCTGCGTTAGCAGGTGGATTCTTAACCACTGCGCCACCAGGGAAGCCCAATGCATTCGTACTTAGATTGAAACCCAAGTTCAGGACAATGAATTCCGTGTGTGTGTGTGTGTGTGTGTGTGTGTGTGTGTGTTGCGGGGACCTGGGGATTTGGGTGGGGTGGGGGAGGTAGGTAGATGATACAGTATTGGGTGATATTCTGGTTTTTGGATTAAGTGATGTGTTCATGGGTGCTGATTTTATTTTTAGACTTTATAACCTACATACACGATGCATACTTTTTTATAAAAAGATAAAGGAAATTAAACACATAACCATTAACATAATGATTACTTGGGGAGTATGTCACTGCACTACGTAGACTTAGCTTGGTGCCCGTGTGAAGTAGGCACGCAAGAACTGTTGGCTGATTGACAAGACCGCAGGTGATAATTTTAAAGTAAGCTGATTGTTGTCATACCTGAATAAGATTGCGGTATGTCTCCCCTGCCCCCTACCCATTTTCTCCTGCTTCCACTCTCATTTCCAATATCGTGACTAGAATAATAGCATGGACTGTTGCATGGTCTCTCCTGACTGCGGTTATGGGAGACATGGGCTGGGCTGAAGCTGGCATTTCTCAGCATCACCTTGTCTTATATATCTAGTGCTCAGGATGGGGCAAAGAACGCTGTCATGAAGTGTTAAAACGCTTTCGGTTTTACCCAGTGTAAGTGTGACCGTTCAGACTGGGAAGCCGCTATTTACGATAAAGCAGTGCCTGGCTAAAACGTTCGCGGCATTAAACTGGCGAGGCTCTGAAATGAAACCATCAGAGATTTTAATTGGAGTCCACATAGTCTCCTGTTTTATTTTCCCAAGCAAATATTGGGCACTGCGGCTTTATTCCTGGAAATGAGGATTTGAATTGGGTTTCCTGGTACAAAATGCTTTCTTTGATCTCTTGGAGTGAAAACTTTGTGTTTCTTTCTGTGGCCAACTCCAGCTCTTAAAAGAACCAAATGGAATACTTACCTCTTCTTTTTTACTACTTGGCCGTAGACTGCTCTTGCTTGCCATGCTAGTTTAAGAATCAGAAATTACAAACCAGGATTTGTCTATTGGGACAAATAGAGACCCAAATTAAAGACCCCTTGTGAAAGAGCTTCGTCAAGAGTTGGTGTGGTCGGCACATCACAGCCTTTGGTTCAGATAGAAGGTAGTTTTACTTGAACTTATGCTCTCAAAATTAATAGGAGACCCAGCAGCTTCCTTTTTGAAGTTGAAACAAATATTTCCCCCTACCCCCAGTATTCAAACCGACTGCACAGTTGAATAATATTCTTGTGCTCTTGTATGTGTTTCTGGAAATCTGAGCTTGTTTATATGTCTAAAAGACTCTCCTGTGATCCAGGAGAGCTTTTTTCTCCGGAGCCACCGCCACTCAGTTGTTTGATTTTTGGGTTTCAGTCTTTGACCAACATTCCACTTTGCCCATTGGAATTGCTTCATTGTTTGCTCTGGGTATTTGACCTTTATTTCTGTGACTGGGAAAGTGACTTTACATTTTAGCCTTTCCAAATTTTGTGGAGGGTCATGCAGCAGGTGAAGTTTGTTTTTGGAGGATGGGCTAGGTCAGAGGGTCCGATTTAGCACAGGTGCCCTGATGGATTTGCAGGAGTTCAGCTCTCTCATCATAAGGCTAAACCTTGGCTGCCCTATCCCTCTTTCTCCCACTTTTGAGGACAGTCAGATCCTTCAGGGCTCAGAATGGTTGGTCACTGCAAGCAAGAATGCTTCCTGGATTTTGCCTTTTGACATTCTTTTAGGGTTTGGTCATCTTCACTACTCATTCTGGGACTTGATTGATCTCTTTGAGGGCAAGGACTTCAAGTTATTCATTCCTCCATTTTTAAAGTTCTGCACAATTCTTTTCTCTTCACCAATTTAAACTTCTCAAATTCTCTTACTGGGCTCCTTGAGGGCAAGGACTGTGTCGTATTCGTCTTCCGTGTATCTGTTGCACCTAATATAATACCTGGCCCGGACCACACAGTCAGTAAATTGTTTTTTAATTGCTGAGAGAATGATTGGATGGTTGCACGTGAAAGGAGCAAAGGAAGCCAGTACTGTAGACAGTCAGGGAGGTGGTCGCAAGAGAAGATGATGCCAGACACAAGTCCTTAAGTGTGTTTGGGAACCAGGGACAAAAGACACTCTAGGTTGAACGAACTGTTTGTTTTTTTTTTTTTTTTTTTTTAGCGGTGTGCGGGCCTCTCACTGTTGTGGCCTCTCCCGTTGCGGAGCACAGGCTCCGGACACGCAGGCTCAGCGGCCATGGCTCACGGGACCAGCCGCTCCGCGGCATGTGGGATCTTCCCGGACCGGGGCACGAACCCGTGTCCCCTGCATCGGCAGGCGGACTCTCAACCACTACGCCACCAGGGAAGCCCTGGTTCCTTTTTTTGATTGTTTTTGGAGTTCAGGATGCCACCTCTTTTTTTGGGGAAAAATATCTCAACTAATTTTTCCTAGCCTGCAGAGCCAGGACTCCTGCAGTACCATGTGTGTGGCTGGGACTCAAACACTGGTGAATTGACTCCTCGACACTAACTTTCTCCTGTTGCATATGTTCTCAAACAGTTGACAGTGAAAATAGTGTGGTAGACAGTGCTGATGTGAGAGGTGGATGACCTCTTGGGAAAATGGACAGAATCCAAAGTAAAGTCCTCTTTCGGTAGGTTTTTAAGGGCTGATTTGAGTGGGTGTCCCACGTAGACCTTTTCCACTCGAACGTGTGACAGCTGGGTGCCTTGCTCATCTATGAAAGCCGGATGGGCCTTTGTGGCTACCATACAGCATGGATGCCATTGAAAATAAGATTGCTCTAGTTTTTGTTTCTTTTTTAGGCATTTATGGAAGAATTATTGACTGAACTAAAAAATAACCTTGAGTTTGAAGAGAAATGTGCAGAGGGGATAAAGGAAGGTAGGGGTAATCTCAGACAAAGCTAGATATTAGATGTGGGATGATACTTGGCGTTTGGAGAGCAGGTACTGAGAAAAATGTGCCGTAAAAAGAACTTGAGGAAAAGCATTTCTGGTCTAGAGGGGATAGGTTGAGGAGCTATTTTAAACCAAGTTCTGAATCTTCACTTTTGTTGTGATTGATAAGTGGTGTTACACTCTGGGTGAAAATCCAGTGTGCTTGTTCACTCTCCTTAAGTGATAGTTCAGTGCTTATAAGCAAATAACCACCAAGAGAGCCAGAGCTTTTGGACTTGTAACTTGAGGTCAGGGACTGACAAGAGAGAGAAATATATGGAGGGACAACCAGTAGCAAGAAAAAGTGTAGGTGGTTTTCTAGAGTGACTCTCACCTTCCTCTATGGGAATAGGAAAGTGGTAAGGGAAAAGTGTGCCGAATGATACATATATATATATATATATTTTGCGGTGTGTGGGCCTCTCACTGTTGTGGCCTCTCCCGTTGCGGAGCACAGGCTCCGGATGTGCAGGCTCAGCGGCCATGGCTCACGGGCCCAGCCGCTCCGCGGCATGTGGGATCTTCCCGGACCGGAGCACGAACCCGTGTCCCCTGCATCGGCAGGCGGACTCTCAACCACTGCGCCACCAGGGAAGCCCCAAATGATATTTTTTATAGGCTTTTTTGAGCTTGAAGAACTGAACTATTGTGCACAACAGGTGGCAAGAACAAACATTCTCCTATTTTATGAGTGTGGCATAGTAAAAAATGGAAAATCTTAGTCCCCAGAGATTATATAAACGCAAACGTTCTATTTGAGTATTTTAAAAACATTTTTGACTCTCAGCAGTTGAGTTTATATCATGACTGAGTGCACATACACACATACGCATGCATATTAAAGATAAAGCTGGATTACACATTTTACAAAACACTATTGCAATGCTTTCTAATTTCTGTTCAATTTTTGTTACAAAAAATTCTGGTCTCTATCTACCAAATTGATTTCACAACTTGCTAATGGGTTGTAAGCAGCTGTTTAGAAAAACGTATTCTAGGTATTGTGAAAATCAGCCTTAATTTGTTTATTCTAATCTGGGTGGGAATTCTGGTTTTCTTCTTGTATGAGTCTCAGTCACTTTGCAGATGGTCCGTGCCCCTCTGCTGCTCCCCCATCATCCCCCCAATCCTGGTGTTCTTCTCTCTGTGTAGGGGTCTTTGCTTGTTTCTCCAAATCAGATTAAAGTGACTAATATGTGTTTTGGACCAGCTTCAAGCGTGCATCATTATCTTGATCCCAATCAGCATCGAAGTTGGGACTAATTAATTTAAACTGGTGGCAGGAGCCACTTAGCTCCCTGTTTATTTAGATTATGTTTGAATGGGAGGATGACTTTTCACATAATATGGGGACAGCAGGAGTGCCTATGCAGAGAGAGAGAGAGAGAGAGAGAGAGAGAGATGGGGAAGATACCCCTGTACACTTATTGTTCAGAAACGCAACACGTGGTTAGTAGGGTACAGCTCTTTGCATTCAACGATGTAAGTAAGAGCACAGTCCCATGGCGGCGACCATCACTGTTGTCATTGTCCTTATCATTAACATTTCCCTGCCCTGCTGCTGCTTCTGCTTCATCTTTTCCCCCTCTTTGTCCTTCATTTATTAAGCATTTGTCAAGTTCAGTAAAACCAAGTTGATCTTAAGGTGCACTTGAGTAAGGGGTTGAAGAATCACGCATGTAACTATAAAGGGCAGAACTCTGAGTATCCTGGTCACAAGATACAGGGGGATAAGGATCAGCCAACACCTTTGAGGAAGTAGCTGTTTGGCTGGCCTTGGAAAGAGGTACCATTTTGGTGTTATCATTTGGAGAGGTATCTATATGTGTGTAGACTGTGGAATAGGCAACATTCCAAAACCAGGGAATGGGGCAAGTAAATACAAGATAGTTGGCTTTTGTTTGAGTCAAGTTGTAAAAAATAGAGTTGTACATATATTTTTTAAAATAAATTTATTTATTTATTTTATTTTTGGCTGTGTTGGGTCTTCGTTGCTGAGCACAGGTTTTCTCTAGTTGTGGTGAGCGGGGGGCTACTCTTCGTTGTGGTGCGTGGGCTTTTCATTGCGGTGGCTTCTCTTGTTGCGGAGCACGGGCTCTAGGTGCGCGGGCTTCAGGAGTTGTGGCATGCAGGCTCAGTAGTTGTGGCTCCTGCTTTAGAGCACAGGCTCAGTAGTTGTGGTGCACGGGCTTAGTTGCTCCACAGCATGTGGGATCTTCCCGGACCAGGGCTTGAACCTGTGTCGCCTGCATTGGCAGGCGGACTCCTAACCACTGTGCCACCAGGGAAGTCCCAGAGTTGTACATATTTTTAATCACCAGAATCAGACTCAGTGCCTTGAGGTGTAGCTTCTTGAAGAGGCATTAAGACCTGAGACATCGCAAAGGAACAGCAGATTCATGTCTCTGAGTTTGCACTAATTTCCAGGCCAAAGTGTCCTGAGCAGAATGGCCAGTGCTGTTTAAATGGTTACATTGCATACCCTGTCTCACTTTTATTTATTTTTATTTTTTGCCAAGCATATATGGTAATTCCTGGAAGTTATAAAAGTTAAAAGCTCTTTGTGATGTGATTGGCGTACCTTAAGGTGAGAGCACTTTAGAAGAAAACTTAGGGAGATTCAGAGCCAAATTATGGTTTCCTTTGAATGTCAGACTAGAGGTTTTAGACTTGATTTTTAAAGAGCAGCAATAAGATAATAATACCTGTGAAGGAGGACCTGATCAGGCCCCTACTTGCATTCTCTCATTTAAGGCTCATACAACTCTGTGAGATACTTCATCTTATTATCCCCATTCTACAGCAGGAGAGACTGAGACTCAGAGGGGTGATGGAGGATGTCTAAGGTCCCACGCCTGAGCTTTAACCCATCCCCAAGTCACCATGCTTTATAGCAGAGGTTGAAAACTAGATGGCCCGTGGGCTGAATACACCTCAGAGTTGTGTCCTGTTTGATACTGCATTCAAAACATTTTTTTAAATGGTTGCCAACATTTAAATATGGGGAAATTTCCCACAAAAAGTCCAAATTTCCACCTACTCCTGTAAAATTGAAAGCTCTGGCAGCAGCAGGCCCATATTCCTGCAGGAAACCTGTGATTGTGATTGTGTCTGTCTGAGGGGACGTGTGTGCTGTGTTTACCACAGTCCTGGCTCATCCTGTTTTCCTCTGGGTACTGAGGCCCAGCATCAGTTGCTGTTTATTCTTTATTTCTTTAGACTCCTAGCCTGCCTGCCTCACTACTGTGTGCTAACTGCATTGTCCCTTATAGGCGTATGAGTGTGAGACCCCTGTTATATAGCCTTCCGTTGGCAACTAATGATTAGTTTAGTGGTGAAGGTAGATGGCCAGCACCTAAGAGGAAATGAAAGTAGGTAGAATTGGGTTTTGGGCTGGAGAAGCTGTAGAGTGAATGAATCATTTTTTGTGAAGAGAGGGAGGGACGGGTGGTGGACAAACGTATCTGACTTTTGGAACCTGGGTGACTAGGAGAATGGTGTTGATCTTAAAAGAAAGCAGAAGGTTGGTAAGAGGGGCTGGTTTGAGATGGGGCATGGCACTAGCATTGAGGTTCTGGTGGGACACAGACATAGAAGAGGGCTTAGCTGAGTCTAGTGAGTTGACAGGAGCCCTGTCAAATACGATACTGGAACCCTGGAGATAAGGGCTTGGAGCTGTGGAAGAGGATGGAAATGCCTTTTGGAAATGGGAAGAAGTGGGCTAAGGTCTGAATGATAAAATGAACCAGGTACAAACAGTTCAAAGTCTCTTATTGACTTTTTTGGGTCAAGTTCCCTGTCTTGCAAATAAACCAAATGTTTATCCCGACAAAGGAGTACAATAACAATCTTCAACTTTTAAACTTGGGAACTAATGAACATCTGCTCATAGAATCAAAGGCAGATATGCTTTTTGATGAGTGACACCTGTAACTTATGTTTATGCCTATTTTGCTAAGCCTTATTTAGGTGAAAAGGATTCAAGCAATGACTTTTTCTTTTCTTTTCTTTTTGGTACACAGGTGATAGAAAATGTTCCTGAGATGGGGGGAAAATGTCAGAGAATGGTTCAGTTTAGAATGGAATGTCCTTTTTAAATTCAGATGAGGTGTTTTTTTTTTTTTTTTCCTTCTCTTGGCTTGTTTGTTTAGGATTCCCTCCAACTCATTGTTACTTAATCAGTTTAGGTCCACCTCAGCTACTCTCCTTCTCCCCTGGTTCCCTTTTAATCCCTAAGGGTCTTATTGTTTTAGGACATTCTAAGCACTGGTGGAGTGAATCTTTTTCAGATGTGCATATTGAACATGGAAATCTTCCAGGAGGGCGTTTCTTTTGTTCTCATAAAGACTTTTATCTTGGACATTTCAGTCTCCTTTTTGGGCCATCTTACTCTTAAAAATTTTTTTTTTCAAATTGGTGTTTTTATTTCTAATACACACATAGCTTTATTTCATTACATATATATGTTAATATGGGTTCTTATAAGTTTTTTCTTAAAAATCATATATATATATATATATATATATTTTGTGGTACGTGGGCCTCTCACTGTTGTGGCCTCTCCTGTTGCAGAGCACAGGCTCCGGATGCGCAGGCTCAGTGGCCATGGCTCACGGGTCCAGCCGCTCCGTGGCATGTGGGATCTTCCCGGACCAGGGCACGAACCCATGTCCCCTGCATCGGCAGGCGGACTCTCAACCACTGCGCCACCAGGGAAACCCCATATATTTTTATTCATTAAAATATTTTCTGTTCTAGAAACGAAATTCATGTTATGTTACATGTGCTCAAGGCAAGACTTGAAGTATAGGAAGGGTATATAGTGAAAGGTAACTTTTGTCCACCAGCCTTCTACTTTACCTTCCTGGAGAAAAACCATGATTAAAACTAATTGTGTATCCTTCCAGTGATAGCTTTTACATTTACAATACTAATGTGTTTTTCCTATACGTTGTATCATAATGTGCACATTTCAATTCTATACCTGACTTTTTAAATTTAATTTATTTTGGAAATGTTTTGCTATCACTACCGTGGAGTTTTGTCATTCTTTTGAAAGGTATTTCGTTTTGTGGATGTATCATAATGTATTCAGCTAGTCTTTCGCTTGTTATTTTAGGTAACATTATGTGTTACAATGTTTCAGTGACTGTCTTTACATTTACTACTATATCTACATATTGATTTAGATATAGAGTATATGTAGATGCATCTGTCTTTCCGTCTATCTCCTGTATATCTGGGGGTAAATATCTAGGATTGGAATTGCTGAATTAAAGGATATTTACATTTGAAATTACGGTATAGGTTGTATTATGAATTGGATATTGGGTTGTGTCAGTGAAGCAAAATGGCATGGTGGAAATGAGGAAGTAACCCATAAGACTCAAGCACTAGTCTGTCCTCTGGTGTAAACCAATTTTGTGGCCCAAGAAAGTCACTTTATCAACCTTTCTCTTTGTGGTACTTTTCTTTCCTCATCTGTGCAGAAAGGCATAGACTCAGCTCTTTCTAAAGTTTGATAATTTGTTGATTCTCTCAGTCTTCCTCCGTTTTGGTCCTTCCAGTAAGTGGAGCTCGATGATTTTTTTTTTTTCCTGTGTAAGTTTGAGTCTATGAAGAACCCTGGGCTTTGGGAGCCTTGCTAACCACAGCTTTACTTTGATTGTTTTAAAGCACTGGGTCTGGTTTGTGCTTTATGTTAAAAGCAGAGCTTATATGGTTGGTTGTCTCTCTCTCTCTCTTTTTCTTTCTTTTCTTTTTTTTAAATACGGTGAGTGGTAAGTAGGCATTAGCGACCAAGAAACCCATATAGTCAGCTTTCTATTATTGATCAAGAATAGAGGCAATGGATTTTTAGACTTAGGGAAAAATATTTTATTTTTATAATAGCTTTCTTAAAAAAGCAATAGGCCTATAATAGACAGTCTTTAAGAAACAGCAACATTTTATTTATGACTTTGGAACAGACCAGAGCAGACTGCTTTAGCTCTTTCAAAGTATTTTATAATATGAAGAAGGTAAAATAGAGGATTATTTAATATTTTAAGGTATTTAACTGGTATAGGTTAATAAGATGATTGGATTTCCTGGTGGTTACCAAATTAGATGTATTTAAAAATTCAAAACCAAGTAAATAAAATGTAATATAAAATTCATGTTTATTCCCTGTACTGCATTTTTTCTTTGGAATTGGTTCCCCTAAAATTAAGCAACATGCTTGGATTTTTTCATTTGAAAGACTTGGAAATTTTGGGCTGCTAATATAAATGTAATTTTTCTGGAAAAGATTTTGAGCCCTTGGTTACTCATCAAAAAAAAAAAAAAGCACTACAGCTCTTTAAGTATACAAATTTATTCAAGTCTCTGTAGAGTAGCGAAAAAGAAAAAAATGGAAATGACTTAAATGTTCTACAATAACCTGTAAAGGTTAAGTATGTATACCCAAAGACTGTGTGTGTGTGTGTGTGTGTGTGTGTGTGTGTATGTACACTGTTAGTATATCTGTGGGGTAAATATTGAGAACAGGGACTATGTCTATCTATTACTCCCTGTGTGTGTATCCTGTCCCTAGTTTACTGCCTTATCCATTGTAGGCACAAAGAAAATTTTGGAATGAGTAGAATGACCATGGAGGTTATATAAAACAACATTAAGTAGAAAAAGCAGGACACTAAAACAGTATAATTCCATATACATAAATTATGTACAATTCCATAAACATAAACCACAGTACAATTCAGGTTTGTAGTTATATACTATATGGATATAGAGAAAAAAAGACTAGTATTTTTTTCTCTATATCCATATAGTATATAACTACTATACTATTATTATTATTATTATTTCTGGGCTGTGCGGGTCATGCATAATTTTGAAGAGAAAATCTTTAAATACAAAGAGGTGAAGTAAATATTGGAAGATTTTTGTCACCTTGATAATATATTTTACCCTTTCAGCATTAAAGGTGGTCACCTTACCTAAAATGATGTATTACAATACTGTGGGCTTTTCTCCTCTTGAGTAAAATGTACTTTATCTCAGTAGTGTGACAGGTTTTATATCTACTTTAGAATTAAATTATGTTCTGAGAGTTGGACTTTCAAGAAACCGGTTTTAATTTCACATCAGTTGAAGGTAAAGGGCAGTGAAAGTATATTAGATCTGGTACAAGTGTCTAATTATAATTATTGACACATTTTCGAATGCTCTCTTTCTTAAGTGTGATACATTACCCGTGATTTTGACAGCTGTGACTACATTAAACCTGCTCGAGTACTCTTCACAAAGGTTTGTTTAAACTTAGAATTGTCAGAAGGATTCTCTGTAAAGTAGATGAACGCAGATTTAGAGGTCAACGGTGTTGCATTTTCCACTGTGCCTGGTGATTTTAGTCTGTTAAATGTTAATCAGAAGATCATCTGGGTTTCGTTTTCACTTTGAGAAAATTGGGAATTTTATTGTTTTGTATCCTATAAAAAAATAGGCGATGATAGTCCTTTGTGGTTTGACTCTGTGCAATGATAGCATAAAAATTCTGCTTGTTTCTCTTGCTGGAGATCCTCAACCACAAAACTCCAAGCTGAAAATTGGATTCTGTGTAATAACCTCATTTTCTAAAAGTCTTCCCTAGACCAAGTTCATGCATTTCTTTTGTGTAGCCACTCCTTCCTTCTGTATAGATTTGTTGACTAGCTACCGTGTGCTAGGCCCTGGGAATATAAAGACAGAAAGGCTGTGAGAGAGCTCCGTTTGGGAGAGACAGAAAAATAGTCAAGCTACACCAGCGTGAAGCACCAGAATGGAGCTGTAAACATAAAGTTGGAATGTGCAGTTCTGTTTGAGAGGGCAGCAAGGTCGTCATCTCAGGATAATGATGTTCTCAAGCATCTTGAGGGATGAGTAGGAAGGCATCGGGTGGGAAAAGGGCCTTCGAGGCACAGAGGCTTGTAGGGAAGATAGCATCCTTTAGAACTGAGTGTGACCAGAGCCATGCTACTTAAATGTGGTCCTTGGATCAGCAGTAATGGCATCATTTGGGAGTTAGCCTCACTAGAAATGCAGAGTCTTAGGCCCACCCCAGTACTACTGAATCAGAATCAGCACTGCAACACTATCTCCAAGTGATTTGGGTGCTTCTAAAAATTTGAAAAACATTAGAACACAGGAAGGGAAAAGATGGGAGAGCTGGGAAAGTAGACCACTGCCAAGGAGTTTGGCCTTTTTTTTTTTTTTTAAGCATGAACTTGATAATGAGGAAGTGACATTATCAGATTCACTTTTTCCCAGAATTGCCTGGAAGTTCAAGTGAGGCAACATTTAACAAAAAGTTTCTTGAAACCTCAATCGTATAGTGCTCCACAAAAAAGGTCCTCATATGAGCTTGAGAAATGCAGGATATGTCCTTCTCTCAGACACTGTAAATGACCAGAGTGCACTGGAAGTTCCGAGAAGCTGGCGTTGAGGAAAACCATTAATTTAATCATCTATCCTGGGATATCCCTGGGGTCTTTCAAGTTTATTCCACAGTGGAACCCTTTATAGCCACACAGCTGTTCACACCCCAGGGAGAGTGGATGGTATTTTGCTGAACATGTTTTGGGAAATGCTAGCACTCATTCCCCAAACTTCAGAGGCTGCTTCATCTGAGTAGCGTGACCAACTCTCCTAGTTTGCCTGGGACAGAGAGCTATCCTAGGATTTTCAGTGCTGGAATCCTGGGCAAACAAGGGTGCCCTTGGGCACCCTTCCTATTTGTTTACCATACCTTTGACTAATCACTTCATTTTTCTTTAAATGGGCACAGCCTTTTTCCATAAATACCTGTTTCAGGTTCATTCTAATGGAGTCATTCCCAAATTCGTCTGCACATTGGAAGCATGTGGGAATTTCCAAACCTGATGCCCATCCCCCTGCCCAGGGGGATTTAATTGGTCTGGGATGTATTTTTAAAGGTCCCCAGGTTCTTCCAATGTGTATGAAAGTCTGTTCAAAGCAACTGTCCTTGTGGAAATGTCTCGATGTGCACCTTAAGAATTTATTTTAATATGTAATAGGAAAAACATTAACCATTGGAAAGAAAAATAAATTAAGAACCATGGAGCATCATGTTGGGGAACCACCAGTAGAACATGTCCCACACTTCGGGGACACTCATGTGGAGGCAGGGGAACAGCAGTCTGGTCAAGAAACAGTGACAAATGTGGCTGGAGAGGACAGTAGAGATTTCAGGGCTGTTGAGGGAGTTGAGCTGACTGATCTGCTCTTTGCGGTGAGGTAGAAGGAGGAGAATCTCAGCTTGCAGCGGGGGTGGGCAGCGATCACAGAACAGAATAGGGAGGCGCAGGGGATTCTATAAGGGGACAGGTTCAATTTGATAAGTCCTGCTTGAGCGGCTCTGGGACATCCAGGGGGAGCTGTCAGAAGAAAAGTGGTCATAGCTCGGGAGAAAGGGCTGGGCTGGAGACCACTGAGAGCTTCTCCAGGTCCGGGCATGAAGTTCAAGGTGGGGATCAACCTGCCTGGGGAGAAGGGCTGAGGGGGTGATCTGCCCCGGGGTCCATGGGGTGAGTGCAGGGAGAAGGGCCGAGTCTGGGAACTGGGGGAGCGGGAGGGACGTCAAGGGGAGTGTCTTCTTCATCCACCTGGAGGAAGGGGAGGTTCTGTTCTCCCAGGGAGTCTTGTGACCCAAACGGATAAGGGTTCTCCAGGGCAGTTTGTCTTGGTAATCTAGGGTGGCATTAGTCCTGTTTGTGTAAGTTTAGCATGAGGGAAGAAATGAGATTAGAGTGGGTTGAGAGGGAGAAGACTTGCTAGAACAAATGACTCTAGAAGTTCTAACTGCAGAAAAAGCCTGGCATAGCATGGGGCCTTAGGGAGTAAATCTGGGTTTGTTTGGGGAGTAGCCATCTTTGTGGTTACTCATGGATGTGACTTCAACAAGGAATAACGATTACAAGGAATATTCAGATATTCACAGGAAAATTGCCAGAACTCTCCGGAGCCCCATGAAACTGCTTTAGTTTCAAGTCATAGCCGTAAACCTTTTCTCCCCTCCTTTTCTTATTATTCCCTGGACACAACAATATCAAGTTCTGAATTTATATGTTTATAAATGTTACTGACTTTTTTTTATGGTTGATGATAAGGCAGCATATGATGAAGTATTCAACCTTCGTTCCTACGTAGCTCACATTTCTGGAGGGCTTTGCAGTTTACCAAAACACCACCACATCTTATGTGAGCCTCTAAATAACCTTTGCACAGAAGGCAGGGCCAAGATTAGTATTTTTCCATTTTACAGGAAAAAGAAAGAGAAAACCCTGAAGTTTAAATGTATTGAAGAGAACTTGCCCAAGATTAAAGACTTGGTGAGGGATCAGTCAGTGACGGATGCTGTATGGAATCCTGGTCTCCTGGTGCAATACTTCTTCCATTATATTTGGAGAGGGATGGGAGTGGAGAGTGTGTCTTCTTTTTTTTTTTTCCAACTAGTTTGTAAATTCCTTGAGGACAGAGACCTTATGTTCACTGTTGAGTTGTTTACTGACTCTTCCACTCACTGCTTTGTAGGGACCTTGGGAGGCGGTGGTGGACACGAGCGCCCATTGGTCCAAGCGTCCACTCTCAAGGGCCTTCACATTGGTCTTGACATTACTTTTGAATGATAGAGCCCCAGAAATATACCGACAGGATTGAGAGGAGGCATCCTGGATCATACAGCTTTGGACTTGTGTCTCATTACTGGACCGTGTAATTATCTTGAGACCAGCCCAGTAATATTGCCTGGCATGTTTTGTAAATATTTAAAACATACACAGTTTTTGTCACTCTGTCTTGACATTTCTTTACATAATACCAGAAGTCATCACAGTGGAAGAGGCCCAAACCTCTGTGGACTTCAGAGGGGCCCTCCTTTATGTATGAGATGCTCTGATGAGCTGAGTGGAGGGACGCGGGGATGAATCAGCTCCTCTCACAAAGCTCACAGCTTTGTTGAAAGCTGATCTTGTTTGGTAGCCCTTACAGGGCACACAGTGGGCCCTCAATAAATACTTGTTATTTTGAATCAAGGGAGCTGTTATTTTGTGTTATGCATTCTCTACTGTATCACAATGGACCACTGTCAATTTTTTTTTTTTTTTATGATCTTTTCCATGAATCATTAAAGATCTGGTATTAGGATTTGGCGAAGGGGAATGATGAAAGAGAGTAAAGAAATAAAATCAGCAAGCTTTAGGACAAGAGAGGAGAGGCTTTGAGTGAGTGGTGAAAGTTGAAAGCAGGACGGAGTCGCTCAGGGGCAACTGGACAGATGTGGAGGCTCTTTTGAAAGAGCACACCCAGGGGAGATGAGAACGAGACAGGAGTCATTCGAATCTGATGATGTCCTAGAGTGGAAAACCGAAGGCCTTTTCAACCTTAATTGTAGCCACAGGACAAAAGCATATTAGAGCACTTTTTTTTTTTACCTCTTCTAAGGGCTAGTAGTGGATAATCTCTTTTGTAGAGTCATGTCTAAAAATCTGCTCTTCCGATTACATTAAAGTTTATTATTTTTTAGGGTGTTGTGGGTTGAGGAAGAAGCATAAAAATTTGAGCTCCCTTTCTTGTATTTACACTACAATTTCAAGCTACTGGTTTATTATGAAGCAAGGAACTTTTTAGTCATTGAGCAGATTTCAGCGGATGAGTTAATGTTTGGTCATCGGAAAATGTATCATTAGAGCTTGTTTCTCTTGAGAGGAGAAAAAGGCAAAATATGAGTCAGATGCAGCATCAAGTCATTTCCCTCCTCTTAATTAAGCCACCCTCCTGCCGAAGGACCATCACCCCGCAAGGGTAATTCAGACGGTAACAACCGCTGGCCTTTGTAGTGGGCTGTAAGCACAGTTTTGCTCTGACTCCTGTATATAAAGTTGGCATTTCTGATGAGGGAGGCTCAAGTGAGTTGTTTTTCTAGGGAAGATGCTTTAATCAATTTATACCTAAAAGTGCCCTCTGCAAGTCTGAATGAGATGTTTTGTCTGGTGAGGGGTCCACCAGTTGTTCATTGGCATTTATGAAAAATGTTAAAAGGTAGTAAACTAACCCGTGACATTGGGAGAGTGTAAAGTTTGTTTTACAGATAAACACTCTGCTGTGTGTTCTGTGTTTGCCTATTCTATTCATTCCCTTCCTGTCTCTTTGCTCTTGACTCTGTAGTGATTGCTATGTTGTGTTCCATTTTGCTGGTGACTGAGATAATCACCGAAACTTTGTGCAAATTTCTAACTAACTAGAAATATGTCTATGGGAGATGAATGTGAAATGTTGGGAATAAAAATTGCTTCCATCTTCTTTCATTTTCTTTTTTCAAACTCTTTTATGGTCTATTTGATTCATGTTTTTAATCTGTTCTTTTTTTTTTTTTTTTTTTTGGAATACTGACTGTGTGTTAGGCCTTGTGCTGATGACACAGGGACCAAAGGTGCTATTCCTGGCCTCAGGAGAATTCACAGCTTAGTAAGGGAGACACATGAATCAGCGGTTCAAGTACAGCTTGGCAAGTGCTGTCTGTCACAGAGGTGGGCAGAAGATCCAGCAGTGAGTCCAGAGGAGGAACACCTAACCTGCTTTGGGGGGAAGGGTGTAGGGAAGGTTCTGACTCAAGGAGGTTATTAAGTGTACACTTTAAGAATAAGTGCAACTAAGCCCGGCAATGTAGAGGCAGAATATTCTAGTGTAGGGGACATTCAGTCTAAAGGTAGAAGGCAAAAGGAGAGTGTGGTGCATGCTGGGAGTGGCAGGTAGTTTAGTTTAACCATAGCTTAGGGTACATGTGGGAATTGATACGACATAAAGCTGGAGAGGTGGGTGAAGACTACATCGTGAGGACTCCTTATTCTGTGCTGAACAATTCAGATCCTACTCCCAAACTATGCTAAGTATTAGGGAATTTTAGGGAGGAAAGGATCTGGTTAGATTTGGATTTTGGAGCAATCACTGGTAGCAGTTTTTGAGGATGATCTTGAAAAATGTTATCTATCTGTGCTCTGGACTGAATTACGTGTGTTTCCCCCAAATTCATATGTGGAAGCTCCAACTCCCAATGTGATAGTATTTGAAGATGGGGTCTTTGGGAGATAAGTAGGGTTAGATAAGATTATGAGGGTGGGGCCTTCCTGATGGGATTAGTGCCCTTATAAGAAGGCACACCAGAGAGCTTGCTGTCTCTTTGCCACATGAGGACACAGCAAGAAGGCAACCATCTGCAAGCCAGAAAGAGAGTCCTCCTCAGGAACTGAATTGGCCAGCACCTTGGTCTTGGACTTCCCAGCCTCCAGAATTGTGAGAAAATATATTTCTGTTGTCTAAACCAGCCAGCATATGGTATTTTGTTATGACATTCTGAGCAGACTAATACAATCTATTTTATGTATTTGGGTAATTGTGAAACTAGGAACAGGAAGGATATTACAATAATTCAAGTAAGTAACAGTCATTTGGTTTAGTCTGTTTTGGAAAATATTCGACTGTGGAACTATTCATGTTAAACTTAAAAAATCTAGTTTTGAGATATTATTGTTAGAACATCACTTCTGTGATAAGTCTTATGGGAGAATTTTCTTAAACATCTCAACATACTACCTTTTATTAAAGTAATCCACTCATGCCTCGAATTTTTTTTAAATTGTCTTTTATTTTGCATATTGGTACAGCCCAGTTATCAGTACCTAATGCCTCAGGGTTAAGTCTGTTGGACAGTCCTCCCCTGCTTCATCTAATTTTGATACTATGACATTTAGACTGTTTTAAAGGAATCTTGATGTTTGTATGGTTTTAGGAATTCCATGCAAGATTCCATGATCTTCTATCATTTAGAAGATCATGGAACTATGGCAGACTGTGATATTTGTTGTAAAACTGGTACCAATCTTGGGTGTGTTTGCATAACTATTTAAAAGAGAATAATTTTAAATACTTTTGTTTGTACGTGTGAGGATGTGTCTTAAACATGTTATCCAGCACTTAACTCTGTGCCAGATATTTTCAGGTTGAGTCTAGTCTCCTTTCCCAAGGTCTTGCTCTTTATTTTTTCTCTGCCCTTTTCCCCCAAGCTCCTTCAATTTATCCTCTTTGTTGGCTTTTTCCCTTGAGCTTAGAAATAGGCTTACGTCTTTCCTGTCATTAAACAAAATGTTTTGAACCCTATGACTTTCATAAGCTGTTTCCTGAGGAAGCATTTTAGAAAACGAGTCTGCATTCATTGCTGCTGCTCCCTCTTCAGCCTCTGTCTGTCTTCTCCGAAATATAATGTCCTTTCTCTCTCTGTATTCTTCTCAAGTTGCTCCCATTCATTAGATGTTTCTGAAGAGATGTGAGTGTCTCAGGAGTGTTAATCCTTTTCCTCAGTGGCCTCTTCTTAGTGGTAGAGTCACAAGGTTGGGAGGAGTTATTTAATCCAACCATCCAGGGTCTGCAGTGCTCTGCATCGTACCCTCTGAGTGAACCCCCAGGCTTCGCAGAAATTCTGCAAAGTTGAGGCATGCAGTTTCTACTACGAGCTCATTCTACCTTTGGACAACGCTGACTATCAGAAGGTTGGGTTTTTTGGTCTATAATAAGTGCAGCGTCTGTTTATCCTTTGGTCATAGTTCTTTTTCCAGCTATAAGTAAGAGAGTACAATACTATATTTACATGATTAGACCTATCACGTTCATCCTGATATTCTTTTATCTGAGCAAAATCTCTCCAGAGCTTTCCAGTGGTCACCGCCATCCTGCCCACCTTTTTGCTCATGCTTCTGTTTGGTTGAAAGCCTTTAAAAATTGGTTTTTAGAACTGATTGCAGTATTCTTGAGTGGGTTTTCTCTCCTCTTAATTTTTTTTTTGACTTCCATGCTTGTACGCATGGAAACTGCTGTATTTCAGAGAACCACATTGTCCTACTTACTGAGTTGACTACCCACAGAAATCTCAAAGTTTCTCATATCATATCTATCTCATATCATAGATGCTGCTGTTTTCCTCACATTCTCCTTGTCTACTTGTGTCCTTGTCTTTTATTTCCTTTACTATATGTAGGACCTTAAATTTACCTTGATTAATCTCTAGTTTGTCAGGTCTCGCCCATAGCACTAGCCTGTTGAATATGTTGGATTCCATTTCTATCACGTTGGGAAGAGATGAGTTCTCCTGTACCCTTTGAATGCAGTAACTCATGGATACATCTGCTTATCTTTTTGACCATCTTGACCACAGATATTTCATGAGATACTTTGTCAGCTGCCTTGCTAAAATCTGTGTTTCCTTGCACTTCTAGTTTGGGAATCTTATTGAAAAAGGAAGTTAGGTTCATCTTGCATGACTTGCTCTTAGTATTGAGATCCCCAGGAATTATCTCTTGCTAAGTGTTTGAAATGCATTCTCAAATTTGCCTGGGACTTTGGTCTCTGTCTGTAGACCTTGACATTTTCCCCTCACTTTTATTTTTCCAAAACATCTATTGATCAGTTAATCCTTTCTGACTTGGTTTTTGCTGACTTCCTTTCCTTTTCCTCCCAGTTTTGGAATTTTCTGAGATAGCTTGTTTATCTCTTTTTCAATTTCCATCCTCTAAGGTTCTTGATACTTGCGTTGCCCAGGAGGCAGCCACTAGCCACAATCTACATAGAGACTTTATTGGCTCTCAGAAAACTACTGACTTCAAGTTGAAAGCCAGAGCAGGAAACGCTGACACATGGAGTAGAAGGTTAAGGTTGACTATTCTGGGAATCCAGGGAAGAGCACACGGAGAGAAGAGGTCACGATTTAACCAGTCGGACATGTGTGTTGCTATTGCCAGGTTACACTTGTATAGTGTGTTCGTGGCCCGACGACTGCAAACAAAGATTCATTTTGCGAATAAACGTTAATAAATTTTTGTGTAGAGTATTTTTTAAAATAAAATCCTGTGTGTACTGTGCCAAGAGATAACACGTTTTGGAAGCAAAATAAGTCCTTAAATTGGCTATGTTGACATGTGATTCTCCATAGTGCTGCTAACCTTGCTAGGTTATTCAAATACTATACAATAATGTTTGCCGCCATTATCCAGTGTCTGAATGTTTTCTCTATGCTTCAGTTTTTGTAAATACTACTAAGCATTCTTAGTTAAACAATATTAAAAAGATACTCACAATAGTAAAGAGTGAAGAATGTTGGTAATATTTTAAAAATGATTTGTGATTTCAAGAATTCTCAGGAATTTTATTTTCTTGTTCCCACATCCCAAAGATTGATATCTGTAGGGAATTTGGAAATGATAGCCCATAGTGCTTATCCCAAGAGGTATTTGTATCTGATCTATTATGTGATAGGTACAGAAATTGGGTTTATGTGTTCAGAAACTGTTAGGGCACTTTGACATTGCCATGATTTAACATGTGATCAGTGGATCCAACTCACTGGACAGGGTGTTTTACAGAATTATTCTTTGATTGTGGATGGTAAATTTAGTTGGATAATCACTGGTCTAGGTGAGAGATAGTGATGGCTTGGACCAGGCTTGGAGTTATGAGAGGAAGTTGGTTGGAATAAGGATATATTTTGAAGACAGAGCCAGTGGGTTTTGCTACTGAATTAGATGTCAGATTATTCTAGATGATCTTCACCTCTCAAGCACTTCATTTGTAAAATGGGGACAATTAGGAGATCTACACTTAAGATTATCATATCTATGTCAAGCGTTTCTCTGAGCTTGCTGGAGAAACTGCTGCTAATATAACTTCCTAATCCAGTCGTATAATTCCCTTGACCTTCAGCCCTTCAGCTGCTCACCAAGGCATATAGAAGAAATTTTAAACTGTTTAGATTGACTTTAAGATATGTGGCATCTTCCTTCAGACTCTTTTCCATGGTTATCTTCGACCACGTCCTCTTATACCCTTGACTGTACTGTTCCAGTCGATCTATTGCTGCACGGTAAACCGCCTCAAATGTAGTGGCATAAAACAAAACCCATTTTACTCTACTCACAGTTTAGCAAAGCAGGGATTTGGAAAGTGCACAGCAAGGACAGCTTGTCTCTGTTCCACAATGTCTGGGGCCTCAGCTGGGAATGCTTGAAGGTTGGGGGCTGGAATCGTCTGGAGGCTCATTCAGTCACATGTCTGGCTTGTGATGCTGGCTGTCAGCTAAAACACCTACATGTGGTCTCTCTACATGGGCTATTCTGAGCTTCCTTAGAGCATGGCGGCTGAGTTCCAAGAGCAAGTGTTGCAAGAGACAGGAAATGGAAGTTGCTAGTTGCTTAAGGTTTGGTCCTGGAGACTGGTACGGTGCCACTTCTACTGCAGTCTGTTGGTCAAGCGGTCACAGAGCCCAGAGTCAAGGGTGGGGGGGAGGGGCACACAGATCCCACCTCTTTTCTTTTTAAATAGAAGTACAATTGATTTACAATGTTGTGTCAGTTTCAGATGTACAGCAAAGTGATTCAGTATATATGTGTGTGTGTGTGTGTGTGTGTATGTGTGTGTGTATTCTTTTTCAGATTCTTTTCCATTATAGGTTATTACTAGATATTGAATATAGTTCCCTGTGCTATACAGTAGGTCCTTGTTGTTTCTCTATTTTATATAGTAGTATGTATCTGTTAATCCCAAACTTCTCATTTATCATTCCCCTACTTTCCCCTTTGGTAACCATAAGTTTGTTTTCTACGTCTGTGGGTCTGTTTCTGTTTTGTAAGTAAGTTGATTTGTATCATTTTTTTAGATTCCACATTTAAGTGATATCATATGATATTTGTCTTTCTCTTTCTTCACTTTGTATGATAATCTCTAGGTCCATCCATGTTGCTGCAAATGGCATTATTTCCTTCTTTTTTAGGGCTGAGTAATATTCCATTGTGAGTGTGTGTGTGTGTGTGTGTGTGTGTGTGTGTGTGTGTGCGCGCGCGCACGCCACATCTTCTTTATCCATTCATTTATCTGTCAGTGGACACTTAGGTTGCTTCCATGTCTTGCCTATTGTAAATAATGCTGCTATGAACATTGGGGTGCATGTATCTTACCGAATTAGAGTTTTCATCTTTTCTGGATATATGCCCAGGAGTAGGATTGCTGGATCATATGGTAACTATTTTTAGTTTTTTAAGGAACCTCCATACTGAACTCCACGTGGCTGCACCAGTTTGCATTCCCACCAACAGTGCAGGAGGGTTCCCTTTTTTCCACACCCTCTCCAGCATTTATTATTTGTAGACTTTTTGATGATGGCCATTCTGACCAGTGTGAGGTGATACCTCATTGTAGTTTTGATTTGCATTTCTCTAATGACTAGCATAGATTCCACCTCTTAATGGCAAGAGAGCCAAAGAATTTGGGGGCCATGTTTTGAATCTGCCACAGCCAACGATTTATTTGCCAGCTTCCTCTGTACATTTTTGTGTCTAAATGCCTCAATATGTCAACCGCTTTCCCCCTCTACTCTCTACCCTCTCGCCAGTTCAAATGCCATTTCTTTCTCCATACAGCCTTTGTCATACCTCATCTTCTGGCTAAAAACAGTTTCTCCTTCCTTAGTGTTCCCACAACATTACTGTTTGTAATTGCTCTGTATTTTTCACTTTCTTTCTTTATTGGTAGATTATAAACTCTTTGAAGGTAAGGATTATATCTTGTTTACCTTTTCATATCTCATAACATATAGGTTCATTGAATTGAAGATTCAATATCGAATTGTCTCAAAATTGGGATGCTTATGGCTGGGACTTGGCAGTGGTTAAGAAGAAAATTATTATTTTTTTTAATTTTATTTTTTTTGGCTGCATTGGGTCTTCGTTGCTGTGTGTGGACTTTTCTCTAGTTGCTGTTGTCTTCGTTGTGGTGCTTGGGCTTCTCATTGCGGTGGCTTCTCTTGTAGTGGAGCAAGGGCTCTAGGCACGTGGCCTTCAGTAGTTGTGGCACACAGGCTTAGTTGCTGCACGGCATGTGGGATCTTCCCGGACCAGGGCTTGAACCCATGTCGCCTGCACTGTCAGGCAGATTCTTAACCACTGCGCCACCAGGGAAGCCCAAGAAGAAAATTTTAATGAGCGTATTAAAAACTTTCCTTTTAATACAGATTGTTTCCTTTTTTTTTTTTTTTTTTTTAAAGCTGACCTCCCTTTTCTTTACCTGGATCAACCCTATTTATTTATTTATATTTGGCCACACCATGCAGCTTGTGGGATCTCAGTTCCTTGACTAGGAATTGAACCTGGGCCACAGTGGAAGTGCCGAATCCTAACCACTGGACCACCAGGGAACTCCCAGGTTGTTTCCTTTTAATACAAATTGTTTCAAAGCTTTTTTTTTTTAAATTGGCTCTCTGTTGTAAAGTAAAACTTTTAAACTTTTCTCCCCTGTAGCCATAAAATTAGAGGAGAGTTGCCTTTTGATGTTATCATCTTCCTCTCCAGTTGAACTCCTGCTACCTGGGCCTTATTGTTTTTGCAAACTGGGTTGCAGTCTATTACTGGATCAATTTAATGAGTCAGACTCAGCGTTAGAAATAAAAGTTTTAAATAAAAACTCATGTGTTGCAATGGTAAGAAGTACTTCATGAAATTTTAATTTCAGTTTTATATATGTATGGGTGCAATGAGTTGAAATGTAACATTTTTTACTACAGTTGGGGGTCAAAAATTTTTGGAAGGTACTTCTATGTAGTTTCTTTCTAAATGCTTGGTATTTCTAGTTCATTTCTTTTGTTTCTATATTTTTAGTTTATTCCTTTTGATGTCCTTTCTAAGGGCTAATCTGTAGGTCCCTTCTGGGGACCATATATACACTTTCTTTTATGCTCAACTTTTTCTTCACCCATCCAGCCTCTTTTTAAAATAAACCTCAGTGGCTCTGTGTGATAAATGTTACTTTCCCTCTTCTTATTTGGAGACTTTAAGCTTACTCTCCTGCCCTCAAGAGGAGAAGAGGTGGAATCAGCTTTTTTTTTTTTTTTTTCTCTTTTATGTTTTTATTGAGGTATAGCACACATATAGTAAAATACACAAATCTAAGCCTACAACTCAATGCATTTTTTCATCTGTGTTCATCCATATTAGCATCACGCGGATGAAGATAGAAAGCATTTTCATTGCCCCAGAAGGAACCAGCTTATTCTTAAATTCCTTCTGGAACAAGATGGGTGGGTAAGTAAATTACTAGGTTCTCTCTACCTCCCTTGTAGGGCATATACTGGTAATAATGTTGAGCTTTGAAGTAACCAGAAGTCTAAAGCAGCTCAGGAGGTGTTAAAACAGAGGATGCTGAACGTGAACTTCGGAAGAATAAAATGAAACCAGCTTGGGTGAGCCGGGGGGAGAAGCAAGAAAGGGGAAGAGCTCAGGGGAAGAAAGGTTTATCTGAATTTCATGGGAGGGAACATAAAGCTTAGTTTGCTGTTGCCACTGTGACAAGGCATGATACACTTTTAATATCTTGAAACAACGTAAATTTATCCTCATAGTTCTGGAGGCACTGAGGAGAATCTGTTTCCTTTGGCTTGTAGCTCCTTCCTCCAGATTCAAAGCACATGGCTTCATTGCCTTGTCTCACACTGTCTTCTTTCTGCAGTAAACCTCCCTTTGCCCTCTTCTTAAAAGGACCCTCGTGATTACATCCTACCCGCGCCCCCCCCCCCCCGATAATCCGGGATAATCTCCCCATCTCAAGAGCTTTAATTTAATCACATCTGCGGAAGTTCCTTTGTCATATAAGGTAGCATTCATAGATTCTGAGGATTAGAACGTGGGTATTTGGTTTCTGTTCTTCAGGAATCTTTCTTCACAAAAGGATACTCTGCTGGATATTTGTTTCTAGTTCAGCCTGCTTTTCAATATTAGATTAATTTTCCTAAAACACCACGTTGTACATTTTATTCCCTTGCTCAGACGTCTTCGGTGACTCCGCTATTAGCTAATAAAATTAATATGACCTAGATAGGCATTCAAGTTGCTGTTTCATCCAAGTACGTTTCAGGCTCCTCTCTCACATTGTTCCTCCACCCGCAGCTTGTCTCTCTTGCCGTGTATGGTCTCTCCCTCCTGCCTGCCTGCCTGTAGTTCCTTGCCCCTGCCCTTTAAGGCCTTCCCAGCGGCATTCCCCTCACCATCTGTATTATATTCCTAGGGCTTCCATAACAAATCACCACAAACATGGTGGCTTAAACCAACAGAAATGTGTTCTTTCATGGTTGTGAGGACCAGAGTCTGAAATCAAGGTGTCGGGCCTGGCCAGGCCCTCTCTGAGCGCTCTGGGGGAGGGCCCTGCCTTACCTCTCTGGTCCAGAGTCTGCTGGCTGCAGGCATTTCCCAGCTTGTGCCTGTATTACTCCAGTCTCTGCCTCCATCTTCACATGGTCTTTCCCTCTTCTTTCTGTGATTCCTTTGTGTGTCTCCTATAGGGACACCTGTCATTGTATTTAGGGGCTACCGGGATAATCTAGGACAGCGGCATCTCGAGATCCTTAATTTAATTATATCTGCAGAGATCCTTTTCCCAAATAAAGTCACATTCACAGGTTCTAGGAGTTAGGATGTGGAAGTATCTCTCGTGGGTGGGGAGGGAGTATCATTCAACCCAGTACAGCACCTCAGTCATCAGTCATGGTTTATGTCTTTGACCTTGTGACATCACTGTCATAATTACATAATTTGGAACCCCTCATCTCTGTTCTCTTATTTTGCACAGCCAGACTCTAAGCGCTTGAGGGCAAGAATGCTCTTTTGCTCTGCAACCCTTAGGTACTGGCAGGGTGCTTAAGAAACTGATATAAAGATTTTTTTTTTTTAAATAAAAAGCGGCATGTAAAAATGTTGGCATAGTGATTATCGGGATGCTGTTTTGAAAGTGCTTTCTCACCTCAAGTTTTTTCTTAATTTCTGGTACTCTTTTTGGGGGAGCTTTTTATTTCTCAGGAACCTTAAGTGAGTAGCTGGGAGAGAGCAGAGCTGATAGTGGAATTGCAGAGCTGAAACAGAACAGAGAAACGCAAGGGCAAACCTAGTGGGCAACAGTGGGTTTGGAGGTCGGCCAGGGAAAGCTTTGAGGCTGATGGTGGCAGATATGTCTCTGTTGGTTGGGTCTGCCTGGTCTCTTGGAAGTGTTGCTCTCCACCGGAATCCTGTCCAGTGGATTTTATAAGCCTAGAAGACAGTTCTTATAGGCACCTGAACTTGATCTTCCTCGGCACAGTGGAGGGCCATGCCGAGGGCAGCCCCCAGCCTTGCTTTCCCTGAGGAGATGCCTTCACAGGGTCATCGGCCCTACAGGCTCATTCCTCCCTGGCCTTGCCCTGTAAGCATAGCTGCGTTTTAAAGCTTAGCAGTGAGCACAGGTCTTAGGCTGTTTTCCCAACTGTTTTCTTCATTTGGCTTAATTTCAAGGTTATCTGATAATAATCTTCTTTTTTCTTTCTCTTTAGTCTCAGTCTTACCTTGAATGGATGCTGGCAGTCTAACCCTATTAAAGTTTGAGTGGCGCTCTGACGTTTTTTGTACTAAACATTTGAAGGTGACTGCTTTTCGCCTTTTTGGTATTTTCAAGCTGGTGATACCTTCATCTGGAGTTTTATTATATCCACGAATCCTAATAAAACTGCTTGAGTCTGTGAAATGTAGCCATTGCTTTTAGTGATAGCGTTACATAGCAGGATTGCTCATAAGGTGCATGTTAATCTTCTCCCATGATATCCTGCCTGGAAAGGAACGCAGAGACTTTAAGGTAGTGGTTAAGAATGGCTGGTGGTGTCAGGCGGGTGTGGGTTTCAATTTCATTCTGCCACTTTTCCAGCTTTGTGACATTCAGGAAGTTACTTAACCTCTCTGAGCTTCAGTCTTATCCTCTGCAAAATGGAGATAGTAGTTCCTCTTTGTATGGTTATGCATGCTGGGAGGATTAAGTGTGGTAATATGCATGCAGATGTCTAGCAGAGCAGTGTCTGGTACCCGAGAAGTGTTCAGAAAATTGTGGCTGCTGTTATTATTTACTTTGCAAGGAAAATCAGGACACTAGTGGTATTGAGGAATGTTTCCATGTTACCCACAGTCAGATTCTAACTCGCAGGATTTAGTAAACAGTCCAGCATGTAGTGGGGGGTAGTGTACCATTGAATACGTCAGTCATTGCAATCTGTATGGTATTGATTTGGCTGGTTTGTGGAAAGAAAAATGACAGGAATAAAAACACACTTAGTGGCTGTATTCCTGAGCTGACACTTTGATCATGTTTGCTCTGTAAAGCTACACCTCTCATTAGTTTAAGGCTCCTACCTCCAAACTCAATAGGAGGATAGAGTTTAGAGTATGGTTTAATTAGTATTACATTTGTATTTTTAGCAATAATTTTGTGACTGTTAAGGTCTGAGAAGTTTATTCCGTATCACTTTATCATAGAGATTACAATACATTGTTCTTTGTACTAGGAAACCTTGAATTCATCTGCTGCCTTGCTGGTTTCCAGACTGAAGAAAAGAAATCATAGTAGATGAGCCTTAGAACAGTTTCCTGCCCAGAGGCAATATTTTGGATTAAAATTCCTTCCTCTAAGCCCTTCAGTGTATCAGATAATTTCAGGGCTGGTGGGTGGTGGGGGGAAGATAGGGCACAGAGTGCTACAAATAGAGTAAATTGGGCCATCAGCTGACATTGAATATTGGTTTTGTGACTAGAGGTCAAAGACTTTTGCCAGAGTTATTTGGCTCATGAGTTAAAGTACTGCTTATATAGGGGCATGTGTTCTTTTTTTTTTTTTTTTTTTTTTTTTGCGGTATGCGGGCCTCTCACTGCTGTGGCCTCTTCCGTTGAGGAGCACAGGCTCCAGACGCGCAGGCTCAGCGGCCATGGCTCACGGGCCCAGCCGCTCCGTGGCATGTGGGATCTTCCCGGACCGGGGCACGAACCCGTGTCCCCTTCATCGGCAGGTGGACTCTCAACCACTGCGCCACCAGGGAAGCCGGGGGCATGTGTTCCTATAATGGAGGGAATCTTCTTGGATTTAGGGCCTTATAGCAGGAGATACATGGTTACATGCATGAAAGAACTTCTACGTGGAGTTTTCTGCCTCAATGTAAACTGCACGAGGGTAGGAACTTGGTTACATTTGCTGTCATACCTCCAGTGCCTAAAACCGTGCCTGGCTCCTTGTAGGTGCTCAGTACCTGCTGGTTAAGTAGACGAATGGCTACGGGGAGGAAAGGCAGTGAACTTGGTAGGGTTCAGAATGCCCTTTTTACTCTGTGCAGTTTATTTCTAAATTGGCCTTTCCTAGGGGTCAAGAAGTTGTTTGGAAGAGAAATCCCTCCATGCTGGGGGCAGTTACATGTTGGGACACCAACTGTGTGCCAGAGCTGGGGAGGAAATGGTTCAGAAGACCTTATCAGGATCTTCTTCAGGATTTGCATCATAGTTATGGTTTCTGTTTCACAGCAGTGGAGGTAACAAGAGATATTTCCCTAGAATGACCGCCCCTAAAGCACTGGGGTGATGTCTGGGTTCAGGAGATTGGACAGATCTTTAACCATTGAGCGTAAGTCAGTCCTGAGAATTTTGGTCCCTGAGAAGCAGCTGGGTAATTGTGGTCATTTATTTACATGATTTCCCTGTCTTAGTGGCCTTCTGTGCTTCTTTCTGCCCGCCCCCCCCCCCACCGCCCCGGTCCCCTGCCTGCCCCAGGTGGGGAGTCAGAGCAGGTTCATCCCTCACCCCTATCCCGCCCCCTTAGATCCTCAGATAAAAGAATGAATGTAAGGGTCTGGAATTCCTTAATGAGCTTACGATGAAAAGGGATTGAGAGTGAGTTGGCCTTCTTATGCCCGCCCTCCCTCCCTCCCTCCCTCCCTCCCATCACAATTTTGAGCCTGTGTGTTCTACAGTTTTTTCTAAGCACCAGGCTGAGATCTTACATGATTTTCAGCTTTAAAGTCTCCTTTTTTGATCTCTGGGGATCAGAAGCCAAGTATGGACAAGAGCAGGATGGGAAACAAGGCTTGCCCAGGGCACTGAGTAAGCTCGTATGCACGTTTCATCGTTTTTGCCATACCTGGTTGGTTGTGCTGAATTTCTTGGGGGGAAAGGCCTGCAGTTCTTTTACCAACAGGGAGCAGGCATTGTGGTTGCTGTCGGGCGGACAGCCAGGAGGATATTTATAGTCACAGTGAGTGGCTGTGGACCCACCATGGTTCTGGATACGCCTCCTGCCTTAAAGTTCCCGGTGTTCTTGAGCTGAACCCTGCCCTTGTTGGCCAGACAGTGGTTAATGATAAAACGGACGGCTGCAGGATGTGGCGCGCAGGATGACCTGGGCGGCTTACAGCCTGCAGGTGCTGGTGCTTTGACCGACCTGAACCCTTAGCGGCAGAGCTGGTGTCCCCCTCCCCCTTCTGGTCAGGGCTGCGAGGGGTTCCTGGCCTTTCCCTGAGTTGGCTTCATTGACGTGGCACTGATGCGACCATTCACTAACTAGAGTCCACTTTCTCTATGCCACACGGGCCAGGTTGTGTAAAGATTTATGACACCAAAAGAAATTGCGGATCATGATTTTATCTTCCTCATCTCTCCTTGAATTCAGGTCAGATATTTAGACTTGCCTTGCAGAGGAGGCCAGAATCAGGTGATGCTTTGCATGTGTTAGCTCACATTAGGGTATAAGGACTAGAAGGGAGACGTGAAAGAGTAAGTTCTCATAGGAAATGACCAAAAATGCAAATTTTTTTCTTGTTTATGTGGTAAGGTATAGCATAAGCTTTTGTGTTCACTCGTGGGTGTTCTTAGGATGGCATTGTGGTTCATCTATTAGTTTGCATTTGCAAGGGGCAGAAAACAACCGAGGTTTAGCCTTAGTAAGATGAAAATCTAATGGTCGCCATCCTGGGGAGTCTAGGGTAGGGCAGGTTTTAGATCTGGGTTGACCCAGGACTCCAGCAGTGTCCCTGGGACGCTGTTATTTGCCCCCTAATTCTTCTTCGTCAGTTCCATTCTCAGGCAGGCTCTCCCTTCTTGGTAGCAAAATGACTATGGCATATTCTCCGAGGTTCAAGTGTAATGGGAAAATCAAACTTTCTTTTCCAGCAGTTCCCGTAAAATCCCAAGAGTCACTCTGATTGGACCAGCATAAGCCACATCCCACCCCTCAGTAGAATGCAGTGTGCTGGTCGGTCTAGTCGCCCTACTCTACCATCCTCTCAAAATAGGAGGAGCTATATCCCCAGCCCAAAGTCAGGGGTTGTTGCCAGAAGGCGGGAGGTGGTGTGGACAGAAACTGGGGAGGCAAACGGTTCCTACAAAATGCTTCTATAAATCACATATTGGGGGCCTCACGGAAGAGTATTATTTTTCCATCTCCTGGATTGTTACTTGATGGTTACCACCTTCTAAGTTCTGGGTGTGTTTTCTAGGTAAGTCTCTGACATCCCCTGGAAGCACAGGGCCAGTAATTTTGCTGATGCCCCAGGGATGCTCACTGCAGGGTATCGAATTACAGTAGGTCTTAATGGATGCCACACTTGGTAGCTCTATGGTGTGACATTAGCACAATTAGCTTTCCCTGTATGCCATTACATCAAAGATTGTAGCTGGACAGCCAGTCTTGACATACGTTTTGTTTGTCCCTGAAAGCACGTGTCCTGTTTCTCTCTGGCCATTCCCATTCATTTTGGGTGACGGCCTTGTCAGCTCAGAGCTGGGGAGAAGTGAGGAGAGGCTGCGTTTTGGCAGTGCTTCAAGCCCGGAGCAGCGTCCTGCAGCCAGCACCATAAGCTGGATAATTTGTCCACAGAGGCCTATGCATTATAGAAATGAAAATTCCTTCTCTGACAGCATTCACTGCTTAGCACGCAGCAATTTGGCTGTCAGAAACAGCTGGCCCTGCAGGGTGGGACAATGGAAAGGCGAGACCCCAGAGAGGCCAGTGCTTACTCAAGTCTCCCACTGTGAGAGGATCAGGTTACTGAGACTGTCATTAACAGCAGACTGCCAGGGGCTCTAAGGCAAAGCTTCCAGTGAGCGGGAGCCTGCGGCTCAGACAGTTTAGTGATTTCCTCCTCTTTTTGCTGAATGGAATGAAAAGATAAATTAAAAATGAACTATTAACCTTTGCTGACACTCAAATTTTGGTTTTCCTTAAATGTTCTGTTCTGATTGTGTCTTCTCCTTGGCGATAAGCAAGTCTGGGGAAGTAAATCCCTTCTAACCTAAGTAGAGTTGTTCTTGGTGCATTCTAGGAAACTCAGAAAGGAGTAGGGGTGAGGTGCATGACGGGTTGCTAGACATCTGCATATTTAGGTCTGTAACTTTTAGGTTGTGGTTATGTAGAAGCAATGCTGGAAGGACCACCACTGGAGACCCCACGAGGCATGTTCATGCGTGAGGTAGAAAGCGGGTGTGCATTTTCCCCAGATGCATGTGCCAGGGACAGGAAAGGGACAGAGGAGCTGCGGGGGCTTGAACCTGCTCTATTGTGTGAATCTGCAGTGTGGCTGGCTCTGTGCATTTTCCTGTATTGATTCCACGACGCACGGAGCATGATCTAAGCAAAAAACGCACTTAAAGGACAGAGGAGACAGCTGTCTGTTACAGGAGGACATGTTTTCTGGCTTTAGTGGCTCCAGTTTTTTCCTATTAGTTTGTATACTAGAGATGTACTCACCAGTAATGTCTCAAAAAGGGTCTTTATTTTTTCTTCCTTTTTGGAAAAAGGTTCATTCTTTAAAAAATTATGTTCTAAATGTGATTCTTTATTTCACAAGTGAACTTGAGGAAAGCAGCAATAAAATGTTCTTTTTCCTTTTTTTTTTCAAAGCTACATGTTGGGAATTCCCTGGCGGTCCAGTGGTTAGGACTCGACACTTTCACTGCCTTGGTCCGGGTTCAGTCCCCAGTCGGGGAATTAAGATCCTGCAAGCCTCGCGAGGTGCAGGCAAAAAAAAATTTTTTTAATTTAAAAAGCTACATGTCAAAATGGGATATTTTCCATATAGTGCAGGTCAAGAGGAGGTTTAAAGCAATGTGGTGGAAAGTACCTTCCCTTTTGAAGTGAACAGTGTTTCAGTGATAATAGGTGTCTCCAGATAAGCTTGGCTGTTGGAATTTGGTTGTTGTTCAGTGTGGCTGGAACTGTACTGCCCCCCGCCCTTTCCCTCTAAATCTGTTTCCCTTTTATGTGATAGAGGCTAGAGTTCCCAGATGTTGTTTGGATTAAAGAGTGTGTGTGGAGAAGGAAAAAAAAAAAGCTTTCTTAATGATAATAACAGAGTCAGACTGGCTGGTACTGTACTGACAGGAAAATGGAGAGATAAAAACTCCATTAATGGTGTGTGCACTGCCTAAGTAGCCAATAAAACAATGCTGTCCTCACTGGAAGCTGGTCCCAGACTGGCAGCACTTCATGCCAACTGCGGGAGACAACAGCTGCAAAGAGGGGCAGAAGTGTTCAGTCAGGAGTCTGTGTAACAGGGCTGGCTTGGGGGCAGTTCTTTTGTTCTGTTCCTCCCCCTCCCCCTCCTCCTCCTCCCCCTCCTCCCCCTCCCCCTCCTCCTCCTCCCCCTCCTCCTCCCCCTCCTCCTCCCCCTCCTCCTCCCCCTCCTCCTCCCCCCTCCTCCTCCCCCCTCCTCCTCCCCCTCCTCCTCCCCCCTCCTCCTCCCCCTCCTCCTCCCCCCTCCTCCTCCCCCTCCTCCTCCCCCTCCTCCCCCCTCCTCCCCTCCTCCCTCTCCCCCTCCTCCTCCCCTCCCCCTCCTCCCTCTCCCCCTCCTCCTCCCCTCCCCCTCCTCCCCTCCTCCCCCTCCTCCCCTCCTCCCCTCCCCCTCCTCCCCCTGCCCCCTCCTCCCCCTCCTCCCCTCCTCCCCTCCCCCTCCTCCCCCTCCCCTCCCCTCCCCTCCCCTCCCCTCCCCTCCCCCTCCCCTCCCCTCCCCTCCCCTCCCCCTCCCCCTCCTCCTCCCCCTCCTCTTCCTCCCCCTCCTCCTCCTCCCCCATCCCCCCACCCCTCCTCCTTTTCTTCCCACTTTTGCCCGCTTTCTTTGAGGAGCCCTTCTTAATGCTCGCTGTTGCAGAAATTGAACTGCAACCTGATTAAAACTTAATGGTTACTCACAGAATGAAGTTGGCTGGTAGTTTCCAGGCCTGTTTGTCTGGGCTAGTTTGGGTTTGTGACAATAGAAACTTGTTAATTTATATAAAATGCATCTAAGTGTTATGATCCTTAAAGTTTGAGAGTTCTACTTAAGAACCAGGAGAAGTCCTTGGTCACAGATGTAATGCTCTAGTTTCCCCACAAGTATCTTTGAATTTCCATGCTCAAACTTAGCAAAAAATTAAAGTAAAAAAAAAAATCTCATTTTGGAGAGTGGCAAAGGCTTGGTTTACTTACATTCATTCTCTGTGTACTTTCTGAGCCCATTCTCTGAGTCACGCCCTCTGCTTGGACCCTGGGCCAGGCAAGGCTGCGAGCGGGAGACCTGACTTTGGGCACTTTATCCCGCAGCCATGTAAGCCCTGGGGTCTCCAGAGAAGCGAAGGAAAGAAGTGCTATGTGAGTGGTGTAGAGAGCAGCTCTGAAAATTCAAAAGAAAGGTTCCGATGCCCTAGTCCTGTCTCTGTTTCCTGTGAGTTTGAAATCTAAGTTACTCTGACTCTTTAATGTATGGTGTATGATGGTTAGGGAACAGATATTTGGGTGTTTACTTTTGTGCCAAGTCTTATGCCACAGACTTTACATATGTTAGGAAGTTGGTATCTGTAGCCTCATTTTTTTTTTTTTTTTTTTGTGGTACGCGGGCCTCTCACTGTTGTGGCCTCTCCCGTTGCGGAACACAGGCTCGGGACGCGCAGGCTCAGCGGCCATGGCTCACGGGCCCAGCCGCTCCGCAGCATGTGGGATCTTCCCGGACCGGGGCACGAACCCGTGTCCCCTGCATCGGCAGGCGGACTCTCAACCACTGCGCCACCAGGGAAGCCCTGTAGCCTCATTTTACAGGTGAAAGAAACATAAAGCTTGAGGAATTAACTTCCTTAAGGCTGCTCCTGTTCTTTGGTGCAGCTGGAATGAAACAAATTGTAAAGAACCAGTGATTTGGTATTTATTGTGTATTGCAGTGGGCATCCAGAAGAGGAGCTGGGGTGTTCTTTATCTAGACCTGTCAGAATGGGGGAGGGTAGGGGTATACAGTGCTTTTAAATCCAGGAAAGCTCCGTGGAGGAGGAGAGACAGTCAGTTATTTTTTAGCACACTTCCTTGAGTGCATGCCCTGTGCCAGGCACCATGCCAGGGCCTGGGGACTCAGAGCTGAAGAAGGCAAAGTCCTGCTGGCAGAGGGTGGCTGTTGCTTCCTGGTGGGCAAAGCCAGGGCAGGGCACGTGTGTCCAAGCACCTTGGGGGGACTGAACCTTGACAAAAATACCTGGTGGTGGCTTGGCTGGGAGTGAAGCTTGCCCAGGTTACCCTCCTGAAATGGAGGGCTTTGATCGCAGAGTGAAGACGTTGGGTAAAATGTAAAGGGAAGAGCAGTAAGTCATGGCTTTAGGTGCCACCTGTGTTCCCCTTTTGGAAACTCCATGTGGATTGTGAGAGGTCTCAAGGTTCCTGGCTGTAGACCTCTCCGTCCAGGCCACTTCCAGGCCACACCAAGTGGCGGTGGCCATAGTATCTCAAGTATGGTTTCTTCTCCTGTGACTAAAGTAAGATCCACGGGCAGACTATGTTCTTTTAGGTAAGCCTTCATGTTAGGCATTTTTTTAAAAAAAAGTGTGTGGTCTTTCCTAGTATAGTTTTTATTTAGCTGGCAAACTAGAGAGACCATTTTGAGGAAATATGATTCCTCAGTGATTAATGCTAGATATTGAATGGCCTTTATTTAACATGTCATGCTTCCACTACTGTGCCAGCTTGTGTTTTTCTAAATGTCGGGGCATCACTGTGTTAATTTTATATGTTTGATGGACTTGGGTGAGTTCCAGATGTGACACTTTTCTTTTCATTTTTAGATTTCATAGTATAAATGGCTCCATGGTGTTCTTGATAGATGTTCACCTATGCACCCCTATTGAGTAGTACGTGTACTAAATTAAAGATGTCAGTTGGCTAGTTGGTTGGTGGTGACTTGCTTTTAGTGATCTCCTCACTAGATAACCCTTGGGGGATGGAATCTGCATACTCTTTATCAGTGTGAAGGTTTCCCTTTAGTCTACCAATAAACTCTGTTTTTAGAGTTTGAGGGATCCTTGGACTTACCATTCGTTTTCAGTCCTGCCTTGCAGCAGAGCTACACTGCAGTTCACTGTGAGTATTGCAGGATTGTTCTTGAGGTCAGGAAGTTCTGATGTCCGTTAGAGCCATTTCAGTACCACCCTCTCCCGTGCATTCTATTAATGTCTTGCACGGTGAGAGAAGACGGGAATTCAAAGACAAGTCAACGTCTTTACCAGCCAAGTCAGAGTAACACTATTTTTTAGTCCTTAAAAGGTAAGAACTATTGAGAAAAACAAGGACGTGAATATCACAAAAGTCAAGATTCTGGTTCTAATAATAAGAACAGCATCAATAATAGTGATGGCTTACCCTTTCACGGTGCTCCTGGTTGAGGTTCTGCCCTGAGTGCTTTGCATATATTCATTCATTTAGCCCTTAACGATTATCACTCTGTGAAGCAGGTCCAATTCTTTTTATCTTAATTTTACAGATGAAGGAAATGAGTTATGGGCCTAAGGTGCTAAACGTAGCAAATGGCAGGGCCTGAAATCTAGCTCAGGCAGTGCGGCCTCCGTTCCAGGTTTTACCCACAGTGTAGGAGAGAAAAAAACATTATGATGGAGGACACCTGAGAATGGGGTAGGGCATGGAGTGCTGGTAATTTCCTTAAAAAAAAAATTAGAGCCTTCAGTAAAGGTTGTTGCATTTTTATTATATATGGATTGATTATATATTCATATGGTATGTATTAAATGTGGATATATATACATATCCATGAATTCATAGTTCTTTGAGAAATGACAGTAAATGTGTATGAGATACTAAGTTTCCTTAACAGTCTTTTTTATTTTCTTTTTTTACACCGTATGCGGGCCTCTCACTGTTGTGGCCTCTCCCGTTGCGGAGCACAGGCTCCGGACGCGCAGGCTCAGCGGCCATGGCTCACGGGCCCAGCCGCTCCGCGGCATGTGGGATCTTCACGGACCGGGGCACAAACCCGTGTCCCCTGCATCGGCAGGCGGACTCCCAACCACAGCGCCACCAGGGAATCCCTCCTTAACATTCTTGATGTTTGATGTACAATAAACTTCAGAGTTGGGAACCACTTACCTCTCTTTAGAGAGAGAATATATTCACATATAGAAGCTATGGAAGCTTTTCCCAACCTGACAGGCCCCTATTTCTATGGAATATTTATATTTATTTGCCTTTTTTTCCCCTAAATTATCTTACATATTGGATCTTGTCTTTGCTAATGGCATGAGGAGTTGACTGCAACTCTGAAGTAGCAGTTAAAGCATGGTGTGTGTGTGTGTGTGTGTGTGTGTGTGTGTGTGTGTAGGAAAGTTCACCATACAAAATTATGTTTGAAATAAAATAGCTTCTAGACATGTATCTGACCTACTCTTCATATGTCCAACGTGAAAAACTGTGGAAGGACACCTTCCGGTTGTGTTAAGCCAGTCTAAATTTGGCTATAAATCTAAGAGACTCAGTTGAATGTATGCTAGAATGTGTTGTCTTAAGATAAACCTGACTGCACAGCAATGCTAGCAGAAGCAACAAAAATGCACCTGAGACAACTAAAATGTAAAAAAAAAAAAAAGTTATTATCTGAGAGGTCCCTCCCCTAATACTTAACACTTTCAAAATTAGAACTAACAGAAGCTAGCCTTTCCTTCCTTCCAATTTTAGAAACGAAGCCATTCTAACACTTATAGAACATTATCATTTCCCTCTGGGATTTAAAAAGTAAAAAAGCAAAATCAGGAGACAAATATTTATGAAACGGACAAGGGTTTAGTGACCTGAAAAAGCTCAGTGGAATGTTTCTCAGAATTGTTGACAGTGTGGATGGCAAACAGAGACAATTGCTAATGTTTGGTTGTTTTTTTTTCATACTAATCTCCTGGCGCCTTAAAGTGCTGCTGAGGAAGACTAGTTTGTTAACCTGTTGGTCTCTCGAGCAACTTGGAGTGAGAGAATTTAGTTGGCTGTGGTGTAGGCGCTACTTGCAGGGAGGACAGGACAACTTGCTCATCTTTTTACCTCTTCTGGAATTGCTTTTCGATGGTAGAAACGTGTGGCATAAAGTTTATATGTTTTTAAAATATATATATGTGTATGTGTACATACACATGGACATATATACACACTATATATATATGTATACATATAATTTTTTCTTTTAATTGCTGCTTGGCAAATAGTGCACATTTTAAATGAGAATGATGTTATTAAAACCACTCTAAAGACTTTCACATTAGAAATTCTGGCCCAGTTGGGAATTTGTGTTATTGATGGTAAATATAGATTGTTTGTATTAATTGTCAGGTAAGTTGCTTCTTAAGAGTTGCAATACCACAAATGATGGAAAAGCTGAAGTTTCAGCTTGTGCTGATGTAAGTTAATCACAGGTGTGGAATCTTGAGGCTTGCAATGAAAAGACTGCTAATACACTCAACTTCAGACATGTTTTATTGTATAGAATTAATCTATAAAAAATGAATCCTGGTGGAAAGCTATGTGTTCTGATTAATAGCAACCCAAATCAAGAGGCTATAATTCCATTAGTGGACTGAATGCTTAATGACACGTGAGGAGATGAAAAGTATAGAAAATGTCTCTGCTTTGTGGTTACTCATATAAAATTACTTGAGTAAGAATCCTGAGATTTAAGTATCCATAGATAAGGTAGTCTTGATAATAGCGCTTGCTCTGCAAACAGCCCTATCCTCACCCTCCCACTTCACATCACCACCACCCCATAGCATCATTGGAACCAAAAGGAAGATTCCAGAAGGGTTTGCCCTAATTCTAGGCAAGGCTGGCTTTGGTCCTGACTCTGCATTTGCCACATCCTTCCGGCTTTTGCATCTACCCTTTTGTCTCATCCCCGCCATACATCTTTTCTTAGAGCCCATCCCATTTTATTTTCTGCCAGTTACCATCAGTCTGAGCTTGGTGGTGATTTGCAGATTCACAGTCCTCTCATCTGATAGGTAGGTAGTGTCTGCTTGTTTTATAGCTGGGGACTGGGGCTCAGACAGTAATGTGCTCAAGATCCCAGAGCCTGGGAAGTGACAGAGCTAGGTTCAGTTCCCAAGCTGTGTGATTCCAATGTTTCGGCTCTTTCCACAAAATGAATCGGGAGACAGCGTATGCCCATGCAGTTAGCAGGCACTGCACAGCATACACGCAAGGTCTAAGTTATATAGAAAAAGGCGTAAGAGCTTTAAGAGTGATTTTTTAAAATAACAGTTTTATTGACTTAGTTCATATACCAAAACATTCACTCTTTTGTGATGTACAATTCAGTGGCTTTTAGTGTTCAGAGTTGTGCAACTGTCAACACTATCTAATATTAGAACATATTCATCATCCCCCAAAAGAAACCACCAGCATGTAAGACTGATTTTGAAGCTAAGATCATTGAAGTAGAAGTTGAAGTTTGGACTCCCAATCGTCCTGTGAACTAAGTGAGAGTAGAAGCCAAGTTCCTGGAACAACCCCCTGGTTGACACCGGTTTTTGTTGACAGAATCCTCTAGAACAGTAAATTCTCAATCTTTTGTTTTTTAAACCTATGTTCAATTTTGATAAACTAAGAGATCTCAAATTCTTCTGCCCGTTTGTAATGAGAAAGCAACAAGATTAAAAAAAATTTTTTTTAATTCACATTTTTTTATTGACCTATAGTTGATTTACAGTGTAGTGCCAATCTCTGCTGTATAGCAAAGTGACTCAGTTACACACATATAGACATTCTTTTTTATATTCTTTTCCATTATGGTTTATCACAGGATATTGAATGTAGTTCCCGTGTGGTATACCTTGTTGTTTATCCATTCTAAATGTAATAGTTTGCATCTACCAACCCCAAATTCCCAATCCATCCCTCCCCCTCCCCCTTCCCTCTTGACAACCACAAGTCTGTTCTCTATGTCTGTGAGTCTGTTTCTGTTTTGTAGATAGGTCCATTTGTGCCATATTTTAGGTTCCACATGTAAGTGATATCATATGGTATTTGTCTTTCTGACTTCACTCAGTATGATAATCTCTAGTTGCATCCATGTTGCTGCAAATGGCATTATTTCATTCTTTTTTATGTAAAAATTTTCTGAACATTTATTTATGGTTTTGATTTTCAAAATATGTCTGCCACCCCCCTTATTTTGATTGGCTAATCATCTGCGTCTCAGGACTTCTAGGTCACCTTCATCGCAGGTTTGCTTGAACACATAAATGAATCAATACATCATGATTTGAAATGACTCATGCCTTAAGCAATTTTATGTGTAAACTTCAAGTGATCCCAGGCAGCCAGTGCTAATAACAGGCAAGCTTGTTCTCGACATCTTCCTTCTCTTTTCCTTAGCATTCAGCTTTGGCCATGGGCTCCTTTCTCTTACCTTCTTTATGCTTACTAAGTTCTGTTGCATTATATAGCAATTTATGTATTTATTCTTTTCTTCCCACCGTGTGGTGTAAAAAGGTTGAGGTTGGGGAAATGGGTTGGCTGGGGAGAACCATTAAGAAGGTAGCATTGTCATGGTAAGAAGGACTCATCTTTTTCCCACTCTGGCCCCCAGCACCTTGACTGAAGACATCTGGAGGGAGGCCAGTGAGTGAGAGCCTAGCTTTGGGAATTGTGTGGAGGCCTGGCTCCACATGACCACCTTGGGAATAATTTTCTCGGAAAAAAAATTAACATTATTCTTGTAAGATGAATCATTTCCCTTCTTACATTTTATTGACATCTGAATTTCCAGTAACGTTACAGTGTTAGCATGGTATTTGAGTGTAGCTCTCAAGCTATTTTTCTGTATATATGTAATTTAGAAAAAGATTATGGTCTAAACTGTTGGAGTAGGGACTACTTCCTTGTTTTCATATGTAAGTCAGTAGGAAGCTATGGTTTAGTGTATACGTTTAGTTTACGTACTGTCTTTTTGTATGAAATAAACACTTTAGTTCTCTCTTAGTCTCTTTAACCTAGGATCTGGGGGAGTTTTTTTGCTTTGAATGAAAAGCCATGACAACCCTAAACGTGTATTCTGGTAGGCCTACCTCCTTTTATCCATTAGCATAATTATTTCTCAATTTTTACTGTTCATATTTCCCTTAGAGTGTTCCTCATCTGCTTTGAATCCATTATCAGGGTTCACCCATTCATTCATAAGCATTTATTAAGGACCTTTTGTTTATAAGACTATCCCTGATGATTCAGAAATGAAAAAATACTACTTATCTTTGAGGAATTCACAGGCTCATTAGGCAGTGAAATAAAAATAAAATTGAAGTGCACTTTTTAGGTGCCGTGATAACAACAGATGAGGGTGCATGTATCTTAGACAGGGTGTGGTTGGTCGTGGGGGCTTCAGGGAAGATTTCCATAGGGAGGTGATTCTTGAGCTGATCCTGAAGTGTACGAATTGACAGATGGAAAAAACATTTCAGGCGGACAAGTACAAAGGCAGAAGGCGAACAAGAAAGAGGCGTCCTCAGGGAGCTGTAAGGTGCAGTTAGGGTCAGAGTGCCTGGGGAGTGGTAACTGGATGAGGTGGGAGAAGTCTCAGGCCAGGTCCTAGAAATCAGGAATTTGCACATGCTCAGAAGAGCCATTGTTGGCACTGTTGGCAGGTTCTTAGAAGAAATCACTGAGAAAGAGTTGGAGTGCTGCTGGTGTGAGACAGGAAGGGCTGGGTGGTTCCACTGCATGAGATAGGACATAAACGAAGGTTAGCAAATTTGGGTGGTGGGTGATGTAGACACGCTGACTTGAGTTTCGTTAATCCAGATTCCTTGTCTTGGGAACTGGACATATTCCCATACCCCTTGAGAGACTGGCCGTGATAGACACCGCCTCCCTCCCCGCACCCCGCCACTGTTATTCTGCACCCTTTTGTGCATTTTCTTACTCAGTTATTCTTCAGTTGGCAAACAAATTATTGGTAGGCAAATTAAATTAAAAGCAAACCTCGGTGAGTTAAGAACTAAATTGCTAAATTAAATGAAAAATGTTATTATTTTTTAATGAGCGGGTTGGTTCTCATTTCAATACAGGAGTAGATTGGAAAACCATCTTTAATTAAAGAGGTAGCCTTTCCTGTTAGCATAATTCTTACGGAATCCTGCTAGCAATTGTAAAAGAAATATCTAAACAGAGAATCTTTTAGGTAGGAGGAAACTCAGCAACTTGGGCCACCACTCTCAATTTCTAGGTAGGAAAAATGGATGCCGGAGAACACAGGTGACTTACCAGTGTCACACAGCTATGGTGCAGGGGTGTGTCTAGCTCATTAATGTAATGTTTTCTCCACTGTGCCCGATGACCCCCTGCAATAGTCCTATCGAGATGATAGAGCAGGCTTTGAAGAAACCTAATGTTCAAGGCTGCTCGGGGAGTGATAGACCCAGAGTCCCCTGGATTCCTGACTTTAATCTTATTTTAAATTAATCTCATCATTGTTCTTCAGTCAGCAAGTATTTGTTGATTGTCTAGTATTGAAGGGATGGTACCCAATTATTATAAAGCTAAACAGTAAATAAGAAGCTATTTTCCTCTTCAAGAAGCTTGCATGTTAGTTTTTCAGATAACTCACTGCAGGTCTGGCAACTGCTTGTAAAATGCATAGCTTGTCTGACATAATTATGGGTATTAGTACATACACGTAGCACACGACAAGAAAACACAGCCATACAAGATATTGTTCACTCTTAATTTTTTTAAACTTTACTGGATCTTTTTCTGTTTGTTACCTTGTTCTGTCCGCAAGACAGAACAGGGGGCAAGCGGTTTCCTGCCTAGCCTTGGAAGTGCCTATGGGTAAATGAAAATTAAACCAAACAATTAGAAAAAGAATGTTGATTGCCTTTTTTTAAAAATTCTCATTGAATCTTAAGTAGGGAGAATGATCTGGTGAAAATTTTATTTAGGTTGGTAATTGACATAAATATTTGCAAGAGGGCATTGGAAGAATGGTTTTTAAAAGCATTAGTTCTCTGTTCTTTATTTTGGTGCCCCTCTTTTGTAATAACCCCCTTCAATGTTTCTGGAAATTTCTGTAGATATGGTTCTGAAAAACTTAACCTTAATGTGTAGTAGTTGTTTGGTGAATACATGTACTAGGAAAACTTACAGCCATTCTAAAATGAAGACTGCTTTTATGAAATAGTAACTTCTATAATTCTTTATATGTTTTTTTTTGTGTGTGTGTGTGGTAAGTGGGCCTCTCACCATTGTGGCCTCTCCCGTTGCGGAGCACAGGCTCCGGACGCGCAGGCTCAGCGGCCATGGCTCACGGGCCCAGCCGCTCCGCGGCATGTGGGATCTTCCCGGACCGGGGCACGAACCCGTGTCCCCTGCATCGGCAGGCGGACTCTCAACCACTGCGCCACCAGGGAAGCCCCATTGGATTTCTTTATCGAGCTACCAGCTGCTCTACAAGGCCTGCAGAAAGGCTTGCCATGCAGCTGGTAACATCAGCTGACCAGAAATGCTGTGTTTCCTTCCCAAAATGGTTAACAAAAGTCACCTTTGGGCCTTGTGTGGGGAAAGAAATAAGGAAAGAAAAGGAGAGAGCAGGAATGGAGAAGGAAGAGAGAGAACAAGTGAATTACATGGGCTACGTGTGAGCGAGGGTGTGTGTGTGTGTTTCTGTCTTTCTGTCTGTCTCTGTTGAATCTTCTCTTCCCTGAAGTCACACCTCCTATCTGGTGAGGAGTTGACGAAGGTGTTTTCTATTTTAGTCTGTAGCCTTCCCATCTGGTGTCTGGATTTCTTCTAAGGTGCCACCAGTGGAGGAATGAGTATGGGGTATTAGTCTTCCATGTTCTCTCCTTTCAGGCTTCTTTTATAATATTTATTTTTAAATTACTAGTTTTATGAGTCAAAGTGGTCAAATTTTGGCAGTTTCCTACGATTCAACCTATTAATTCAACCCTTGTGATTCTCATTCTTCCTCACTGTTGCCTCTTCTTTACACCTGCTCCTTAAATATTAAATTTTTATTAATAGCTATCATCTATTACCACCCACCGCATGCCGCGTACTTCACATATGGCCACTCTGCAAGGGCGTCCTGATGCCCATTTTGCCTGGGAGAGACGGCAGCTCAGTTGGCCCAAGACTACCTGTGTAGTGACTGACAGGGCTGGGATTCAGCCCAGGACTCTGTGGTTCAAGTCTGGAACCCTCTTGCTGCTACTCTATCCCACTGCCTTTGTTTCCTTGAGTTTTATTATGATCCTCATGCTTTATATTTCTGGCACAAATAAATGAGCCTTTAAAAGGCTGGACAGAGAAATGGGATTTTGATAGGGTTCCAAACCACTTTGGATGAGGATGTTTGAAGTTATAATTTATAAGCATGTTATCTTCAGAAATACAGTCTGGTACTTAATTGTACTCACTCCTGTCATGGTCCACAGTAGATGCCTCTCATCTTAGCCAAATTGTAATTTAAATTCTGGAGGAGAAAGGTGCTCTGAAATTTGGACCTTAAATCCATCCCAGGGGCCAAAGCGTTAGGAAATCTTGCTTTCTTCCTGTCTCCACTTTGGTTGGTCTTCTTCCTAGGCTTTGAGACAGACCTTAATCTTTCCCTTGAAACATCCTGGAGACTTGGTTCATGCTCATGCTTGCCTCCTCTCCCCAACTCTTTTTCTGGTGAGTTGGATTCCTACTCAGCATCTAAATATACACCTGAAGAGAATAGTGCTTTCATGGAAGAATTCCTTCCCAGGATTTCTTGGGAAGTTTATATTCTTCCAAATCCCCAGAAAAATCCGTTAAGAAAAAAGGTAAATGGGAAAAAGTGTTGACATTCTCCTGTGAGAATTAAAACAATCAACACAGAGACATAAGTACATGAAAGGAATCCACTGATGTCAAGTTGAAAGCTAGCCTACGGAACTGAAGGATAAGATTGACATTTCCCAGAGCCAGGTCAGGATAGGAGCGCAGAGGAGAGAATTGGTCATGATTGCTTGTAGCTGTTGCTATGTTATAAGTGGTATTCATGGCCCTGTCTGCTGCTACTGGTGAGTCATCCTTGCAAATAAAATAAATATAAATTTATATGCACAGCGTGTTGTTTACAAATCCTGTGAGTGGTATTCCAAGAAATACGTTTCCAAAGCAAAATAAGCCTTTAAGATGGCAGTTTCAACATGTGATTCTGTGTAGTGCTGTTAACCTGCATTTGGATCTGCGAGGAAGGTTATTTCAGGGATCAACAAACCTTTTCTCTAAAGGGCCAGATCATAAATATTTTAGGCTTTGCAAGCCATATGGACTCTGTCACAACTATCAACTCTGCTGTTTCGTGTGAAAGCAGCCACAGACTATACGTGAAATGAACAAGTGGGGCTGTGTTCCAGTAAAACTTTTATTTACCAAAACAAACTGAGGGCTGGATTTGGCTTGCTATTGGAATGCTATTAATGCTCCAATAATGCTCACTGACATTCTCTAGCATTTGAACATTTGTTATAGACTACGATTCTTTGGAAATACTATTAAGTTTATTTCTTATTTATTTAACCTTTCTTTTAGATATCCATAATAATGAGTAAAGGGTGTTTGGAAGTGTTTGTTGAATAACTTATAACTTGGGGAATTCTGGGGAACTTCCTGGACATTCCCATTTCTCATTCCCAAATCCCAAAGCATAATGTCTACAGGGAATTGGAAAATTTCTGGAGAACGAGATTTGCCGTATCCTTGTGCTCCTCTCTGCTTCCTGATTCAATCAGCATTTATCTTTCCTCAACTTATGTGGCTCTCCTTGTTCTTTGAGCTCTGTGGTGTCCCCCAAGCTTGTCTAGGGTGTGTGACCTATTGTTTTCCCCACTGGGAGATTGGGAATCTTGGGAACTGGTTGATATCTCTGTTGCCTTTCTTCAGAATTACTGATAGATAATACCCAGTATTATCTTGCCCAGTATTCAGGTATCTGGAGTAGATTATTCTTCAAGGATCCTTGACGTTTATATGCTTGGTTGTAGCGTTGTTATTTTAGAGCCAGAACAAGAGGACATTGTAGTATCATGTGGATGATTTGTGTTATTGTTTGGGATTGGTATACTTTATGCTTTTCTACCATGCTGCTTTAGCACTTTTATTATTTTAAGAGGTAGAAAACAGTAAAGGGGCCTAAGAATACTTACTACAAGAATTCATTTCAGTTCTTACAAATAGTCAAGATACAGTTTAACTTACAGGCAATTAAGAACACAGATTTTGGACTCAGCATAACTTGAGTTGATTTGTTTTACCACATATTTCAAAAGCGTGATCTTGGGACAGTTTTACTTAACCTCTCTATCACTGGCTTCTTATCTTTCAAGTAGGAATACTAATACCTTCCTCTCCATTTTTGTGGTGTTAGGATTAAATCAGATAATGCAATTGTGTGGTTAGCACAGTTCTAGAACTAAATGATAATTGGCATTATTACTGACTCTTAAAGATGGGAGATATTAACCTTGTTTTGTGGCAGAGGAAACTGAAACAAACGGGTTAAATGATATGTATAAGATCACATTTATTAGGTTAGAAAACTGGGTTTGGCTCTTTCCTAAGTCCATGTTCTTGCTACCATACGCTGCTTAAAGTAATTTCAGTTAACAGTAATTCTATATCAAAGATACACACACCATGGTTTATGAGGCTGGGTGGATAGATGGGGAAGGTATGAGATGATGCCTTTTGTCTTTTTTTTTTTTTTTTTTAAATTGAGGCATAATTGACATATAACATTATGTTAGTTTCAGGTATACATTGCAGTGATTCGATACTTGTGTATATTGCAAAATGATCACCACATTAAGTCTCATTAACATCCATCACCATACAAGGGATGATGCCTTGAAAGAGCAAGAATTTGTAGTATTTGAAAGCCACAGTTTCTAGAAGCCAAGGATATAGTTATAATTAAAAAGTTGAGAAAACTTGCCCCTATTTCCCTGTCGCTTAGCTGCTGTATTGACTGCCAAGAACATGTTAGATTTTAAGTACCTTTTATGCTTGCCTGTTATCAGTCCCATCATATCACCATGACTTTTAAGAAACTATGCATGTTATCTTAAATTGGATGAAAGAAAAATGTACTACTATGTTAAGCCTGCCACTGGAGTTAGAATGTTTTTTTGTATTTCTCCTTTCCCCCTTCCTCACTCCCACCCTCCACCACTTCACAGGAATGTGCCTCTAACCTTTATGGGTCAGATTTTCACATGGCATGGTTAGTTGCCAATAATTAAACTTCCATAGCTAAACAAATAAATTGGCCAAGGTTTTGGAAAAACTCAGCTCAATGAAAGTTTTGTGACAAGTTGCTGCAGTTTGCTGTATGCACATGGTCTCTGACTTACGATGGTTTGACTTAATTTTTCAGTGTTAAGATGGTGCAAAAGTGATACGCATTCAGTAGAAAGTGTACTTTGAATTGTGAATTTTGATCTTTTCCCGGGCCAACGACATGAGACATGCAGTACGACCCTCTCTTATGAGGCAGGGCAGCGGCGGCTCCTACTCAGTCACGTGAGCACGAGGGTAAACAATTGATACACTTAGAGGCATTCTGTTCTTCACTTTCTGTACGGTATTCAGTAAAGTACATGAGGTATTCAACACTTTATTATAAAATAGGCTTTGTGTTAGGTGAATTTGCCCAACCGTAGGCTGATGTAAGTGTTGAGCAAGTTTAAATTAGGCTGGGCTCAACTATGAGGATTGGTAGGTAAGAAATAGTGAATGCATTTTCAACTTACAATGGGTTTATTGGAATGTAACCACATCGTAAGTCGAAGGATATCTGTATAGATATTTATTTTATCTTACTGATTTTTTTTTTTTTTTCTTTGCTGTACGTGGGCCTCTCGCTGTTGTGGCCCCTCCTGTTGCGGAGCACAGGCTCCAGACGCGCAGGCTCAGTGGCCATGGCTCATGGGCCTAGCCACTCCGCGGCATGTGGGATCTTCCCGGACTGGGGCACGAGCCCGTGTCCCCTGCGTCGGCAGGTGGACTCTCAACCACTGCGCCACCAGGGAAGCCCTACACCACAGTTTTGACTTCAATCCATGGGTTATTTGACAGGCTGATAATTTTAAGACAAATATTTAACTATGCTTAATTTGAAGACTTGATTTTTATCCAGTAACTCTTGAGCACCAACTGTATGCGAGTCAAAGAAGAAGAAAATGTGATCCTCGCCTATTTTTTGTTTGTTTTGAGACAAACCCAGTTCAAGGAAGAGGATTAAGTACCAGCTCATACAGAATTGAGTCCTATAGAATATTAATACAAGAGGAATTAGAATGGAAAGATCTGGAAAACGTGAGAATCATTAGGGAAGGCTGAGCGAGGCAGGAGAACCTGAGCACATTCTTGAAGGAATTCTCTGCAGGAAGGTGAGAGAGCTGGGAAGTTGGAAGGGAAATTAGAAGTACTTCTGTAATTAAAAAAAAAAATCTCTGATTTTTAAAAAGAATCAGAAAAATACGCACCAGTATTTCCTTCTTTTCTTGCTTATCTAAAGCTCCTCTCCAAATAGTACCTGTAACTTGAAGACGTGGCCGGCCCTAGGCAGAGCGACCGCCAAGGCCCCTTTGCACTCGCCCCTTCTAAATTACAGTTGGCCTTCGGCAGGTGGGGAGGCACCTTCCGCGTGAATCTGCCAAACTCCCCTGTCCCGGCATCTAGGAAAACACCAGGATTTCCACAGTTTGCTCTGAAACTCAAGGGTTGTGGGTGCCGCTTAGCTGAAGAGTTTGTTTTGAAGGATGTCCACTCTAGAAATGGCTTTTTACTCTTTAACTTCACTAAATGATTGCTGGAAATGTCAAGCTTCTGGTTGACCTTTCTACGGGGGGATATTTTTATCTGTCTTATTTTAGTGTCTTATTTTTTGTGTGTCTGATTTTTACATTCGCGATTCTCTTTTCAAATTGATTCTGAGGCTCAATTTAAACTGAAGCGAGGCAAGTTTTGATATTATTTGTAAAGCATTTCCCTTGAATTTCAAGGTTGATGTGAATTTTTTTTTAATTGTGTGATTTTACTTCCAAATAATTATTGAGGAGTGCTGTATTTTGGATTTCTTTTCTGCTTTGATTTATTTACATGAAAGTTTTCTTGGCAAAGTGTCCCTTGAGGTTAAAAAATAAAAAGGTGCTCTTTTCCAAAAGGAGTACGTTTTTCAGTGTTTTGTGTTGCTCAGCTATTTGAATGGGAAAGTTTGGTTCTAATAAAAATTTCCTCTTCCTTTGACAAATGTTGATGTTTTTAAAGTCTTCCTAAAGGAAAAAGGAGCTTGGGTGGCTTTTTGTTTTTTTTGATAGTTATCTAGAGCCCCCTTCCTTTCCTCTGTGTGATCCTAACCCCACCATTGTTTTATGGGTCTTTGAACTAGATCTGTCTACAGCTGAGAGTGGTGGTTGAAAATGGACCCAAACCAGGTTATTTTGGGGTGGATACACGAGAAACTGGTTACTGTGGTACATGGGGTGTCTCTAGGAGCAGCCAGGGGTCTGGAGAGAGACTTTCATTCTATACTTGTGGACGGTTTGAACTTTGTTTTTCCCAGGTACATATCATAGTTGATATATGCAAAGCCTTTGTTTTTTTGTTTGTTTTTGTAATGGCTAGAGTACGTGGTATATGGACTTTAAAGGAGCTTGATTTTGAAGTTTACCAACTGCAGGTTCCACTGGGTTTTGTGTCATTTAGAAAAATATTTAAGATCGGTACGGACCTATGACCTCAACTTACCGCGTGTCTGTTTTCCAACCCTTTCCATCCTTGCTGCAATTGTAAATCGGCCTTGGTTTTGTGGTCTCAATTGAAAGGCTTGTCAAGTGTGCACTTCCTTTAGCCTGCACATTCACAACTACAGACTTTTCTTCTGCTTAGCTGGTTTTCTTTCTTCTTCCCCTCCACAGCCCCGAGCCGCTTGTGAGCGCGCCAGAGCTACTGGAGAATTCTCATTATTCCAGGAGACTCTGGGAGCGCCTCTCCCACCTCCAAGGCTCCAGGAGCAAGTGAGCGGAGCTCTGAGGAAGAGCCACTGCTGGAAGGACTGCGGGAGGAGATGCCCCGGAGCCGGCTCTAAGGTAGCCAAGCTAGCTTTTTACCTAGGAGCTCTCAGTGGCCTTGCCAGGGCCAGCAGCAGAGACATTTCAGCAAATCACCTCTTTTAATGTTCCTTGGCAGAGATCAAATTGACACGGTCAATTCTTAGCCACGATGATCATATCGTTGTTTTGTATGAATCCAACATAAGAGAGATAGGACCAAACCCAGTGGTTCTTTATTTTTGCATTACCTTGAATGTAGGCTTTTTTTGGTGGAGTTGCTCAGTTATCTTTGAACTCTGGCCAAGTTGTTCAAATACCACCAACATTTCCCTACGTATAAAGTGCTTCTGCCATTCTTTTCACCTTATAGGACCACTTTTTAAAATTTTTCTTTCCTTCTAAATAGGCTACGTTTTAGAGCAGTTTTAGGTTCACAGCAAACCTGAGCAGAAAATACAGAGAATTCTCATAGGCGGCCCTGTCCCCCACACACCCGGCCTTCCCCAGACTCTGTCTCCCCAGCAGAGTGGTCCATTTATTGTAGTAGTTGATCCGCACTAACACGTCATTATCACCCAGAGCCCACGATTTACATGAGGATCTGCTCTTGTGCATTCTGTGGGTCTGGACACATGTATAGTAATATGGATCCCCCATTATAGTACCCTACAGAAGAGTTTTACCGCCCTAAAAATCCTGTGCTCTATTAGTCCCTGCCCCCTACCCACTCCTTGACCACCACTGATCTTTTTATTGTCTCCATACTTTTACCTTTCCCAGAACTACATTTTCATAGTATGCTTCCTTGGAGTACTTTGAAATCTCTGTAAAGAAGTCTCGCTCTCAGGATGAAGTGCTATTAAGGTTGTGTTAAGCTACGGAGGTAACACAAATACCAACTTTAGAATAGTCTGTCAGATGTTTCTATGAGGGGAGGCCTGAAGTGCTAACTGTATGTGGGAGTGTCTCTGAGTTAAAAGTCGAGATTGCCTGGATATGGTTTGAAACTTGTACATAGAGACAGAAGCATGAGGTCTCTGTAGCCTCTTTAGGTTCAGAACTTTGGAGGAAGGTCTCTAGTAGCTGTCAAGTGCTCTCTCTTTTTTTTTGCGGTACGCGGGCCTCTCACTGTTGTGACCTCTCCCTTTGCGGAGCACAGGCTCCGGATGCGCAGGCTCAGCAGTCATGGCTCACGGGCCCAGCCGCTCCGCAGCATGTGGGATCCTCCCGGACCGGGGCACGAACCCACGTCCCCTGCATCGGCAGGCGGACTCTCAACCACTGCACCACCAGGGAAGCCCAAGTGCTCTCTTTTTTAAGGAAAGTCTAATTTATTATTTTCAAAAATTTTATTCTTTTATGTAAAAGTTTATTTTTGATTATTTAATTTCAAGTAGTACAAAACAGTCTAAAGATAAAATTTTCTCCCTTCCTTTTCTCTTTTACCCACAGGTAATAATTTGGAACACACAATTTTTCACATACAAACTTTTCATAGACACACAAATTATGTGTATTAATTATGTTTAAAAATGGATGGAACGTGGCTATACATTTGGTTTTACAACTTGCTTTTTCCTTTCACTTGATATGCTTTGGATATTTTCCCTTTTAAGCAGAATCTCAATATAAGTAATGACTTCTTAGTGTTCCTTATATGGCTGTAACATAATAACAATCAGTCCTCAAGTGATGGGGTTAGCCTACAATTTAAAGGGGGATATGGGGGGGGTGGAGACCTTTCACATTAGGGAAAAGACAAAAGCCGTGACTGTTGACTTTGAACTCTTAGTCACTGAGGATGTGAGTTTTTATTTTCCAAGGCAGATGATGCACAGCTTTGGGCTGTTGCCGAGGTGTCACTTATGTCAGGTTTTTATCTTCTGGTTGCCTGGAAGGAACATCCTTGGCACTAGGCTGTGTTCATGTATTAGCATAGTTGTTAGTTCTGGCTACCATCCTTGGAGCACTATGAGATATTTTCATGCCCATTTAAGGTGGCATGAGGTTCAATGAGTTCTAAGAGAAAGTAATGAATAACAGGGGTGGAATTAAGAGACTGACTTTATTTTGCACATATATTTATTTGAGGGAGGAGGAGGAGATGATGGTGTTAGTTAATTGCTAACCCTGTGATTCTTAATTATGAAACAGGGTTAAAATTGTTCAGCTCAATAGCTTCCTAGCGTGGTTGACAGCGAGAATCGCCAGACAAGTTTTTAGATATCTGGGGCCGATATGAATATTTGTATTGTTATTATTTTATAAAATATTTATTTCTAGGAAGGTAATAATATAATCGATGTTTATAAGGTTTAAAAGGTACAAAAAGAGTGAGAAATAAGTCTCCCTCCTCCCTCTCTCCCAGTTACCCTTCCTGGAGACAACCATTGTTACCAATTTCTTATATATTCTTTCAGAGATTTCAGGCATATACCAGCAATAATCTAAAGATTATTGCAATTTCTTTCTTTTTTTTTTTTAACCCAAGTGAAAAAGCATTCCACTTAGAGATGGGCTGGAATTTATTTAACCAGTACTATATTGATGACCATATAGATCATTTCCAGTTTTATTATCATAAACAAGGCTTTAGGGGATAACCTTGTACATATATCATTTTAAACATGTTTGTGAACGTATCTATAGGATCCATTTCTAATAGTGGAATTGCTGGGTCAAAGATAGGCACATTTTAATTTTGGTAGAAATACTGCCAAATTGCTCTGTTCATAGAGCTTGCAAAGTTTTAGATTCCACCAGCAATGGATGAAAACTCTGCTTCCTCATACCCTTGCCAATCACAGTATAATTGTCAAACTGATCATTTCTTCTCTGCCAGATCTATAGGTGAAAAATGACAGTTTAATGGAGCTTTAATTTGCATTTTTTCTTATTTTGATTGACATTGAGCATCTTTTCATAAGTTTAAAGGCCATTTGTATTTCCTGTTCTGTTCCATGTTAGTGTCCTTTGTCTGTTTTCCTATTGGGTTATTGATCTTTTTATTATCAGTTCACAGGAGCTCCTATGCATTAACAGATTAGCACCGCCCCCCCTTCTCTCCTTGTGATATGTGATATTTTACTTGGTAATTTGTGTAAAAATAATTATTTTGCAGTGTGGATTATTTAAAATTTTGTATACTTAAATTTACCAATTCATTCAACAAATATTTATTGAATGCCTCTTATGCATTAAGCACTTATTCTAGGCAGTAGGTTATACAATAGTGAAGAAAATAGATCCCAGTTCTTGCTCCATGGAGCTTACGTCCTAGTGAAAGAGACAGTAGATAAAAGACGTTTAAAAATATTAGTTATAGAGGGAATTCCCTGATGGTCCAGTGGTTAGGATTCGGCGCTGTCACTGCCGGGGCCCGGGTTCGATCCCTGGTCGGGGAACTGAGATCCCACAAGCCATGCGGCAACCCCCCCACCCCCTGCCCACCGGTTCCCACCGCCTCCCCATAATATTTATAGAGATAAATATATATTTAGCCTTTTTGTGGCTTCAGGACTTTGTAATACAGTTAAAAGACCTTTTCCATTCTTAGAGTTAAAAACTTATCTTTCCTTGTAGTGTCTTGTGGTTCTTTTTTTAGGCTTAAATCTTTGATCCATCTGGAATGTTAGGTATGAATCCAACTTAATTTTTCTCTGGGTGCTCTATTAATTAGGGTAAGGCTGAGTTGCTGCAACCAAGGGACTGAAATATGCTATGGTTCAAAGAACAGAGGAGTTGACTTTTTTCTTCACTTTACAGTTCCAGTGTGAGCAAAGCAAGTCAGCAGAACTGCCCGTATCCGCTGGTCGTTGAGAGTCAGGTTCCTTCTGTCCTGTGGCTCTAGGAATTGTCACTGTACTTATCTGCATGGTCATAGCTGGGTTGCTACCATAGCTGGGTTCCCTTCATGTGAAGGACGAAGGAGAAAGTTCAGGGCAAGTGATCACATGTCACTTCCTGCTTCCATTGGTGAGAACATAGTCTTGTGGGCACACCTGGCTGTGAGGGAGTGTGGGGAATGCAGTCCGTGCTGGTCAGCATGTGGCCAAGAAGAAGTGAAGAAGGAATTTTAGTGGAAAGTAAGCAGTCTCTGTCCCATTGGCTAGTCATTCCAATTTTACTGTATAGTCCCAAATTTTCCCTTTTGATTTCTTTTGTATTATAAATTCCCATGTACATTGTGGTCTATTTCTGGGATATCCATTTAGTTTAATTGAGCTCTTTGCCTGTGTGTGTAGTAGGATCACACTGTTTTTCTTAAACTCTTGGAGCTTAATACTTTTTTTTTCTTTTGTAGGGGTAATTCCTGAATTACTGAATTTTACTGAATTTTATTGAATTTCCATATTTATTTTAAGTTCCCTTTTACAGAACTTTAAAGTTTCATGTTACAGAATTTTCATATTTATTTGTGTGTGTGTGGTTTGTAAAAAAATATATGAACTTTAAAATTATCATATGTAGTCACCACTCCCTCCCTGCTAAGAAGCAAACCTGTTAGTATGATTATTGGGATTGTGTTAAATGTCTAGATAAGTTTTGTGAGGGAGGTTTCACAATTTTATGGTGTTAATTTTTCTTATTTGGTGATAACGTTGCACAGTGTTTGGGAAACATTGATCTGGACTCTCCAGTCTTTTGATATCCTTGACCCATGAAATTTATGTAATTGGAGTGGGAGAGAGGAAGGACCAACTTATCATAAGATGCTGTGTTACTTTTTTAGTTTAATACTTGATTTCTGATAATGACTAGGTAAGTGAAGCCTATTTCTCTATTAAAAATTAATAAACTTGTAACTTGAAAAAACAATTTCCCTGTCTGAAGGTAAAAAACAGTTGACATTTCAGGAGGTTATTATATAAACTTATTTGTAACACAAACCTGGTTTTTTGCATATATGTATGATATGCAGTGCTGTTACTTCCTCCGAGTGTGTGTGTGTGTGTGTGTTAGTCTGCATCTTTTTTTGAACAACACACATTCCTCTTCAGTCTTCTCCTTTTTACCTTTTTATTATAAAGTGAAACACAGATATCACACAAAGTATACATAGCTTAGTTAATTTTATAAGGTAAATGTTTTTTGTGACCACCACACAGGTCAAGAGAGTATTAGCGGCCTCCCTAGAGCCCCTTGGCATGTCCCATGACTGTCATGGTCCCTCTCTCTCTCCAGAGGTAACCACTCTCCTGACTTCTATAGTAATTGCTTCGTTGCCTTTCTGTATGGTCTTATCACCTGCCTGTGCATGTCTAGCCACTGTAGTTTAGTCTTGCACACCTTTTTACGTCTTTGAAGTCTAAAGCTCAGGTTCCCCCTCCAGCCCTTTCCTTTTCTTACAGTTTATCTGTCGAAGAACTCAGCCACTTGACCTCTAATTTCCAACTGGCTGGATTTGGTGATTGCATCCTCATGGTTCAGTTCAACTTGTTCTCTTTCTTTTAGTGGGAAATGGTAGTTTAACCCCACAGTCTGGGTATCCGGAATGCTCACTGCTACTGGGTAGGTCATCGTTTCTAGGCCTTTTTAGTGGACAGAGGAAATATGTATGTATAAAATACTCAGTGAGTTCATACTGTTGCTTCCAATTCAAATTCAGTTTATATGGTTCTTACTTAACCTTAGCTGAATTACATCTCTAACTCCCTTATTCCACGCAGAAAATTTAGGTTCTCCAGAACAGCAGGGAACAATAGTATTTGAATAGGCCATAGTTAGGCATCTGCTGTCTTCCACACATTACACACAGTATTCTCCACACCACCACAATCCCAACACCGCACCACGAGTGATGATAACTGAAAGGCGAGAAAAACAGTTCTCTTTTTGTGTGCTTATCCCCATTCTCCTCGCAATTTTCAGGGGGAGGAGTGGGGGATGTTTATAGTTGTTGAAAACTGGGCAAATTTAAACACTGATTAGCTTTTAGATGATATTTGGAGGAGGAATACTTTTAATTTTGTTACATGAGATGTTGGTTTTATAGTTATGTTTAGAATAAGTCCTTATCTGTTAAAGAATTTGTGGGTGAAATGATGTGAGTTCTGGGATTCTCATTAAAATACATCAGGAAGAAAATGGGCAGAATAGAGGAAATAAGATTTCTTATTTTTGGAACTGAGTGGTAGGATGTGGCTTATTTTTGAAACTGGGAGGTCAAAAATAGGGTTTATTATCCTTTTTCTCAATGTAACTTGAAATGCCTGTTATGCAAAATTTTTTAAAATTAATCTTATAAACAGTGAAAAGACAAGGGCCTACGATAGGGAAGGAAGGTGATAAGGAAGGAATATTCAGGGAAGTGGGAAAATGAGTAAAGAATCCTAACCTGGTGGTTCCGTTTGGCTCAGTGGCCTTGAAGCTGGGTAACATCTTGAATGAGAAGAAGGGAGGGCTGAGATGTGAGGCCTCAAGGGAAACCAGCGTTTAAGATACGAGTGGCAGAAGAGGAAACTCCCATCCAAGGAAACTGAGCAGATCCAACCCATAAAAGTAAAGATAGCAGAGAGATGGCGCCTCTGAATCCCAGCTAGGGAAGAACCAGGGAATGGACCAGTTGATGCCACCCTCAGCGTTCTCAGCATCACCCAAATTGCCGGAGGACTGGGGGATTCCTAGGCCTCAGGTCAATCAAATACAGATCTCGGTGGGTGAGGCTTCAGAGTCTGACTTCTGAGGAAGCTCCCCGGTGAATCTGAAGGATAAGGTAAGGTTACAAAGAGTTAGAACCTTAGCCAGAGGCATTTTGGTGATGGACCGGGTGGAGAGGGGAGATGTGGAAGGAGCTTTGTGTAGTGCTCTTTCTAGAAAGTTTTCTGCGAGGGTATGAAGAGGGTAGATATGGGAGGACTTGGGGCCGAGGGAGGTGGTGGTTGCTGAAATAGTTGTTGCTTATAATAATGTAAGAGAGGTTTGCCTGTAAATGTGGAGGATGTGAATGGTTCCTTATGCAGGATGATGACTGAGTGGTCAGGCCAAGCATGAGGTTAGGCGCCCCCCCTCACCCCCCACCCCAGTACCAGATAGGTTATTTTTATTTTTATTTATTTATTTTTTTTTGTGGTACGCGGGCCTCTCACTGCTGTGGCCTCTCCCGTTGCGGAGCACAGGCTCCGGACGCGCAGGCTCAGCGGCCATGGCCCACGGGCCCAGCCCCTCCGCGGCATGTGGGATCTTCCCGGACCGGGGCACGAACCCGTGTCCCCTGCATCGGCAGGCAGACTCTCAACCACTGCGCCACCAGGGAAGCCCGATAGGTTATTTTTTTGCCAAGCACGTGAGTTTCGATGGTTCGGGGGGAAAGCTTGAAAATGGTCATCATGAATTAGATGTTCTTTCTATTTGTTAATGTTTTGAATTACACATTAAAGGAGAGGTACTCAAGTCTTTGCATAGGGACCTCTGCTTCTCAAGTTCTGACTGGGCCTTTGGGCCCCTCCCCGAGGAAGAAGGAAGGAGTGGGGTTTTTACGGCTGATGTTGGCCCTGTTTTCTTATTCAGCACTCCTGCTCTTCTTCACATTCTGTTTTCTCTTTTTTGGTTTCCTTTTCTTCGTGTTCAGGTGACACTCTTATACGCGTAGAACCTCCGAGAGGGGTTGCCTGGTACAGGGTGGTGCTTTCCAGTTATTTGCTTTGGGACTGACTGTTGGAGGGATCCCTACATTTTCTGGATTTCCTAATGTCTGACTTCGAAGGTTGTGGGGAGAGGACTGAGGTGAGTACCCTGTTCCTCCTGTTTTTCTCTGCCTCCATGTCTTTGTTCTTCATAATAGGTTGGATTCATCATTTCTACCCTGTAGACTTTCTACCCCTGTGTACTTGGGAGCATCTTCTGTCTCCTAGATTTCGTTTCTTTCTCCCCACTTAGTAGAGTGCGTTTATTTTTACTTTTAACATGCCATTAATTTCTAATTTAGGTCAATTGAGCATTTTGATTTTTTTTTAAAAATAAATTTATTGATCTTATTTATTTATATTTTTGGCTGTGTTGGGTCTTCGTTGCTGCGTGCGGGATTTCTCTAGTTGTGGCGAGCGGGGACTACTCTTCATTGCGGTGCGCAGGCTTCTCACCGCGGTGGCTTCTCTTGTTGCGGAGCACGGGCTCTAGGCACGCAGGCTTCAGTAGTTGTGGCACGCGGGCTCAGTAGTTGTGGCACACGGGCTTAGCTGCTCCGCGGCATGTGGGATCTTCCCGGACCAGGACTTGAACCCGTGTCCCCTGCATTGGCAGGCGGATTCTTAACTACCGCGCCACCAGGGAAGTCCGAGCGTTTTGGTTTGAGTGGGTGGTTTTTTGGTTATGAAAGTTTTCTGGTCTCTTTCTGTGTGGTATCAGAGCCTCTCCCTGTCTTATTTCCCCTCCTCTTTGTTTTCTGTTGTGGTTACTTCGATGCTAACTTGTTCCACTTGTACACTGACCCTGTGTACACGGCTCGTTTTCTTTCTCATGATCATATTTATACTTTTGATGGATATATTTAAATGAACAGCTGTGCATTTGTTGAGTCATACCACAATTATCTGATTCTGCCTTAGCTGCTCCAGGGGCAAAAGCATATTTCAAGCTAAGTTGTGAGAGAATTCCGTTAATCACATTCTAACTGGGGGAGGGGAGAGGAGAAAGACCACTAAGAAAAGTCTTTTGAAAGATGAATGTTAATTAGTTGTTCAGTTATTTTAGAATAGATTGATTTGGTTGCTATTTAAGGTGTCACCTGAAGAAACTTTATAACGATGTAAATAACTGTAAAGGTTTAATGATATCAGACAGGCTAAATTCTCTGGAATTGTTGATGTGGGGATAAACTTAGTAGCTGGTTTATTTAAATAGATAAGCGGTCTTTAAAAGAGTTTCTTTCTGTAAAGACTGGTGTTCTTGACTCAGCATTCCTTGAATTCATTGGCTAAATATTTTGTTTTAAGCTTCCTGAACAGATAACATTACAGAAAACGTTACAACTTTCTTTTTCTTCAAATCTATTAATTGCTAATTATAACCTCTGATTGAGTCTTTGGCTTCCATCAGCCAGATCTATTTTTCTCTTGACACTTCCTCATGGTTTTCTGAAGGTTATTAATAGGCATGGAAGCATGGCTTTCCAAATAGCGTCAATAACTGTTAGGAGACTAGTGGGGGGCAGAGTGGGGGGAGATGATATGTCAATTCCTGACTCGGAGGAGGTGTATTTTCAAGCTACAGAAGCTGTCTCAGAGGTCACTGGGGATGGCTCTGGGCAGATCAGCTGGTGTCTGCAACTAGAGATCCAAGCAGTCCTATCCAAATGGGATACTGTCCACCAGGGAGTTGTCTGCTCTACCCAGAGTCTGCCAGCCGTCTTTTTGTTTGGCTGCTTCTCTTGGATGACACCCTTGAAAACTGAAATCCAGGTTACAAATGATATCTTTTAATTTATCTCCAATACCTGGTTGCAGCTATATTACATGGAGGATGAAGAGCAGCCCTCTCCCCCAGTCATTTCCTGGCCAGCCTGTAAAACATTCCTTAAACCTCCCTCTCCTCTCCCCACCCAAACCAAAGTGTAACGTAGACTAAGATGTTAGAATTAATGTGTTTTAATTTCCATAGAGTGCCTCGTATGTGCCAGGATGGCGATGTAGCCATGATCCAGGCAGAGTCCTCACTCTCACGCTGCTTAAATTTTGGTGTGTGGAGTAAGGACGGATGGGAGAGGGAGAGACATAATAAAGACCAATAAACTAATACATACATGACAGATGTCACGCAGCGTTAAGTGCTGTGAAGAAGACGGCAGGGCGCTGTGGGCTGAGTGTGGGGAGGTCTGAGGCAGGAATGGGCTTGAGTGTGTGTGGGGTACGGAGGAGAAGGGGTCTGGTCAGGCTGGTGTATAAAGGGTGGTTTTTCTCACCTCCACAGAAATCTGCTCTAGTGCTTCCCATTTTAAAAAGAGAGAGAGAGAAATAGACCTCCTTGGTGCTGATGTCTTTTTTATTTAATTTCCCCCGACCCTTCAAATTATTACGCGTTGGTCATGTTAGCCTTAGAATTGGGACAGTTGTGTCAGATGGCAGTGCCTGAGATACCATTTGTCTGGTAACAGGAGGGATAGGAAGGGTCTGAACTCTTAGGCTAAAGGGGAAACTGCAGGCAGTGAGAAATGCCGCAGAGGGCCGAGAAGGCATCTAACTGAGGGCTTTGGGAGGAGGTGGGATTTTAGATGGACTTCACAGTTACTCATCTAAGAGTTTCACTGGTGGAGTTGGGGGTGAGGGTAGGGGGAATAATAGGGTCCTTTCTACCGGTAGGTAAAAAAAATACATAAATAAAATAAAAGAAAGTCCCAGTTTGTAAACTGGAGGGAGAGGAGCCCTGAGCTGCCTAAGAGAATAGAACAAAACAGCTGGGAGATGATGGGTACTATCAGTTGAAACAAAGCGGAGAGCCGTGGCTATTTGATACAGAGGGAATGAAGTGGAAGACGAGGGACAGTTTCCATGTAGTCAAGCGCGTCAAAATAAAACCGAGACTTGAGATACCAGTAAGGCATGCCGTGGGTGATCAAAACGTTGGAATCTCAGAAGCTTAGCTTAGTTATTATCTTTATATTTGGTAGGGGTGTAGCAAAGTCAGTTTCGTCCTGTATACAATGAAAGTAAGTCTATGGGGTTTCTTCGGTTCTAACATGGTAGCTTATCCTTTTACTGATTTTCGTTCAGTTAAACCTCATTTACCTACCCTTGCCTTTTTTTTTTTTAAACCAGATTATATTATTCTTTTCCTGGCCTTTCCAAACCATATCTTGGGTCCATCTGTCACAGCTGGAATGTTTGTAGTGTAACTCTTTCAGTCAGAACCCTTTCTTTCCTGAAATAATCTGTAATTATTTCCTCTAACTACAGGATGAACTGATCCAGGGGCTGGATTTCAGTACTATAGGACTTGTCCAAGAAGCTATTTGTATTCATCTATCTTGAAAGATCAAATTACATGCTAATATTCTGAAAGTAACACCCCACCAGAAACCCCCCCGCAGCAGTGAAGTCTATATAAAACCAAGCCCTGGCAACTTGCACATTGCCAGTTCAGACAGAGTGTGGTGTTAAAAATATTTCACAGGTCATTTGTGAACTGGAGAAAAGACCCTGACTTAACTTATATGGTATGATGCTTTGGTTTAGCCTTTCTTTGCAGCTATAACTGACAGCCCATGTCTCTCTCCACCCTTTCCAAAGTCCCAGGTAGTTTGGAGCAAGCTGTCCTTGGGTTCTCTCTCTGCTTGTTGACCATAGAAGAGACATAACTATTGTCACATAATGGCTGATTTTTGTCCCCCTTGGAGGTGGTGGTTGTAAGTATACCTTCCCTCAAGATTGTATATTTAGAGTCTGCCTTGCTGGATCTAATTTGCCCCCCAAATGTGCCCGACCTAACGCTAATGCCTGTTTTTATTTTATGATGCGTCACAAGAGAACTGAAGAATGGGGATGGGAGGGAGGAGGTAGCAACCACTTGTGTACTAGCAACGTGGCTTGTCTTTCCTTTCACATCAAGATTCCCCCCCCCCCCACCAGGGGCAGGGGAGATAATCCGAGGTTACAGGGTATATGAAATTAATTTGAGGTTAGAGAAATGCAAAGACGGCATGATAAAGGTGGCCCAAATAACCATTGTTTTCTGAGAGGAAAATCAAGATGGGTAAAGATCACAACGTGTTGAAGCTTGGATAAAATGTTAAGGAGGACTGTGGTTAGTTCCATAGTTTAGGAAGCTAAACTATGGCTGGCTGGTTTAACGAAGGTTGTGAGCGTTTGTTAATTAGGACCTGGACTCTGGTCACGTGGCTTTGGGTTTGACTTTGTGTGCTCGAGCAAGGTACTTCTAGCTACCCATTTTCTTATCTGTAAGCTGGGATTAATAGGAGTATTTCTTTTAGAGTGTTTTGGGGAGAGGTTGAAAGAGATAACGCATAGGATCTCTAAGCACGGCGCCTGGCTGCTTAGTGAGTGGCACTGCTGTTACTGTAATAATGATGTGCTGTTGACAGATGACTAAGGGAAAGCAGAGTCACTCTCCTTCTTTTCTGCTTTGCCTCTACCTTTTATATTAAAGAGAAAGATTTGTTTTTTCTTATGGAAGGCGTAGCATAGGCCATATAAAAGAGACGTAAAGAAAAAACTGTCATGGAACAGTTGTGATAGCCCTCACCGACGGTGAGTGAGCGACTTCACGTGGATGGTGAAAAAGTCATTCAAAATAGGGATGGGTGAATGTACAATCCATCTTTCAAGATTCTTTCTGACTTGGAGAGTGTTAGAAATTGAATTGAGAAGAGCATCAAGGAAGTCCCTATTGAACGAGTCGGTGCTCAGTAGATTATGTGTTGAACAAATGGACAAACCAAATGAGTCTAGGCCGCCAGGCCAGACAAATGAACATTTTGTAGAATCTTCTGATGGGAACGAATCTCAGGGTTCATCTTACAGCTTTGCTTTCATCCTCAGCACACAGATAACAAGTTGTTTGCTGTTCATAACTTTAGGTTTGAGAAATATCTTTTATTCTTACAGTAGATTATCAACTAGATTGCTTAATATGAGTTCTAAAGGTTGAATATAGAAGTGCAGTATACTCCTGGTTATTCTGTGACTGACATCAGAATGCTTTGTGATTTTTGGGGGGATGTACTGCAGTATGTCTGTGGCTTTATCCAGCTGTAAAATTGTGATGAGCGAAAGAAGTACCAAACTTGGTCTCAAGCCCACATGTGTTAAAAATTGAGCTAAACGCTAGCTCCCTAACTGGATGTCAGTCTGATCTATAAATGGAGTTTGAAAAGTACCATAGGATTTGGAAAGCAGCTCTGTTTTGCCCTGGTGGTTTGCCTGTTTTGAGTACAATATCATGGGACTGTCCTGTCTCCCAAGGGAGTAGTCCTGAGACACTGTAAAAGATGGCACTGATTTAAGACCCGAGGTCCCTAACCTTTTTCTGCATAGCTCTTTGCCATGTGTCTGAAATATTAAGATCAGTTACCAGGGCTAGAGGGCCTTATCCAGGAACAGAAAGGAGGTGGTATATACTGGGGCAAAAATTTATACTCCAAACCCTTCAGATAATATTCTGTAACCCCCAGTAGCCTATGAGTTTTCGCAGTCAGGGATTTTAGCCTTAGAATATTGCATAAGGATTTGGTTGGACCAAAAGGAGATGGACGCTGGAGTACCTTCTGATCACAGTTTTATGTCTCATTTAAAAAGTATTTCGTTGTGCACATAAAGTATTATTCCTACATGAAATAGATAATCTGATGCCTTCTCCCTTGACCACTAGACTTATTGTTGACTTCCTTGAGGTTAGAGAGTTTAAAGAGATTTCTAAACCTGTGGAGCAGTAACATTTTTGTCAGGTATCGAGCCAATGCCCAGCCTAAAATGTCTGCTGCCATCTGGTTACCTGGTATGGCAGAAGGACTGATCATTTAAGAGTAAGGCAGTGCTTCTCAAAGCGTGGTCCGAGATCCTCTGGAGTTTCCAAGACTTCCTCAGGGGTTCCACAAGGTCCTCCTTCTTCCAGTCACATGTACGTCTTCATGTACGAAGTTGGATTCTCTTTTCTTCAGCTGATACAGCATGTCATTCCAGATTGAATGCAGAATCATACATGAGAATCCAGTTGCCTTCTACTAAGCCAGACATTATAGAGATTTGCAAAAATGCAAAGTAATGCCACTTTTTCCTCATTAGAGCTTTCTGTGGGGGAAAATACAGTTCTTTTTTTAATTTAGAAAAAATAGAGTAATATGTTTATTGTTATTTTAAAACAAATAGAGTATTGAAAACATTCTCCATTTTAATTTCTAATAGAGTAAATATTGGTAGAAATAACTTACATAGACAAGTTCCTTAGAGTCCTCAGTAATTTTCAAGAGTATAAAGAGATTCTGAGACCAAAAATTTTTAAAACTGTTGGAGTAAAGCATCCCTGAACTATTGAATTATTGCCACTCTCTTTTCCCACTACCAGCCAGCCCACATCTGAAACTCCTTAGCCAAAAATACTTGAGTGCAAGGGAGTTGAACATCACTTGTAAAGACAATGTTTCCTTTTTAGTATATTTAAAACTTCGAAGTAGATCCTTGGGGCTTCAAGTTGGGACTTCAGCATATTGATGTTCTTTATATGTAAAACATGATCGGGACATTTATTCCAGAACATTCTCCTCCCTACATTTCTTTTCCCTTTCCTTTCGAAAGTTCCATTTTTAATAGCTGAATTAACTGGTCAGCAGAGACACTCCAGACACTGAACAGAATGGCAACCAGTAAATGCTGCTGACATTTTTTCCCAAAGATTTTTGGCAGATTTTGAGCTATCTGTCTATAAACAGCAGATTAGTTTGGAAGACTGAATTTATACCTCCTTTTTTCCCCTGTTTTCCGTTTAGGAGCCTAAATTATTGTTTTAATTTTGCTTGCACAATAATAATCAGTTAAAAGGTGTTTAAGGGCATGGGCTTTTGTTGGCTTTGTGACAAGGAAAAATTGTCAGTGGTGATGGTGTTTTAGAATTCTTTTTTAAAATAGTGAAAGAATTCTTGATTTCGAAGCTTGAAACTTGTTAACTGCTGACTTTTATTATTACCTGAACTAAATTCTAGAGATTAGAGTTAACAGAGATGATAAATGTCTTAATCCTGCTATTCCTTTGCAGGTGTGTATGTGCTTTTGTGTTAACGGGTGGTCGGGGGGGGGGTAATTTCTAATTCTTTGGAAATTAAAATTAAATTGAGCCGATTAGTTCAGGGAGAATTTGAATTCAATGAGTATTAAATGTGCACCTACTTGGCTCTAGTAGCGATGAACAAAACAGACTACAGATTTTACTACCATGAAGTTTACAGTCCAGTGAGGGAGACAGATGTTCAAAAGCACACACTCAAATATGAATATGTAATTATTAATTATGATAAGTGCTATAAATAAAAATTAACACAGTGGTGTATGAGAGTGTAATGAGAGCATATGAGGGTTTAGGCAAGCTTCTAGAAGGAAGTGACATTTAAGTTGAGGCTTGAAGGTTGAATAGGAATTTGCCAGGTTGGGTCCTGAAAGAAGGGCTCAATCACTGGGAGCTTCATATATACAGAGGTCCAGAGATAGGCAGGGAGATGGCTAGTTGGTGTGCCTGGGAGAATGGGGTGGAGAGGCGCCTTGACAACAACGAATGTAGGGAGCTTACTAGGGCTTACCATGTTTTACCCAGGTTCTGGCTAGGGGCTACCTCTCCAGCCTTCTTGGGTTTTCTCTCCTTATCACTCTTCTCTCTAGGCTCCCTATGTCCTAGGCTGGTGTTTTTTTTTCACATGTGATATATGTTTTAAGTCCTCAGGAAACACCAAGCTTCCCCTGGCCACAGGACCCGTGTAGAAGCCGAGAAGCTGTGCCTTTTTCCTTAAATGCCCTCCTGTCTCCACCACAGAGTGCTCCCCACCCCACCCCAACACACACACACACACACACACACACACACACACACACACACACACACACACAAGAGCTCACATACTCTTATCCTTTTTGTAGTACCTTCTACTCACCTTTCTGGTTCCTGTTTATATATAATCTACCCTGTTTATATATAATCTCCTCCACCCGCCAAAAAATCTTAAATTGTTTTGTTAGCAGTCTTATTTAACCATGTTTCTTTCTAACACTTAAATCAGTTTTTAATTGTGCAGTCTTTTGGATGATTATTTGACTACCACCATAGATAGATTGTGTAAGTTCTGTAATAGTAAGGACCATGTTTGTATATCTTTATCATTCTAAGTTTCTAATTTCTAGTACATAGCAGGCTCTCAATAGTTGTTGAGGGAAGGAAGGGAGGGAGGGAGGGAGGAAGGGAGGGAGGGAGGGAGGGAGGAAGGGAGGGAGGGAGGAAGGAAGGAAGGAAGGAAGGAAGGAAGGAAGGAAGGAAGGAAGGACCGGGAATTCAAAGATAAGACTGAGATATAGTTCAATACTTTTCAAAGGCTTTTAATGATATATCCCATCAGTTAAAAAGTTTTTTGAGGGCTTCCCTGGTGGCGCAGTGGTTGAGAGTCCGCCTTCCGATGCAGGGGACACAGGTTCATGCCCCGGTCCGGGAGGATCCCACATGCCGCAGAGCAGCTGGGCCCGTGAGCCATGGCCACTGAGCCTGTGCGTCTGGAGCCTGTGCTCCACAACAGCAGAGGCCACAACAGTGAGAGGCCCGCGTACCGCAAAAAAAAAAAAAAAAAAGTTTTTTGAGTGTGTACCCTCAATATGTATGTTGCTTATAAGTTTTATATAAAGTAAAACTATGTGTTATAAGACATACATAAAATAGAAATTTTAAAAAGATTTAAGATGAAATATTTGAGGTGTGGCTAATGGTAATGACATTGTATTATTGACAAAAATCTCAGGCTACTCAGGATAATGTTTATTGTTTATGATACTGGATGCAAATCAGTTTTTAATGTATTTTTAAATTCTGAATTTGGTGAGCCTGCTTCATGTCACAGTGAACTGGAATGTTAATTGATTTTCTTTAAAATGATTAACAAAGAACCACTAGGAATAGCCATATAAGTTCCACCATTTTCTTAGTCTTCTCTGGTACTTTCATTAACAACATATTCAATCTGTAGTTTCTTTAATGGATTTAGAACACTTGCAATTTGGGGAGGGCTCATTTCATTATATCTAGCCATCACAACCTGTAATTCCACTTAAGTAAACTCTCAAGAGTATAGCACATGGCTGTATTCTATAAGCAAACAATGTCCACTCTTTCACATTGTGTAACTCCCACTTCTTCTGCAAGATACCTCTTGTAGTGGACTGTCCTAAGGGACTGAGACAGAGACCAAATAAAGGATCAAGTTATTTATCACTCTGTTAGATTAAATCAGTTTTTATAAGATACAAGTTTTAGTATTTTCATCCCATAATTTAATGCATTGTCTTGTGTGGCCCTTGGATGCATGCACCCCCTTTTGGGGGCAAGTAGGCTAGCTAGTGCTGGAGATTGACATAGACAGATGATTGATTTGGAGTGGTGTTAGACAAATGATTGATTTGGAGTGGTGTTGGGGCTGGGGGGTTGAAATCACTGCTGATGGAGAGGTGTTGCACCAAGCATTTGCCTTTTGAGCTAGATCGTGGATGACAGGAAGAGGGAGTTGGGTAGGAGAGAGGTGGAGGGGGAGGCTCAAGGCATCTGGGGTGGAGGGAACCAACAGTGCGTTTCTGTTCAAAGGCACAGAGATGAGATGGTGATGGAGGGGTCAGTACTGGTTATGAGGGTTCCAGGGTGAAGTGAGGCATTTGCATTTATATCAAACAAGGGCTTGCTCTAGAAAAGATCTATGTGAACATGGAAATAATAGCAATAATAACAATAGCAATAATAACAATAGCAATAGCAATAATAACAACAGCAACAGTAGAAAGGGAGTCAACAGTAGAAAGGGAGTCCACGTGCTTTTAAAAATGTAAAAGGAAGGTCCATTAAACTCTCCTTTACTCCCTTCCCTCACCTTGCTGTTAGAGAAGGGTTAGTCTGAAATACAGTTGTAGACAAATTGAAGTGAGGGATGGTAAGATAGAATAGAGGTGTGGGGAATGAACAGTCAGACTACTAACCAAAAAACTGATTTTAAGAAGATGAGTCAGAAGGTGTCCATTCCAAACAGCTTAGATAGCAGTGGGCTTTTGCTCTTTTCTTTGAAGCTTTAAGAGTAAGATAGCACATGAACCTATTCACTAAAGGACTTCACCGGTTTTCTCTTTATTTTACCCTCAGAAAATTGCAGCTAGTTCAAGGTTTAATTTTTTAAAATTATTTTTTGTAATAAAGCATTAGTATAGCCAAACTCTCATCATATTTCCAAAATTTTATAGGAATTATTCAGATGGAAAAGTTCTTTGTTGTAACCCCTTGACTCAGAACATTGAGCTTCTGCCAGTGTAGTTTTAGGGCAATATCAACTTAAAATTTATATCAAGTGTCTTATTTTCTCTCTGTTATAGTTTCATATATTAAGATTTTATATGATTTCTTCATGTCTTGATTGTGTCTGTGCTTTGTTAAATTTGAGGTTAATGTAAGAATACATTACTTTGCCATTGATGAGGGATAAGTTACAGTTTTGTGTTTTGTTTTCTTCGTTTTCTTTTTCGGGGCTGTATGATGATGTAGGTTGCTTCACCTCTAATCCTTTTGAACGAAGGCTCAAACATGGTAATTTGGTTTGGATTATTCAGTCACTTAATCTTTAACATCGTGTTAGAACAGTCTATTCGTGCTTCTTAGAGTTTTTAACTTGGTGCCAATCTTGCATTCCGTGGCATAAAATAAAATTCAAACCTAAAGTCCTTTAGGAATGCCTGGCCTTACAGCTGAGAATTTTTCATGTCCCTTTTGTGTTCTTTGTTAGTGGGAAATTTGCCTCAGAGTGGCCACCAGGAGGAGGTAAATCTGATTAACTCTTTAAGATAATTTATTTAGATCCATGTAAAGGGTATATGTTTAAATGTACTAAGAAATAAGGCAACATATGTGAGGGGGATTTGTAAGAAAGGCCTTGAACGGCAGTTTGAAGATGGTATGCTTAATTTAATTTGTCATCCTGCAGTTAAATTTTGTTGTTTCACTGATATCTCTTTTTTTCCCTCCACAGTTGTACAATGGTAGATGGAGTGATGATTCTTCCTGTGCTAATGATGATTGCTTTCCCTTCCCCTAGTATGGAAGGTAAGTGGCTCAACTACTTGGGGCAGGACCAGTATACTGTGTATTGTTTGGCTTACCGTAAACTAGTTTCTTCTTAATCCTATCAGATTTAGCAATCCTCCCCTCCCCCCATTTTTAAGACTTTATTTTTTTAAAGCTGTTTTTTAGGTTCACAGCAAAATTGAGAGGACGATACAGAGATTTCTTATATACCCCCTGCCCCGACACATGTATAGCCTCCCCCATTATCAACATCCCCCCAACCAAAGTGGTACATTTGTTATAATTGATGAACCTACATTGACACGTCATAATCACCCCAGTCCGTAATTTACATCAGGGTTCACTCTTGGTGGTGTACATTCTGTGGGTTATAATGACATGTATAATGACATGTATCCATCATTATAGTATCATACAGAGTATTTCACTGCCCTAAAAATCCTCTGAGCTCCACCTATTCCTCTCTCTCCACCTCTGCAACCCCTGCCAACCACTGATTCTTTTACTGCCTCCATAGTTTTGCCTTTTCCAGAATGTCATGTAGTTGGATTCATACAGTATATATAGCCTTTTCATATTGGCTTCTTTCACTTAGTATTTTACATTTAAGGTTCCTTCGTGTCTCTTCGTGGCTCAGTAGTTCATTTCTTTTTAGTGCTGAGTAATGTTTCATTGTCTGGATGGACCACAGTTTATCCATTCACCTACCGAAGGCAATCTTGATTGCTTCCAAGTTTTGGTAATTATGAATAAAGCTGCTATAAACATCCATGTGCAGGTTTTTGTGTAGATATAAGTTTTCAACTCCTTTGGGTAAACACCAAGGATTGTGATTGCTGGATTGTATGGTAGAGTATGTTTAGTTTTGTTAGAAACTGCTAAGCTGTCTTCCAAAGTGGCTGTTCCGTTTTGCATTCCCACCACCAACATCTGAGAGTTCCTGTTGCTCCACATCCTCACTAGCATGTGGTGTTAGCAGTGTTCTGGATTTTGGCCATTCTTATAGGTATGTGGTGGTGTCTCATTGTTTTAATTTGCATTTCCCTGATGATGTATGATGTGGGGCATCTTTTCGTGTGCTTATTTGCCATCTGTATATCTTTACTGAGGTGTCTTTAAGGTCTTTGGCCCATTTTTTACTTGGGCTCTTTGTTTTCTTATTGTTGAGTTTTCAGAGTTCTTGGTATATTTTGGATAACAGTCCTTGATCAGACATGTCTTTTGCATATATTTTCTCCCAGTCTGTGGTTTGTCTTGTCATTCTTTTGACATTATCTTTCACAGAGCAGAAGTTTTAATTTTAATGGAGTCCAGCTTATTAATTATTTTTTTCATGGATCATGCCTCTAAAAAGTTATTGACAAAAAAAAAAAAGTTATTGTCATACTCAGTGAGGTAATGTAGGTTTTCTCCTATGTTATCTAATAGGAGTTTTATAGTGTTGTGTTGTACATTTAGGTCTGTGATCTGTTAATTGAATAATTTTTATGAAGGGTATAAGGTCTGTGTCTAGACTTCTTTTTGTTTTGCATGTGAACATCCCCTTTTTATACATATTTGATAATGTCCCTTGATTTTCTTGGAGTGCAACCTATATACACCGTACCTTTCTTATAAACATAAATTTAAAAAATTCAATATAATTTGCTATCTGAAATGAAGAGAAAATTCTCTGAAAATAATATGTAATTAAATATGTCATATAATTAAAATAGTACGTATAGACAAATGTAATATAATCTAGTGTAGTTGGGCATGAGTACACTAGAAGATGTAATGAAGTAACAAATGTGTGTATAAAAATATATACCTATACACACACACACACATACATATAATAATCTTTGATGTCTTAGAAAACAGAAAACATTGGTACTAGTGTGTTGTATCGGTGACTTAATTATCACAAGGGATCTTGCCTGCAGTGCTTGAATTTTCTGACTTGGTGAACAAATTTTGGTAGAATCCCAACAAAACAGAGAACTGTTTGTCCCTTGATTTACACAGTGGTTATATTTTGAGAAAATTTTGTAAACATTAAGACAGTATAAGACATACTTTGTATTTTTATGTATAAAAGAGTTAGGTATTAGGTTCAATTAATTATACAGCGGTTTTCATGTAAATGAATGCTTAGTGGGGGGGCCAGTGAGAACCTGAAGGGGCACAGGGTAACTCTCAGTTGTGTGGGATCACACAGGCATTTTAGGGCCTAACTCATTGTCACTATCCTCCTTTCTCCCCATCTGCAAAAAGCTACTTAGGGATGGCACTGCCTCTGTGGAGTCCACAAGAGATAATCAAGAGAAAAAGAAAATAAAAAGTTGCCTATAATTCCCTGCACTTACATGTGATTGCTTTTAGCATGTTGGTGTAAATCTTTCTAGATGTGTAAACAAACTCTTATTTTATTGCGCATTGAGCAGTTTGCACTTTATTTTATAAGAGTTGCTCCATGAGGAGTGGTGCTTACGGTGTGAATCTCAGCCTTGCTGTGATCAGATGGGCCAGTAAGACTAATCCCCCTCTTACAGGCTCTTGGGGGTATAGTGATCAGTTTTATACACTTGATAAGTTTCCGCGGAGGCATATAATATAGGTTAATGTAGCCAACACTGTGGAAAAATCAGTGCTTGATGTACTAGAAATCTATTTTGTTATGTATTAGGTGTATAATATTTGATCTGTTTCTCCCTCCTTCCCATGTTCATTGACATGTATTATAGTCAGGGAGCCACTAGCCACATGTTGAGCACTCAAAGTGCAGCTGATACAAGCCGAGATATGCCTTAAGTGTAAAGTACACACTGGGTTTTGAAGACAATAAAAAATGTGAATTTTATCTGTTCCTTTTTACTACTATGAAAATTTACAATTATATAAAGCAGCTTACATTAAGTTTCTGTTAAAAAACGCTATCGTCAACCACTTTAGGTATCCATAGTCTATATTCTTCTCTAAGCAGTGTTGATTGATACAGTCCAATAATATTGCAATCATTTTAATTAGTGCCAAAAAGATATGAAATAAGGATCCTGCGTGGCAAGTTTAAAGGAGTAGGAGGTGTTTAACCAGAAGAGAGTTGGGTCCTAGGTTGAAAGAATTACTAAGAAGAAATGGGCTGGGAATATTTGGTGGGTTAATAGTAGTTCTCATCTGAGGGGTTAATTTTATCCCCCAAGGGACACTTGACAACGTCTGGAGACGTAATAGGCAAGTTGCTAGGATTTTTCCTCTTTTTAGTTGCTACATAATATGATCAGTTAAAAAAAAAAAAAAAAAGAATGTTGTGAAATGAAGTCCCTCCAAATTCTGTGTGCTCCCCTAGGTACAGTAGCAGTTCTGTGTGGTCGGACAATCCTTCAGGTTTCATGTGCTGTCCTGGTGGACTCTTGGTGTGGGCACGATAGAAAAAAAAAAAAGTGGAAGAGAAATTGAGGTGGAAATGTAATACGGATAGAGAAGGGGAAGTGGGAAAGAATGGGGAAAGAGGAGGTGAAAAGGGCATTTATGGAACAGTGTTAGCAACCCAGCCATTGGTTGTTTTTTCCTGCTTTAAGCTCTTAAGCTGCCCAAAGGATCCAGCAAATGACCTCTTAATGCCAGAGTGAAGATCTGTAATGAAACAAGTTAGTCTGGCTGAAATGGAAATGGATGCCACTAAGGTTTTGCTATTGAATACAACACCAGCACTAGGATGTTTACAGATATGGAAAAGAACACATCATCCTTTTGCTGCGATAGCTTTTTTTTTTTTAAAAAACAATATCCAGTGAGTGCTACAACCTAGAGTACTCGGATCTTAATAGCGGTGGCCTTAGTCTTGTCTTCCCTCAATGACTCAACTCCTAGTTAACTATCAATAGCATATTCTATGAAAAGACTCTTTGTTTTTGCATATTTACTAGAAAATTTTTTTTTAAAAAAAACCACTGAGAACTAATTGTAATATACTCAACATTAGTCATAAAGCAAATGTCGAGTACAAAATACTTAACCGAAAGAGGTAAATAACAGGGCAAATAACTAAAAACTTTATGTTAGCCTCATAGATTGTCTAGTGCAGGGCTTTAAACTACCAAGTTTTTTGTTTGTTTTTTTGTTTTAATTAATTAATTTATTATTTTGGCTGCGTTGGGTCTTCATCGTTGTGCACAGGCTTTCTCTAGTTGTGGCGAGCAGGGGCTACTCTTCCTTGAGGTGTGCGGGCTTCTCATTGTGGTGGCTTCTCTTGTTGCGGAGCACGGGCTCTAGGTACACGGGCTTCAGTAGTTGTGGCACATGGGCTCTAGAGCTCAGGCTCAGTAGTTGGGGCGCACGGGTTTAGTTGTTGCACGGCATGTGGGATCTTCCTGGACCAGGGCTTGAACCCGTGTCCCCTGCATTGGCAGATGGATTCTTAACCACTGCGCCACCAGGGAAGCCCTAGACTACCAAGTTTAAAAGGAAACAGACCCAGGTTTGATGTTTGCAGAGCAGCTACGGCACCTTATTAATTGGGCTTCAGTGGAGCTAATGGCATTCTTGGTGCATAAATAAGAAAGTAATAGAGATTTTGTTCTAATATGTTTTGTTGGGTATTGTACTCCTCTTAGTCTATTAAAAACAAACCAAAAAAACAGAAAGCTTCTTTCGTCTCCCCAGTTACTCCCAGATGTCTTTTAAATATTGATTAGATACAGTGTCAACATGTCAAATAAGAAGTCCCAAAGAGTACTTTTGGCAGAGTTTGACTAGTGTGTGTGTACTTTAGAACACTTCTCAATTTCTGTGGAATTCTAAATGCTCTGGGGCCAAAAAGACCCAGTAAGTTTGGAAAATACTGCATGCTAGAACTATCTCTTTGATGATTTATAGGTAATATTGAGTGGTTAATATGTGCCCAATGTTGTTTTATGTTCGTTATTTCCCATAATCCTCATCATTACCCTAATGAGATACGTTAGTGGGGATGTGCTTTTTAATTGGTTAAAACTCTTGCTTAAGGTTATACAGCCAACAAAAGGTGTGTTATACTTTGAGGATTGGTATTCAAGAGTTTCAGTCGTTATCGGTCGTCTTCAGAATTTTGTATTTTTTGGTACCCTAAATTAGCTACATCCACATTCATATTACATCTGGTACATGCTAGAATACAGCTCAATCCAGTCCATTTGAGAGGCTGAGGTGAGAGCTTCCAGTAACAAATGATGAATCCCTTTTACCTGGGTTTGTGTTTTTTATTTCTCTCTCATACCAATATTCATTTTTCATGTTCATTATATATACAACTCCAGCTGCAGGAAGATTTTTATTTGCTCTCACAGAGAAGAGCACTTGAGCCCTAATTACCCGTATATCCTTCCTTTTCCTTCCCATTAATAAGACTAATCATGCTCTAATACTGCTATTATGCCACCCGGGAGAAGTCCATTTTTGTTCCAGAACCTGCTTGTTTGGTTTTACCTTTGTCCCTGTGAGCATTTGCAGGGACGACCATGACACAAATAACTTAAAGTGGAATACTGCTCCTTCAAAAATATTTCAAAGCTAAGATGACCCACATTTTATTAAATTTGCAAGCCGTAGTTAGATTTTATTGCAGCAAGGAAGGCTGGACTTTTGCAGAGTTTTGTTGCAAGAGATTTCGGCCTGTCTTAGAGAAGATTGCTAAGTACTAAATTATTTTCTGGGTTGACTTGATTTTAGTATTTCCAAAGCCATCACTACTCAGACTTTCCAGCCCAATTACCCAATGAGAGAAGGAAGGAGATCACTTCAATAGACTTTTTGTTAGGGTCCACAAAGGTGCCCCTCTTTGCCACTGGGGGTGAAGAATAGAATAAGCCTTTCTTTGAATTTCTCATTATTGAGAATTCAGGAAGTTCGTGAAGGGGTGAATGAATGTAAGAGAAATGTCTCAGTATTAAATTTGTTGCCCTCATTTCTCATGACTCTAATTTATCCCTTTTGTTCAGAATCAAATCTTTTTCTTTGACACATCATCATATGAGAGATTTGTTGGGGAGAGAGATGAGATGTACTGAGCTATTGGCCACTATGAGGACCTAAAATGTAAATATCAGGTGAAGCTGTACACTTTTAAGATACTGCTTCTTTATTGTCACATTTTCTCACCTAACAGAATGAGTATATTATTGATGCAAGGTGAGCTGTGACAAAGCTTCTTTTCAGCTTTTCCTTTCTGGGGAATGTTTGTTTCAGCTGTGGGTAGTTAAACTAAAGCCACATCCAATTTTTTTTTGTCCCAGTGAACATTATAAAATGTTCATATTCAATGCATTTATATGAGAGGAGTTAGTGGTAGGGTGTGGAGAGGACTCTGAAAATTCAATCAGGGGCTTCCCTGGTGGCGCAGTGGTTGAGAGTCTGCCTGCCGATGCAGGGGACACGGGTTCGTGCCCTGGTCCGGGAAGATCGCACATGCTGCGGAGCGGCTGGGCCCATGAGCCATGGCTACTGAGCCTGCGCGTCCGGAGCCTGTGCTCCGCAGCGGGAGAGGCCACAACAGTGAGAGGCCCGCGTACCGCAAAAAAAAAAAAAAATTTCAATCAGAGTCAAATATTGAATGGATGGGAAAACAAATCCAAGGCCCTAGCTCATTAAATGGTTTCCTTGTGGTCAACAGTGAGTGGGCAGTGCAATAGCTTCTAAGCTTCTGTTTTATAAAGATGGGTCTCAAGGGGGAGAGGGTGGATGCCATCTCCTCTTTATGGAAAAACTGGTGAAGCAGGAGATTTGTAGGGATGGAATGTGTGCTACTTTTGCTCTTGAAAAGTAAACACCAAGGAAAACAAAACATTTAAAAATTAATTTGTAGACTCGGGACGTAGAAAACAAACTTATGGTTACCAAAGGGGAAAGGGGGTGAGGGAGGGATAAATTAGGAGTGTGGGATTAGCAGATACAAATTACTATATATAAAATAGATAAACAACAAGGTCCTACTGTATAGCACAGGGAAATATATTCAATATCCTATAATAAACCATAATGGAAAAGAATATGAAAAAGAATATAATGTATGTATAACTGAATCACTTTGCTGGGTACTGGAAACTAACACAACGTTGTAAATCAACTATACTTCAATAAAAAATTTTAAAAATTAATTTGTAATTCCCAAACATTACCAACTGTCCTCCAGAACTTCTCTCTGTAGCCCAGCATGACCTCAGGCAAGCTTCCATAGATAATGGTTATATGAAATAGTCATAATTACTCAGAGCTCATGTCGATTCCAAGATAGTGTAAGACACAGGGCAGGGAAGCCTTCAAAATTTTCACTGTGACTCACAGTAAGAAACATTTTAGAGTTGGACCCAGTGCATCTACATTTAGAAACATTTTGGAGTATGACCCGCATGCATCTGAAAAGAAAATTTCATGAAAGAGTGATTACTCTTACTATGCTAATGTACTCCTGCTTCTTCTCTTTTTTATTCTATTCAGTTTTATTTCATTTAGAAAGAAAGAAAGAAACCTTGTCTTGAACCACTAAATCAATTTCGCTACCCACAAATGGGTCATAACCCACAGTTTAAGAAAGACACCTCCAGTCTGCTCCCAAGAGCTCGCTGCCGGGAAGTCCTGGCTGCCCTCAGGTGAAAGCTCTGACAGCTAACCCAGATAGTCTCCGGCAGAGCTGGCCCAGACGTTTTTAAAATTTATTTATTTATTTATTTTTACGACTTCATGTAGCCTGACCATCCTCTCTCTGCAAGCCAGTGATTTACAGGAAGAGGGAAGTTTACATATGTGCCTTCTCAGCCGTGGTCATAACACTGGAACAGCTGCTGCCTGATTCTAATCAGCTGAATCTGAGCTCTGCAGAGCTGGGTGTTTCCTAGATCCACGGTAATGCTGCATCTAATTCTTTGTTATGGGTTAGAGGGGAACATGGACTTTCTGAGGATATGTGTATTTGGGGCATGTGGGAAGGAGAGAAGGGATAGGAGGCAGAAGGAGAAATTCCTCTTGGAAGGGGGTGGTAAAATTCACCTTAAAGCAAGAACAAAAACCTCTGCTTATATATATATATATATATATATATTTATTTATTTATTTTTATTTTTGCGGTACGCGGGCCTCTCACTGCTGTGGCCTCTCCCGCTGCGGAGCACAGGCTCCGGACGCGCAGGCTCAGCGGCCATGGCTCACGGGCCCCGCTGCTCCGCGGCATGTGGAATCTTCCCGGACCGGGGCACGAACCCGCGTCCCCTGCATCGGCAGGCGGACTCTCAACCACTGCGCCACCAGGGAAGCCCACTCTGCTTATATTTTTTATTCAAACGGTGATTTGGAGCAGGGAGTAGCCTCTTTTATTTATTTGCTGCATTTGTTTACCTTCTGAATTCTGGTATTTACACTAAGCCAATATAAATGGAAAAAAAAATCACACCCATTCAGTAAAGCTATAAGGAAGAGAGAGAGAAAAGAAGAAAAACCCAACAGTCCAGTTTAACCTTTGGCTTCTGTGATGTATATAATGCTGCAGGATGCCATGCAGAGTTACGCAGTGTTTATCTTTAACATTATGTCCTAGTTCATATGCTTCACGCTGTCAGTTTTGCAGAGGGTTAGGGTAATTTTTGATAATTCAGTGGTGTTGCTCATCAGAGTGTCTTCTGAAGGGAAGGCTCTTGGCCATGCATAGGAGTCAAGCCTTTCTCAGGAGAGAGGCAGAGTCAGACACCATCGTGAGCCTCCTTCTTCCTTCTTCCTGTGTTTCTGTACGTGGGTTACCTGAGCTCTCAAGAGCCGTTACCGCAGAGCCATGCTTAGCAGTAGCAGAGTGGTGGTGAGAAGTCAGCCATGCAAAGTGAGGCCTAGGGTGAGAGAGGCCAGGACTTGGTGGTGGTGTTTTCTCACTAGTGTCTAAAACAGCTCCTGGCATGTATTTGGTGCTCAGTGAATATCTGACAAATGAATGAGTAAATAATTATCATAATACAGAAAAGGTAATAAGAGACCCAGGAACTGATCTGGGCTGGGGACAGGGTAAGAAAGGACATCATCCTTTCAAAGAATGTATTCCAAGTTTGGGAAAAGAGAATCAGTGATAAGACAATCTTACATTCTTGCAGTTGATAAATTACCAGGCTGGGATTGGGGACAGGCAGGGTTTGGGAGGATGAACAGGCATTAGACCAGCAAAGGAAGGACTGAGAAGGACTTTTTAGGCAGGGGAAGGGCCAGGCCCAGAGAAGTGGGGGGATACAGGTCACCACCCGGGTGGTCCAGCATGGCCAGAGCAGCCTCCCAGAAGGCGTTTGGGTTGAGATTTGAGGCCCTACTAGCCTGGCAGGGCCTTGTGCATGAGGCGTTTGTCTTCGATCCTGAGGGCAGCGAGAACTATTGAAAGATTCATTAGATGCGCTTTGTGTGCTTTGAAAGAATTTTCTGGTAGAAGTGGATCACAGGCACAGCAGGATTAGAGGTGAAGGGACGGGAAAAACTACTCCCCCTGCAGGGTCGGGGCAGACAGGCCCACGTGCTGCCTTTTCAAAGGCATCCCAACTATAGCAACTTGATGGTGGCCAACAAAACAAAAACAAAACAAAAACAAAACCCTTAGTTCCAAGAGAAGACCTCTGTTGCAGGTAGCTCACAAATAATAACAGCAGCAGCGAACGACAATAATCTAACACTAATTTCCGTTATGAAAACAGAAGGCTGAGCTGCTGACTTTCTTAGCAACTTTTGCAAGACATTTAAATCCCTCTAGCTGGGCCTTTGTTCCTGTGTTGCCATGGAGTGTCAATAAGCCCAGCTCAGAATAACCCGGGCAGTGACATGAGAGGTGCAGCTTGCTCGCTGGCATGGTGGCTGGCCAGGTTACGCTGTTTTCATTGCTCCCGTCTTGGGAGGAGGACCGAGCAGCTGGTTCCCCGGGCAGCTGTGAAAGGTGTATGTCTCTTGGCTGCCCAGAGTTTGAAAGGCAACCCAAACTTGCCTGCCTCCTGAGCATGTGCAGCTCGCGTTTGAGCAGATAGCAACTGAAAATAGCCCACTGCACACCTGTCCCTTGTACACCAGCCCCTGGCCGACTGCCATTTAGGACAGTGTGGGCTCCCTGGGTGGATAGGTGAGGGGCTGAGCGGATCTCAGGGGTTCTTAGGAAGATCCTGGGAACTTTGGCCCTGGCTTAAAAGGAAACGAAAAAGCAGCAGGCTCCTCTGAGCAGTTCCACTGGGCACTTGTGTGGTTAGTGGGTGGCCGCAGTGCTTGCATACGTGCAGTACGTGCTGAAGATGCCATGCCAGTTCTCCGTGCTCAGCCAGACTGGGGTCCGACAGACAGACTGAGAGGTATATGTTTTCTCCTGGAGGGAAAGGCTTTCCTAAAACACTCCTAGACGGTAGCCGTCATGGAGAACCCTGCCTCGGTTTTAGAGAGGGGAGGCACTGAGTGAAAACTATCTTGTGTGATTTTCTACGTGCTCTTTAATCCCCAGTGATTGTCAGTAGATCACTTCTACAAGGTGGCTCTCTGCGAGATGATTCTTTCTCAGCAGTCCAAATGTGGGCACAGAACAGAATCAGCATGTCGGGAGCTGTCTGTTTCCCTTTGGGACTCTTTCCATGTCCTTCCGGGCTTTCATCTCTGCCGCGGGCTTGCCATCGTGGGGCAGGCTTGGCACGCCGATGTGGATGGAAGCAGGCTCTGGAAGGAAATACTTCTGAAATGACTGGTGGTACTCAAGCTGCTATTTAAAAGTGACCCTTCTTAGAGTCTTGGGTTATCTTTAGGCCGTCAGTGCTCTCCAGCCACAGGAGCCAAAAGGGAGTCTGTGGAAACTCTGGCCTGTTGCTCTCGCCTTGGTTTGTGTTTAGATATCGTTGCTCCTCAGCCAGTGGCCTCGTGACACATCTCAGATTTAGCTGCCTTTCTTCTGCCAAGGTCCAAGATTATTGTGGAAGCTGGGAACGGTGTGCTGTGCCACAGAGGTTGGGGTGTGGGGGGAAGGCATGTGTGTTTAAAAAGCCAGCTCTGGTTCACAGTATTCTGAAGAAAGTCTTTCTGTTTCTACCTTGAGTGTCGGCACCTGGGGCCTTTCTGTGGGTTCTGGGGTGAAAAAGAATAAGCTCAAAATGACCTACACTCAACTGTCTTATGGTGACTGTAGGATCTTTCGTCTCTGATGTGGAAGCCAATCTTAAGCGTGTTGAACTTGGGAGTTAATGAATTCTTGTGAACCATATTAGTTAGACTGATGGGGTAAAGAAGATAGGCGAGACAAAGATCAAGTTATAAAGGCTGGAATACAGATGCACAGGGCATGTACTCATGGGACTGAAGACATGGGATTCCTTCTTTCTTTGACCTTTCATGGAGATCTGGACCTGGTAGGGCCTTGGGACATGACTGGAAAATTGGGAGATAGGGAAGCAGCAATATCAGAGGCTTGGGCTCTGCCCCAGTTTTTCACCCTTGGATATCTTGATCTCTTTGGCTTCATTTGGGCTGGAAAGAAAATAGTCTGGAAATTACCTTGTTCCCTCTGCGCTTTTCTCTGGGATGGGGTAGGGTAGGGAGCTAGAGAGGAAGAATTTAGCTGAAATTAACTAATTCTAGACATTTTCGCCTTTAGCTCTGGGTGCCACGATGCCTAGAGGCTGGCATTCTAAGACTGTTGTTAACACATTGGAGCCGTGCCCATCTTTTGAAGGGTTTATCTCTGTGATTTGAAAGCTTCCGGAAAGGGTGTGGGGATGTGGTGGCGGCTGGCGGCTGGTAAGCAGAGCAAAGGTTGGCAGTCTTGGAGGCTCTGTCCCTGATTCTCAGAGAAAAAGGTCGCGTAGGGCAGTGGAGGAGAAACAGAAGTGGGAGCTGGGCCTTCTCTGCTGTCCGTTCCCGTGTAGAGCCCTCGTTTAGGGTGTCCTGTAAAACCAGAATTTTCAGTGTAGAGCCTGGGTAGGAAAACCTTGCTGGAGCAGCCGTGCACTCCCCAGATATCCCGGGAGGAAGGGGAGACAACCAGAAAGAGTCAGGAACACCTTTGCCCACACTGTGATCGGAGCTTCTAGCCTAAGACATGCTGTAGATGGTACCACATCACTGGCTCTCCTGAATCTGAACAAGGAATGACTTCTCTGAAGTGTTTATAATTCCTCAGCTTTTTTCCCCTTCTTCAGTCTGTGGTCCTCTCTGTTACTCTCCCGACAAGTAGAGCTTCACTCAGATGCAAGCATTGTCAACACTATGTGGGGTGGGCTGCGGGGGGGTGCTTTTCATGAGGCCTCGTGATCATCTGTTTCTCTGAAGCGACGATTCGAGAAGTTTGGAGACAAAATGAAGAAAGAGGTCATTATTTCCCCCCTTGTGAAGGAGTCGCTTCACAGACATGGCATATGTGTTAAAGCTAAGTCTTTGCTATGTTCAGGGAGTCATAAAAAGCATGGAAGAGACAGACCGGTATCGTCTTAGGTCATACGCCACAGCGCTCTATAACTTGTTAGTCATTTAAACACAGACTGAGTTTATGGCTTTGAAATAGAAGGTGAGACTGCTGCAATAGGCTTACCTTACACGGATTATTTCAGAGACCAGGAGTCAGCCCAGCCACAAAATAAACAGATGGAATTCTTTTTTATTCCCCCCCCGCCCCCCAGCTTCAGCAGTTCAAATGCAGGGTGACTTAGGAATCCTTATCACCTTCAGCAAAGCAAGAAGGGGAAAATGATGTAATTCACTCTTCCTCACTCCCTGCTGAAAATGCCATTGTTTTCACTGATAGGAGAAAAAGGGCAGCAGAGACCAGGGGCATCTTTTTTCCCTGCTGAGCAGGCAAGTCCTGCAGGACGTCCCTAAACTGGCTGAAGCCAAGGCACTCGTTGTGTTTTGGTCATCCTCATCACCGTAGCATCATCGTAGCCAAAGGTCCTCAAATCAGTCATCCAAGGAAGGACCTCCCATAAAAGCCTTGCTGTTCTATTGATGTGTTAAATTATGCCTTGTTTTTGGAACTCTTGCATTGTACCTCCAACACACAAACAAGCAAACACAAAACCTACCGCACCACAGAAAGTACTAATTTTCCACACTTGTAAGCCCGAGGAGGTGAGCAGGTGTGACGCTGTGGAGAGCTCCTGTAGGGAGAAGGGGTTTGCACAGACACGCTGGCTTGGTGACTAAGCCTTGCCTGAAGATCTCTGCTGACATTTAAAGACTTTATAGGCTCCGTCTTCTCTGAAAACCAGCATCATGTCTCTTCCCACCTCTAAATCCTGTCTGTGAAGAGAAAATTCATTCTGAAACAAACATTCATCAGGCTTGTCCTCCTGCCAAGTGCTGAGGCAGCTGCGGAGAGCGTAGCAGTGAGCAAAGCAGGCTCCGTTCCTTCCCTCATGGGGCTCACAGTCTGCAGGGAAGACCTGGACGGTCGGCAGCCATGCAGACACACGTATGTGAGTGTAGACAGGTGTGTGGGTGTGTGAAAAAATGCTTCTCTGAGGAGGTAACAGGTGAGGTGAGATCTTGGGGGAAGATGGGCACACACTGGGTGGATGGGGGCGTCGGCAGGGAGAGAGCCGAGCATCCCACGTGGAGGGAATTCCACACCTAACGGACCTGAGCTCCTGAAGCAGGAGGAGCCCTTCCCAGAACTGAGGGGATCTGAGGCAGAAAGCAGGTCAACCAGGGCTTTTGTAGGCCAGGGTGACCACTGTGTCTCCCTTTTTTTTTTTTGGCAGCTTGTGCAGCTTGAGGGATCTTACTTCCCTGACCAGGGATTGAACCTGGGCCACGGCAGTGAAAGCACCGAGTCCTAACCACTGGACTGTCAGGAAATTCCCTGCATCTCCTTTTTTAGGGTCGTGGAATCAAGCTTGTTCATCTGAGTGGGGGTGAGTCTGGTCAGCTCAGTGAGGGAACACTGGAGGAAGAACACATTTGGAGTGGAGGCATGATGAGTTCAAAACCGTGGAAACCCTACCATCGTTTTTGGTTGTCATTATTCTAATTTGTATGTGATCCTATTCAAACGCCTCTATTCTGTCTCTCAACTCCTGGAACATATTTGCTTCTTGGCTTTTACAGCTTTACCAAGTATCAATTTTTTCTGATCAGGAAAAAAAAATATGATTTGGTTTCTCTAAGTGGATGTTTTAGTATAATGAGAGCATTTAGGTACTTGGGTGTCTTTTATTTCTGGGCATATAGCCTGCCTTCTTGCCAGGCCATCAAATGCCCTTCACTAGGCATTCCGGACAGACCTTTGTGTTTCCGTCTTAGGAGCAGGCTTGCTGGCAGTGATACCTGGCATTGCAAAATCCTTCCGTAAGCCTTTGTTTAATGCCAGAGATCTCAGATGCTTTCAGATTCTGGAGAGGTGCCACGCTGCACTCTCGGATTAGGAGCTGATGGAAGGACTCCCATATCTATGAGCCTAATATAAGCTGTCATTTCAAATGAATGAATCGTTTATACTGTTGGAAAGAGTCCAGGGATGTTTGGGGTTCCTTTTTTAGCCTATAAAGTTCTGAGCTATTGGACTTTTATAGCAGTAGTCTAATAACTGCCTATTATTTGAGCTGCTTTGAGATGAGCCTACAGGAGATTCAGCCTGTTTCTTTTGCTGACTCCTGGGATCACGGCTACAGGCTGGTTGACTTGGACCATTTTCTCATTTGTCTTTTCTGTCAAGGACTTTCGTGGGAAACATGGGGTTTTGTTCACCATTTAGAATGATCATCGGTTTAAATGCCTTAGCGTATTCTGGAGTGCGTGACTGGGCAGGTGGGCGAGAGAGCCTGGAGAGCCGTTTGTAGCTTGTGCCCAGATTGCTCCAGTCCCACTTAAGACATAAATGCGGGTACTCTTACTACGAGGCACGAGATTATCCCAAACTGTGGACAGTCTTAAAAAGGTCCTCGATGCTCTTTGCTCTGCCTCTTCCTCTGCCAGTTTAGGATTAGGCTGTGAGAGTAGGTGTGTCCAGATGGTGAGCGTATCGCCCAGAACAAGAAAAATCTTTTAAGAAGTTTTGGCTGCGGTGAACCCCTGGGATTCCGAGCCTGTACCTCTGGTGGCAGAGCCAGCCCTGGCTCCTTCTAGGTGGTGCCGAGGACTCCCTGCTGCTCCCAGCCAGACGCGGGCTGCACGTGTGTTCACACGGGCCTGGTTCTGGGGCTACAGAGGGCACAGGGTGCCAGCCATGACACTGAGTAATGACGGGAGGTGCCTTTAGAACAGACAGTGTGGGTGAGCACCGCGCACAGGGAATACCTCTGGCTTGACGTTTCCATTACTGCATTATTTAAATGAGTGTCAATTAGGTAGCGTAGACTGGCTGCCTTCTGCCAGGGCACCTCCTAGTCATTAGCACAGGCAGGTGTAAAATGCTTCATATCAGATGTGGTGCTTCCTGGCTGGACTGTTGAAAATCAGTCACAGAAGGTGATTATCCTTCCTCGGCGTTCCCTGACGTGCAGAGTATTTATATCCTGGCCTGAGAGATTAGAGGTCCACAGACCCTTGCTTGGGGCCCTAAAAAAGCTTTGTGATAATTCTCACACCTCCCCGACCCACCACTGCTACCCCAAATAAGATATCACAGGCCCACACATGTTATGGTTATTCCTAAATTTTAACAAGACCAAAACAGTGAGTCATAGGCATTTGGGGGGCCTGCCGTGTTCCTTAGACTTGTGGATATTAAGATCTGAAAATGTTACTACCTTGCTTTTAACCTGCTTTGTTGAATTAGTAATCCTAGCTCAGAAAATCCTTTTGGCATCTCTTCGACTAATCCACTCTGTCGGATGAAATTGCCAAAGTGGCGTTTAACCGAAGTGTGTGCGTACGTGCAGACACGTGCATGGGTGTATGGGGTCGTTCTCGTGAATTTAGGGTCTTCATTTATATCTGGCTGAATATAAAAGAATTGATTCACGAAGGGCTCTGCTAATTAGTTATATGGGAATATACAAATTAAGAAGATTAAATGTTGGTGAAAAGCAAAATAGGAAGCGAAGTTGTTGGTTTTGTACTTTCCCATTTGCTACCTGCTGAACTGGGCTTATGGTCCCTCCATAGCAGGGATTGAGTTAATTACTACATATTACTGAGCTGTCTTTCTTCCTCTTTTTCCCTTTTTCCTGATTGTGGTGGGGAAGATGTGAAAACCTTGGTTTTCGACTTAGTTTATGACCCCACAGGATAAGATCTGATTAAGATCTATACCTCATTAAGCCTGGATGCCCTGCAGAGTTGCCTGTAGTGGGTTGAATCTTACTAAAGATGGTATTTACTTGAGGCTGCTCAATTCTGGCAAAATTCTCTAGGCTACAGTTTAAACATCTGTCAGACAGTCCCCACATCCTTTCAAAAGCTAGAGACCTTGGAAAGGCAGTAGGCCTCTTGCACCTGTGCACATAGAGTTCAGTTGGGGCTGGAACTTTAAGAGCAGAGTTCACTCTGAGGGCACACCAGAGAAATTATTATTGTTGTTATTTTTTTTAATTGACAGTTTTTTATTTGAACCACAGAGTGTCATTAATTCTTTGGTACCCTGGACCATCCATTCCCATAGGATCAGTGATGAGTGAAGCCTGTATGGTCTACAGTTATTGTTTGCTGTTGTTCCTGGGGGACCGTAGGTGCAGCGAGTGAATGATTCATACTCCTCAATTCATTATCAGCCTGTGATCAGCTCCTCTCCTTTATTATTCTCACTTTACCCCTTCATCCTAACACTAACCTCACCTCCCCAACCCAGCATCGATAGGTACAACCTCCTTAATGTGTTAAGTATGTATTGTTGGATATCAGTGACCTTTAACAGTTATTTAGGGTTTTGAAATACATGTTTGTGTGTCAAATTTACATAAATTGCTTTATTGCCCAGTTTTTGAATATCGTCTTTTTAATTCTCTGCTGTGCTCACAAATCAATATGACACCACTAACTCTGCCCCTCACCCCACCCATCCCTTTCCCTCCAAAGAATCATCACCTGTTGGGCAGCATAGCTGGCAACTCTCAGCCCAGCTTTGTGCCATTTGAGAGTGGCAAGCATGTCTAGACTCCCTAGAAATATTATCTTTCAACTTGCTTTTGGCAAGTGTAAACTTTTTGCTGGGTTATGTCAACAGATATATATGTTTCTCATCCTCATAGAAATAGCTTGGTGCTGGAATTTCTCTTGGATTTCTCTAGGCAGGGAGAAGTAAAGACCGTCCCTTGGCTCATTAAAGTTATTCCTCATTAAAAATGTCTGCGGGCTCTTGATCCTCGGGGGTGAGTCTGGTGACACACATATACTGTCAGCGGCTATTTTGGATTTTCTGCTTTCGGGCATGTCTTTGCTCTTGGATGAGCCCCTTGTGGTTTTCAAAAGACCTAGCAAGTCAATTATAAATAGAAGGCTCGTGTCTGTGTGTCTGCATGCCCTTACTCTGTGGGACAAGGCACCCACATTACAGTGGGCAGTGAACTATTTTTCACTCCTTTGAAGAGGGAAGAAGAAAGATGAAGAATGCTTTTTCTCTTTCTGAGATAACCCACACACCTCTACACACACCCACACAGATCTGTGTAAATGAACTTGACATTTTCAAAGACCTTACCTTAAGGTCTCCTCTTGAAAGCACAGCCATCCAACCTGTTATATTTTAAGAAAGCAGCAGTTCTCTCACAGACCTGCTGCAGAGGGTTCAGGGATTAGAAGGCAGCCTGTCTGTGCTGTAGACCTTCGGAGGGAGTTTTGAGAGCTGACTCTCTTTATGTGAACAGTGCTTTGGTGAAAGTGGTCTCATCAGGCTAATCAGTGGCCTCTGGGACTTGGCTGTTTACATTCTGTCTTCACTTTCCTTCCCCACTGGTGGAAACTGTTGGGACCCGCAAGTCGGAACTAATTATTCTAACAAAAGAGGGGAAAAGAAAGAGTGACTTGAAAGGTGAAACTGCCAATGAGTGTTTTCAGAAAGAGGCAATTAGGAGGTCTGGTTCAGTGTGATTCACTGGTGATCCATGTTGCACCTTGGACCCACCTGTGTGGGCTATGCCTTTGGTCCCACTTGTTACCTCACTGTTCAGACACTGTTTTATTCCCTTTGTCTTTTTGTGCCCTCATCCTCAATAATTGGTGCCAACTTTTTTCTGCCAGTTGAAAAGGTTTAAGCAGTGTTTAGCCTCATAATTAATGTGAAAACTTCAGTGTTGTACTACTGAAAAAGTACTCTAGACATTTAGCTGAAAATGTTGATAATATGGATATGTAAGTATAGACCGTGCATCCTTGGGGACTCTTACTGTACTGATGTGTTTCTGAAGCAGACAGGTGACGGCAGCAATGTCAGCAATCCTGTATTAGTAGTTGATGGAGGCTCGTGTGGAGGTAACGGGAGCTGGTATTGACAGACGCCATGTATTTAGGAGCCTTGTTTTAAAACACAAAATAAAGGTGATGAGCATTACGGTCTGGTAAAACATTTTATTTTGGTTCAAGAATCGGGATGTGAGAGCCCATCAGACCAAAGATACCATGAAAACCACAGTGGGAGAAGTTCATTTTCAGAAACCTGTGGCCAGATCATAATCATTCTTTGGCCTAGTATAGGATATAAAAGAGTACCCAGCTTATATCAGCACATTCATATCTTGAGATGTGATTATTATTTGGTGGTTGGTCAGCTGAGAGTTACAAGACAGCAGAAATATGGAAATCATGGCCAGTGGTGATACTTCACCTGACTTTGGTTAACGTGTTTGTAATGGTCTTGGAGAGACTCTATCGTTCCCCCAATGGGGTTAAAACCCATGCAGTGATTTTTTTTTGTTTTCCTTCCTCTCTTCCCTTTGCAGATGAGAAGCCCAAGGTTAACCCTAGACTTTACATGTGTGTGTGTGAAGGCCTCTCCTGTGGAAATGAGGACCACTGTGAAGGCCAGCAGTGCTTTTCCTCACTGAGCATAAACGATGGCTTCCACGTCTACCAGAAAGGCTGCTTCCAGGTCTATGAGCAGGGGAAGATGACCTGTAAGACCCCGCCGTCACCCGGCCAAGCTGTGGAGTGCTGCCAAGGGGACTGGTGTAACAGGAACATCACCGCCCAGCTGCCCACTAAAGGTTCCCATGGACTTTTCTATTTCTATATCAAGGGTTTTTGTTAGTATTGTCCTGATTCTGTGTGGGTTAAAGATGTAAGTAGCCAGAAGGCTTTCCTCCTGCTCTTCCAACAGTGGGTGACAAGGGAAGTCCCTCTGGTGAGGAGGAGAAAGGCATGGCCTTTTGGAATCTACAAGGAGGATGGATGTTTTTGGGAAAGTGAGCACGGTGATGTCTACCTTGGGGATGGCTTGGCTGACCAGATCTCTCTTGGTGGTCATGAGCAGGTGAACAGCTCCTGACATCCTTTTCTGAAAGGAGCTATGATGTCATAATTTCTGAGACAGTTCTGCTTTGTAAATGCTCATCTCTCTGTTGAGTGTGTAGGGAGGAAAGTGGAACATAAGACTCTGATGTCTGAGTGGAATACCTTCCCTTCTTTACGAGGAAGGAGACAACCTCTATGCCCTGCAATCTATCACCCATCTGATGCCCAGCAATCTATCACCGAAACTTGAAGCTGGGTGAGATTTCACATCAACCTTGTAGTTTATGTGGAATCTTCTCCGTATTATAGTCAATATGGATTTCAGTCCTCCTCTGAAACTGTTTCCTCATAAAATGAGCCCTAAATTGCTCTCTCAGAGTCCCTACAAACATGAATGTACCTTGGTCTTTGTAGACTCATTCCAAGCCAAATTTACTCTCTTAATATATAGTACATTTTTAATAGACATACTTAACCAATTTTGCACTGACAAAAGAAGAAATAAACGGTAGGAGAGGCTACTAAGAGCATCCACGGCGAGAAATGTCAGCCAGAAAGGGAGGAGACAGAAAAATGTAAAAAACTGATACAAGATCATGTTCCATAATTCATAAGTTTTGAAGTTATGGTGAGGACCTTAAGCCATATAGAAAAGGTTAAAGTCTGATAAGCAAATAGGGTTCAATAATAAAAGAGAGTTTTTAATAAAAAGAGATGTTTTTATAAGCGAGGTCAGGTATTTAATGGTTAAACCTAAAAGGGTACTTGATGGGATAAATTCTTAAACCTTGTGAGTTTGTTATTAATAGAGTGGATGGACCATGAAGAAATGTCTGCATTCATGTAGAAATGATATCTGCAGGGTGAAAAGTTTCTAATCTGCAGAACAGTCTGTCAGATTAGAGTTGTAACACAGAATTTATTTTCTTAAGGAATTTCTGATTTAATTAGGGAGGCGCAATATTCATAACTTAATGCTGTACATAATTAGCTTTACACTTTATCATACAAGTGACATGTGCCAAGTTGTTGATTAATTTGGATTTGGGAAGTTAAAAGAAATTTATAAAGGAAGTTCGGCTTGAGATTGGATGGCTGAAGAGGCCAGGGACGTGGAAAGAGTAAGGCATACGTGGGGAACAGGGCTTGGTGACGTGATGTCAGGAAAGGGTCTGAAATTCAGAGGTGATTATCGCCTTGGGATCTTTTAATTATGGACCTTCACTAGGCAACTGAGAAACTTTGATTTAACTCAAAAGTGAATATTTGCTTGAGTGACATGTGAGTATTCGAGTGAATGCACAAATGTTTGAATGGGTATGTAATAATGTCTGAGCCAGAGAGTGAATGAGTGATTAGGTGCATGAGTGAATCAAGGATAGAACGTTTTGAGTGAGTGAATGAATGTTGAATAAGCGAGTTAGAGAACAGGTGAATGAATAGGTTCCTAGGCAGAAATCATGACGTAATAGCAATGAGAATTCAGCAGTAGACCTCCGAGATACATTGAAGAGAGAGACCACAGATTGGATCATTTGGTCTTAACTCAGATAGCACTTTCTCATAGGAATATTACAGCACAGTGTCTGTCCGTAAGGGCTTGATGGTAAAACGTCCTTACAGATCAAATCCAGGTCAATAAGGATAGTATCAGAGATTTGTGTAGTACTTTCTATTTTAAAAACACTTTTCACATAGATGCGTTAATAAATTGGTTCTCAGTGGAATTTTTTCAAACTCCTATTGTGTCTAAATGAATCATGGTTAAATGACTGGGCCGTTGGCCAGGTATTAGGAAGTCTTTCAGTTTCAACACTCTGTGGCTTGTGAGACTGTGTGGTCAGGGTCAGGAGCGAGCTACTTGTCAGGCATTGGTTATGCTAAATAATACGTAAACAATGAGCCTTACGGCCAGTTACCCTTCTCTCTCCCATCTCCAGGGAAATCCTTTCCTGGAACCCAGAATTTCCACTTGGAGGTTGGCCTCATCATTCTGTCTGTAGTGTTTGCAGTCTGCCTTCTAGCCTGCCTGCTGGGAGTTGCTCTCCGAAAATTTAAAAGGCGCAACCAAGAACGCCTCAACCCCAGAGATGTGGAGTATGGCGCCATCGAAGGGCTCATCACCACCAATGTCGGAGACAGCACGTTAGCAGTGAGTTTGTGGCCCCAGGGGACCCCGAGCATAACGCAGATGGCTGAAGATGCTTTCTTATTTCAAGCACGAAATGCTGACCAGTAACTGGTGACTGGACAGTGAGTGCACACATGCTCCTGGTCACTTATGTCTTCAGCAAGTATATGCCGGCACCCCTATGTGAGTTCAGTCTCCTCTACCTGAGAACATTTATTTTAGACAGACATTTACATTAAAGGAGGGAGTGGATTTATTTTAGTCGATCCTTGGTAGTTATTTTTCTTTGGGGAGTAAGGGGACAGGGACAGACAATGGTTGCCTATAATTTTGATGGTGGGGGAGGGCTTGGAATTTATGGTACTCAGTTCCTCTATTTTTAGCAGTAAAAGTGCTTTCAAAAAAAGGCACCTTTTGCTTAATATTAAAAATCACTTTCCCTTCTAGATTATTTCAGCGCCCTGTAATTTAAGACTTTTAAAACCTGACATCCAAAAAAGCAGCTATGAAATTTTTCGTGCTCCTGTGCCGCCCCCTTGTGGACTGCACTCATTTGGTTAAACCAGTGCTGTCCAATAGCAATACGTGCGGCACATCTGTTAATTTAAAATGTTCTAGTAGCCATCTTAAAAAAAGTTCAAAAAACCTCACAGGTGATATTAATTTTAAGAATATACTTAACCTAACATATATAATTATTATCATTTCAACATATAATTAAAGAATTATTAATGAGATATTTTGCATCTTTTTTTTTAAACTAAATTTTAAAAATCTGTGTATTTTATACGTACAGCACATATCGGTTCAGATCAGCCACATTTCACTGTCTCAGTGTCAACGTGTGGCTAGCAGCTACCCTAGCACAGGGTTTGGAACCATTGTACTTGTATGTTTTAAAGTTACTCTTTTGCACATTTTAAAATGATGAAATCACATTGAAAGCAACTGTCTTCCTTTTTTCACTCTTTAAAATTGTTTGTCAAGTGTTAATTTTAAAGCACCTTTAAACTTTAAGTGAGAAAAGGGATTGCGTGCTATCGAATAGGTTACCATCGAGTGCCGAAAGGAGAAGTAATAACATTCTACAGGGGTACTGTGCTGAGTAGGATGCCCCCTTTAAAAAAAGGTGAAGATTTGTGTTAGAAAGATGTTAAAGTCATGCCAGTACTAAATCGAGACTCTCCTTGTCATTGGCTGATGAATTGAAAGACGGTCAAGGTGGTAGCTTTTAATGTGATTCAGTGTTATTTAATGCCATCACGTAAGATCATCTGTATTAAGTCTTTGTTCTGCTAGACGACAGACTTAAAAGTGTCCGGGAGTTCTGCAGTTAAGCCTTTTTGCTGGAGAAGACTTGCCCTCACCAGTCATTGTAGCTCAGGTGCTACACCTGGACTACTACCCTTGGCGAGTTATTAAAACATTTGATGGTGGCTGATACAGGCTGGGAAATATCCCATCCTACTGCCTTCCCCATGACTGGACCACAGTCAAGTGTACTTTTTTTGTATGAAAAAAAAAGGGGAAGGAACCTTGTTTAGCTTCCTTTTACCTACCTATTTAATTGTGCTACAGTGAAACTGGGAAAAGAGGAGAAAAGGACATTTCATTCAAAAAGTAGAAAAATATAGTTTTTCTTCAGAAGTGTATTTAGAAGTTTGTTTCAAGTTTTAAGGCAAATTAAATGAATTCATTGAGTTTGGAGCAAGGACGATACAACGCTGAATCTTGACAAAACTTTAGCAGTAGTCAGAACTTTGTTCCTCAGAACTGCTAACATAGCTAATCACATTGGGCACTGATAGGAATCTCTAGTGTAAATTATTATTTAAATGGCTTCTATAATTTTGAAAGCAGAATGCTTTCAAATATGCTAAAATAGTCTTCTCAACTCAACCGTTTTAGATGACAGTATATCACGATATAATGACACAGTAAACAACACTGTTTAAAAACAAGTTGTCATTATTGGTCTACATACTTGCTTATTTAAGTGATATTCTCATTTATATGACTCAGCAATGCGTACCTTACTAAACAGCTCTCCTACGCTGAAAAAGAAGTCTTGGGATCCAAGAGTTGAAGTAGATGTTTGTTAGTCTTTGGTCGATTCCGCCCGCCCTGAAGTCTGTGAACTAGGTTTAGAACCAGGATTGTACATTATGAAAAAACAACACATTCGTTCTATAGTAATTTCAGAATTATTCTCTCAAAAAAATTGAATGAATAAAGAGAAAAACGAACAGCAAAAGAGATAGGGAGATGTGAAACCCTACTTCATCTACATGCAGTTTCTTGTTGAATATCCATTTTGCGGCTTTTAAGGATTCTAAATTTCTTCCTTTAGATGTTCAGGTTTTGGTAATTTTGCTGATCAACGGTACTTCACAGTGGTGCTCAGAGTAAGTAAAAGACAATGAAACTCAAACAAGGCAATGTATTCGTGTAACAGGCCAGCTAAAATGTTTGGGAAAGGACAGCTTTGGGGAGTGTTAGATCAACATTACTGCAACCTTCCCACGATCACCATGGGCACAATATTGTTTATTATAGATAATCCATTCCTGATTCAAAAATGCTTCTGCTTCTTGGCTTGCACTGAGAGTAAGAAGGGAAAATTTATGAATGAACTAATTGGGAATCTTTTTTGCAGTGTGTTCATTTTTAGAAGTAGATTTGGGGCATGGTTTTATGTTTCAATGAAAGTCATATTTTTTCTCTCTGCTTTGTGGGTAACTGACATTGAGAATGACGTACAGTATATGAAATCACGTGTGAGAAACTTTTGAAAATTGTAAAGCACTATAGAATTTAAGAGTCTTTCAATAAAAAAATTTTTTTTTTTCTTTTAAAAAGTAGACAACTGTTAACAAAAAAAAGAGAAATGACATAGAGGTGTTAATTTTGTGATTCTTGTTCCCCACCTACCTAGTAACCTCCATCCAGGTAGCCCTCTCTGCTTGAGTGTACCAGTCTGAGGACTCAGATGGCCATTGGGGTCTTTACAAGACAAACAACATTAGAGTCATTTGGTTCTTATTCCTAATTTGTTTGTTCCTTATTAGAGTTCCTTGGCATGTCAACTAAAGTGCATCCTTTGTTAGGTATTCTGAGCAGGGCCGAATATGGTCAATTTTGCTCAGCTCTTGGACTTGAAGGCCTTTGATTTTTGCTCCATTTTCTCTTCTAGCTACTGTTTCCCCTTGGGCTCAGCCCTGCATGTTGGACTTTTTAATTTACATCTTTGACTTTGTCCACTCAGCTTCTTTCTTTATATATTTTCTTCTAAAACTCTGGATACAAGAAAGGACTACTCATCTCTCAGGAAAACCTATCCCATATTAGGGAAAGGGCTAGCTTCTGGTTTTCCTAAGAAGTGAAACCAGTCCTTCCTCCAGTGGGGCTTTCCATGCACACGAACGGGCCATGTGTCCAAGACCACTGCCTCCATGCCAGTTACACCCACGTGCACGCTCATACTCTAACCTGGGAGCAGTTCCTCAATACTTTCTCTTTCTCCTTGTTTTGAACCGCAGGATTTATTGGATCATTCGTGTACGTCGGGAAGCGGCTCTGGTCTTCCTTTTCTGGTACAAAGAACGGTAGCCCGTCAGATCACACTGCTGGAGTGTGTTGGTAATTCTTTTTTCCCTTTCTTTGCGGGTTATGTGCCGTGGTTCTAGAAGTAGGATGGACCTTGGAAAATCTGCTTCGTGTTGCCTCTTGCTTGTTAAATGTCAGGAGATGTGAGGTAGCCATGTGGTAGTATGCCTCTAATCTGTGACTTGTGTTGGAGCACTTGAACTTGGTGAAGTTCTTGTCAAAGAACTAGTATCCACTAGGCAGGATACAGAGTGCCCAGTCAAAAGATTTCAGTTTTAAGTAGACCCTTCCGGATGATGGGAATGCTTGAAAATGAACTAACATGGCTGCTCCAGACCATAGGCATTGGGGAATCTGAGGTAAGTCGGCTTTTGGACAGTAAACTTGATTATTGCAATTTTATACTTCCTCACTCTTCCCCTGCCTTAAAAAAAAATGAAATAAATGTACCAAAGCTACCCTTCATAACTGCTTTATTTAAATAAGAGCTGTGTACATTTCTCTGTGGCCTCTCACATTTTTTCCCATATTGGAACATACTTGTATAGAGATATAATCATAGTGTGTGTATAATTTGTCCCTGTTTTCAGTTTTAAGCTCACACACATTTTCATGTATTTGTACACATCACAGGTATTTTAAAGATTATGTAATTGTCTATTGCGTGATAACTTTAACAATACTGTTTGAAAAATGTTTTGCACATGTTGCTTCTTTTGAGTACGCAGAATAAATTTCTAGGAATTGGGGTTCCTGGGTCAAAATTTGTGACTTTTTATGGCTTGTCTTATATATTGCCAGATTGCCCTCTAGGAAGGTGGTGCAAATGCTTTTTTCTTTAAAGTCCTGATTTTTATTAGTTTTAGTTTTATGAGGTGGGCATTTGCAAGTCACATGACAGTTTTCATTAATTTCTCCTTTAGATGGCATGCAGGGATGGCCACAGGAGCAATGATGGATTAGAAACATCTCCATACTCTCCTGGTTCTCCCAGTTTTGGGGGGCTGGCTTTGCAGCTCTTGCCGTATATCATCTTTTGCTTTTGGGAGGTGACAGGCCAACATAGGCTGCCTTCACCACTTGGCTGCTATACTCTGACTTTTCTTCCTGTTTTCATGGAAACCAGGACACCCCCAAATGCAGTAGTGGAAGGGGGTGGCGGGCAGAGGTAGTAGAAGTGACTGCCACCTTCAGGCACACAGGTGGCCAGCAGGAGCCTGTTGCCTTTTCTCTACGTCTGTAGCTACTGCAACTGTTTCTGAACTCCAGCTTCATGCTTCTCCTCCACGGTGGACTGTGTGTAGAGAAACTAAAAATGGAAAAGCCCCCAGTGTGCTCACTGCTTACAACCAGAGTTGTCCTCTTGTACCAGCTAACATCCTATTTGATTATGAACAAGGGTACCTGGGTAGGGGTAAGAAGTGAAGGGGGACATTACCCCCCATCCTCCTGTCCCATGGCCACTCACCATTCACAGAGCAGCAGCTCTCATGACCGGTCCTCAGAGATGGACCCCAGAGTCCAAAGGGCAAAATAATACTGCACCTTTAAAAATGCATAGTGTTTCCAGTTGTATAGATATTCTTCAGCATATTTTGAAATAGTTTATGTTCAGTTACAGTATTTTATTGGTTCAGTGCTAAAGAGCCGTGCCTTTCAGTAGCATCTAGTTGGTGTTCATGTAGTACAGGCTTGAATAAAAATGTATGTAATGAACTGTTCGGATGTTACCATTTTTGGTTGAAAAACATGAGAAGTTGGACTAGATCCGTTGTTACAGATGGTGATCAATGAATCTCCAAATTTTAGGTGCTTTAGGGGACCCCCCCCCCCTCTTTTGGGTCTCCATGGCCAGGACTTTTGGGCAGCTCTGCTTCTGTTTTCAGGGACTTCTGCATAAGGTTGCATTTGCAAAAAGCATTTGACAACTTAACAGCCTTTGAAAACCATTTAAGTAGGTTTCTGTTTCAATTCTGTCTACTTATGCTGACATCTATCTCTGTTTGCTCTAAAACAAAGGATTTAAGGCAACTGTATAGTAATGTCCACAATGCTCTGGGATATTTTTCTCTCCTTCCTAATGAGAATATGAGGACAAAGGGCAAATAAAGATACAGAATGGAACCAAAGGCAGGAATAGATGAGCCTTCTCTTTTGTAGCAGTCGATTTTGTAGATCTTAGCACTAGCCTTCATCTTAAACTACAAATGCTGGGCAATTGCTATGACTTTATTCCAATTAATCTTGCACTAAATACTATTTTTGTGACTTGACAGTGGCCCACAAAAGACCACTTACTGGCTTCATTTAACGCTCTTTTGGATTAGTCACTGGTATTTAGTAGGGACATTGCTTATCGTAAGGGAATCTAGATTGAGCAGTTTTGATTATGTTTTGATTATGTCCAGACATAATCTCCTGGACAGACATGCTTTCTCTCTCCGTGTTTGGGTTCTCAGCGACTTAGTTTTCCAGCGAAGAGCTGCATTCCTGTATATATAGGTGGTGCTGCAGCAGCTTATTACCAGCTGGGATTCCCAGCAGCCACTTGCCTTGGTAGAAAGCCCCGCTGCCCTGCACCTCGTATATCCTGCTGCATCGTTTTCCAGGTGCCACGTCTGCCTTCACCTTGATCATACCCCGTGTTGATCCCCCCAGTCTCGCGGTAATTCCCTCCTCCTCCCAACCTCCCTGATCACCTACCTGTCATTAAGGAGAAAAACGGGAGCAGACATAATCAAAACGTAATCAAGGGCTTCCCTGGTGGCTCAGTGGTTGAGAGTCCGCCTGCCGATGCAGGGGACACGGGTTCGTGCCCTGGTCCGGGAAGATCCCACATGCCTCGGAGCGGCTGGGCTCGTGAGCCATGGCCGCTGGGCCTGCGCGTCCGGAGCCTGTGCTCCGCAACGGGAGAGGCCACAGCAGTGAGAGGCCCGCGTACTGCAAAAAAAATAAAATAAAATAAAATAATCAAAACTGCTCAATCTAGATTCCCTTATGATAAGCAATGTCCCTACTAAATACCAGTGACTAATGCAAAAGAGCATGTAGTTGACAAGCTGACAGTTGTGCTGGGGCTGCAGGAGGGGGCACGAACTCCTCAGGTCAGATCACAACTCGTCACCGTTTTTTGAAAATGTTTTCTCCAAGTGTCCTTTTCAGTGTCACCCACTTGTGGCATCACAGGGACTGTCTTGCAGGCGAACACCCATGACCAGTGTCAGAAATCGGGACTGTTCTGGGATTATGTGTTTAAGACTTTGCAAATCCTCTTTTGAAATATATCCTCCGCCAAGAAATCCTTTAAGGACGGCAGTGGCTGTCTGTCGATCTCCTACACAGCATTGCTCTGTGTGTGTGTGCGCGTGTGTGTTAATCCTTCAGAACACATATCTCAAACTCAGTGATCTCTTCGGTGAAAAATATAAATGCATATGTAAATTCACAAATGTGGACTCTTAGAAAATGCCGATGTTGATCCTTTATTAAGGGAAGGAATCAAGTAAGTCACTCAGTTAAGCCCCATACACGCTTTTTGGCTTTCATCAACATTGAAATTTCTAAGTTTCACTAACTTTCATGTGCTTTTACAAACCATATGCATTTCATACCTTTTCACAGAGGAATGTAAAGGTAAACTTTGTAATTAGCAGCTTATTGTACAGATGCAGATTCTGAGAGTGTTTCATTTGATAGCACAGTAGGGTGGCCGGGAGGGGCAGTTTCCACCTTATTTTTGGACGTCTTTACAGGCAAAAAGTAGTGGTATTTATACCCCTGAGTTGTGTTTTTCCATGGGAGGGGTTAAGAGTTGCTAGCATGAAGTTCGTTGGCTACCTGTCCTGTTCTGCTGTCCAATGTCACCTCTGTGTTGCTTTCCACAGGGAAAGGCAGGTATGGTGAGGTGTGGAGGGGCAGTTGGCAGGGGGAGAATGTCGCTGTGAAGATCTTCTCCTCCCGGGATGAGAAGTCGTGGTTCAGGGAAACAGAGTTGTACAACACTGTGATGCTGAGGCATGAAAATATTTTAGGTAAGTACAAAAATTATCCCCTCATTAATTTTCTTCTAGGAAGAAATAATTGCCTGCCTTTGCCCTCTCAGATTTGGTGTGTCTGAATTCGCAAGTCTCTCCTAAATGGTGACATAGGGACCATCAGCATTTATATGCTGTTTAATTTTCTTTCCACATGAATTGCTTGTGTAAGTCTGCGAAGAAGCTAAGTTTGAAGATTCTCTGGATGATGAAAAGGAAATTGTTATTGCTAAGTCTTCCTCTGCAGGTTGTTACTTAAATAACAAAAACTTGCCCCATATTGTTCACTTCAAGGCTTCCTCTGTAGTTCTGCTTACCCCACCCTTTTTGAATATTTATTACTTGAATCAAACTAAGAAAGATCTTTGGACGATTTCCTAGAGATTCATAGCTCCCAGGGATATCGTAATTAAATGCACATTCCTTCAAACAAGGCATCGTTTTTAAAGCCCAGATTTCGAGAAGGATTTAGCATACATTTTAATTTGGAAACTAAAGCTTGGAAACATTTGTGAAATATGTGAAGAGCCCATTGAAATACTGCTATGGAAGTATAAAGGGTTAGAATATTCCTTTAGCCTGTTGACTTCTTTGTTTTTGAAAAGTTTTTCTACATGTGTTTATACTAATACATATATGATGAATGCTGCCTGGGGTGCTTCTTTAATAGTGGCTATAAAGTTTCTATAGAACTGGACTCTTTATAGGATAGTGTTGGCCACTGCATGGCTACGGGATCAGGTCTGGCTTATAGGAAGGCCACTGCCAGAATTGATTTCTATTCCAGTACTGCCAGGTTAGTATTAAGCCTGAGTCAGGTTGTCTACAAATCATGGCTTGACAGTTGTCCAAAGGTTTGCTTTAACAGTTTGGCGGTGTGTTCCATCTCAGACTTGTCTCGGTTGCTGTTGTCATTTTCTCCCCTGCCCTTCCCCCTTGGGCCCTCACCATCACCTAGGCCTCCTCACTAGTATCGTTGCTATGGGTCTCCCCTCTCCAGTCCATCTTGCCACACTGAATTATCTTCCACTGGGGAGCTGAGACACTTCTGCTCAGAGTGTCTTTGATGACTCCCACATCACTTGCAACATTTATGACTTCTGAGCCTGGCATTCCAGACTCCCTATTTTGGGGTCCCAAGAGGACTCTGCTACTTCCTGTACAAATATGCCCACGTGCAGTCAGTTCCAATATCTGTCACTCCTTGGGATTGCCCTTGAACATTCAGCTGTCTGTGTCTTCATTCATGTTGCTCTTGGCCACCCACTATCCCCATTCCACCCTCTACCCACTCCTTCCTTCATCAAAACTTCTTAGTTCCCTTCCAGACTCTCCCAAGGGATTCACTTGGGCTTTTCTGCACTCCTGCACTTTTTACCTCCTATATAACTCTTATCGTGACCGCCTTGTATTGCAGTTAGATGCATGTGTGTTAACAACAACAACGACTATAGTTACTATGCAGTAAGCACTGCTTTGTGTCATGCACATTTTCTCATTTAATCTTCACCGTGACTGTAAGAGGGCAGATATCCTTATTTTCCTGGTTGTAACTGATAAGGTAACGGAGGTACAGAGAGGTTAACATCACCCAGCAGGTTAAATAATGGAGCTGAGAATCACACCGGATGGTCTGACTCTTAACCACATGGTAGTTATTAGCTCATGGAATTGCTTCTTAGATTCTAGAGTCATAGTGTGAGGTGAAAATTCATCTACAGTCAAAATTACCTTTAAATGTCCCAGTATTTCCTCTGACACTGGAACAGACTGAGGTTGGGTAACAGATAAACCACTGGCTGTATTAAAAGTCATGATGGAAAAAAAAAAAAAAGTCATGATGTACAAGAAGTACTTATCTTTAAACAGTAGAAGTACTCTTTTTTTTTTTTAACATCTTTATTGGGGTATAATTGCTTTACAGTGGTGTGTTAGTTTCTGCTTTATAACGAAGTGAATCAGTTATACATATACATATGTTCCCATATCTCTTCCCTCTTGCGTCTCCCTCCCTCCCACCCTCCCTATCCCACCCCTCCAGGCGGTCACAAAGCACGGAGCTGATCTCCCTGTGCTATGCGGCTGCTTCCCACTAGCTATCTACCTTACGTTTGGTAGTGTATATATGTCCATGCCTCTCTCTCGCTTTGTCACAGCTTACCCTTCCCCCTCCCCATATCCTCAAGTCCGTTCTCTAGTAGGTCTGTGTCTTTATTCCTGTCTTACCCCTAGGTTCTTCATGACATTTTTTTCCTTAAATTCCATGTATGTATATGTGTTAGCATACGGTATTTGTCTCTCTCTTTCTGACTTACTTCACTCTGTATGACAGACTCTAGGTCTATCCACCTCATTACAAATAGCTCAATTTCATTTCTTTTCATGGCTGATTAATATTCCATTGTATATATGTGTCACATCTTAGTAGAAGTACTCTTAACGGGCAGGTGCACGTACTCTGAGAAGCACGTGGGGTCTGAGACTCACTGAAGGAAGGGCATGTTCAGGCAGCCCCTCTCTTCTCATGGGCTCATGGGCTTATGGGCTCATTGATCAAAATGCTCTAGATGTTGCCGTGCTATGCAAGTAGTCACTTTATCCATGCTCTTGAGTTAAATGACCTGTGATACCACTCCACTGTACACCCAGTACAAGAATTATTTCCATTGTTTTTGCTTTCACACCCAGTCCTGAGGACAGTTCCCTGCACGCGGTAGGTGCTTAGTAAATATTGATTAAATTGGATTTAATCACACAGGAAATTTGAAAGTCACCTTTGCAGTATGATTCATGTGAGAGAAGTTAGGTTCCCTTAGTGTGATCACAGAAGGCAAAACATTGTCCACTTATTACATAATGATCCATGGAAGCTGTGAATTCATGAGATCTTGTTACTCTCATCATAATTACAGCTGTATGGATTAATTTTACTGTGTAGTCGGTCCTCTTAGTTGAGACAGCTCGTAGAAATGTACCACCTTTTTTTTTGGTAAACTTCTTTCCCTGCCTTAGCAGTTTTTTTGGATGTAGAGACTTTAAGGTTTTCTGTGACATTTTCTTTTCTATCAGAAGATTGTTTTGAATATCAGATCATGATTTCCCCCACCCTTGAGTATTGCTAACTCTAGCCCCCTTGAAATACATAATTAAATTACACACACGTATAAAATTATGGGCCCTCATTGTTTATCCCCCCCAAAATGATATCTTTCCAATGACTAGTTTGGATTTCAGCTGTTCCTTCTGCTGTGTCTGGTGTAGAAGTCAGCAGAGAAGTGAATGACGGGAGGCTCTGTTTGGTGGTTGGAACAGTGTCTGGGGGTTTGGGAAGCCAGTTTCTATTCTCAGCATCATTACAGGCCCACTCTGTGACTCTGGGCCAAAGTTGTATGTTTCTGAGCATCCTTTTCCTCATGACTGAAACCAGGGAGTTTCAGTTAATATGACAATTTCACTCCAAAGTCTCATCTTACACTCTTTAAAAAAAAAAAAATGGTACATATGATATCACTTATATCTAAAATATGACATAAATGAACTTATCTATGAAACAGGAGCAGACTCACAGACATAGAGAACAGACTTGTGGTTGCCAAGGGAGAGGGGAGTAGGGGAGTTCAGAATTAGCAGAGGCAAACTAATATATATAGGATGGATAAACAACAAGGTCCTACTGTATTGCACAGGAATATTCAAGATCCTGTGATAAACCGTAATGGAAAAGAATATGAAAAAGAATATATATATATATATATATATATATATATATAACTGAATCACTGTGCTGTACAGCAGAAATTAACACATTGTAAATCAACTCTACTTCAATAAAATAAATTTTTAAGAGCGATTATAGCACTAAAAGAAATGGTGCAATATCCATTAAGTTGACCATTTTAATCATATAAGCGAGATTTAAGTACAGTCATATTGTGCAACCGTCACCACCCTCCATCTCCAGAACTGCCACATACTCTTAAAAGGTACTGCTTAACCATTTAATCAGTCAGAATTCCTTGAGACCAATTGGAAGTGAAGGAAACTACCTGAAAAAGATATTAAATTACAAACTTTGGGGCTGTAATTGAACCCAGGACGATTTTGAACTATAATAGTAACCAGCTACTCTCGAACACTTACTGTGTGGTAGGCATCATATGAAACATTCTACCTACAATAACTCTTCATTTTCACAGTAACCCTTTGAGATACAGGACGGTGCTATCCATATCTTATAAATGAGGAAACCAAGGTGACGATATGTGGCACACGTGGGATCACCCAGCTCAGGATGGTGAGCCATGTGGATGCCCAGTAGTCTGGCTCTGGGGTTCAACACTCTCAAGCCCTGTGCTCCCCAGCATGGTGGCCTCACTCCTCAGGTATCAGAGCTGCCCAGCACCTGGTTCCCACGAGAGCTGGAGTGAGAGGCTTACAAGGGCACTGCTTACCTCACTTAAGATTTGGGGTTTTATTTTAGTTTATGAGGCACCTGGAAGGATGACTTTGGCTGTTATGTAAGAGGCTTTTGCCCTTATCACGTTCTCTCAGTGTTATGAACACGTCCAATGGCTGGGCCAGGCTTCCAGTGTATGGGCACCTGTTCAGTCTCCACTAACAGTAGAGTGCTTTGACTCAAAATACAAAAGTCCCATAAAAATGGTCTAGCATGTTGAAGCAAATGTAGTTGTACAATTCACACTAGAGTGGTAAATAGTTTTATAAAAAATCTTACTTATTTAAAAGTCAGTTTTCTTGAAGGTCTAGAGCCTAACTAACGGGACAGACAAAAATCCTTCTCTAAGAACTTGGGGACTTAGAGAAGGTGAGAGAATAAATTGTATTTATTTATTTATTTAATCAATCACTCAGTCAATCAGATGCTGCTCTCCCTTGGCCAGAGGAATCAGTGAAGGCTACGCAAATACATAGCAGTAATTTAGTTTCTTTTGAGTGGTGCTTCTATAGTTTGGGATATTCATTTTGGAGAAAGTTATTAAAGATGAATATCATGTGGTTTACATATGATCATCTCAATAGATGCAGAAAAAGCTTTCGACAAAATTCAACACCAATTTGTGATAAAAACTCTCAAGAAAGTAGGCACAAAGGGAACCTACCTCAACATAGTAAAGGCCATATATGACAAACCCACAGCCAACATCGTTCTCAGTGGTGAAAAACTGAAGCCATTTCCTCTAAGGTCAGGAACAGGACAAGGTTGCCCACTCTCACCACTATTATTCAAAATAGTATTGGAAGTTTTAGCCACAGCCATGAGAGAAGAAAAAGAAGTAAAAGGAATCCAGATCGGAAAAGAAGAAGTAAAACTGTCACTGTTTGCAGATAACATGATACTATACAAAACAGAATCCTAAAGATGCTATGAGAAAACTACTAGAGCTAATCAATGAATTTGGTAAAGTAGCAGGATACAAAATTAATGCACAGAAATCTCTTGCATTCCTATACACTAATGACGAAAAATCTGAAAGAGAAGTTAAGGAAACACTCCCATTTACCACTGCAACAAAAAGAGTAAAATACCTAGGTATAAACCTACCTAAGGACACACAAAAGACCTGTATGCAGAAAACTATAAGACACTGATGAAAGAAATTAAAGATGATACAAGCAGATGGAGAGATATACCATGTTCTTGGATTGGAAGAATCAACATTGTGAAAATGACTATACTACGCAAAGCAGCCTACAGATTCAGCGCAATCCCTATCAAACTACCACTGGCATTTTTCACAGAACTAGAACAAAAAAAAGTCACAATTTGTGTGGAAACACAAAAGACCTTGAATAGCCAAAGCAATCTTGAGAAAGAAAAATGGAGCTGGAGGAATCAGGCTCCCTGACTTCAGACTCTACTATAAAGGTACAGTAATCAAAACAGTGTGGTTCTGGCACAAAAACAGAAATACAGATCAATGGAACAGGATAGAAAGCCCAGAGATAAACCCAGGCACATATGGTCACCTTATTTTTGATAAAGGAGGCAGGAATATACAGTGGAGAAAAGACAGCCTGTTCAGTAAGTGGTGCTGGGAAAACTGGACAGCTACATGTCAAAGAATGAAATTAGAACAGTCCCTAACACCATATACAAAAACTCAAAATGGATTAAAGACCTAAATGTAAGGCCAGACACTATCAAACTCTTAGAGGAAAACATAGGCAGAACACTCTATGACATAAAACCACAGCAAGATCCTTTTTGACCCACCTCCTAGAGGAATGGAAATAAAAACAAAAAGAAACAAATGGGACCTAATGAAACAAGCTTTTGCACCATAAAAAGCAAAGGAAACCATAAACAAGACGAAAAGACAACACTCAGAATGGGAGAAAATATTTGCAAACGAAGCAACTGACAAAGGATTAATCTCCAAAATATACAAGCAGCTTATGCAGCTCAATATCAAGAAAACAAACAACCCAATCCAAAAATGGGCAGAAGACCTAAATAGACATTTCTCCCAAGAAGATATACAGATTGCCAACAAACACATGAAAGGATGCTCAACATCACTAATTATTAGAGAAATGCAAATCAATACTACAATGAGGTATCACCTCACACCAGTTAGAATGGCCATCAAAAAATGTGCAAACAGGGCTTCCCTGGTGGCGCAGTGGTTGAGAGTCCACCTGCTGATGCAGGGGACACGGGTTCGTGCCCTAGTCTGGGAAGATCCAACATGCCGCGGAGTGGCTGGGCCCGTGAGCTATGCCCGCTGAGCCTGCGCGTCCGGAGCCTGCCCTCCGCAAGGGGAGAGGCCACAACAGTGAAAGGCTCACGTACCGCAAAAAAAAAAAAAAAAAAAAAAAGTGCAAACAGTAAATGCTGGAGAGGGTGTGGAGAAAAGGGGACCCTCTTGCACTATTGGTGGGAATGTAAATTGATACTGTCACTATGGAGAACAGTATGGTGGTTCCTTAAGAAACTAAAAATAGAACTACCATATGACCCAGCAATCCCACTACTGGGCATATACCCTGAGAAAACCATAATTCCAAAAGAGTCATGTACCACAATGTTCATTGCAGCACTATTTACAATAGCCAGGACATGGAAGCAACCTAAGTGTCCATCGACAGATGAATGGATAAAGAAGATGTGGCACATATATACAATGGAATATTATGCCATAAAAAGAAACGAAATTGAGTTATTTATAGTGAGGTGGATGGACCTAGAGTCTGTTATAAAGAGTGAAGTAAGTCAGAAAGAGAAAAATAAATACCGTATGCTAACACATATATATGGAATCTAAAAAAAAATGGTTCTGATGAACCTAGGGGCAGGACAGGAATAAAGACCTACATAGATGTAGAGAATGGACTTGAGGACACGGGGAGGGTGAAAGGTAAGCTGGGACGAAGTGAGAGAGTAGCATTGACATATATACACTACCAAATGTAAAAAAGATAGCTAGTGGGAAGCAGCCGCATAGCACAGGGAGATCAGCTCGGTGCTTTGTGACCACCTAGAGGGGTGGGATAGGGAGGGTGGGAGGAAGATGCAAGAGGGAGGGGATATGGGGATACATGTATACTTATAGCTGATTCACTTTGTTATACAGCAGAAACTAACACAACATTGTGAAGCAATTATACTCCAATAAAGATGTTAAAAAAATAAAAATAAAATTAAGATGAATATCATGTGGTTTAAAGTGATAAAGCGGAAACATTTTGTGTGTGTGTGTGTGGTACGTGGGCCTCTCACTGTTGTGGCCTCTCCCGTTGCGGAGCACAGGCTCCGGACGCGCAGGCTCAGTGGCCATGGCTCATGGGCCCAGCCGGTCCGCGGCATGTGGGATCCTCCCGGACCGGGGCACGAACCCGTGTCGCCTGCATCGGCAGGCGGACTCTCAACCACTGCGCCACCAGGGAAGCCCGGAAACATTTTTTTTAATTGAAGTACAGTTGATTTACAGTGTTGTGCCCATCTCTGCTGTACAGCAAAGTGATATAACTGATTATATACATACAGACCTTCTTTTTTATATTCTTTTCCATTATGGTTTATCTCAGTATATTGAATGTAATTCCCCGTGCTATACAGTAGGACCTTGTTGTAGCAGAAAGAGTTTCTTTAGCAAGAATAAATAAATGTCTAAGTGCACATTTTGTTTGATATTATGGCCAGCTAAGGGTTCTAAGAGAATCAGCTATGGGGAGACAGAGGCAGGTGGGATAACAGGGAAGAGTGAGAGACTAAGTCTGGCTGTGGGGACCAGCTTAGAGGAAGAGGGAGAAAGAGATGGGGATTAAAGTGCGGAAGTGTTATTCGGTTCACTTTACAGATATCCCACAGGTACAAATGTCAGATTGTCTTTCTCGAGTAGAAGCCAGCTTGTTTGAGGGCAGGATGATATGGTGGGTAAGAGTATGGGTTCTGGTGCTAGATTGCTGGGGACGGTTAGTGACCTTAATGTCAGTGATGTAATCTGCCCCCTTCATGTGGTTGTTGGAGGATTGCATGTAGGATTTTTAGAACTGTGCCTGGCACATTGCTGATTCTCACTAATTATTAGCTGCTTCTGTTGTCGATGATGATGATGATCAAATAGGGAAACGTTTCTTTGTCCCCAGAACTTTCCTATGCAAGGTATGGTGTATCAGAGCAGCTGGCAGCAAATTTGGAGTTGGTAGCAACTTAATAGCTGTATGATCATTAGCTGTGTGATCCTTGGCACCTCCCAGCAGCAACTTCATCATGTGTAAAATGAGTATAATATTTATCTTTCTGGTCTACTGAGAAAAATTCCATGAGAAAATATCTGTGCAAGTGATATAAATTTTATATAAAGTACTTTATATAAAGTACGGCATGTTTATGTATTCTCCTTTTCCTTTACACTTTCACAAGTCATTTAATTCTTCAAGCCATATCTGTCTTTAAAAAAAAAATCCCCTTGTATTTCTAAGTTCCAAATTTCACTGTCCATGTGGGTGTCTATAAGGTATAGATCTATAACGCTAGGAAAGCACCTCTGTAGCAGGAAAGACAGGCACGCACATCACCATTTACTTCATAGGTTAGGAAGTACCTCCGACTGCGAGTTCTTTCAGTGTGCTGAAAAGTCCCCTTAGAATGTCTAGAAAAATTTCTTCCTTCCTCTTTATCTACATCTTTCAATATCTCACTTTTTAAAAAAATTTTATTGAAGTATAGTTGATTTACAATGTTGTGTTAATTTCTGCTGTACAGCAAAGTGACTCAGTTATACATATATATTCTTTTTCGTGTTTACAGTTTATCACAGGATCAGTATCTCACTTCTTTTCAAGACGACTTCAGTTGTCACTTCATGATGGAAGCCTACTGTAACATCTAGTCTGAATTATTATGATTCCCTGCTCTGGGCTCCTGTTATCCTTTGCACATATATATTACAGGACTTTTCACATTATATCATACTTTTTCCATTTTAACTCTGTCTTCTTTTCTAGCCAACAAACACCATCATCTTGGTTTTCCTGTGTGACTGGCAAAGAGCATCCGAGGTGCCTGTTATATTTGATAGGTTCCTTTTTTAAATCGATGAATCAGTCACACTTAATATAAACTCACTCCTTGATTTTATAGCAGAGACAATCCAAAGAGCCCAAATGAGTTGCCTAATGTTCTAAAGCAGATCACAGGCAGATCAAGACTAGAACACAGGTGTCTAGGTTCCAGGCTTTGTGTTCTTTCTGGGTGGTTGATGAATGATCTGTGCCTGGAATGTCAACATGATAAAGGGTTTAACACTCTCATTATGGGTAAACACAAAGACATTATTTCTATCTGAATCTTTTTTTTTTTTTTTTTTTTTTTTTTTGCCTTACGAGGGCCTCTCACTGTTGCGGCCTCTCCCGTGGCGGAGCACAGGCTCCGGACACGCAGGCTCAGCGGCCATGGCTCACGGGCCCAGCCACTCCGCGGCATGTGGGATCTTCCCGGACCGGGGCACGAACCCGCGTCCCCTGCATCGGCAGGCGGACTCTCAACCACTGTGCCACCAGGGAAGCCCCTTCTATCTGAATCTTAATGCAATGTAAAAAAAATTTCAAAGGATTATTTACAGTGGAAATGAATATGAAAATTTCCTATTCACTAGCAGTGTCCTCTTAAGGTATAAGTACATTATTTTTCTCTGTTGATGCCTCTGTAAACCTCCTTTTATGGCAGTTGGTAAGTTTAATATTTTTTGTTATAGGTGATCTCTACTGTATGGGTCACTATTTCTGTATAGAAAATTAAGCTGTAATGTGAAATTCTCACATGTCTATTAATTTTGTTCTTGCTGTCTCCAGGTTTCATTGCTTCAGACATGACATCAAGACACTCCAGTACACAGTTGTGGTTAATCACACATTATCATGAAATGGGATCGCTGTATGACTACCTTCAGCTTACTACTCTGGATACAGTGAGCTGCCTGCGAATAGTGCTGTCCATAGCTAGTGGTCTCGCACATTTACACATAGAGATCTTTGGGACCCAAGGGAAACCAGCCATTGCTCACCGAGATTTAAAAAGCAAAAACATCCTGGTTAAGAAGAATGGACAGTGTTGCATAGCAGATTTGGGTAAATTTTTTAAAAATATTTTTAAATTACTGTTTTAACTTTTGTTGTCTTCTCTTGTTTAGCCAGGTTGCATCTTTTTCCCTCCAAACACTTTGTTATGAAAAATTTCAAGCATGCAAATTGAAAGGGCTTCACGGTGAACACCTGTATATTTACCACCTAGATTCTCCCATGAACATTTTACTGTTATCACATATCCAGCCTCCATTTATCAATACAGCTTAATCTTTGATACATTTCAAAGTAAACTGCAGACAAAAGAGCCCTTCCCTCCAGTGGCTTCAGCATACACACCAATATATCATTCACTGGAGTTCTTTACTTTTTTTCTCTTTTCAGGTCAAATTTATATTTCACATGAAATGCACAGATCTTAAGTACACACTCTCAGATTTTTGACAGATGCTGTAAAATCCAAATCGCTGTCAAGATACAGACCTTCCCATTACTCTAGAAAGTCACCTCGTGCTGGTTCAGTCCGTTCCTGCCCCAGCCCACCCTGAGAGGCAACCAGTACTGTTGCATTCTGATTTCACAAGCCTTACACAAAGTAGGTACACAATGAAATAACCTATGGAATGAATTTGTCTTAAAAATGGTTTATAACGTTGTTCTGTAACCAAGGCAAAATTATCAATCAAAGAAAGAGGGGGAAAAAAAAAATCCCCAAACTAATTTACCATTTGCCCTGCTGGCATATCTCATTCTTACGGTGTTAGGGTGATGCTTAATGTAGCTTTAACTGCATTATAAATAAGATTATTTTCATTTATAGTGGCATTCTCTATAAAGCCTATTCATCCTAGACCCCTAGAATATTGGCTGAATAATTATGCTAACGAGAACTGAATTGTAATTTTGGTTATTCATTTCAGTGGACTACTGAGGATACTCACTCTCCTTGAATAAAAAATGGTCGCTCTTATTTTCGTATCATTATAGTTATTGTTACATGGATAAACGTTTAGGCAGTGTTAGCTCTAATTACATAGATGATAAAATTGTTTTTAAACACAAGGGATTTGACATAGGAAAATTTCTTTCAAATAAATTTTTTTCAAATAAAATTTTTCTTTATCCCTTTAAAGTCCTTGTGTTCATGTTGAGAAATTATTTGACGGTGTTTTCCAAGTATAAGGAGGCATGACCCTAACGTTTTTGTTGTGGTGTAGAAGACTTATGGCTGTGCCATGGCTCATGGAGCTAAGGTGATTTGAGTTTCCCAATTATTGACCCAGTTTTTTTTTTTTTTTTTTTTTGCGGTATGCGGGCCTCTCACTGTCGTGGCCTCTCCCGTTGCGGAGCACAGGCTCCGGACGCGCAGGCCCAGCGGCCATGGCTCACCGGCCCAGCCGCTCCGCAGCATGTGGGATCTTCCCGGACCGGGGCATGAACCCACGTCCCCTGCATCGGCAGGTGGACTCTCAACCACTGTGCCACCAGGGAAGCCCGACCCAGTATTTTTTTAATTAATAAATTTATGTTTGGCTGCATTGGGTCTTCGTTGCTGCACGCGGGCTTTCTCTAGTTGCGGCGAGCGGGGGCTACTCTTCGTTGCGGTGCGCGGGCTTCTCATTGTGGTGGCTTCTCTTGTTGCAGAGCACGGGCTTTAGGCGTGCGGGCTCAGTAGTTGTGGCTCGCGGGCTCCAGAGCGCAGGCTCAGTAGTTGTGGCGCATGGGCTTAGTTGCTCCACGGCATGTGGGATCTTCCCAGACCAGGGCTCGAACCCACGTCCCCTGCATTGGCAGGCAGATTCTTAACCACTGCGCCACCAGAGAAGGCCCTGATCCAGTATTTTTGTACAGGTTTTTTCATCTATCTATTTACCTGCCCTAAGTGCTGACCTGCTTACACTCAGGGCAAGGGTGGGGGGCTTAGCAAGGGGGACTTCAGTGTTTGACACCGTGCCTTGAATGTCTCTGTTGTTTGAAACTTTTATAATAGTGTGTTTATGTATTATTCATGTTACTAAAAGTCAGTTATGCCCACCTCACACAATTCTTATGAGATTCAGAAATTTTATAAATGCTTGGCAAATAGTCATTCAAATGGTAGCTGCTGTTCTAGTCCTGAGGCCAAGGGAAGATAGACACATTGAGGCAGCTGTTGGTTTTGGTTTATGGGACTTGGGGGGAATTAGCAAATCCAACTAATTAATTATTTAATTACATTTATTTTGACCTATAGCTTTCCAGCTGTATTCACGGTTTCATACAGAAATCTGTGTTAAGGGGTCATTATTCAGGGAAGTAGATTGGTAGTACAGGAGACAGCTCCTGTAAGACTGCAATTTATATTAATTTTTTACTTTATACCTAGAAATTAAGGATCACTTGTTAGAAATTATGTTCTATTATTAATACTGTAAAACTTCCAGTATTTTAGCAAAAATACCAGTATTGTATTTTCCTCACTTTTGATCACAGAAAAATTCAAGCATTAAGAAAGATTGAAAAAGTAGTATGATGGTCATTCATATCCACAACACCTAGATTCAACAGTTATTAAAATGTTGCCAAATTTGCTTTATTTGTATGTGGCTGAGTGTATATGTTTGCAAATTCATTTGAAAATAAGTTGCAGGGCTCCCCTGGTGGCATAGTGGTTGAGGGTCCGCCTGCTAATGCAGGGGACACGGGTTCATGCCCTGGTCCGGGAAGATCCCACATACCGCGGAGCAGCTGGGCCCGTGAGCCATGGCCGCTGGGCCTGCGCGTCCGGAGCCTGTGCTCCGCAACGGGAGAGGCCACAGCAGTGACAGGCCCGCGTACCGCAAAAAAAAAAAAAGAAAAGAAAAGTTGCAAAGTCACAACTCTTTACTACTAAATACTTCAAAGTGCATCCCCTAAATATACTTCTCTTGCATAATCACAGTTTATCACACCTAAAAGTTATTGATTATGCTTTAATATCATTTAATAGCCATTTTCAAATTTTTCCAGTTTTTTCAAACAAGAATTGAGGCACGTTGCATTTGGTTGGTTTGTCTCTTTAGTTAGTGTAATAATTATGGATTACTGGGAAACAAATTACCTCTAAAACTTAGCAGCTTAAAATAACACAAGTTTATTATCTCACACAGTCGGTCAGCAGTCTTGGAACAACTCAGGTCTGTGGTTCTGGCTCAGGATCTGACAGGGGTAACAGTCATACCATCAGTCAGGGCTGCAGGCATCTGAAGGCTTGGTCGGGCCTGGAGGAACTTCTAGGATGGCTCACTCACATGGCTGTTGATGGGAAGCCTCAGTTCCTTGTCATGTGGTCCTGTCCACTGGGCTGCTTGAGTGTCCTCATAACACTACGAATGAGCCCAGAGAGAGCAAACAGGAAGCCATATGCCTTCTATGCCCTAATCTTAAAGATACACACACTCTTCGGCCATATTCTGTTTGGTAGTCCAGCCCAGGCTCAAGGCATGAGGAATTGAGTTTCCCCTCGTGAAGGGAGAAGTTTCAAAACACTTGTGGATGTATTTTTAAACCACCACAGCTAGTATTTCTATTCTCTATTTACACTTCACCTTTTTTGTATTCTGTTATCTTTACTCTGTGGTTCTGGAAATGGTGGAGGGGCATTATGGTTTGTGAAATGTTCGTAATGGCCATAGAATCTTAGGGTTGCTTATAAAAATGAGAAGAGGAACCAGTCTGATTTAGTCAAACGCAGTTGCCAGTATCTTTGGTATTGAGGCTGAGATAACATACGTGCTATCTCCCTTGCTTTATATGGAGTCATCATCTCACCCACGGAAAGCCACGGAGTGGGAGGAGAAGCATTCTCCATAGATGACTTGAGGGATCCCCGCTGGGTTACAAAGGTGTACATGGTCTGCTTGCTCCAGTTTGGCAATTTTCATTATTTTGAGTGTTACAAGAATCACTTTCAGTTGGTCTGCACATGCATCAAAAAGTAATTCCATTCTCAAATAAACCATGCACGAATCTGTCTATTACCCTTGGTCTGTGAGGAATGCTGGGTCTCTCTAATTGGCTGAGGAATTCGGACATGAGTCATGGTTTAAGATAGCGCTTCAAAATCATTTAACGTGATAGTTGTGCTTTGAATTGAGGGCCAGCTTAATGTTCTCTGTACATGTGGCTGCAGAGAAAGCCCTGTGGGTTTGGTCCACGTTACTGTTCAGATGAGCGGCCCTTTTTCAGGGATGGAGCAGGGCCCGGGGCAGTCGGCCCTTTATGTAATGATAAATTACCTCAAAGTCCCTGCCTCACATGGTTTGAAGTTTGTGTTTGCAGTCTAGTGGGAGCTGTGCTGGAGCCTGAGAGCTTAATTTGCTCCTTGTTATTTAAGCCACTTGGAGGCTCCCATTTGACAAGTGAGTCTGTTTTCCTGTGCATTTCGAACACTGGCCTCCTATTGGTTTGGTGTATTAGTTTATTATTTACCCCAAACTTTTTGTCTCTGAGGTTCATCTATTAACCTAAGAGCCTCAGAATGTTTCTGGCATCAGCCCTATTTCCTGCTCTCAACGGAAGTCATCACAAGGGTACTCCAGAGATGACTCTGGGTGTAATGCGGCAGCCACCATGGATGCCACAAGAGGGCGCTGTTCGTTGGGTTTGGTTTAAAATCCTTCAGCAGCCGTCTGTGAGAAAGGAAGGGAGCAGATTGACAATGTTGTCTTCTTCCTTTCAGGCCTGGCAGTCATGCATTCCCAGAGCACCAATCAGCTCGACGTGGGGAACAACCCCCGTGTGGGCACCAAACGCTACATGGCCCCCGAAGTTCTAGATGAAACCATCCAGGTGGATTGTTTCGATTCTTATAAGAGAGTCGATATTTGGGCCTTTGGACTTGTCTTGTGGGAAGTGGCCCGGCGGATGGTGAGCAATGGTAGGTATCTGATCTCAGATAATATTGCCCTTGTCTGAGTCCTCTTGGTTCTGCTACCTTTAAAAGGGCAAAGGAAATATTTAAGTACACACTGTTGCGTGAATCATGCTTGTGAAGCTGTTGGCATTTATACTTGCTTTATGGCTGGTAGGTAGAAGGCGCATGATGGCAGTCTGTTTTAACTGCAGGAGGGGAAACCGTGGTGGAAAAAGTATTTCTGCAAGAGACTACTTATTCCTTGGTTTGTTTTTATCAGTCCGTATTTTATTTTTCCTTCCTCCGTCCTTATTCTGCCTTTTTTTCCCACCCTTCCTCCTCCTTTGCTCTTTTCCCAAGTGAGTTTTATCGTGAGAGCTTCAAGGAAATCTAAGTGTGAATTCTGCTATTATAGATATTTTTACTTCTTAAGTTTGGATTACTGAGAAAAGATTCAGGTTGCACACTCAGAATTCACTCGTTTGTAAGAAGCAGGCTGTACCTGCAAAGTAAGTGAAGTTTACATTCAGGAAGCCCTGAATAGGAGGCTCGTGCTGGTCCTCTTATAAATAAGCTTTACGAAACGGTGTTGCCTTAGCAGCTAGGGAAGCATATGTCTATTGATAATTTTTTACCCATATTCCCTACAGTGAACTTTCACCTCCATCTTTCAAATCAGCCACAAATACATTGTTGAACTTTAAGTTCACTGTATTCTGAAAGCACTACATATCCTCATTCAAATAGCACATGCCCCATCTACCCACAAAGTGGTTATTATAGCAGAATCTCTCGAATCGACTAAATTGACCTCTTCATACCTTCACAACTGGAAGTCCTATTGCAAAAAGAATGTGTCTGAAATTGTTCCAGGAAAACAGAAGAAAATGCTATATACTTAAATTAATATTCATTTTCAGGAGATATTTTACCCTCCTGGGACCCACTGGAATCCTAGATTTGAAGTATTAAATAGTGCATGAAGTCACTGACATATGTGCTCCATCCCACCTTCCACTCATAGTTTCTTGTAAGGATTGAAATTTTGGGGGTAACTTACAATTTTTAAGAATAATAGCCAGAGAGTGGAAGTTCTGGTTCTGTGAGCTAAGTGAAATTGGGGTAATGTAACATAGTTTTAGTGTGCAATAATTTAAATTGGCAAGGCTTTGTGGTAGTTTTTTTTCCTCCGTAACAGCAGCAGAGTGTGTTTGCTTTTAACACTCTTAAGGGTATCAAAGACAGTGTTTTAAATTAAACATAAACATACATGCATTGTAACCAGACAGTGCTTTTAAAGTTTTTTTTTGTTTTTTGTTTTTGGAAGGAGTCATGAACATTTTCTTGGTAACTGTTTCTCAATTGTTGAGAGCTACTGACTTGCATTTTGTGCCATTCAAGTGCCTTGAGAATTGTTTGCAACAGAGTGATTGTTTTGCTGATTTATCGAGTTCTGAACTTTGCCTGAAATTGCACAGCGACTTCATTTCCCCATCCCCATCCCTTATAATTCTTGAGTGCCTTAGAGTTGAAAATCAGATTCTAATTAGTTTATTTTAAACACTTTAGAGAAGGACTGGTGTCATTATAAACTGTGTGTGGGGGAACTTGCCCCAGACGAAGAGGAAGTTAATATTCCAAGGCCAGGATAGTCCAGTCCAGCTATGGGTGCTGGAGCCATGCCAGGCAAGCCTGCGTGATGAAAGGCAAACTTGGCAGAAACTTGGGCTTTGGGCTTTGTAAGAACTCATGTTGCAAATTTGTTCCCTGTGTCGCAGGCTTAAACCCAAATGGCTTTCAAAGATCAGCTGTGATTAATAGGAGTCAGTTGGAGAATAGAGCCGTCAGTTTAAAATATAGCTCAACAAATAGTTTTCTTGATCTATCCTGTGTTTAACATTATTTTTGGAAAAAATATCGTGAAGGGCAGAGGAAGAGAGACTATTTTGGTTGCTTTCTGATTTACTGATCTCCCCCTTACGTCATGGTTTAGATTGTTCCTAAAATTTTGTGGGTTGCGCTTCTGTTCTATGGTGTGGTTTGATTTTTAGGGGGAGGTAAGGGTATGTCATGTCTCATTTTAAATCAGCTACTGTCCCTTGGCAATGACTAATTTGATATTTCCCCTTCTCTTTCTCTAGTCCTCCTTCTTCCATGAATATCCACATGCACACACACACACAAATCAGTTTATCCAAACTCAAACTTGAAAGTGTTCAGTGCTGCTTGCATACCTGTTAATATTTTCATTATTACTATACCCCCAAACAGAAAAATGAGTAGAAAAATTTGCCTTTACCTTCCAGTATTCATGTTTCTTTCCCCTTCTTCTCTATGCAACCATGTACATATTTTTTTACTTTGTTGTAATCATAGTGTAAATATAATTCTGTATCATCTTTTTCATTTCTGTTTTTTAAATGTTAGTCTGTTTTTATTTTAGATGGTCTCATGATATTTCATTAATTTAACCATTTCTATGTTGTCAGACATCCTCTTTCCTCCATGTAGACATCTTTGTTCATACAACTTTTTCATTTGGGGAATTCTTCTTAATCTGAAGGAAAGTAGACCTATTTGGTCAAAGAATTTGGATGTTTTTATGGCTTCACACATAACTGCCAAGTTGCTTTCCATATGAGTTGTTCTAATTTATAATATCCCGCTCACCCCAGGGTGTGATGTACCTATTTCACTTTCTTACTAGCTTTAAGAACTGACATTAAAGGATATATATATTTGAAATTATTGCATACTAAATGTACCTCATTTAAATATATGAATATCTTAGGGAGGTCATTATAATTATGCATCTTTGAGTTTCTGAGTCCATTATAAAAATTGATGACCAGATAGTTCTCTTGGAGTAATACAGTCCTCAAGTGAACCATGAGTATAAAAATATGTCGCATTTTGTGTTTTCATAGGAATTTTACATTTCTTTGCTAATAATAATAAACTTCCTGCTTTTCTGTACAGGAAATGAGAGTTAAGTCCATTTTCACATCTGAAAATTTCTCAGTAGTGTCTTTTGGAATTTACTGTTTGTGTTTAGTTTGACACTGAATTTGGAATTGGTCAGAAGGAAAGCCATTTTCTCACCATTTCCAGGTGAATTTTCTATATGAATCTAAGGCAGGGGTTTGCTTGAATCACTAGTTCTTAAGCCAGAGAGTGTGCAGCAGAATCACCTAGAAACACAGAGTACTGAACCGTCCCCAAGAGTTTCTGATTTAGTAGGTCTAGGTCTGGACCCAGGATCTCCCTTTCTAGCAGGGCCCCAGGTGATGCTGTGCTGCTAGGTCAGCGACCGTACTCTTGGGATCTCAGGTTAAAATGGAATATATCGGTCTCACCCAGGCCAGGAAATAAAGACTGTCCCTGGGATGCTGACACAGCCCATCTGAGCAGGATTTCCTGATTTGTGTTCTTATGCTTCAGGTGAAGCTTCCTCTCTCTTCCAAGCTGAAGAGGGGTCCCTTTCTCCTTTGAGTCTTGTAGCTAGGCCTTGGCCTTTCTTTCAAGATTTTTGCTACTTCTCTGGCAAAAATACTTTTATAGTTCTGCAGACACACTGATTTCTGGTTACCTGGGTTCAGTGTGGTGTGAAGACAGAAATTGACACGTGGATTCCACAGATAAATGGGTGCATCATGGCTCTTCACGTGTGCCATTTAGCTTTGGTCTGATCAGAAACTTCTAGTAGCCCCATCCAAGCATCCTGCCGCAGTTCCCTCTTGAGATTAGAAGTCCTCTCTCTGGAACCTCAGCCTTCGGTGTCACACCTTGGTTGGATCCCTGTATGCAGAAACGCCAGAGTTGTTTTGCACTAATACTGTGGCCACAGCTGCTCATGGATTTAAAAGCTAACTAAAATGATCTTCCCTGATCCTCCTGTAGCACATCTTTGACTGTGGCATCATGCAGGCAGCATGAGCCTCTGCTATACCCTTCACGTGTCTCCTCTTCGCTGCCCACAGGAGGGCTATGTGGACATATTTTTGTTTCAGTGACTGGCTTTGGTTATTCCATTTTGTGATGGAATCCAGTGTTGAAATGTGTCAAAAAGCACTTGTATCTCGTTGAAAAAACCCTGCTGGCTGAGCTGCATCTCTTAATGGGGTGGGGACTAGGGAATACTTGTTAGAATAAGCTTATGTTTGGCGCACATACTTTGGAAAACCTCTTCTAAGAAGCCCTTGGGCTTGCTAAATAAGGAATGGCGTGTGCTTCAAGTTCCTGAGCACAATGGGCTTGTATATGGAAACCATGACAACTCTGATTTTCTTCAGCAACTTAATATCTAGTGTGTTTCACGATTTCATTTCACTACCTTAGTGTATATTAAGGTTTGAACAAAGGGAAGACTCATATTAGGGAAAATTTTTAGTATTCATTCAAGCAATTTCTTTCAGGTTTGTTTTATTTCGTTTGAGCTTTTAGGTGAGTGGTTGGGGGCAGGAATATGGAGGTGGGATTTTTCTCTCACTGATTCCTGGAATTTTGTGTCCCTGGTTTAAAGATCTAGACCAAAGGAGGGCAGTCAACTGACGTCACGACAAAATAAGCAGAGGCCAGCAGAACTTTACTGGGTATTGTTCACTGCTTACTGGTCTCGCTTCCCTGACACATCTTTAACAGCAGGTGTCCCCACCAGGACAAGTATCTGTGGTGCCAACCTTGGAACAGCCCCAGCATCCGGTGATTGATACCTTCTTCTTCTCATGAGACCTCTACAGATAGCAAACGCTTGATGTCTTCTGGAGCTTCTCCCTCTAGGTCTGAGGGTGTGTGAGATGTAAGGCGTCTTGTCAAAGCTTAACTCAGAGCATGGCTGTGCATCTCTCCTAGGCCCTTTGACCTAGGCCCTTTGACCTTTCTTCTGACAACTGTCACATTCATAAATATTTTTAGTAGGGCCTGTGAAGCAATCTGTGAACCATTTATTTTGGCTATGCCACACTGCTGAGAATCCCAGTAACAGAAATTACTTTTAACAAACTTCAGATAATGCGTTTAGTCTTGATTTGAATAATGTGCATGGTTCCATATGCCCATGAATTGTAGGGGGGATAGCAGGATGAGGTCATCACTGCCACACAGATACTTCACTTAGCAGGGAACAGAGCTGTCCTGCCAGCTCTGTTCCTGTTTCTGAAAGGAGTACCTGCCTTGGGGAGAGGCAGGGCTTCCCAGCTAGTGCGCCTTGTTGGTTACAGGAGTGCCTGAGGTACTGGTTCTCTGAAACCTCCAGCAGCAAGGCAGCACCAAGGGCCACCAGAACCCCCTGGGCTGTCGTCCCCTCTGCTGTGAACAGCTCCATCCGTTTATATATTAGTCGTTTTTGATGTTGGCCATGGCTTGAAAACTGTGTTTGAAATCCTTCTGTGAGGAATGTTAATAAGCAAAGTGACACAAATAGTTGATATACCTTTTTGAATCCTCTTCCTACCAGGAAAAAAATGCCTCTCTGAAAACAGTGTTTCCCAAGATTCTCTCATACACGTACTACCTTTATGATTTCTTTTCATATCCAAATGTCCCTTGTACCATTATTTTCTTAATCATTTAAGTCAGCTAACTTTTTCAAACATTTCTTTTTAAAAGGAAATTAACGTCACTACTGGAAGTGGGAAAACCAGTTATCCCATGGCATTAAATGGAAGGTAACGTTAATAATACATACGCAGTTATTTAATAAGACAAAAAAGTTTTGTCCTTGAACCATATCTAATTTTCTCACAGGCCACCCCTGAGGGAAACACTGTTTTAACTTAGAGTACTATCAGAAGCCCAACATGAACCACTCTCATTCTCTGTAAAATGGCTTTAGTCGTAATGTTCCAATGTCTGAAGGGCTTCATAGTTCCTGTAGGAGTTCACTGTTAACAGCAGCTCTCTGCAGGGATGCGGATGCTGGGGATCCTGCCCCCCTTGCCTGTTACCTGGGTGTCCACCCAAGCTGCAGTGCAGTGAAGAGAGACCGCGGACATGAAGTGAGCAGGCCCTTGTGACGAGATCAATGCATTATCCCATTGTGGGCTTGTTGGGAAGAATTCTAGAATACAAACAGGGAATTGGATTCAGGTTAATGTTTGTCATTAGGTAGCTGTGAACTTGGACAAGTACGTTTCCCCTGGGTGGTCCTCAGCTTCTTTTTCTGAAGGAAAGGCAGGCTGTGATCTGCATGATTCTGACATCCCCTGCATCTGTCTTTGCCTCACCTTCAGATTATTCAAATGATGGCCAAGTCCACAGCCCCTTATCTGCAATTGAGAAATCCCCAAAGCTTTGAGAGCCCAAAGCTACTGGTTTGGGTAGGGAGGGTCATGAGGAAGGCCTTGTTTCCAGAGACTTGCATTTTTAGAAAGACCCCTCTGGCATTTCATGGGGTTTGAAGGTTGTTTCTAGGTTGTTCTTATTAATCTGCACATTCGCTTTGTGATGTGTACTTTAAAGGTGTTGGAACTAAGGCCTGGCAATTAAGGGGTTTACTCAGAACCATGCAGCAAATTAATGATAGGGATATTGCTGGCAAAGATATATTTGCCCCAGAGAAGAGAAAACTTTCAGTTAGACACATGTCCAGGAAAAAAAAAATTGTATAAATCAGATACACATGCCCAAAGCTGTGGGGAGGAGGTTATGAATAGTTTCTCTGATTCTTTCTGCGGCCCTTCGAGTCGCAGCCCCTACCGTGGAAAAGCGAGGGCTGGCACGGTTCGTCCTTCCTGACCACTGTTTAAGAGCTCCTCTTCCACTGCATTCCTGGATCCTCTGTTGCTTGTACCACTCCTTTGGCACTCGAAGTCCTTTGTATTTTTAGGCGCTTTTCCTGAATTCACGCTGTTCTGTTCGCTGGCTCACGATTTGGCAGTTGTTGGGTGCTGTTGTAAAAGGACTGAGAGTCCACTTTTTCTCTGGCAGAGTGAGGAACAGTTGTAAGTAACTTCCTACCTTGACAACACAGGTAATTTCACAGTCCGACCCTGACCGCTCACCCTCTCCACCACCGTGTGCACTGATTTCAGCTACAGGGAATTTCCCTCCTCTCCAACACGGGAGGATCATTTGTAACCCCTTGTCTTTGTCCCATATCACTGGCCCCCAACCTGGATTGCCCCCCTCCTTGGCGTATTCTTGTCCCATCCTCTCCTCTTTCTTGAAAACTCATCTTTCTGTGTTCAGCCAGGCCCTAGCTCCCAGAAAGCTTACTTGTGCTTCCATGGCACCTGGTTTATATCTGGTATTTAAACCACACAGGTGTTTAGTTCTCTGAAACCCATTGAACACCATGCCCCCCCCCCAACCTCTTCTTCCTGGTCCTACTTTGTAATTTTTTTTCGTGTCTTCCTTTCCCATTAGTCTCATCACCAACATCACATCTTTATTTTTATATCCCTAGTGCCAAGGACAACCTCTGGCTCATACAGTTTAAGGGACCAAAATGGTTTATGAGCCAATTTAGGAACTCGCAAGTAAAACTTAGTGAGAATTTCCAATCTATCTTTGCCTTTCAAGATATAAAGTATACAAAGGGGTGAAAAACATTTTTGAGGTTTTTTTTTTTTTTTTAAACAAGATTTCCATTATCTAAAGTAGAAAAGAGAGGGACTTGTTCTCATCTTCCACTAGACTTTGAGTTCCTTGAAAACTGAGAGTATGTCTTATACTTTTATCATCCTCAACATTTAGAATGGTGTTCCACACATGGTCAGTATGTAATATACTTTATATTGATTGAAATAATTGCTTTCCTTGACCAGAGGGTGTTCCATATAACTGCTGGAGTTTAATACCAGGTTTATTTTATGCTGGGAAAGCATGACCAACATCAGATGGAAACAGTCAACAATTTGACCAATGGTTGACAAAAAAGGCATGACTAAGTTCCAGGCATGATCATTAAATGGTCTTTTTAAACTTGATTCCTTTTGTTAAAACATGGCAGTATTTCATAAGATTAAAATATGGGAAATATAAACCCAAGGGAAAACTTCATCTTTGTATAGTGAATTTTATTGTTGAGTATCCCCAGATCCTATGTTTTAAAAATCCAGCCATGCTTTTTTTCTTTTGCATTTATAGAAAAATTGATGTTCCCATAACCCTTCCCAAGCTAGCCAGGCAAATTACTTCAAATAGCTGGCTGTTATGCTAGATTTTTAAAGACTGAAGCCAGGCTATTAAATGTATTCTCCTTCAGAAAAGTTGAGAGGTGGTGATGGGCACAATCCTACTGTTTCTTATAAGTGCATGTGGCCCTGATAAAGGTATAAATTATCTTGCTGGTCTGTGTCCAGCTGTATTTTATGTGATGTCTCCTAGTAATACAGGTACTGAAAAGAATTAAAATATTGTTGAATGCTTCCTGGGGTCCTTACAAGAGAAGTAGGTAAGGTCTCTGAGATGAGGTATCTCAAGACTTCTGAAAGCAGTGGTTTATGCCCAATCTGAACTGTTTACCGTTTGTCAGGAAAGGTTTTACTCCACTGACTAATACACATTACAAACACAGTCAAGCAATGTGGGTAAGTTAATGGTAAGTCTTAATATCAACTAGAATTTTTAAATTTAGACTACATTCCATTTTTAAAATAAATTCTTGAATCTATGTAGTTTAACAAAACTGTAGTATTTAACAGATGTTCCTTATCATGACTAATCTTTTTCATAAATGGTTTGTCTTTAAGTGGGATTTGTGAGAACAACTTCTCACTGTTAATTTCTTTGATAAATGAAAAGGCGATTGCAGCTTTTCGGGTAGCTTATAGGAGCTAGAAAAACTTAAAAATTATTAAGACAGCCTCCTCCCACCTGTGCCAACAATCACTCTGGTAGGTATTTAGGAACAGAAGAAAGTTACATGGAGGAAGGAGAGAGGGCAGTAAACTAATCCACTGTCCTCACTGTTGAGGCCTTTGATGATGAGAGAAAAATAAGGGATTTTCTGGGTCTCATTTCTATAAAGGAAAGAATCAACTTTCTAATTCTAAATTATTGCTTTAAATTTTTCTCTTTGTGGAACTACTTTCTTTGTGAAAAGTAAGGAACTGATGAAATTTTACTGGGAAAAAAGGTTTCTAAGGCATTGGAAACCATGCAGGGGCAGAAGCTGAAATTAGCGACTTTCACATTTGCTTGGGAGTAAGGGAAAAGTTCATTCTTTTCAGCCATTCTTCTGCCTTTCCAAAAGACTGTCCTCTGCATTTTACTTTGTGCCTTTGATCTGAGAGGAATTAATAGAGCCATCAAACAGACAGCTGTGAATGACAGAGGGTACTCAGAACATACAGAATGAATGAGTGAGGAAATAGTATTTCATATTACATTACTTGCATCCTCCCAGTTGGAGGGATTATTTTATAGCAATGCATTTACCCCTAATCATAAAAAAAGGGGTATTTTGATGATGGCCTTGGATTGTTTGTTTGCCTCCAGCTCTAGTTGTGGCCAACTTTTTATTTCAGTTTATGGTTTGAAAACACTAGATTCGTGTACCTTCTTTAGGTATTTTGTCCTTTTTAATCACTGAAGGGACTCTTGTTCTGTCTCCTGTGCCCTGTTGGGCACCGCAGAGCTGTTTGTATGCACTCTTGGAGCGTTTTGTTATAATTACATGAGAGGTAGTCATGTTTTCTTCTAACAATTATTGTTCCTCCAGTTCTCTGCAGGGCTTCTATTTGGTGCTTTGTTTTCCACTTATTTTAAGACCTACCTGTACCTTTCAGAATCACCCTGAAGTTTGAGGAAGGTGATCAGTACTTTTTCTGTCAACGCTGTAACCTGCGGCAACCCTCAGTACAACCCTGGGAACCTCTACTCTTTTGCTAACCCAACACAATTCTTGTCCATGTGTGTAGGTATTGTGGAGGATTACAAGCCACCGTTCTATGATGTGGTTCCCAATGACCCAAGTTTTGAAGATATGAGGAAGGTGGTCTGTGTAGATCAACAGAGGCCCAACATACCCAACAGATGGTTCTCAGACCCGGTAAGAGCAATGCTTTCTTAGTTTTAGAGCTATACTTAGCTGTTTGCTATTTGCATTCTCTTGATTTTTCAGCTGGTAGAGTTCTTGAGTGATCTGCCCTGTTTCTTTCTCTCCCTATTTTATGTAGAAGAGCTTTAGACCTAGTTGAGCAGGTTCACAAAATGGTCTCATTCTTGAAAGAGCCATTTCTGATAGATCTTGCCAATGAATGACAACATTCACAAGATTTTCTACCCTTGATTAGCTCCAGGAATTGGGAGACGCATTACTATGCCACTGGCCCTAGGACTGCAATTTCACATGTAAACCAAGAGACCTGAGTGATGCTTTTTAACCTCTTTTCTATCTCTGCATCTCTTCCAAACATAGGCTGTTTAATGCTGACAATCCTTATTGCTGCTGTTAAGTAGTAAGTAGCAAATCTAAGGCATTGAGAAATGACCCTATTTGCATATTTCAGTTTTAACTCTGGGTTACTGTTATGGCTTTTAGCGCCATCAAACCATCAACCTGTGTTGTGTAACTGACTTGATGGTCAGTTGGTAGCATTAGGAGTCCAAAGGGCAGAGTTTAAGAAACTCAAGAGTGGTTTATCAGTGGCTAAGGCCTTGATTATTTGTGTAAGGAAAATGGTAATAACATCACTTGAACTTCACAAGACCTGTAGAGCCCTGCGAAACAGTTGACGTAACATCTGCCCAGCTACTTTTTCACTGTGGTGTTGGTTCTTTCTCTCCTCAGACATTAACCTCCCTGGCCAAGCTGATGAAAGAATGCTGGTATCAAAATCCATCTGCCAGACTCACAGCCCTGCGTATCAAAAAGACTTTGACCAAAATTGATAATTCCCTAGACAAATTGAAAACTGACTGTTGACATTTTCATGGTGTCAAGAAGGAAGGTCTGACGTTGTCCAGCTGGGACCTAATGCTGACCTGACTGGTTGTCAGAACAGAATCCATCTGTCTCCCTCCCCAAATGACTGCTTTGACAAGGCCGACATCTTACCCGGCTGTGTGCTGGGGAGACACCAAAACCACCCTAACCTCGCTCAATGACTGTGAACTGGGCATTTCACAAACTGTTCACGCTGCAGAGACTCATGTTGGACAGACACTGTTGCAAAGGTAGGGAACTGGAGGAACACAGAGAAATCCTAAAAGAGATCTGGGCATTAAGACAGTGGCTTTGCATATCTTCACAGGTCTCCTAGACACTCCCCACGGGAAACTCAAGGAGGTGGTGAATTTTTAATCAGCAATATTGCCTGTGCTTCTCTTCTTTATTGCACTAGGAATTCTTTGCATTCCTTACTTGCACTGTTACTCTTAATTTTAAAGACCCAACTTGCGGAAACATTGGCTCCGTACTCCACTGGTCTGTCTTTGGATAATAGGAATTCAATTTGGCAAAACAAAATATAATGTCAGACTTTGCTGCATTTTACACATGTGCTGATGTTTACAATGACGCTGAACATTAGGAATTGTTTATACACAACTTTGCAAATTATTTATTACTTGTGCAGTAGCAGTTTTTACAAAACTGCTTCATGCATATGTTAAAGCTTATTTTTATGTGGTCTTATGATTTTATTACTGAAATGTTTTTAACACTATACTCTGAAATGGACATTTTCTTTTATTATCCGTTAAATTCACATTTTAAGTGCTTCACATTTATGTGTGTAGACTGTAACTTTTTTTTTCAGTTCATATGCAGAACGTATTTAGCCATTACCCATGTGACACCACCGAATATATTACTGATTTAGAAGCAAAGATTTCAGTAGAATTTTAGTCCTGAACGCTGTGGGGAAAATGCATTTTCTTCAGAATTATCCATTATGTGCATTTAAACTCTGGCAGAAAAAAATAACTATTTTGTTTTAATCTACTTTTTGTATTTAGTAGTTATTTGTATAAATTAAATAAAATGTTTTCAAGTCAAAGTGAATTTTTTCAACATGTAAAAAAGATCTACATATTATAAAGCATTTTCTTGTGGGAACAATAGAAGCACAAAATTAACTTGTAAGTCGAATTTGCTTTTTAAGTCTATTAATGAGCCTGAGGGTTCTAGGGCGATGTCTTCCAGTTTGAATTTGGTATCAGAAAATTTAGATTTTGGGTTTTTTTTTGGGGGGGTGGCTGTGATTTTATTTTTTTCTTGTTCAGTTTCCCCAGCTTTGAAGTGAGGGTAACAGACTTGTTTGAGCTGCCTCCTTCACAAGGGATAAGTGGAGGAAGGAGGTCAAAGCATTTTGTTTAGTATAAGGTCCTGTGTGAGAGGAAAGTGGTCTTACGCATCTCACCTTGCTGCTTTGGGAGAGTCCACTGTTGGCTTTTTTCACTTCTTGAAGTGTTCAGCGGGATTGAAAATGTAGAGTTTCAAGTATCTCAGTAAGAGTAGAGGTGTTAAAATTCTGGAATTTTCACCAGAGGTAAGTTAATAACTTCATTAGTATATTTACTAATATATATTAAAGTCACATTTAACTTTTAAAAAATTGTGGTAAAATGCACATAAATTTTACCATCTTACCCATTTTTAGGTATACAGTTCAGTTCTATCAAGTACATTCACACTGTTACGCTGCCATTGCCACCATCCATCCACAGAACTCTTTTCATCTTGCAAAACTGAAACTCTATCAAACAATAGCTCTTCATTTCTCACTATTTTCAATCCCTGGCAACCATCATTCTAGGCCTTTTAGTTTGTCTACTCTAAGTACCTCATAGGAGTGGAATCACTCATATTTGTCCTTTTGTGAGACTGTCTTATTTCACTTAGCATAATGTCCTCAAGGTTCATCTTTGTTATAGCATATATCAGAATTTACTTCCTTTTTATAGTTGATAATACTCCACTGTATGTGTATACAACATTCTGTTTATCCATTCATCTGCTGATGGACACTTGGGTTGCTTCCCCTTTTTGGCTATTGTGAGTAATGCTGCCATGAACTTGGGTGTATAAATTTCTCTTTGTCCTTCCTTTCAATTATTTTGGCTATATACCCACCAAAAGTGGAGTGGAGTCACATTTAAAGTTTGTTGAAGTATTATATACATATATAAAATTGTACAGCTTGATACATTTTTATAAAAAAATTCTTTTTATAAATTTATTTATTTATGGCTACATTGGGTCTTCGTTGCTGCGCACGGGCTTTCTCTAGTTGTGGGTAGCAGGATCTACTCTTCATTGCGGTGCAAGGGCTTCTCGTTGCGGTGGCTTCTCTTGTTGCAGAGCATGGGCTCTAGGCGTGCAGGCTTCAGTAGTTGTTGTGGTGCGCAGGCTCAGTAGTTGTGGCTCATGGGCTCTAGAGTGCAGGCCCAGTAGTTGTGGCACACAGGCTTAGTTGCTCTGCGGCATGTGGGATCTTCCTGGACCAGGGCTCGAACCCATGTCCCCTGCATTGGCAGGCAGATTCTTAACCACTGCACCACCAGGGAAGTCCCTTATAAATTTTTATACATTGGTTGTACCCATGGAAGCAGCACCTAGATCAAGAAGCAGAACACTGACTTCTCTGGAGTGATGTCAGGACCATGGCAGCATGAGTTGTTCCTTTTTTCTCTCCTCTTTGGTGTATAACTAATTACACGTCCATAACTGAACAAAAGTGCTTCTGCACATTATACCAGGACAGCAGGTGATTACTATGCTCCTCTGCATCTGAAAGTAGGTGGAGAGGACCTCAGAGGGGGCTGTGGATACAAGAGAGTCAGTGAGCCTGCCCCACCCCCACTTGCCATGATCGGGCAAAGGGGAACCTGGAGAGTACAAAACTGAGTGGATGCTCATGGGAGATGGAGAATTTGTGGAGGTCCAGCCAACCTGACAGGAGATCCCAGGACACCATCAGAGCTGGACAGAGATGAGTTTGAAGGCAGAGGAGAGAAAGGAACCCACTGAGGCACCTGTTTCCCCCAGGGTGACACTGCAGTGCTCTACACTCTTGTTGGGGTCAGTGTCTACCTCTTTTCCAGAGGAAGTGGAAAGCACAAATGGTGAGTGACAGACTGCCTGGCTGCATGGGTAGTAGCTGGAGGTACCTGTTTGTCTCCAGCAGCACTTGCATTTCTGAGGAGGGATTTCTGTGACTGGAAGGTAGGAGAGGAAGGGGAAGGAAGCAGACAAGAATGTCAAAGGGCATTGAAATAATGTGTTTCCTGCTGTCTGCTTTGGGGTTTCATTTAGAGGTCCACTCATGGATCTCTGAGAGTATCCCACTTGTGGATCTCCCTGTCAGGTCATGGGCACCCCCCAAAGCCCCAAGTGCTAAGCCCACACTTCCCAGCTTTTTTTGTGCACTCCTGAGTGCAGCCTTGAGAACTAACCCTGGTAAGAAAAAATCAAAAACTTGAGCTATAGCATCATCTTCTGGAACACAAAAGAAGATTTTTAAATGCCAGCCTGCTGACCTGTAACAGCCAAAGTAAACAAATCCTTCACTAAGAAAAGTGTCTGCAATTTCAAAAGCAAAAGGAGAGGTGCATAACCTCAAACACTATGAAAAATCAAGCAAATATGGTATCACAAAAAGAAAATGGTAATTCTCCAGCAACTGAACTCAAAGGCATAAAATATTGTGATCTAACTGATAAAGAATGCAAAATAGTTATTATGAAGAAATTCAACATGCTATAAATGAACGCAGGAATGAATTTAATGACCATAAGTTCTTTATCAAAGAGACTGAAATTTTGTAAAAGAATCAAATTCTATAGCAGAAGAATTCAGTGAATGAGATGAAGAATGCATTAGCAAGCATAAGTAATAGATCTGATGGAAGAAGGAATAAGTGACTTGAAGGATAGGAGTTTAGAAATGATTCAGTTAGAGAGAACTAAGATTTTTAGAAAGTGAAGAAACTCTGAGAGCTATCAGATTCTATCAGAAAAGCAAATACAAGATGAATTGTATTTGAAAGAGAAGAGAAAGGGAAGGGGGTAGAGTTTATTTAAAGAAATAATAGCTGAGAACTTCCCAAACTTGGGGAAGGAATTGGACATACAGGTCCACGAAGCTAATAAAACTCTCTTATCCCACTGCAAAAAGACTGTCTCCAAGACACAGTCTAATGAAACTGTCAAAAATAAATGATAAACAATCTTAGGGTGGGGGGGGTGGGATGAATGGGGAGATTGGGATTGGACATATATACATTAATATGTATAAAATAGATAACTAATAAGAACCTGCTGTATAGCACAGAGAACTCCACTTCACTGTATAGTAGAAACTGACACAACACTGTAAAACAACTATACCCCAATTAAAAAAAAAAAGAAAGAAAAGAGAAGAATAAGGCAATTAAAAAGAATGGAGCAAATAAAGATGTAAAAGCATCATTTAATTTAAAAAAATATCTTAAAAGCAACCGGGGAAAAAAGTAACCTACAAAGGAACCCCCAAATAAGCTATCAGTGGACTTCTCTGTATAAACTCTACAGGCCAGAAGAGAGAGGAATGACATATTCAGTGTTGAAGGATAAAAATTGCCAACCAAAAATATACAGCAAAGCTATCCTTCAGTTATGAGGAGAAATAAAAACTTTCCCAAATGAAAACTGAGGGAGTTCATAAATAGACTTGCCTTGCAAGAAATGCTAAAAGAGTTCTTCAAGCTGAAATGAAAAGATGCCAGTTAGTCACACAAAAACATATAGAAGTACATAAATACTCTGGTAAAGGTGAAAATTAGAATGAGAAAACTGTAACTTTACGTTAGAATGGTTTGTTAACCACTTATAGTATGAAGTTTATATAAAACAAAAAATAACTATAGCTACTATAACATTAATGAATTTATGGCATAAAAAAGTAAACTGTGATATCAAAAATATAATAGGGGAAGAATAAAAGAGTGGAACCTCTATAGGTAAACAAAGATAAGCTGCTATCAGAATAAAAAGGACTGTTTTATCTATAAGATCTTTTCTGTTTCTGGTAACCACAAAGCAAAAATCTATTATAGAGTCATAAAACATTAAAAAAAAAAGGTGGGGGGAGACTGAGCAAATCACCAGTGAAAACCACCAATTTGCTAAGGTATGCAGAAGAAGAGGAAAAAAACCAAGGGAGATAGTAAACAACCAGAAGGCAAATGATAAGTCCTTACATAATCACTCTAAATGTAAATGGACTGAATTCACCAGTTGAAAGGCAGAGAGTGGCTGGGTGGATAAAAAAAACCAAGACCCAACAATATGCTGCCTAAGGAGACTCATTTCAGCCCTGAAGACACACAAGGCTCAAAGTGAAAGGATGGAAGAGGATAGTTCATGTAAATGGAAACCAAGAGAAAGTAAGCAGCCATACTTATGTCAGACAAAACACACTTTAAGCCAAGAGTGGTAACAAGAAACAAAGATCATTATATAATGATAAAAGGGACAATAATACATCAAGAAGATACAACAACCAAATATACATGCACCCAACATCAGAACGCTGAAATAAACAGATGATGAAAAAGATGGCAAAGTAGAAGGACCTTGGGCTCACCTCCTCTCTTGAGCACACCAGAAACACAACTAACTGCTGAACAGCCATTGATAAAAAAGACTGGAACCTGCCAAAAAAGATATTCTACATCCAAGGATGTAAAGAAGAAACCACAAAACAGTAGGAGGGGTGAACTTGCATTATAATCAAATCCCATACCTCCTGGATAAGCGATCCACAAACTGGAGAATAATTATATCACAGAAGTTCTCCCACAGGAGTGAAAGTTCTGAGCCCCATGTCAGGCTCCCCAGCATGGGGTCTGGCATTGGGGGGAGGAGCCCCCAAAGTATTTGGCTTTGATTGCCAGCAGGGCTTGATTGCAGGAGCTCCACAGGACTGGGGGAACTGGAGACTCCACTCTAGGAGGGTGCACACAGGTCTCACCTGTGTCTCACAGGTCTCAAGGCAAAGGCAGTGACTTCATAGGAGCCTTAGCTGGACCTACATGCTGGTCTTGGAGGGTCTCCTGGGGAAGCGGAGGTGTGGCTGTGGCTTTTCCTGGGGACATGGACACTGGTGGTGGAGATTTTGGGGAGTGCTCAGCTATGTGAACTCTCGAGGAGCCAGACATCTTGCTTGGGTCATTAGCACCAAGACCTGGCCCCACCCAACAGCCTGTAGGCTCCAGTGCTGGGATACCTCAAGCCAAACAACCAAGAGGGTGGGAACACTGTCCCACCCATCAGCAGACAGGCTGCCTGAAAACTTCCTGAGCCCATGGCCACCTCTTGACACAGTCCTGCCCATCAGTGGGCAGGCACTGGCCCCTCCCACCAGGAAGCCTGCACAAGCCTCTAGACCAGCATCACCCACCAGGGGGGCAGACCCAGAAGCAAGAATACTACAGTCGAGCAGTCTGCAGAACTGAGTCCACAAACACAGAAATTTAGACAAAATGAGATGGGAGAGGAATATGTTCAAGACAAAGGAACAAGATAAAACCCCAGAAGAACAACTAAGTGAAGTGGAAACAGGCAATCTACCAGAGAAAAACTTCGGAATAATGATCATAAAGATGATCCAAGATCTTGGAAAAAGAATGGATGCACAGTGTGAGAAGTTACAAGAAGGTTTTAACAAAGATTTAGAAAATATAAAGAACAACCAAACAGTGTTGAAGAATACAATAACTGAAATGAAAAATACACCAGAAGGAATCAATAGTAGCAGAATAAATGAGTCAGAAGAACAGATAAGTGAGCTGGAAGACAGAATGGGAGAAATCAATACCACGGAACAGAATAAAGAAAAAAGAATGAAAAATGAAAACAGTTTAAGAGACCTCTGGGACAACATTAAACACACAAACATTCGCATTATAGGGACCTGAGAAGGAGAAGAGAGAGTGCCTGAGAAAATATTTGAAGAGATAATAGCTGAAAACGTTCCTAACATGGGAAAGGAAACAGTCACCCAAGTCCAGGAAGAGCAGAGTCCCAGGCAGGATTAACCCAAGGAGGAACACACTGAGACACATATTAATCAAACTGACAAAAACTAAAGAAAAATAGAAAATATTAAAAGCAACAAGGGAAAAGCAACAAATAATATACAAGGGAATCCCCATAAGGTTATCAGCTGAGTTTTCAGCAGAAACTCTGCAGGCCAGAAGGGAGTGGCACAATATATTTAAAGTGATGAGAAGAAACAACCTACAACCAAGAATACTCAACCCAGCAAGACTGTCGTTCAGATTCAGTGGAGAAATCAAAAGCTTTACAGACAAGCAAAAGTTAAAAGAATTCAGCACCACCAAACTAGCTTTATAACAAATGTTAAAGGACCTTCTCTAGGTGGAAAAGAAAAGGCCACAACTAGAAACAAGAAAATTACATAATGGAAAAGCTCACCATTAAAGGCATATAGTAAAGGTGGGAAATCATCCACAAATATATCAAAACCAGTAATCGTGAGAAGAAGAGAATACAAATGGAGGATATTTGAAATGCATTTGAAATTAAGAGATCAGCAACTTAAAACAATCATGTATTTATATAGACTGCTATATCAAAACCTCATGGTAACTGCAAACCAAAAATCTATAATAGATATACACAAAAAAAGAAAAAGGAATTTGAATACAACACTAAAAATAGTTATCAAATCACAAGAGAACAAAAGAGGAAGGGAAGAAAAAAGATCTACAAATCAGATCCAAAACAATTAACAAAATGGCAATAAAAACATACATATTGAAAATTATCTTAAATGTAAATGGATTAAATGCACCAACCAAAAGACACAAACTGGCTGAATTGATACAGAAATAAGACACATATGCTGTCTCAAGAGACCCACTTCAGATCTAGGGACATATACACACTGAAATGGAAAACGGAAATCAAAAGAAACCTGGAGTAGCAATACTCATATCAGACAAAATAGACTTTAACATAAAGACTGTTACAAGAGACAAAGAAGGACACTATATAATGATCAAGGGACCAATCCAAGAAGAAGACACAACAATTATAAATATATCAATATATGCCTCAACACAGGAGCACCTCAATTTATAAGGCAAATGTTAACAGATGTAAAAGGAGAAATTGACAGTAACACAATAATGGTGGGGGACTTTAACAACCCACTTACATCAATGGGCAGATCATCCAGACAGAAAATCAATAAGGAAACACAGGCCTTAAGTAACATATTAGACCAGATGGACTTAATTGGTATCTATAGAGCATTCCATCCTAAAGCAGCAGAATATGCATTCTTCTCAAGTGCCCATGGAACATTCTCCAGGATAGATCAAATGCCAGGCTACAAAGAAAGCCTCGGTAAATTTAAGAAAATTCAAATCATATCAAGCATCTTTTCCAGCCATAATACTATGAGATTAGAAATCACCTACAAGAAAATAACTGCAAAAACGCAAACATGTGGAGGCTAAACAATATTCTACTAAACAACCAATGGATCACTAAAGAAATCAAAGAGGAAATTAAAAAAAATATACCTAGAGGCAAGTGAAAATGAAAACACGATGATCCAAAACCTATGGGATGCAGCAAAAGCAGTTCTAAGAGGGAAATTTATAATGATACAGGCTTACCTTAAAAAAGAAGAAAAATCTCAAACAACTCAATCTTACAACTAAAGCAACTAGAGAGAGAAAAACAAACAAAACCCAAAGTTAGTAGAAGGAAAGAAATCATGAAGATCAGAGCAGAGATAAATGAAACAGAGACTAAGAAAACAATAGAAAAGATCAATGAAATTAAAACCTGGTTCTTTGAAAAGATAAACAAAATTGATAAACGTTTAGCCAGACTCATCAAGAAAAAAAGGGAGAGGGCCCAAATCAATAAAATCAGAAGTGAAAAAGGAAAAATTATAATTGACATCAAAGAAATACAGTAAGTCCCCTATATGTGAACGAGTGCTGTTCCGAGAGCGTGTCCGTAAGTCCAATTTGTTCATAAGTCCAACAAAGCTAGCCTAGGTACCCAACTAACACAATTGGCTATAGAGTACTGTACTGTAATAGGTTTATAATACTTTTCACACAAATAATACATAAAAAACAAACAAAAATAAAACATTTTAAATCTTACAGTACAGTACCTTGAAAAGTACAGTAGCACAGTACAACAGCTGGCATACAGGGGCTGGCATCAAGTGAACAGGCAAGAAGAGTTACTGACTGGAGGAGGGAGAGGAAGTGGGAGATGGTAGAGCTGAAGGATCATCAGCAATAGGAGACAGAGGGCAAGCTGCAGTTACACTCATGCCTGACGTTGATGGCACAGGTTCTCATTCTTTGCTGGATTTAACTCTACCCTCTTGAAAAAAACAATCCAGTGATGTCAGGGTAGTAGCTCTTTTTTTCTTGTCATAGATGACATGGTAGCACTGGATTGCATTCTGAATGGCTGCTGCAACCTTCGTGTACCGTTCTACATCACGGTCCTATGCCTCAAAAACTAACAGTGCCTCCTCAAATAAAGAAAATCCCCTTGCCATTTCCTGCCTCATGAATCTCTTTGTTCTTCAGTTATTTCTTCTTCCTCTTGTCTCTCCTTCATCCCTTCTTTGGGCCTCCAATTCCATCAGGTCTTCGTCAGTAAGCTCCTTATGTTGCACAGCAAGGAGTTCAATGAAGTTGTTCTCTTGCACATCTATCTCCAGCTTCTCACTGAGGGTCACTAAGTTGCTGAAGACCTCTTTGGACTCCTCATCTGAAAGCATATTTGCATCTTTGAAAGTTCACAACTTGAAGGTTCGTATGTAGGGGACTTACTGTACAAAGGATTGTAAGAGACTACTATGAGCAACTATACGTCAATAAAATGGACAACGTAGAAGAAATGGACAAATTCTTAGAAAGGTACAGCCTCCCAAGTCTGAACCAGGAAGAAATATAAAATATGAACAGACCAATTTCAAGTACTGAAATTGAATCTGTGATTAAAAACCTTTCAGAAAACAAAAGTCCAGGATCAGATGGCTTCACAGGCAAATTCTACCAAACATTTAGAGAAGAGTTAACAACTATCCTTCTGAAACTATTCCAAAAAATTACAGAGGAAGGAATACTTCCAGACTCATTCTATTAAGCCAGAATCACAATGATACTAAAACCAGGCAAACATACCACACAAAAAAAGAAAATTACAGGCCAGTATCACTGATGAGCATAGACGTAAAAATTTTCATCAAAATACTAGCAAAGCAAATCCAACTATACATTAAAAGAATCATACACCATGATCAAGTGGGATTTATCCCAGGGATGCAAGGATTTTTCAATATCTGCAAATCAATCAGTGTGATACACCATATTAACAAATTGAAGAATAAAAAACATGATCATCTCAATAAATGAAGAAAAAGCTTTGGATAAAATTGAGCATCCATTTATGAAAAAAACTCTCCAGAAAGTGGGCACAGAGGGAACATACCTCAATATAATAAAGGCCATATATGACAAACCGACAGCTACTATCATACTCAACAGTGAAAAGCTGAAAGCATTTCCTCTAAGATCAGGAACAAGACAAGGATGTCCACTCATGCCACTTTTATTCAAAGTCAATAATCAGAAGAAAAAGAAATAAAAGGAATCCAAATTGGAAGAGAAGATGTAAAACTGTCACTGTTTGCAGATGACATGATAGTATACATAGAAAATCCTAAAGATGCCACCAGAAAACTACGAGAGCTCATCATTGAATTTGGTAAAGTTTCAGGATACAAAATTAACACACAGAAATCTGTTAGATTTCTATGCACTACAACAAAAGATCAGAAAGGGAAATTAAGGAAACAATCCCATTTACCATTGCATCAAAAAGAATAAAATACCTAGGAATAAACCTACCCAAGAAGGTAAAGACCTATACTCAGAAAACTATAAGACACTGATGTAAGAAATCAAAGATGATACAAATACATGGAAAGATATACCATGATCTGGGATTTGAAGAATCAATATTGCCAAAATGACTATACTGCCAAAGCAATATACAGATTCAACGCAATCCTTATCAAATTACCGATGGCATTTTTCACAGAATTAGAACAAAATTTTTAAAAATTTGTATAGAAACACAAAAGACTCCCAATAGCCAAAGCAATCTTGAGGGGAAAAAAAAAAAAAAGGAGCTGGTGGAATCAGGCTCTCTGAGTTCACACTATACTACAAAGCTACAATCATCAAAACAGTATGGTACTGGCACAGAAACAGAAATATAGATCAATGGAATAGGATAGAGAGCACAGTAATAAACCCACGCACCTATGGTCAATTAATCTACAACAAAGGAGGCAAGAATATACAATGGAGAAAAGACAGTCTCTTCAATAAGTGATGCTAGAAAACTGGACAGCTACATCTAAAAGAATGAAATTAGAACATTCTCTAACACCATGCACAGAACCAAACTCGAAGTGGATTAAAGACCTAAATGTAGTACTGGATAATAGAACTCCTCGAGGAAAACATAGGCAGGACACAATTTGACATAAATTGCAGCAGTATCTTTTTGGATCTGTCTCCTAGAGTAATGGAAATAAAAACAAAAATAAACAAATGGGATCTAATTAAACTTAAAATTTTTTGTACAGCAAAGAAAACCATAAACAAAAAGACAACCTATGGAATGGGAGGAAATATTTGCAAACTATGCAACCAACAAGGGATCAATCTCCAAAATACACAAACAGCTCATACAGCTCCATTTCAAAAAAACTAACAACCCAATCAAAAAATGGACAGATCTAAATAGACATTTCTCAAAAGAGGGCATACAGATGGCCAAAAGGCACATGAAGAGATGCTTGTCATCAGTAATTCTTAGAGAAATGCAAATCAAAACTACAATGAGGTATCACCTCACACCAGTCAGAATGGCCATCATCAAAAAATCTACAAATAATAAATGCTGGACAGCATGTGGAGAAACGGGAACCCTCCTCCCTCCACTCTTGGTGGGAATGTAAATTGGTACAGCCACTATGGAGAACAGTATGGAGGTTCCTTAAAAAACTAAAAGTAGAGTTAACATATGATCCTGCAATCCTACTCCTGTGCATATATCTGGAGAAAACCATAACTCGAAAAGATACCCCAATGTTCATTGCATTGCTATTTACAATAGCCAAGACATGGCAGCAACCTAAATGTATATGTGTGTTTGTGTATACATATGTATGTGTGTGTGTGTGTGTGTGTGTATATATATATATATATATATATATATATATATATATATAAAAAACTGAATTGCTTTGCTGTACACCTGAAACACACACAACATTGGAAATCAACTATACTTCAAAAAGTTTTTTAAAAATTAAAAAAAAGAGTACTGAAGTATATTAAGCAAATATCAATATTAACATATTTAAACAGATAAAGAAACAACAATATAATAATAGGGGATTTCAATACTGCACTGTTAGCAATGTATAGGCCATCCAGACAGAAAACAAGGAAACATTTGAATTGAACCATACTTTAGAACAAAAGGGCTTAACAGACATTTATAGAATATTCCATCCAACAGCAACAGAATACACATTCTTCATGAATGCACACAAAACAATCTCCAGAATACATCATATAATAGGACACAAAACAAATTTTAGCAAATTTAAGAAGACTGAAATCAAACCAGCTATCTTTTCTGACCACGACAGTATAAAACTAGAAAACAGGGGAAAGGTGGAAAATCTACATATATGTGAATCAAACAACACACTTCTGAACAACCAATGGGTCAAGAAGAAATCAAAGGGGAAATAAATTATCTCAAAACAAATGAAAATGTAAATACAACATATCAAAACTCATGGGATGCAGCAAAAATGGTTCATAAGAGAAAGTTTATAATGAAAAAATGCATATATTAAAAAATTAGATCTGAAATAAATAACCTAAATTTACACAAGGGAGTAGAAAAAGAAGAACAAATTAAGCCCAAATTTAGCAGAAGGAAGGAAATAAGGATCAGAACAGAAACAAATGAAATAGAGACCAGAAAATCAAAAGATCAGTGAAATTAAGAGCCAATTCTTCTAAAAGATAAAATAAACACACTTTCAGCTAGACTAAAAAAAAAGAGAAAACTCAAGTAAAATCAAAATTGAAAGAAGAGACATTACATCTGATACTATAGAAATAAATAGGGTCGTAAAAGACTATTATGAATAATGTGCCAAAAAATTAGATAAACTCGAAGAAATGGATAAATTTCTAGAAACACGCAACCTACCAAGACTGAATCAGGAAGAAACAGAACATTGGAACAAAGCAATAACAATAAAGAGATTGAATAAGAAACCTCCCAACACGGAAAACCCCAGGATCAGATGGTTTCACTAGTGAATTCTACCAAACATTTAAAAAAGAATTAAGACCCATTCTCCTCAAGCTTCCAAAAAAGTCGGAAAGACGGAACACTTTCAAATGTATTCTACAAGGCCAGTGTTACCCTGATACAAAAGCAAGATAAGGACACCACAAGAAAACTAGACTATTTCTGATAAATATAAATGCAAAAATTCTCAATATTAGCAAACTTATTTCAAGAACACATTAAAAAGTTTGTATACAATGACCAAGTAGGATTTATCCCAGGGATACAAGGATGGTTTGCCATACACAAATCAATAAATGTAATACATCACATTAACATAATGAAAGATAAAAATCGCATGATCATCTAGTATGCAGAGAAAAAGTGTCTGACAAAATACAACAACATTCCATGGTAAAAACCCTCAAAAAACGAGGTATAGAAGGAATATACCTCAACATAATAAAGGCCATATTCAACAAACCCGAAGCTAAATCATACTCAATGGTGAAAGGTTGAAAGTTTCCCTCTAAGATCAGGAACAGCAGAAGGATGCTCACTCTCACCACTTTTATTCAATATAGTAGTGGAAGTCCTAGCTAGAGCAATTAGGTAAGACAAATAAATGACATACAAATTGGAAAGGAATAAGTAGAATTGGTGCTATTTGCAGATGCTATTTGATTTTGTACATAAAAATGCCAAAGACTCAACCAAAAAAGTGTTGGAAATAACCAAAAATTTTATTAAAGTTGCAGGATACAAAATCAACATACAGAAATCAATTGCTTTTCTATACAGTAATGATGAAGCATCTGAAAAATAAAATGATTTCATTCACACTGGCACCAAAATCAATACTTAGAAATAAATTTAATTAAGGAAGTGAAAGATCTATATAATAAAATTATAAGACTTTGCTGAAAGAAATCAAAGAGGACACAAACAGATGGCAAGACATCCTATGTTCATGGATCGGAAGAGTTATTGTTCTAATGTCCACACTATCCAAAGCCATTTATAGATTTAATGCAAAGCCCATCAAAATACCAATGGCATTCTTCACAGAAGTAGGAAAAGCAATCCTAAGATTTGTATGAAACCACAAAAGACTTTAAATAGCCAAAGCAATACTGAATAACAAAGGCAGAGGTATCACACTTCCTAATTTCAAACTGTACCACAAAGCTATAGTAATAAAAACAATATGGTATTGGCACAAAAATAGACATAGACCAATTGAACAGAACAGAAAGCCCAGAATTAAACCCCTGGATATATGGTCAATTAAAACTTGACAAAGAGGCCAAGAAACCCAATGGGGAAAGGATAGTCTCTTTAACAAATGGTGTTGGGAAAACTGGATAAACACATGCAGAACAATAAAAGTGGACCCCTCTCTTATACCACTCACAAAAATTAACTTGAAATGGATCAAAGACTTAAACTTAAGACCTGATACTATAAAACTCCTAGAAAAAATGTAGGAAGAATCTCCTCAACATTGATCTTAGCAATGATTTTTTGGATATGACACTAAAAAGCACAAACAACTAAAGCAAAAATCAACAAATGGGACTACACCAAACTTTAAAACTTCTGCACAGCAAAAGAAACAATTAAAAAAATGAAAATGCAATCTAGAGAATGGGAGAAAAGTTTTACAAACCATACATTAGACAAAAGGCTAATATCTAAAATATATAAAGAACTCATAAAACTCAATAACAGAATAAAATCCAATTAAAAATACTTTGGAAGACCTAAGTAGTTTTCCAAAGAAGACATCCAAATGGCCAACAGGTACATGAAAAATGCTTAATATCACTAATCAGGAAAATGAAAGTCAAAACCACGAGCTATCGCCTCACACCTGTTACAATGGTTATCAACAAGAACACAAGAAATAAGGGCTGGTGATGATGTGGAGGAGAGAGAACCCTTGCACACTGTTGGTGAGAATGTAAATTTGTTCAACCACCACAGAAAACAATATGGAGATTCCTCAAAAAAAATTAAAATAGATTTACCAAGGAAAAATGAGGGGGATATCAAGACAGCAGATTAGAAGGATGTAGAACTCACCTCCCCCCACAAACACATGAAAAATATATCTACATGTGGAACAATTCTCACAGAACACTAATTGGATAGTGGCAGAGGAAATCCTATACAACCAAACCTGTGAAAAAGATCTCCATATACCTGGGTAGGATGGGGGGAAAAATGGCATTAGCTTGGGACGTGCACGCATTGGAGTGATCTATAAGAAAAAGAAGGTCCACACAGGTGGGCCCTCATCTTGAAGAATGAGCAGGGTGAGCTACAATCTGGGCATCCTAGTCCTGGGGTCCTGCATGGAGGAGATAAGCCCCCTTGCCTGCTGGGAAATCTGCTGAGGCAGATAGAAGGGCTGGAGAAGCCTAGACTCTACTCACGAGTAGTGCACAGTCAAGGGAGAGAAAAGCCCTGCACTGGTAACTGCAATCTCACTGCACATCCCAATCTGAAAGGGTGAACACCCCAACCCTGCTCACTCCACACCACAGCCTGGCACAAGATCTGGGCAAAGATTTTGTCTAGCTATGCAGAGACAGACTGGAGCACCTGGGGTGTGATCTGCGTCGAGGCCCAGAGCCCACTGTCAGTGCAAACATCGGGTAGTGGGTGGGGCTGCAGTGGACACTGACAGCACACACAGTGGGCAGCTCCTCAAGAGCATGCAACAACTGAGTGCTGAGTCTTGGGTAGACAGGTCCTGGGCAGGAGTACACAGTGGCTTGCTTCCCATGAGAATGCCCAGCTCCGCCCACTCCACACCACAGCTAAGCAGTAGATCTGGGGCAGATCGATTGGGAGAAGTCTGCCAGAGGCAGCCTAGATCTCAGGCAGCAGTGGCACCCCAACAATTCCTGAAGCCACAATGCCCCAACTCCCAACCACAGCCTATTCCACACCACAATCTTGCACTAGATTTGGGACAAACCAAACAGAGAAAGAGATGCAACCCTGGGCTGTTCTGAGCAGAACTATGGACATCTATACAGGCGGTGCATAGGTCGTCTGTGACCGAACAGGCCTGACTTGCTTCAGCAATAACCTCCTTTGAGGTAGGGCACACACTCGAGGGCAATGGAGCCTGACTGAACCTGAGCCTCAGTGCTTCTACTCCAACAACTAGGGAGCAAACCCCGCCCCCAACAGGGCAGTGACAGCCACAGAGCAAAGAGTAAGCCCCACGTCACATCCTGCACAGGCTCTAGATACTACAACACAAATCACACCCCCTATCAAAGAGATAATGGCCAGCACACTCTGAGGAAAGACATGGCTGGCATCCATAACGAAACCAGCCCTGTATCACAAATATTGGACATATATAATCTATACAAGGACTCTCCCACATAAAAACACCCCTTCAAGACCACAGTAGATAACTATCTCTGTCTCTATGAATTTAGGAGAACGTTAAGTAAAATGAAAAAGCAGAGGAACTATTTTCAATCAAAAAAGAACAAGTGAAATCTCCCAAAAGAATAATGAAACAGACCTCACCAATCTACTAGACCCTGAGTTCAAAAAGGAGGTAATGAAAATGCTAAAGGAATTAAGAAAGATTATTGATAAAAATGCAGATCACTGTAATGAGGAACTAGAAACTATGAAGAGGAACCAATCGAAATTAGGTAACTCAATTGTCATGATAAAAACCAATCTAGAAGCAATGAATAGCAGACTAAATGACATAGAAAAACAAATAAGTGATCTGGAAGATAGAGTAATGGAAATAACCCAATCAGAATAGCTGATAGGAAGACAAATGAAAAAAAAGATAACAACATATGAGATAATATAAAACGTACCAATCAATGCATAATAGAGGTCCCAGAAGGAGAAGACAGAGTGTGAAGGGAATTGAAAATGTATTTGAAGGAATTATGGCTGAAAACTTCTCAAACCTACAGAAGGAAACAGATATCCAGGTACAGGAAGAACAGAGGGTCCCAAAAAGGTGACTCCAAACAGACTCACACCAAACACATGAAAAAAGTTAAAGAGAAGATTCTAAAGACAGCAAGAGAAAAACAAAGAGTCAGTTACAAGGGAACCCCCATCAAGCTATCAGCTGACTTCTCTACAGAAACCTTGCAGGCCAGAAGAGAGTGGCATAATATATTCAAAGTACTGAAAGGGAAAACTCTACAACCTAGGATACTCTACCCATCAAGATTATCATTTAGAATAGAAGGGGAGATAAATAATTTTTCAGTCAAGTTAACTAAATGAATTCAGCAATTCCAAACCTACCCTAAAAGAAATACTGAAGGGTCTCTAAATAGAAAAGAAGCAAGACTCCATAGAAAAGGGAAAAATCACAATAGGAAAGGCAACTATATAAAGAGATTGAAGATCACTTAAATAAGCCAGAACATAGATTAAAAGCAATCAAAAAGTTATAGAAGTGATAACTACAATAAACAGTAAAAGGATAAGCATGAAGATGAAAATAGGACATCAAAACTCACAAAATGTGGGAGAGGAGAGTATAAAAATGTAGATCTTCTAGAAGGTGTTTGAATTTGAATGACTCACTTTAAAGCAAGCAGATGTAGTCATGGGTCAACATACTTGATTTCCATGGTAACCATAAATCAAAAATGAACAATAGGGTCACGAAAACCAAAAAGAAAGGAGCTCAAGCATTATACAAAAGAAAGTCATCAAACCACAAAAGGAAGAACAAAAAGAAAAAGAAATTTTAAAAAAAGAACTACAAAAACAACTGGAAAACAAAGTTTAAAATGGCAATACATACTTTTCAATAATTACTTTAAATGTCAATGGACTAAATCCTCCAATCAAAAGATGCAGAATGGCAGACTGGATAAAAATACAAGAATCTACTATATGCTGCCTACAAGAGACTCACCTCAGGGAGAAAGACACACAGAGACTGAACGGAGGTGATGGAAAACGATATTTCATGCAAATGGAAACAACAAGAAAACGGGTAGCAATACTCAAACAAAATAGACTATAAAACAAAGGCCACAAAGAAAAAGAAGGAGCATTATATAATAATAAAAGGATCAATACAGAAGAGGATATTACACTCATCAATATATATGCATCCAATATAGGAGAACATAAATATATAAAACAAATACTACCAGGCATAAAGGGAGAAATTGACAATAATACAATAATAGTAGGAGATTTTAACCCTCTGCTGACATCAGTGGACAGATTATCCAGACAGAAAGTCAGTAAGGCAACAGAGGTCTTAAATGACACAACAGACCAGCTGGAATTAACTGATATCTAAAAGACACTACATCTCCCCCAAACCAGAATACACATTCTTTTCAAGTGCACATGGAATGTTCTCTAGGATAGACAACATGCTAGGTCACAAAACACACCTCAACTAATTTAAGAGGATAGAAATTATTTCAAGCATCTTTTCTGATCACAACTGTATGAAACTAGAAGTCAGTAACGAAAAGAAAAATGGGAAAAGAACAAACACATGGAGACTAAACAACATGCTATTAAAAACCCAAAGGGTCAATGGTGAAGTCAAAGAAGAAGTCAGAAAATACCCTGAGATGAACAAAGATGAAAACACAACCTTACAAACTCTGTGTGATGCAGCAAAAGTAATTCTAAGAGGAAGTTCTTAAGTGATACAGGACTTCCTCAAAAAACAAAAAAATCTCAAACAAGTTAACATACCATCTAAAATAACTAGAAAGAGAAGAATCCCCCTCCACAGAAAAACCCCAAAGTCAACAGAAGGAATGAAATAATAATGATCAGAAGATGGCAGTGGAGTAGGTGGAGGTGAAGTTCATCTCTCTCCAAGAGTGCAGCAGGAATAAATCTATAGATGAATCAATTCTCACAGAACACAGGCTGAAAACTAGCAGAAGACCTTGGACACTGGAAAGTGCTATAAAGATCCCTGCATAACTGGGTAGGACAGAGGGATGGGACCTGCACCCTGGGCCGGGGGAGCTGAAGCAGAGAGATTCCCGAATTCAGGGAAACCCCCTCTCCAACAGAGAAATTGATTGGGACAGAGAGAAGCATTTGAGGCTATCAGAAGAGGGTGAAGCAGCTGATCTGTGGCAGACGGGACAGAGTGAGAAATACACAGACAGTCTGTACCTCGGCCCTACGTGCTCTGGACTGGGACGTGTTCACAGGTGTGCAAGGGGCTGGGAGCTCGTGTGTGGGGATTGGAGAACAGGCCCAGAGCGAGAACTGCTGTTGGCTGTGGGGAGATGGACCGAGGGGATGGGAGGGAGGAAATCCACAGCAGGGAATGCCTCTGGAGGAAGATGGGACTGCTATGGAAGCAGGGCATTATTGCTGAGTCACACGCAGGAGGAGGAGCCACTATTGTAGCCTCTCTCTCCCCACATGCCGGCACCTGCCGATGACAATAAAAGAAGCCCACTCAGGACTGGCTCTTGCATGCCGCTGCCAAGCAATAAAAAAAAAACCCCTCAGAGGTGGCCCTCATGCGTTGCTTACAGGGCAAAAAAAAAAAAAAAAAGCCCTCTCAGGGCTGGCCCTCACGCGCCTGCTGCCAGGCACCAGAAAAACCCCAGCCAGGTCTGGCCCTCATGTACCAGAAAAGGCACTCACTAGGGCCATATCTTTTGTGCCCATGGCCGCTGGCTTCCCTGTGCATTTGGTGCTGCCAGGGCTCCTATCATCCAAGCAGTAATACCACCTCTGTGCCTGGTCCACACAGGGGGAGACCCAAGAGATCCAAGGCAGCTTCAGGACCAAACTCCTGTGAGTGGACAACGTGCAGACGTGGGGATAAAACCAAAGCTGAACCCCAGGGACGGGGTGACAACGGAAGAAGATTGAAAATCCTTCCATCAGCTGTACAAGCTGCAGATTAACCCCCCATGATCTGCTAGGTAGACCCTATGTCTATGGAATATCTGAGTAGACAATGAGTGTTCCCACAAATGAAAACAGTTTAGCTCAGGCAGCTGTGGACTTTGGGAGCAGCACACACAGAAATTGGGCCAGATCAGATTCTGAGTGCCTCCCACAGGGCGCACAGCAGGTCCAGAGGCCAGCCCAGAGGCAGAGGAGAGCCTCTTGGGGAAGCAGAGGTGGGCTGTGGCTCATGGCGTGTGCAAGGACACTTACAGCAGAAACCCCAGGGAAACATAATTATTACTATTAACTTTATCATGTTTTGATTCATTCTGTTGTTGGTTCTGGCTTTTTTTTTTTTTTGGTTTCTTTTTCTTTATTTGTTGTTCGTTTGTAGTTGCTTTAGTTTTTTGTTGTTGTTGTTGTTTTGTTTTTTGTGGTATGCGGGCCTCTCATTGTTGTGGTCTCTCCCGTTGCAGAGCACAGGCTCCGGACACGCAGGCTCTGCAGCATGTGGGATCTTCCCGGACCGGGGCACAAACCCGTGTCCCCTGCATCGGTAGGTGGACTCTCAACCACTGTGCCACCAGGGAAGCCCCTAGTTTTTATTTTATTTAGTCTTTTGGGATCTCCATGTTTTATAACATATTTTTAATTTTTTCTTTATGTTTCTATGTTTACTTTGCTTTTCTGTTGTTCTGTGTTCTCTTCCTTATTTTTCTTCTCCTTTTTCTTTATTATACTTTTCTTAATATCTCCATTTCTGCTTTGCTTTTCTGTTGTCCTGTGTTTTTTCCCTTTTTATTTCATTTTATTTTATTTTACTTTATGATTTTTAAAATCATTTTTATCGGTTTGTTCTGTTTCCTTGCTTTATTCTTCAGTTGGCACACTGCTTTGGTTTTGTTTTTAGGTTATTTTGCTAGTTTTAATCAAAATTGATTTCATTCTTGGGTTCTTTTGTTTGTCTGTTGTTCTCTTGCTTTTTGTTTTATTTGGCTCTGTTTTTGTTTCTTTTACGTGTGTGTGTGTTTCCTTGTTTCTGTTTTTTTCTTTTGTTTGTTTGATTTGTTTTTACCATTTCTCTGGGGTTTTGTCTTTTTTTTCTTTTATTTTCTATTTTTCGTTTTTATTTCTATGTTGCTTTTCTGTTGTTCTGTCTTCTTTCCTCTTTCTCTTTTTTAAAATTTATTTATTTTTTATCATTTTTGTCAGTTTCTTTTGTTTCTTTACTTCATTCTTCAGTTGGCACTCTGGTTTTCTTCTTTGGTTTTGCGTTTTTGTCAGCTTTCTTTTTAAATGTTTGATTTCGTTCTTGGGTTCGTTTGTCTGGTTGTTCTCTTGCTTCTTGATTTATTTGGTTCTGTTTTTGTTTCTTTTGTGTGTGTGCGTGTTTCCTTCTTTCTGATTCTTTTGTTTGATTTTATTTTTTCCATTTCTCTGGGGTTTTGGTAGTCTTTTTTTAAAAATCCCCTTTATTGCTGGGATGAGTGACTTGTGGGGTCTTGGTCACTTGACCAGAAGTCGGGCCTGAGGCTCTGGGGTGGGAATATCAAGTCCAGGGTGCTGGATCACTAGAGAATTCCTGGCCTCAGGGAAGATTAATCACTGAGAGCTCTCACGGAGGCCTCTATTTGAATCCAAGACCCAGCTCCAACCAACTTCCAGCAGCTCCCAGCACTGGACGCCTCACACTAAACAACAAAGAAGACAGGAATGAAACCCACCCATCAGCACAAAGACTACCTGAAGTTATACTAAGCTCAGAGACACCCCAAAACACACCATCTGACACGGTCCTACTCATCAGAGGGAAAAGACACAGCTCCACTGACCAGAATGCAGGCCCAGTCACTCCCATCAGGAAGCCAACACAAGCCACTGGACAAACCTCACCACTGGGGCAGAGAACAGAAGCAAGAGGAATTACGACCCTGCAGCCTAGGGAAAGGAGACCTCAAATACTGTAAATAAGACAGAATGAGAAGATGGAGAGATATCTTACAGGCAAAGGATAAAAACCCACAGGACCAAATAAATGAAGAGGAAATAGGCAAATGACCTGAAAAAGAATTCAGAGTAATGATAGTAAAGATGAACCAAAATCTTAGAAATAGACTAGAGAAAATATAAGAAATGTTTAACAAGGACCTAGAAGAACTAAAGAGCAAACAAACAGTAATGAACAACACAATAACTGAAATTAAAAATACTCTAGAAGGAATCAATAGCAGAATAACTGAGGCAGAAGAATGGATAAGTGAGCTGGAAGATAAAATGGTGGAAAAAACTGCTGAGGAGCAGAATAAAGAAAAAACAAGGTAAAGAATGGAGGACAGTCTCAGAGACCTCTGGGACAACATTAAGTGCACCAACATTCAAATTATAGGCGTCCCAGAAGAAGAAAAAAAGAAAGAGTCTGAGAAAATATTTGAAGAGATTATAGTCAAAAATTTCCCAACATGGGAAAGAGTCAATCAAGTCCAGGATTCCCAGAGAGTCCCATTCAGGATAAACCCAAGGAAAAACACGCTGAACCACATATTAATCAAATTAACAAAAAGAAAAAATATTAAAAGCAGCATGGGAAAAGCAACAAATAATATACAAGGGAATACCCATAAGGTTAACAGCTCATCTTTCAGCAGAAACTCTGCAAGCCAGAAGAGAGTGGCAAAATATATTTAAAGTGATGAAACGGAAAAACCTACAACCAAGATTACTCTACCCAGAAGGATCTCATTCAGATTCGCCAGAGAAATCAAAAGCTTTACAGACAAGCAAAAGCTAAGAGAACTCAGCAAATCAAACCAGCTTTACAACAAATGCTAAAGAAACTTCTCTAGGCAGGAACACAAGAGACTTACAAAAACAAACACAAAACAATTAAGAAAATGGTAATAGGCACATACGTATCAATAATTACCTTAAATGTAAATGGATTGAATGCCCCAACCAAAAGACACAGACTGGCTGAATGGATACAAAAATAAGACCCATATATATGCTGTCTACAAGAGACCCACTTCAGACCTAGGGACTCATACAGAATGAAAGTGAGGGAATGGAAGAAGATATTCCATGCAAATGGAAATCAAAAGAAAGCTGGAGTAACAATACTCATATCAGACAAAATAGACTTTAAAATAAAGACTAGTGACTTCCCTGGTGGCACGGTGGTTGAGGGTCCACCTGCTGATGCAGGAGACACGGGTTTGGGCCCTGCTCCAGGAGGATCTCACATGCCACGGAGAAACTGAGCCCGTGCTCCACAACTACTGAAGCCTGCGTGCCTCAACTACTGAGGCCTGCATGCCTGGAGCCCGTGTTCCGCAACGGGAGGGGCCGCCGCAGTGAGAAGCCCGTGTGCACCGCAACACTCACCGCGGCTGGAGGGAGCCTGTGCACAGCAACGAAGACTTGACACAGCCAAAAAAATAAACTAATTAATTAAAAATAAAATAAAATAAAGACCATTACAAGACAAGGAAGGACACTATATAAGGATCAAGGGATCAATCCAAGAAGAAGATATAACAATTATAAATATCTATGTACCCAACATAGGAGCCCCTCAATATATAAGGCAAATGCTAACAGCCACAAAAGGGAAAATCGACAGTAACACAATAATACTAGGCAACTTTAACACCCCACTTACATAAATGGACAGATCATCCAAACAGAAAATAAATAAGGAAACACAAGCTTTAAATGACACATTAAACAAGATTGACTTAATTGATATTTAGAGGACATTCCATCCAAAACCAACGGAACACACTTTCTTCTCAAGTGCACATGGAACATTCTCCAGGATAGATCACATCTTGTGTCACAAATCAAGACTTGGTAAATTTTAAAAAACTGAAATCGTATCAAGCATCTTTTCCAACCACAGTGCTATGAGACTAGATATCAATTACTGGAGAAAAAAACTGTAAATATACAAATACGTGGAGACTAAACAATGCACGACTAAACATCCAACAGATCACTGAAGAAATCAAAGAGGAAATAAAAAAAATACCTAGAAAAAAATGACAATGAAAACACAACGACCCAAAACCTATGGGAAGCAGCAAAAGCAGTTCTAAGAGGGAAGTTTATAGCAATACAAACCTACCTCAAGAAACAAGAAAAATCTCAAATAAACAACCTAACCTTATATCTAAAGCAATTAGAGAAAGAAGAACAATAAAACCCAAAGTTAGCAGAAGGAAAGAAACCATAAAGATCAGACCAGAAATAAATGAAAAAGAAATGAACAAAACAATAGCACAGATCAATAAAACTAAAAGCTAATTCTTTGAGAAGATAAACAAAACTGATAAACCATTAGCCAGACCCAGCAGAGAAAAAGGGAGAAGACTCAAATCAATAGAATTAGAAATGAAAAAGGAGAAGTAACAACTGATGCTACAGAAATACAAAGGATCATGAGAGATTACTACCAGCAACTATATGCCAATAAAATGGACAACCTGGAAGAAATGGACCAATTCTTAGAAAAGTACAACCTTCCAAAACGGAACCAGGAAGAAACAGAAAATATAAACACCAATCACAAGCACTGGAATTGAAACTGTGATTAAAAAACTTCCAAAAAACAAAAGCCTAGGGCTAGATGGCTTCACAGGTGAATTCTATCAAACATGTAGAGAAGAGTTAACACCTATCCTTCTCAAATTCTTCCAAAATATAGCAGAGGGAGGAAAACTCCCAAACTCATTCTACGAGGCCACCATCACCCTGATATCAAAAATAGACAAAAGATGTCACAAAAAAAGAAAATTACAGGCCAATATCACTGATGAACATAGATGTAAAAATCCTCAACAAAATACTAGCAAACAGAATCCAACAGCACATTAAAAGAATAATACACCACAATCAAGTGGGGTTTATCTTAGGAATGCAAGGATTCTTCCCTATACACAAATCAATCAATGTGATACACCACATTAACAAACTGAAGGATAAAAACCATATGATTGTTTAAATAGATGCAGAAAAAGCTTTTGACAAAATTCAACACCCATTTATGATAAAAACTCTCCAGAAAGTGGGCATAGAGGGAACTTACTTCAATATAATAAAAGCCATATATGACAAACCCACAGCAAACATCATTCTCAATGGTGAAAAACTGTAATCATTTCATCTAAGATTAGGAAGAAGACAAGGGTACCCACTCTCATCACTATTATTCAACATAGTTTTGGAAGTCCTAGCCACGCCAATCAGGGAAGAAAAAGAAATGAAAGGAATCCAAATTGGAGAAGAAGAAGTAAAACTGTCATTGTTTGCAGACGACATGATACTATACATAGAAAATCCTAAAGATGACACCAGAAAACTACTAGAGCTAATCAATGAATTTGGTAAAGTTGCAAGATACAAAATTAATGCACAGAAATCTCTTACATTCTCATACACTAACAATGAAAAATCAGAAAGAGAAATTAAGGAAACAGTTCCATTTCCCAATGCAACAAAAAGAATAAAATACCTAGGAATAAACCTACCTAAGGAGGCAAAAGACCTATATGCAGAAAACTATAAGACACTGATGAGAGAAATCAAAGACGATACAAACTGATGGAGAGATATACCATGTTCTTGGATTGGAAGAATCAACATTGTGAAAATGACTATACTACCCAAAGCAATCTACTGATTCAATGCAATCCCTATCAAGTTATCAATGGCATTTTTCACAGAACTAGAACAAAAGATTTTACAATTTGTATGGAAACACAAAAGACCCCAAATAGCCAAAGCAATCTTGAGAAAGAAAAACAGAGCTGGGGAATCAGGCTGCCTGACTTCAGACTCTACTACAAAGCTACACTAATCAAGACAATGGTACTGGCACAAAAACAGATATATAGATCAATGGAACAGGATAGAAAGCCCAGAGATAAACCCACGCACTTATGGTCACCTTGTTTTTGATAAAGGAGGCAAGAATATACAATGCAGAAAAGACAGCCTCTTCAATAAGTGGTGCTGGGAAAACTGGACAGCTACATGTAAAAGAATGAAATTAGAACACTTCCTAACACCATACACAAAAATAAACTCAAAAATGGATTAAAGACCTAAATGTAAGGCCAGACACTATAAAACTCTTAGAGGAAAACATAGGCAGATCACTCTATGACATAAACCACAGCAAGATCCTTATTGACCCACCTCCCTAGAGAAATGGAAATAAAAACAAAAAGAAACAAATGGGACCTAATGAAACAAGCTTTTGCACGGCAAAGGAAACCATAAAGAAGACGAAAAGACAACTCTCAGAAAGGGAGAAAATATTTGCAAATGAAGCAACTGACAAAGGGATGATCTCCAAAACATACAAGCAGGTCATGCAGCTCAACATCAAGAAAACAAACAACCCAATCCAAAAATGGGTGGAACACCTAAATAGACGTTTCTCCAAAGTAGACATACAGATTGCCAACAAACACATGAGAAGATGCTCAACATCACTAATCATTAGAGAAATACAAATCAAACTACAATGAGGTAACACCTCTCACCGGTCAGCATGGCCATCATCAAAAAATCTACAAATAATAAATGCTGGAGAGGGTGTAGAGAAAAGGGAACCCTCCTGCACTGTTGGTGGGATGTAACTTGATACAGCCACGATGGAGAACAGTATGGAGATTACTTAAAAAACGAAAAACAGAACTACCATATAACCCAGCAATCCCACTACTGGGCATATACCCAGAGAAAACCATGAATTCAAAAGGACAGATGTACCACAATGTTCATTGCAGCACTATTTACTAAAGCCAGGACATGGAAGCAACCTAAATGTCTATTGGCAGATGAATGGATAAAGAAGATGTGGCACACATATACAATGGAATATTACTCAGTCATAAAAGGAACAAAACTGAGTTATTTGTAATGAGGTAGGTGGAACTAGAGTCTGTCATACAGTGTGAAGTATGTCAGAAAGAGAAAAAGAAATACTGTATGCTAACGCACATATATGGAATATAGAAAAATGGTATTAATGAACCTAGTGGCAGGGCAGGAATAAAGACGCAGATGTAGAGATCTGACTTGAGGACACGGTGGGGGAAGGGGAACCTGGGATGAAGTGAGAGCATAGCATTGATATATATACATAACAAATGTAAAATGGATGGCTAATGGGAAGCTGCTGCATAGCACAGGGAGATCCGCTTGATGCTTTGTGATGATCAAGAGGGGTGGGATAGGGAGGGTGGGAGGGAGACGCAAGAGGGAAGGGATATGGGGATATATGTCTACATATAGCTGATTCACTTTGTTGTACAGCAGAAACTAACACAACATTGTAAAGCAATTATACTCCAATAAAGATGTTAAAAAAAGAAATAATAACTATCAGAGGAAACAAATAAAATAGAGATTAAAAAAATAGAAAAGATCAATAAAATCAAGAGTTGGCTTTTTCAAAAGCAAAACAATATCAACAAACCTCTAGCCAGGCTCACCAAGAAGAAAAGAGAGAGGACCCAAATAAAATAAGAAATGAAAGAGGAAAAATAACAACTGATACACAGAAATACAAAAAAATCATAAGAGAATACTATGAACAGTTATATGCCAACGAATTGGACAACCTAGAAGCAATGGACAAGTTTCTAGAAACATACAGCCCGCCAAGACAGAATCAAGAAGAAACAGATAATTTGAACAGACTGATCACTAGAAGTGAAATAGAATTTGTAATAATAAAGTTCCCTGCAAATAAACAGTACAGAACTGATGGCTTCACTGGGGGATTTTAACAGACATGCAAGAAGAACTTATACCTAATCTTCTCAAACTATTCCAAAAGACTGAAGAAGAGGGAACAGTCCCAAAGTCATTCTATGGAGCATTCATCACCCTGATAACAAAACCAGATAAAATCACTACAAAAAATAAATAAAGGCCAATATCTATGATGAATATAGATGCAAAATCGTCAATAAAATATTAGCAAACCAAATCCAGCAATACATAAAAAGAATCATACATCAGGATCACGTCGGATTCATTCCAGGGTTGGAAGGGTGATTCAACATAATCAGCATGATACACCACATTAACAAAAGGAAAGACAAAAACCACATGATCATCTCAATCGACACAGAAACAGTATTTGACAAAATTCAACATTCACTCATGATAAAAACTCTCACCAAAATGGGTCTGGAGGGAACATATCTCAACATAATAAAAGCCATTTATAGCAAACCCACAGACAACATAATACTCAACTTTGATCAGCTTTACAATCACTACCCTGAATGAACTCTTTCTCAGGTAGACTGCCTATCTTCACTTGACTTAGTTCTTCTTTTGGCATTCTTTTCCCTTCATCTGAAACATGTTCCTCTGTTGCCTCATTTTGCCTAAGTTGCTGTTTGTATTTTCATGTATCTGGTAGGTTAATTATGTTTCCCAACCTGGGAGAACTAGCCTTTTGTAGCAGATGTCCTATGCATACCAACAGTGTACTCCCCTCTCATCATCCAAGTTATATGCTTCAGGGATTCCCCCTCTGAGGGCTGCATGGATCCATCTGTCGTGGTGGACTATGTGGGTGATCTTGCAGGCTTGGTTGGACCCCGATGTGATTAGTTGCCAGGCCCTGCCTTGTGCAGAGGCTACCAGCCACTGGTTGGTGGGAATGGGTCAAGAGGCAGCTGACTGCAGAACCCCATGGGGCCCTAGGGCTAGTGCTGGTCACTGGTGGGTGGAGTCAGGATCCAGAAGAGTCCAAGGCTGTTGCCCACCCCCTGGAGGGAGAAGCCAGGTTCTGGGGTTAGTGCCGGACTACTGGGAAGCAGAGCCCTCTCCTGGAGTCTGGTTGCAGGGCCCAGGGATCACAGAGCTGGCATCAGATCACTGGCTGGGGGGGGTGGGGGTGGAGAGTCCCTGACACAGTTGGGTATGGAGTTTGAGGTGTCCTAAAGCTTGTGTTGGCCTACTAGTGGGCAAGGCTGGGGCCCAGCTGGTCCACAGGCAGGGTTTGGCCTACTGTGGGCAGGCTGGCCTGCAGGCTGGGGACTGCAGTTTTCTTGCATCTGGTCTGCTCCTGGTGGATGAGGTTGGTCCAGGGACTAGAGCGGACTTCCTACAGGGCAGGGCTGGGGCCCAGGGGATTTGGGGGCTAGTGCATGCCCACTGGGGGGTAGAGTTGGGTCCTGCCTGGGCCCTTTGGTAGGCAGGGCAATTTCTAGAGGTGGCTGTGGGCTCAGGTGGTCTTTAGGCACCCTGTCTGCTGATACGCAGGGCTATGTTCCTGTCTAGTTAGTACCTTGGCCTGAGGTGTCTCAGCACTGGTGCTTACAGGCTGTTGGGTAGAGCCAGGTCTTGGCACTAAGCAGCTAAAGGGACGACTCCACAACGGCACTCACCAGCACCAGCACCAGCACCAGAATCCACACGGTAGAAGGAGACCCCAACACAGCTGCTGGCATTGTCCACATCCCTATGGTAAGCCATAGCTGCACCTGCACCTCCCCAGGAGAGTCACCAAGACCAGCAGGTAGGTCTGGCCCAGGCTCCTATCAAATTACTGCTTTTGCCCTAGGTCCTGGAGTGTGTGAGATTTTGTGTGTACCCTTTAAGAGTGAAGTCTCTATTTCCCCCATCCCTCTGGGACTCCTAAAAGTAAGCCCTGCTGGCCTTTGAAGCTAAATGTTCTGGGGGCTCATCTTCCCCAGTGCAGGACCCCCAGGCTGGGGAGACAGACATGGAGCTCCGAAATCTCACTCTTGTGGGAGAACCTCTACAATATAATTATTCTCTAGTTTGTGGGTCACCTACCCTTGGGTATGGAACTTGAGTAAGTCATGAGGCCACCTCTCCTACCTGTCACATTGTGGTTCCTTCTTTATATCTTTAGTTATAGAAGATGTTTTCTGATTGGTTCCTGTCTTTTTCATCAATGGTTGTTCTGCAAGTAGTTGAGATTTTGATGTGCTTGTGAGAGGAGAGGATGTTGAATCATCCTTGCATCCCTGGAATAAATCCCACTTGATCATGGTGTATGATCTCTTTAATATATTGTTGAATTTGGTTTGTCAATGTTTCATGAGTATTTCTGCAACTACGTTCATCAGGTATATTGGTCTGTAATTTTCTTTCCTTGTGGTGTTTATCTGATTTTGGTATCAGGGTAATGCTGGCCTCCTAAAATGAGTTTGGAAGTTTTCCCTCCCTTATATTTCTTGGAAGAGTTTGAGAAGGATTGGTATTACTTCTTTGTATGTTGGTAGAATTCATCAGTGAAGCCATCTGGTCCTGGACTTTATTTCATTGGGAAGTTTTTGATTACTGATTCAACTTCCTTACATGTAATTGGTCTATTCAGATTTTTTATTTCTTCATGATTCAGTCTTAGAAGGTTGTATGTTTCTAGGAGTTTATCCGTTTCTTCTAATTTGTCCAATTTGTTTGCATACAATTGTTTGTAGTAGTCTCCTATGATCCTTCATATTTCTGTGGTATCAGTTGTAATGTCTCCTCTTTCATTTATGATTTTACTAATTTGAATTCTGTTTTTCATAGTGAGTCTAGCTAAAGGTTTGTCAATTTCATCTTGGTCAAAGAACCACCTCTTTGTTTCAATGATCTTTTCAATTATGTTTTTATTCTCTATTTCATTTGTTTCTGCTCTGATCTTTTTTTCCTTCCTTTTGCTCTGGGCTTTATTTGTTCTTTTTCTAGTTTCTTGAGGTGTAATTTTAGATTGTTCATCTGATATTTTCCTTGTTTCTTGAGGTAAGCATTTAAGGCTTAAAACTTCCCTCTTAAAATTATTTTTACTGCATCCCGTAAGTTTTGATATGTTGTATTTCTATTTTCATTTGTCTCTAGGTCTTTTTTAAAATTTCTTTTTGGTGTCTTTGATCCATTGGTTGTTCAGTAGTATGTTGTTTAATCTTTACATATTTGTGAATTTTCTGTTTTTCTAGTTTTGTAGCATTTTGATCAGAAAAGATGCTTGATATAATTTCAGTCTTCTTAAATGTTAAGACTTGTTTTGTGGCTTAACATGTGATGCAATCCTGGAGAATGTTCTATGCGTACTTGAGAAGAATGTGTATTTTCTTGCTTTTGGATGAAATATTCTGTCTGTATCTTTAAAGCCATTTGGCCTAACATGTCTTTTAAGACTGATATTTCCTTACTGATTTTCTGATTGGATGATCTATCCATTGATGTAAGTGGGGTGTTAAAGTTCTCTACTATTATTGAACTGCTATCTATTTCTCCCTTTAGGTCTGTTAATAGTTTCTTTGTATATTTAAGTGCTCCTATGTTGGGATGCATAAAGTATTTACAAATGTTATATCCTCTGGTTGACTGACTCCTTTTTCATTATGTAATATCCTTCCTTGTCTCTTATTATAGTCTTTGTTTTAAAGTGTATTTTGGGGGCTTCCCTGGTGGTGCAGTGGTTAAGAATCCTCCTGCCAATGCAGGGGACACGGGTTCGAGCCCTGGCCCAGGAAGATCCCACATGCCAAGGAGCAATTAAGCCCATGCGCCACAACTACTAAGCCTGTGCTCTAGAGCCCATGAGCCACAACTACTGAGCCCGCATGCCACAACTACTGAAGCCCACATGCCTAGAGCCCATGCTCCACAACAAAAGAAGCTACTGCAATGAGAAGCCTGTGCACCACAATGAAGAGTAGCCCCCACTTGCTGCAACTAGAGAAAGCCCGCGGGCAGCAATGAAGACCCAATGCAGCCAAAAATAAGTAAATAAAATAATTTAAAATTTTTTAAAAAATAAAGTGTATTTTGTGGGATTAAATATAGCTACCACAGCTTACTTTTGGTTTCCATTTGCCTAGAATATCTTTTTTCATCACTTCATTTTCAGTGTGTGTGTCCTTACATCTGAAGTGAATCTCTTGTAGGTAGCATATAGATGGGTCTTTTTTGTTTTTAATCCACTCAGCCACTCTGTCTTTTGATTGGAGAATTTAATCCATTTACATTACAGTAAATTTTGATAGGTATGTATTTATTGCCATTTTGTTAATTGTTTTCTGGCTGTTTTATAGTTCCTCTGTTCTTTCTTCTTCTGCTGCTCTTTTTTTCCCTGATTTTTTACTTTCTTTAGTGACATACTTAGACAAAAGATAATTAGAAAGGAATATATCTCCTGTAGGTTTTTGCTTTGTGGTTACCATGAGGCTTACATATAGCAACTTACATGTATAATTGTCTATTTTAAGTTGATAACTTAAGTTTGAAGGAATTCTAAAGCTCTGCATTTTAACTTTTTCCACCCACATTCAGGTTTTGATGTCACATTTTACATCTTTTTATCTTGGGCATCACTTAACTAATTATTGCAGTTTCAGTTATTTTATTTTGTCTTTTAACCTTCATACTAGCTTTAAAAGTAATTAATCTACTACCTTTACTGTGTATTTACCTTTACCAGTGAGATGTATGCTTTCATTTTTTGTTACTAATTAGCACCCTTTTTTGTCAACTTAAAGATGTCTTTTTAACAGTTCTTACAAAACCAGTTTAATGGTAATGAGCCCTTTAGCTTTTGCTTGTCTAGAAAACTCTTTATCTCTTTATTTCTCCTTCATTTCTGAATGATAACTTTGCTGGGCATAGTATTTTGGTTGGAGATTTCTTTTCTTTCAGCATTTTGAATATATCGTGCCACTGCATTCTGGTATGCAATGTTTCTGATGAAAAATCAGCTGATAGTCTTTTGGGAGCTCCCTTGCATGTAACGAGTTGCTTCCTCTTGCCACTTTTAGGATTTAATCCTTTAACTTTTGACATTTTAATTGTAATATGTCTTGGTGTGGATCTCTTTAGGAACAGCTATTGAATCCCTTTTGTGTATCTTTTAGTTCAGTTATGATTCTTCAGCTCTGTGACTTCCCTTTGGTCCTTCCTTACATTTTCTGTCTCTTTTCTGAAGTTCTCACTGTGTTCATCCATTCTTCTCCCAAGTTCAGTGAACATCTTTTTAAAAAATATTTATTTATTTTCCTTATTTTTTTTTTGGCTGCATCGCGTCTTAGTTGTGGCACATGGGATCTTTGAGGCATGTGAGATCTTTTTGTTACAGCGCACAGTCTGCTTGGGTTTCTAGTTGTGGCATGTGGGCTTCTCTCTAGTTGTGGCATGCTGGTTTTCTCTCTCTAGTTTTGGCATGCGGGCTGCAGGGTGTGCGGGCTATGTATTTTGCGGCACGTGGGCTCTCTCGTTGAGGCGCGCAGCTCAGTAGTTGTGGCATGCAGGCTTAGTTCCCCTGACCCAAAATTGAACTGCATCCCCTGCATTGGAAGGTGGATACTTTACCACGGACCACCAAGGACGTACCCAGTGAGCATCTTTATGACCATTACTTAGAACTCTTTTATTAGGTAAGTTACTTATCTCCATCTCATTGAGTTGTTTTTTCTGAGGTTTCGTTTTGTTCTTTTGTTTGAAACATAGTCCTCTGTTTCTTCATTTTGCTTGACTCCCTGTGTTGTTTTCTATGCATTAGATGAAACTGCCACCTTTCCTAGTCTTAAATGGTTGGTCCTGTGTATGACATAAAACTTATTGTTCAACCCTGCCCTAGCTCATGACTATCTCTCAAACCTTTGTGATTCTTTAAGCAGTCTATTTTACTTTTAATAGCTCCCAGTAGTTGCAGGTATGCTTAGAACCGTCAGTGTCTTAAAGGAGAGGATCTCAGTCAGCCACTAGATTCAGGCTGATTAGAACTCAGGTCCTCAGGCAGAGGTTCATAAAGTGTGCAAATATATACAGTTTTGTGGGACCCAAGTGTAAGCCCCACTGGCCACCAGAGCCAGGTGATCTGGAGATGTCTCCTGAGTAGCTGTCAGAATAATTGGAGTCCAAGTGAGTGTACAAGCTCCTTTCTGGGAGATTCTGGTGAGCTGTAGCAAGGTAGAAGGAGAATGCAATGATGGTGCCTCCTGGCCTATATTCCCTAAGAGAATTTCCATAGCCTCTAGTTAGGGGCAGCCTTCAGTTTGGCACACAAGGCTGAAGTTCCAGGACAAGCTAGTAGGCCTCTTTCACAGAAAGACTGGTGGTTTCAGTCTGCTGTCTGTGCAGTACCTGCCAAGAACTGTTTCTCTGATTGTTATAATCCTGTGGGACCCTGGAATGCAAACCTACCCTGGCCACCAGAGCCAGGCAATTAAGGAGAATCCCTGAGTGGCAGCCGCAAAAAACGACATCAGATGTAAAACTGGGTCACTGGACACATATAGAAAATCGCCTCCAGGAGATTTGGCACTCTAAAGCATGGCGGAGTGAGTGTGAAGACAGTGCCTGCCCTCTGAAGTTTTGAAAGGTTTATAGTCATCCCTTATATGTGTTTTAATTAGAAGCCTACTGTCAGGCTGCAGTTATGATTACTAGTTAATAGGCCTTTTTTTACAGAGACTGAACTCCTGGGTCTGTAGCTTCTTGCTGTATCCTGGTGGTGGTACCTGTTTAAGAACTCTTCTCCAGGCTCTCAAAAATGTATCTGAAGAAATTATGGCTGAAAATTTCACAAACCTGAATAAGGAAACAGATTTCAAGATACAGGAAGCACAGAGGGTTCCAAATGAGATGAACCCAAACAGACTTGCACACCAAGACATATCATAATTAAAATGGCCAACATGAAAGGTAAATAGAAAATTCTAAAGGCAGGAAGAGAAAGAAGTCATATACAAGGGAACCCACATAAGGCCATCAGCTAATTTCTCAGCAGAAATTCTGCAGGCCAGAAGGGAGTGGCATAATTTATTCAAAGTAATGAAAGGGAAAAACCTGCAACCTAGAATATTCTACCCAGGAAGATTATCATTTAGAATAGAGATAAAGAACTCAGACAAGCAAAAATTAAAAGAATTTAGCAATACTACACTTACCCTAAAAGAAATGTTAAAGCCTTCTCTAGATGGAAAAGAGGTAAGAATCTGTAGGAAAGGGGATTCCAGTAGGAAAGGAAACATATAGTAAGGATTGAAGATCACTTAAATAAGTGAGTACATAGATTAAGAGACAAAAATTTGTAAAAGCAACTATAACTACAATAAACAGTAAAGAGATAAGAAGATGTAAAATATGACATCAAAAACACAAAATGTTGGGGAGGAGTGTAAAAGTGTATATCTTTTAGAACTTAAATGAGTATCAGTTTAAATCAAGTAGATATAATTATGGGTCAACATATGAACCCCATGGTAACCACAAATCAAAAACCTACAAAAGATACACCAAAACCAAAAAGAAAGGAACCCAAACATACTACAAAAGAAAATCATCAAACCACAATGAGAGAAATAAAAAGAAGAAATGAACAGAAAACTTCAAAAACAACCAGGAAACAATAAAAATGGCCTTAAGTACATAACTAGAAATTATTTTAAATGTCAGTGGACTAAATGCTCCAGTCAAAAGATAGAGTGGCTGATTGGATTGAAAAACAAGACCCTTCAAAATGCTGCCTACAAGAGATGCACTTTAGAGCAAAAACACACACAGACTTAAAGTGACAAAATGGAAAAAGATATTTTGTGCAAGTGGAAACAACAAGAAAGCAGGGATAGCAATATTAATATCAGACAAAATTTATTTTTAAAACAAAGGCTATAACAAAATGACAAAGAAGGGCATTATGTAATGGTAAAGGGATCAATACAAGAAGAGAATATTACACTCCTTAACATATATGCATCCAGTGCAGGAGCAGCTAAATATATAAAGCAAATACTAACAGACATAAATGGAGAAATTGACAATATACATTAACAGTAGGAGACTTTAACACTCCACCGACATCAATGGACAGATCATCCAGATAGGCAGTAAGGCAACTGTGGTCTTAAATGACACAATAGACCAGTGGATTTAATTGATATCTACAGGACATTATAAACAGCATCAGAATACACATTCATTTCAAGTGCACATGGATTTTCTCCATCACATACTAGATCACAAATCAAGCCTTAACAAATTTAAGAGAACAGAAATTATATCAAGCATTTTCTCTGCCCACAATGATAAGAAACTAGAAATCAACCACAGAAAGAAAAATGAGAAAAGAACAAACACATGGGAGACTAAATAACATGTTACCAAATAAAAAACTAAAAAACAGAGAAACAAAAATGGGTCAACAATGAAATCAAAGGGGAAATCAGAAATTATCTCTAGACAAATGAAAATAAACACAACTCTCCAAAATCTATGGGATTCAACAAAAGCAGTTCTGAGTGGAAGTTCACAGTGATACAGTCCTTCCTCAAAAAATAAGAAAAACCTCAAACTAACCTATCACCTAAAAGAATTAGAAAAAGAAAAAGCCCAAAGTGAGAAGGAATGAAATAATAAAGATCAGAAAGGAAATAAATGAAATAGAGATTTAAAAATCAATAGAAAAGATCAATGAAGGCTTGAGTTGGTTTTTTGAAAAGATAAAAAAATTGATAAACATTTAACCATGCTCACCAAGAATTAAAGACAGAGGACCCAAATAAAATAGGAAATGAAAGAGGAGAAAGAAAACTGATACAACAGAGACACAAAAAAATCATACTATAAACAGAGATAACTGGAGTTACATGCCAACAAATTCGACAACTCAGGAGAAATGGACAAATTTCTAGAAACACAGAGCCTGCCAAGACTGAGTCAAGATGAAGACACAGACAATTTGAACAGAATGATCACTAGAAGTGAAACTGAATTTGTAGTAAAATAAATGCCTAGCAAACAAAAGTCCAAAACCAGACAGCTTCACAGGGGATTTCTACCAAACATATAAAGAAGAACTAATACCTATACTTTTCAAACTATTCCAAAAATTGAAGAGGAGGGAACACTCCCAAACTGATTCTCTGAGGCCACCCTCACCCTGACACCATAACCAGCCAAGGATACCACAAAAAATGAGAAAATTACAGGCCAATATCTTTGAATACAGACGCAAAAATCCTCAACAAAATATTAGCAAACTGAATCCAACAGTATATATAAAGGATCATACACCATGATCTACTTGGATTCATTCCAGGGTCACAAGAATGGTTCAACATTCGCAAATCACGCAATGTTATCCACCACATAAAAGTAATGAAAAAAACCACATGATAATATCAATTGACACAGAAAAAATATTTGACAAAATTCACCATCCATTCATGATTAAAAAAACAAAAACTCTCACCGAAGTGGGTATTGAGGGAACATATCTCACCATAATAAAAGCAATTTATGACAAACTTACAGTCAACATAATACTCAATGGTGAAAAGCTGAAAGTGTTCCCACTAAATTCAGGAACAACCCAAGGAGGCTCACTTTTGCCACTTCTATTTGACATAGTATTGGCAGTCCTAGCCACAGCAGTCAAACAAGAAAAAAATAAATAAAATGTATTCAAATTGGAAAGGAAGAGGTAAAATTATTACTATTTTCAGATGACATGTTACTTTATATAGAGAACCCTAAAGTTACCACCCCAAAACTATTAAAACTAATAAATGAATTCATCAAGGTTTCAGGATACAAGATTAATACACAGAAATTTATTGCATTTCTATACACTAATGAAATATCAGAATGAGAAAAGTTTAAAAAAAAACCAAAAAAAGTAGGAATAAGTTTAACTAAGAAGGTGAAAGACGTGTACACTAAAAACTATAAAACATTAATAAAGGAAATTGATTCAAAGAAATGGAAATATATCCTGTGTTTTGGTTTGGAAGAATTAATAGTTAAAATGGCCATACTACTCAAAGCAATCTACAATTTTAATGCAATCACTGTCAAAATATCCATGCCATTTTTCACAGAACTAGAACAAATAATCCTAAAATTCATATGGAACCACAGAAGACCGTGAATTGCTAAAGCAATCCTGAGAAAAAAGAATAAAGCTGGAAGTATAACCCTCCCAAACTTCAGACTATACTACAAAACTACAGTAATCAAAAAACAGTGAGGTACTGGCACAAAAACAGACACATAGATCAATGGAACATAATAAAGAGCCCAGAAATAAACTCACGCACCTATGGTCAATCTACAACAAAGGAAGCAAAAATATACAGTGGAGAAAAGACAGTCTCTTCAACAAGTGGTGCTGGGATAAATGAAACAGCCACATGTAAAACAATGAGATTAGAACATTCCTTCACACCATATGCAAAAAAACTCAAAATAGTTTAAAGACCTAAATGTAAGACCTGAAACCATGAAACTCCTAGAAGAGAACACAAAGCAAACACTCTGACACAAATTGTAACAATATTTTCATACATCAGACTCCAATGCAAAAGAAATAAAAGCAAAAGTAAGCAAATGGGACCTAACTAAACTTAAAAGCTCTTGCACAACAAAGGAAACCATCAACAAAATGAAAAGAAAACCTATTGAATGGGAGACAACATTTGCAAAGGATGCAGCTGACAAGGTGTTAATATCCAAAATATACACACAGCTCATACAACTCGATATCAAAAAAACAACCCAATCAAAAAATGAGCAGAGGACCTGAACAGACATTTTTTCGAAGAAGATATAAGCAGTTGGCTAACAGGCACATATATCTACATATAAAATAAGTAACAAGGATATACTGTATAGCACAGGGAATTACACTCAGTATTTTGTAATAATGTATCATGGAGTATAATCAATCACTATGCTGTAGACTTGAAACTAACATAATATTGTAAATCAACTGTACTTCAATTAAAAAAGTACACTTTTTCCATTGGTTACAGTCCTGTGAGATTCATGAGCACAAGCCTCACTTCACTGGTCACCAGAGCCAGGCAATGTAGAGGTGCCTCTTGGAAGCAGCTACAAAAATTCATGGCACCAGGCAAGATATAACCTCCTTTCTTGAATATATCAATGATCTCGAGCAAGGAAGAGGTAGAGTACAAAATTTGTAATTACCTTTATTCCCTGAGAGCATCTGTAGGCCTCTATAAGTGAGTCAAACCAGAAGCCTGTCCCTCTGCCCAAAGCTGCTGGACAAGCAAATAGGCCTCTTTCTCAGAAACACTGAAGGTAAGTTTAAGTCTACTGTCTGTGCAGTGCCTGGGAGTAATAGTCCACCAAAAACTGTCTTTCCAACTGTTACAGTCCCTTGAGACCCAGGAATGCAAGTCCCCCTGACCTCCAGGCAACAAGGGGGACCCCAAGGGGGATCCCCTGGGTGGCAGCCATAAAGACAGGGTCCTTAGACATAAAAACCAGGGCACCAGATGGGGCTCCTCCTAGGAGATATTGGCACTCTAGAGCACAGCAGAGGGAGAGTGCAAAGATGGTACGCATTAACTGAAGCAAGGCAGAGGGGGGAGTACAAAGACGGCATCCACTGAGAAAGAAAAATGGAATAGGAGAAAAGGAAAAAACAGGAAGAAATTTCAAAAGAGAAATAAGAGGGGGAATAAAAGGATGGCACCCGCCAGCTTTAGAAGGCAGAGGGAGAGCAGGAAGACGGCACCCACCAGCCTCTGTCCCCAGAGAGTATCCCAGTAGGTTCTGGCCCCTCAGACCAACACTTTAAAATGAGTAAATGAGTCTTTTTCACAAAATCTGGGCATTTTTCAGAGAGCAGCTTCTGTCTGGGCCCTGGGATGGGTGAGTTTGCCCATGAACTATTTTAGAGCTGTTTCAGAGTTTTCCACAGCCCCATGGGTCTCATGAATGGGAGCCTACTTGGTCTTCAAAGCCAGATGTTTTGGGAGTTCATCTCTCAGGTGGAGGTCTTCAAAGTTGGGGTGCCCAATGTGGCTTACAAAACATTCATTCCTCAGGGAGAAGTTCTGGGTTTTGAATTTCCTCCCAATTCTGGGTTACCATGCAAGAGGTGGAGTTTATGGCAAGATTGTGTTTCAGGTTTTCCTGCCTGCTTCAGTGTGGTTTTTCTCTCCTTGCCTGATGTGAAGGGGTTGCTGGGCCAGTTTTTAGGTTTTTTTTCAGAGGAACTTGTTCCATATGTAGCTGTATATTTGTTGTCTTGTGGGAGGAGGTGAATTTAGGATCTTCCTATACTGCTATCTTGAAATGGAACCTCTTCTTTCCTGTTAATTAAGTAGATCTCATCCCCTGTAGATGCAACAGCTGAAAAGTCAAAGCCTGAGAAAAATTTAAAAGATGGTCAAAATGATCAGCAAACCCCAAGAAGGGAGCCGCTTTCCTGAAGGCAGTTGCCTGCAGAGATAGCCCCTGAGTGTCTCTGACCCTGATGACCCAAACAAGTACCACTGAGTCCTAGATCCATGGGCAATCACTGTTCTTCTAAGAACCAAACCAAAAATTCATAAAACTGCCACACTATAAGAAAAATACAAGGTAGAGAGTAGAAAAAATAGGATTTTGAGAGTCGTGATGGTCCTCAAAGAGTATAGTTCTTCTCTTTAGATGCTCTTTGCCAACCACAGTAGTCACCAGAAGGATTAGTTACAGAGACATTATATCTTGCTGCATGGCTGTTTGATTTAAAAATCTACCATTGGGAAGCATGGCAGTTAAGAATCCTTTAGACTCAAAGATTGTGTGTTAGATGTCTATATTTTTAGACCCCTTCCTACACATGAAGACTCAAATGGCCTTTTCTGCAGGATAGGCCCGGAAATGAACTTCAGAAAACTATATCAATACCCAGTTGGGCATACCCAGTTCCTCCTCCCAGAAGGAATTAGCTTATTTCCAGTCATTAGGCATAAACTCCCTGCCATTGCAGACTGGGCTCTTCCTAACTCCACCTCATACGCATTTCAAACTCACCAAAGCCACCACCCTCATTTCTGTTACTCTGAGTCTCTACATTTATTTGCACTTTCCCCTTTTTGGGTTCTGCTATGTAGTGGCTCATTTAGCGCCCCGTTCAAAAGTCAATAAAATATCTGTTTGAAATTAAAAAAAAAAATTTTTTTTAAGTCTACCATGGGGTGATAAAAGTTTGATGTCACTTAATTTAGGTTCAATTTCTGACTATGGATTGATACAATGGTTAACTCTTAAGGATTATTTTCTCTGGACCTCAATTTTTAAGTTTCTATAAGAATTGAGATAAGCTGCTCCTACAAACATCTTGGGCGATGGAAATGTTAATGCTAATTCTGAAAGAATTTTCAACCCACCCTTGAGGGAAAAAGAAAAAACGTCTGCCCTGCAGGTGATTAACATTAGAATGTTAGCACTAAGGAAGACCTTAAAGTAGGTCATCTCTCATCCAATCTTTCAGTTTTACTGAATAGGCATGGGGAAAAGTCAAGTGCCTTACCCAGTAGCCTTACCCAGTACCCAGTAGCCTGGCAGGGAGATATCTGAACTTAGAACTCCTGATTTCCTGTTTAGCGTGTTTCCCCTACCAGTGGTTCCATAGTGAATGGGGATGACAATAACTGTCTTTGAATCACTAAGGTGATGTTAAAAATGCAAACTCCTGGAGTCTAGCCAGGATGACATATCTGGTGTTATAATCAGAGAGTCCATGTTTTTAATTTTTAGCACCCAAGATGCCTGATATGCAGCTAGATTTCTAATTACTGCCTGATATGCAGCTAGATTTCTAATTACTGCCTCCTGCTGCTTGGGATCTGAGTTAGCCCAGTGATGGTGAGAAAAGGAGGTTTCCAAAAGAGCAGACTATGGGGTCCATATATTGCAGAGATGCATAAGATGATCCACTGAAATGTAGGAAGAAATTTCTATGTATATATATTTATTTTACACCTAGAAAATGATTTTAAGCATTACTAATACTAACCGAGGAGTGGACACTGACAGCATTACTTGTGTTACAAATAATACAGAGAAGCCTGGAAGATCCCCAATGTAGAAGGGCTGACAGAGCACCCCTTCCCCCAAGCATTTGCTTGTTTTCAATGTATCGAAATGACTTGTTCTTAAGGTTTATTCAGTTAAGTGGATTTATTAATTAGGTATCTACTTCTATGCAAATTAACTGTTATAAAATAACAATTAACTTGAAAGGATTCATACAAGAAACTTTCAGGTAAAATGTAATACTAATAATGCAAGCAAAACTGAACAAAAACATGGCAAAGATCACACTTCTCCTATTCTTTTGCGGGTGTGGGGGGCAATGAGCAACCAACTTGATTTTTTTTGCATGTTTTTAATTGAGGTATAGTTGATGTACAATATTATATTAGTTTCATGTATACAACATAATGGTTCACAATTTTTAAAGGTTATATTCCACATACAGTTATTATAAAATATTGGCTATGTTTTTTGTGCTGTACAATGAGTCCTTGTTGATTTTATACATGGTAGTTTGTGCCTCTTAATACCTTTCCCCTATCATGCCCCACCCCACTTCCCTTTCCCCACTGGTAACCACTAAGTCATTCTCTATAACTGTGAGTCTATTTCTTTTTTGTTATATTCACTAGTTTGTTGTATTTCTTAGATTCCACATAAATATAAGTGATATCATACTGTATTTGTCTCTCTCAGATTTATTTCACTTACATAAAACCCTCCAAGTCCATCCATGTTGTTACAAATGGCAGGATTTCATTTTTCGTGGTTAAGTAATATTCCATTGCATATATATATAATATATATATATATTATATATATATATACACATACCACATCTTTACCCATTCATCTGTCGAAGGACACTTAAGTTGCTTCTATATCTTGGCAATTATAAATAATATTGCTATGAACATTGAGGTACATGTATCTTTTCAAATTAGTGTCTTCTTATTTTTTCAGATATATACCCAAGAGTGGAATTGCTGTAACATATGGAAGTTCTACGTCTAGTTTTCTGAGGAATCTCCATACTGTTTTCCACAGTGGCTACACCAATTTACATTCCAGCCAAGAGTGTAGACAGGATCCCTTTTCTCCACATCCTTGCCAACATTTGTTGTGTTCTTTTTGATAGCCATTCTGACAGGTGTGAGGTGATATCTCACTGTGGTTTTTATTTGCATTTCCCTGATGATTGATGACGTTGAACATTTTTTCTTGTGTCTGTTTGCCGTTTGTATAGTATGTCTTCTTTGGAAAAATGTCTATTAGGTCTTCTGTCCATTTTTTTGATTGCGTTGTTTTTTTGATGTTGAGTTGTATGAGCTGTTTATGTATGTTGGGTTTTTATTCCTTATCAGTCATATCATTTAAAAGTGTATTCTCCCATCCAGTAGGTTGTCTTTTTATCGTCAGTGGCTTTCTTTACTGTGCAGAAGCTTTTAATTTTAATTAGGTCTATTTGTTTATTTTTGTTTTTATTTCCTTTACTTCAGGAGATGGATCCAAAAAAATATTGCTGTGATTTATATCAAAGAGCATATGCCTGTGCTTTTCTCTAGGAGTTTTATAGTATCTCATCTTACATTTAGGTCTTTAATCTATTTTGAGTTTGTTTCTGTAAATGGTGTTACAGAATGTCATTACTTCATTCTTTTACATGTAGCTGTCCAGTTTTCCCAGCACCACTTGTTGAAGAGACTGTCTTTTCTCCAGTGTATATTCTTGCCTCCTTTGTTGTAGATTAATTGCCAATAAGTGAATAGGTTTATTTCTGGGCTCTCTATCCTGTTCCATTGATCTATGTGACTGTTTTTGTCCCAGTACCATACTGTTTTGATTACTGTAGGTCTGTCGTATAGTCTGAAGTCAGGAAGCATCATTCCTCTACCATTCCTCATTCTTCTTTCTCAAAATTGTTTTAGCTATTTGGTGTCTTTTGTGTTTCCATACAAATTTTAAGATTATTTGGTCCAGCTCTGTGAGAAAAGGCCATTGGTATTTTGATAGGGATGGCATTGAATCTGTAGATTGCCTTGGGTAGTATGGTCCTTTAAACAATATTGATTCTTCCAATCCAAGAACACAGTCTATATCTTTCCATCTATTTGTGATGTCTTGAATTTTTTTCATCAGTGTCTTATAGTTTTTGGAGTACAGATCTTTTGCCTCCTTAGGTAGGTTTTTTCCTGAGTATTTTATTCTTTTTGATGCAGTGGTAAATGGGATTATTTCCTTAATTTCTCTTTCTGATCTTTTGTTGTTAGTGTATAGAAATGCAACAGATTTCTGTGCATTAATTTTGTATCCTGAAGTTTTATCAAATTCATGGATGAACTCTAGCAGTTTTCTGGTGGCATCTTTAGGATTTTCAATGTATATTATCATATGCAAACAGTGACAGTTTTACTTCTTCTCTCCCAATTTGGATTCCTTTTATTTCTTTTTCTTCTCTGATTGCTGTGGCTAGGACTTCCAAAACTACTTTGAATAAAAGTGGCAAGAGTGGGTATCCTTGTCTTGTTCCTGATCTTAGAGGAAATGCTTTCAGCTTTTCACAATTATGATGTTAGCTGTAGTTCTGTCATGTATGGCTTTCATTATGTTGAGGTATTAGGTAGGCCAAAAGGTTAGTTTGGTTTTTTCCATAAGATGGCTCTAGTAGCACTTAGTTGTCTTTAACTTCATTTGAAACAATTTTGTTAGTTTGTATTTGACAGCTGTCATATCAGCATGCATTTAAAAAAAGACATCAAAATTGGTGAGTTTTTGTGTAGCCATTTTAATATTGAAGATGGAAGAGAAAAAGCAACATTTTCAGCATATTATGCTTAATTATTTCAAGAAAAGTAAAAACGCAACTGAAATGCAAAAAAAAAAAAAAGTTTTGTGCAGTGTATGGAGAAGGTGCTGTCACTGATCGAATGTGTCAAAAGTGGTTTGCAAAGTTTCATGCTGGAGATTTCTCACTGGACAATGCTCCACTGTAGGGTAGATTAGTTGAAGTTGATAGCGATCAAATCAAAATAATAATTGAGAACAATCAATGTTATGCAGAAGGTAGCTTCTGAACATGCAGAAGGTAGCTGACATACTCAAAATATACAAATCAAGTGCATAACCAGCTTGGTTATGTGAATCGCTTTGATGTTTGGGTTCCACAGAAGTTAAGTGAAAAAACCCTTCTTGACCATGTTTCCACGTGCAATTCTCTACTGAAATGTAATGAAAATGTTCTAATTTTAAACCAAATTTTGATGGTAATGAAAAGCAGATACTGTACAACAATGTGGAATGGAAGAGATCATGGGGGAAGTGAGATGAAACACCACCAACGACACCAAACGCCGGTCTTCAACCAAAGAGGGTGATGTGTATATGGTGTGATTGGAAGGGAGTCCTCTATTATGAGCTCCTTCTGGAAAACCAAACAATTAATTCCAACAAGTACTGCTCCCAATTAGACCAACTGAAAGCAGCACTCGACAAAAACCATCCAGAATTAGTAAACAGAAAACGCACAACCTTCCATCAGGATAACGCAAGACAGAATGTTTCTTTGATGACCAGGTAAAAACTGTTACAGCTTGGCTGGGAAGTTCTGATTCATCCACCGTATCCATCAAACATTGCACCTTCGGATTTCCATTTATTTCAGTCTTTACAAAATTCTCTTAATGGAAAAATTTTCAATTCTCTGGAAGACTGTAAAAGGCACCTGGAACAATTCTTTGCTCAAAAAGATAAAAGTTTTGGGAAGATGGAATTACGAAGTTGCCTGAAAAATGGCAGAAGTTAGTGGAACAAAAGGGCGGTATGTTGTTCAGTAAAGTTCTTGGTGAAAATGAAAAATGTATCTTTTATTTTTACTTAAAAAACTGAAGGCACTTTTTGGCCCACCCAGTATATTCCCTCTTTGCCCATTTTCTGGAGAATTTTTTTTTTATCATAAATTCATGTTGAATTTTGTCAAAAGCTTTTCCTGCATCTATTGAGATGATCATACAGTTTTTATTCTTCAATTTGTAAATGTGGTGTGTCACGTTGATTGATCTGCAAATATTAACAAAAAAATCTTTGCATCCCTGGGATAAAGGCCACTTGATCATGGTTTATAAATCTTTTGATGTATTATTGGACTTGATTTGCTAATATCTTATTGAGGATTTTTGCATCTATGTTCATCAGTGATATTGGCCTGTAATTTTATTGTGATATCTTTGGTTTTGTTATGAGGGTGATGTTGGGCTCATAGAATGAGTTCAAATGCATTCCTTCCTCTGCAATTTTTTTGTAATAGGTTGAGAAGGATAGGTGTCAAAACTCTTCACTAAATGTTCAGTAGAATTCACCTGTAAAGCCTTCTGGCCCTGGACTTTTGTTTGTTGGGAGTTTTTAAGTTACTGATTGAATTTTAATACTGGTAAATTGTGGTTGATTTTTTTCATTCTTTCAATATTTTTAAATAAATCATAACATTCTCTGCTGGCCTGAAAACTTTATGTTGAGAAAGTCTGATGACAGTCTTATGGGGGTTCTTGTATAATTCCTATTTTTTCTCTTGCTGTTCTTAAATTTTTTGGTCTTTGACTTTTGACAATGTAATTATTATGTGTTTTGGTGGGCTCTATTCAGGTTTAACCTATTTGGGATTCTTTCAGCTTTATGGATCTGGATGTCTATTTCTCTCCTCAGGCTTGGGAAATTTTCAGCCATTATTATCTTAAATATGCTTTCTAGCCCTTTCTCTTTTCTCTTTCTAGAACTTTCATAATGTGGACATTTTTTGATTGTGTCTTATAAGTCCTGTAGCCTTCTTCATTCTTTTTCATACTTTTTTCTTCTATTACAATATAATTTCAGATGTCCTATGTTCTAGGTCACTAGTTCTTTCTTCTGCATGGTTGAGTCTGCTCTTGAAGCTCTCTATTGAGTTCTTCAGTTTAGTCATTGCGTATTTCAGCTCTAAGATTTGTTTTGATGGTTTCTATTCTTTGAACTTCTTGTTTTGCTAACGCATTGTGTTCCTTATTTTGTTTAGTTGTCTGTGTGTTCTTGTACTTCACTACTTTAAAATGATTATTCTGAACTTTTTGTCTGACAGTTCATAAATCTCCATTTCTTTAGGGTCAGTTATTAGAGCTTTATTAATTTCTTTGGTGTCATGTTTACCTGATTTTCCATGATCCTTGATTCCTTACGTTGGTATCTGTGCATTTGAGTAAGCAATTTCTGCTTCCAGACTTTACAGGTTCACTTTGGCAGAGACAGTTATTCACTACAGCTCAACATGGGTTTCTGGACATTACTGCTGGTAATGTCCTAGGGCTCACTATCAGTGGCCTCGCCCATAGCTTAGGCTCTGAGGTCGGGGGTTGGGGGACTGCCACTGACTAAGAACAGTTGGATAGGACTGCTGGCTTTGTTCCCTGCCCAAGCAAAGGCTTTAGGGTGGGCTCCATCATTGCCTGGGTTCATTGATCAGACTTCCTAGATTATCCTCAGCAGTAACTGGGGCTATGGATTAACTTCCCTGCCTTGACAGAGCATCAAGATGTGTCCCAGGGCCTACACAGCTTGTTTGGGGGACCTAAATCAGGCAAGACTATGCACTGAATCCTGGCCACATAGGACCACTGGTTTTTCTTTGCTGATGGGAAAAGCCACAGGCTTTGCTCCCTGTACAAGTACCACTATAAGCAAGGCTGTTAGATGAGCTATGCAGCTTTCTGTGTGATCTGGTTAGGTTTCCTGGTTGGGCAGACTGCAGGATGCCTTCAACAGTGGACAGGGCTCTGAATCATTTACCTGCCTGGGCAGAGTGAGAGAACCAACTCCAAGGTTGGTAAGGCTCTTTGTGGTCTTGACTCAAGCTGACCCATGCCCCAAGCTCCTTGCCCAAATAGGGTCACTGCCTTGGCTCTGCAGCCTATCGGCTCTGCCTGCTGTACTCTCTGCTCAAACATTGCTGAGCTACACAGCTTCCAGGTGCTCTTGGCCGCCTTTCCGTTGATACAGTGTCAGGAGATATATTCAGCAGTGGGCCAGGCTATGACTCAGCCTCCCTGCCTGAGTGGGGGCAGACCAGGCTTGAGGGTTGGCAAGTCTTTGTTTGAGGACCCAAATCTAACAGACTTGCACCTCATCAAGTACCCTGGTCAGACTGTGCCAATGACTTGGTTCTGAAGAGGAGCAAAAAGCCTCTGGTTGGGACTACTACTTGGGTGCTGCAGGTAGGAATTTAGTCTGCCAAGGTCCAGTTGCTGGTTGTTGCAAGCTCCTTCCCTTTCTCCATCATAATCAGATTCCCAGTGTTCAGATCCCTCAGATTCTCCTGCAGTTCCCATGGGGTGAGACCAGAGTGGGGGCTCCCAAAAAGGAACCCACAACACTGGGGGCACTGGATAACCATCTTGGGCTTTCTTTTCCCCCTGCTGCAACTGTAGGCTCAGGAGAGACCTCTCTGTGTGATCCTGCATCAGCCTGGGGGATGGGTAATGCAGTCAGGATAAGCCACTCCTCTTACCCTTCTAATGCAATCTGTCTCAGTCTCTGTGTTGCAGGGGCGTGTCAGCCTCACCCCATGTTCTAGGATTTTCTCAGTGGTGTTTTGTCCATGAAGAGCTGTTAGTTATTGTTCTTGGCTGGGGAGGGGAGCAAAGTCAGGAATGTTTTATGTCACCATCTTGGTGATGTACTCTGGACTGCTACTTTTTACTATAAACCTTGTAGAACTATTATATTAATCTTTTTAAACAATGATATGTATAATCTAGAAAAAATGAAATTATGAATTCACTAAAAGAATTATTAGTCACCCACTAAGTCTCTTGGTAATTAGCAGACTGACCTGACTTCCCAAACCAGCAGAAAATTGCCATTCCAACATTCTATAATACATTTTTCATTATAGAAAGATGGAAAATAGAGCAAATATGAAGAAATAACCTGGAGTAGCACCACTCAAAGATAATAGTTAAATATTTTAGTATAATCTGAGTTTTTTTAGGCATTTTTTCAACAAGCGAGTTCATATCTGGCAAGTACATTTGTGTCCTATATTCATATCTAAAAATGTCGAAACTATGTAAGATCATTTGTTGGGGGAAAAAAAAAGAACCCAACCTCTCATACACATAGTACAGCAATTTAGCATACATATTCTACTCAGGAGAAGATTGGATGCACAGAATGAAAAGTTTGAAGTTTTTAACAAAGAGTTAAAAATATAAAGAACAACCAAACAGCAATGAAGCATACAATAACTGAAATGAAAAATACACTAGAAGGAATCAATAGTAGACTAAATGATACGGAGGAATGGATCAGTGAGCTAGAAGACAGAGTAGTGGAAATCGCTGATGCTGAACAGAGAAAAGAAAAAAGAATGAAAAGAAATGAGGACAGTTTAAGGGACCTTTGTGACAACATCAAGCACACTGATATTTGCATTATAGGGGTCCCAGAAGAAGAGAGAGAAAGAAAGGGGCTGAGAACATATTTGAAGACATAATAGCTGAAAACTCCCCTAACCTAGTAAAGGAAACAGTGATCCAAGCCCAGAAAGTGTAGATAGTCCCATACAAGATTAACCCAAAGAAGAACACACCAAGACAGATTTTAATTAACATGGCAAAAATTAAAGATAAAGAGAGAATATTAAAAGCAGCAAGGGAAACACAACAAATGACATACAAAGGCACTCCCATAAGGTTATCAGCTGACTTTTCAGCAGAAAATCTGCAGGCCAGATGAGAGTGGCATGATGTATTTAAAGTAATAAAAGGAAAAAGTCTACAACCAAGGATACTTTATCCAGTAAGGGTCCTAATTAGACCTGATGGAGAGATCAAAAGGTTTACAGACAAGCAAAAGCTAAACACTTTAGCACCACTAAACCAGCTTAACAAGAAATGTTAAAGGATCTTCTCTAAGCGAAAAAGAAAACTCCACAACAGGTAACACGAATATTACAAAATGAAAACACCCAATAGTAAAGGTAAACATACCATAAAGGTAGGAAATCATCCTCACACAAAGCTATTATGGAGGTTAAAAGACAAATAGTAAAATCATCTATATCCACATAAGCAGTTAAGGGATACGTAAAACAATTAGATGTTAAGATATAACATCAAAAACAGTAATCATGAGGGGAGAAGAGTACAAATACAGTGCTGTTAAAATGCATTTGAAATTAAGATATTAGCAACTTAGAATTATCACATATGTATATAGATTGCTATACAAAAACCTCATTGTAACCACAAACCAGAAATCTATAATAGATATACACACAAAAAAGAAAAAGGAATCCAAACATATCACTAAAGATAGTCATCAAATCACAAGAGAACAAAAGAAGGCAAAAAACAGAAAACCAGACCTGCAAAACAACCCCCAAACAACGAACAAAATGGCAATAAAAACATACTATCAGTAATTATCTTAAATTTAAATGGACTAAATATCCCAATCAAAAGACACAGAGTGGCTGAATGCATACAAAAACAAGACCCATATACGCGCTGCCTATAAGAGACTCACTTCAGATCTAAAGACACAAAGACTGAAAGTGAGGGGATGGAAAAAAGTATTCCATGCAAAAGGAAATCGCAAATAATCCAGGATATGAATACCTATGTTAGATAAAATAGACTTTAAAATACTGTTACAAGAGCTAAAAAGATATTACATAATGATCAAGGGATCAATCCAAGAAAAAGATTTCAATTGTAAATATATATGCACCCAACATTGGAGCACCTCAATACATAAAGCAAACATTAATGGACATAAAGGGAGAAACTGATAGTAACACAATAATAGTAGGGGAATTTAACACCCCACTTGCATCAATGTACAGATCACCCAGAAAGAAAATCAACAAGGAAACACTGGCCTTAAATAACACATTAGACCAGATAGACTTAATTGCCATCTGAAAGCAGAAGAATACACATTCTCTTCAAGTGCACATGGAACATTCTCTAGGATAAATAACATGCTAGGCTACAAAACAAGCCTTGGTAAATTTAAGAAAACTGAAATCATATCAAGCATCTTTTCTGACAATAATTGTGAGACTAGAAATAAACTCTTGGAAAAAATTGCAAAAACACACAAACACCTGGAGGCTAAACAATATGCTACTAAACAATCAATGAACCACTGAAGAAATCAAAGAAGATATTAAAAAAACCAAGATGTAAATGAAAATGAGAACACAATGATCCAAAATCTATGGGCTGCAGCAAAAATACTTCTATGAGGGAAGTTTATAATGATACAAGCTTGCCTCAGGAAACAAGGAATATCTCAAATAAACAATCTAATCTTATGTCTAAAGGAGCTAGGAAAAGAACAATCAAATCCTAAAGATAGTAGAACGAAAGAAATCATAAATGTCAGAGCCAAAATAAATGAAATAGAGACTAAAAACAAACCAGAAAAAATGAATGAAACTAAAAGCTGGTTCTTGGAAAAATTAAATAAAATTAATAAACCTTTAGCCAGACTCATCAAGAGAAAAAAAAAGAGAGGGCCCAAATCAATAAAATCAGAAATGAAAAAAAGAGAAGTTACAACCAACACCACAGAAACACAAAAACTCATAAGAGACTATTATGAACAACTATATGCCGATAAAATGGACAACCTAGAAGAAATGGACAAATATCTATAAATATACAATCTCCCAAGAGTGAACCAGGAAGAAACAGAAAATATGAATGGACCAATTACCAGTAATGAAATTGAATCAGTAATTAAACTCCCAACAAACAAAAGTCCAGGACCAGATGGCTTCACAGGTGAATTTTACCAAATATTTAGAGAAGAGTTAACACCTATCGTCCTCCAACTATTACAAAAAATTGCAGAGGAAGGAACGCTTCCCTACTCATTCTATGAGGCCAGCATCAACTTAATATCAAAACCAGACAAAGATATCATGCAAAAAAGAAAATTATAGTCCAACATCACTGATAAACATATATTCAAAAATCCTCAACAAAATATTAACAAATCAAATCCAACAGTATATTAAAGGGATCAAGTGGGGTTTATCCCAGGGATGCAAGGATTTTTCAATATCCACAGATCAGTGTGATACACCACATTAACAAATTGAAGAACAAAAACCATACGATCATCTCAATGTATGCAGAAAAACTTTTGACAAAATTCCACATCCATTTATGATGAAAACTCTCCAGAAAGTCAGCATAGAGGGAACATACCTCAACATGATGAAGTCCATATATGACAAACCCAGAGCTAATATCATTCTCAATGGTGAAAAGCTGAAAGCATGTCCTCTCAGATCAGGAACAAGACAAGGATGCCCACTCTTGCCACTTTTATTCAAAGTAGTTCTGGAAGTCCTAGCCACAGCAATCATAGAAGAAAAAAAAAATAAAAGGAAGGAATAAGTAAAACTGTCACTGTTTGCAGATGACATGATACTATACATTGAAAATCCTAAAGATGTTACCAAAAGACTACTAAAACTCAATGAATTTGTTAAAGTTGCAGGATACAAAATATATAGAAATCTGTTTCAGTTCTATAATCTAACAATGAAATATGAGAAAGGGAAATTAAGGAAACAATCCCACTTACCATTGCATCAAAAACAATAATATACCTTGGAATAAGCCCACCTAAGGAGGTAAATGACCTGTACTTGGAAAAACTAAGACGAAAGAAATTGAAGATGGTAAAAAAAAAGATGGAAAAGTATACTGTGTTCTTTGATTGGAAAAATTAATATTGTTAATATGACCATGCTACCCAAGACAATCTACAGGTTTAGTGCAACCTCTATCAACACACCAATGGCACTTTTCACAGAACTAGAAAAAAACAGTTTTAAAGTTTGTATGGAAATACAAGAGACCCCAAATAGCAAAAACAATCTTGAGAAACAACAGAGCTGGAGAAATCATGATCCCTGACTTCAGACTACACTACAAAGCTACAGTAATCAAAACAGTGTGGTACTGGGACAAAAACAGACACATAGATCAATGGAACAGAATAGAGAGCCCAGAAATAAACTCACACACTTATGGTCAATTAATCTATGACAAAGGAGGCAAGATATACAATGGAGAAAAGACAGTCTCTTCAATAAGTGGTGCTGGGAAAACTGGACAGCTACATGTAAAAAAATGAAATTAGAACATTCTGTAACACCATTTACAGAAATAAACTAAACATTGATTAAAGAAAGACCTAAATGTAAGACCAGAAACCATAAAATTCCCAGAGGAAAATGTAGACAGAACACTCTTTGATATAAATCATAGCAATATTTTCTGGATCTGTCTCCTAAAGCAAAGGAAATAAAAGTGAAAACAAACAAACGGGACTTAATCAAACTTAAAAACTTTTGCACAGCAAAGGAAATCACTGACCAAATGAAAAGATAACCTACTTAATGGGAGAAAATGTTCTCAAGTGATATGGCCGGTAAGGAGTTAATATCCAAGATATATAAACAGCTCATAGAGCTCAACAGTAAAAAACAAACTTGATTAAAAAATGGGCAGAAGATCTGAAGAGACATTTTTTCCAAAGAGAACATGCAGATGGCCAACAGGCACATGAAAAGATGCTCATCGCTAATCAGAGAAATGAAATAAAAACCACAATGACAGATCATCTCACACCTGTCAGAATGGATATCATCAAAAAGAACACAAATAACAAATGTTGGTAAGCCTGAGGAGAAACTATTACCCTTGTACACTGTTGGTGGGAATGTAAATTGGTGCAGCCACTGTGGAAAACTGTATGGAGATTTCTCAAAAAGCTAAAAATAGAACTACCATATGACCCAGCAATCCAAATCCTGGGTATATGTCCAAAAATACAGAAACACTAATTTGAAAAAATACATGTGCCCCAATGTCATAGCAGCATTATTTACAATAGCCAATATATGGATGCAACCTAAGTTCCCGTCAACAGATGAATGGATAAAGAAAATGTGGTATATGTATACAATGGCATACTACTCAGCCATAGAAAAGAATGAAATATTGCCATTTGCAACAACAGGATGGACTTGGAGGGTACTATGCTAAGTGAAATAAATCAGAGAAAGACAAATACTGTATGGTATCACTTATATGCGGAATCTAAAAAATACAACCAACTAGTGGATATAACAAAAAAGTAACAGACCAAAAGATATAGAGAACAAACTAGTGGTTATCTGTGGAGAGAGGGAAGAAGTGAGGGGCAATATAGGTTAGGGGATAATGGGGTATAAACTATTATGTATAAAATAAGCTACAAGGATGTATTGTACAGGGAATATAGCCAATATTTTATAATAACTATAAATAGAGTATAACTTTTAAAAATTGTGAATCACTACTGTACACTAACATATAATATTGTACATCAACTATATTTCAATTTTTAAAAAAGGCATTTGAATTGGAGAGGAAGAAACAAAACTGTCACTATTTGCAGATAACATATTATATATAGAAAACTCTAAGAACTCCACCAAAATACTGAATTCATTTGCATTTATATACATTAACAAACTATCAGAAGGAAAAATTAAGAAAACAATCCCATTTACAATCAAAAAGAATTAAGTACCTAGGAATAAATCTAACAAGAAAGTGAATGACCTATACTGAAAACTATAATTCATTGATGAAAATAATTGGAAACACAAATAAATGGAAAGGTATCATGTTCATATGTTGAAAGACTTATTTTTAAAAATGTCCACACTACCAAAAGCAATCTACAAATTCAATCCATGCAATCCATATCAAAATTGCAATGGCATTTTTCACATAAATATACAATTCTAAAATTTGTATGAAACCACAAAAACCCTGAATAGCCAATGAAATCTTGGAAAAGAACAAAGACATCATGCTTCTCAATTTCAAAGTATATCACAAAGCTTTAGTAATCAAAACATTATGGTATTGGCATAAACACAGGTACACAGATCAATGCAACAGAATAGAGAGCCCAGAAATAAACCCATGCATTCACGGGGAATTAATCTATGACAAAGGAGTCAAGAATATATAATGGGGACAGAATATACAAAAAGTACAGTCTCATCAACAAATGTGGCTGGGAAAACTGGACAGCTACATGCATGAGAATGGGTCTAGACCCCTATCTTACACTATACACAAAAATAAACTCAAAATGGATTAAAGTTGTGAATGTAAGACCAGAAACTGTAAAACTCTAGAAGAAAACATAGGCAGTAAGCTCCCTGACATAGGTCTTGGTAATGATTTTTTGGATCTGACTCCAAAAGCAAAAGGCAATAAAAGAAAAATAAACAAGTGGGACTATATCAACCTAAACAGCTTCTGCACAGTAAAGGAAACCATTAACAAACTGAAAAGGCAACCAAATGAATGGGAGAAAATATTTGCAAATCCTACATCTGATAAGAGGTTGAAATCTAAAATGTGTAAAGAACTCATACAACTCAATAGCAAAAAAGCAATCTGAGTAAAAAATGGGCAGAGAACCTGAATAGACATTTTTCCAAAAAAGTCATACAGATGACCAACAGGCACAGGTGCTTAATATCACTAATCATTAGGGAAATGAAATCAAAACTACAATGAAATCATCTTACACTTTTAAGAATGGCTATTATTAAAAGCCAAGAGATAAGTGTTGGTGAGGATGTGGAGAAAAGGGAGCCTTTGTTGACTGTTGGTGGGAATGTAAACTGGTGCAGCCTCTATGGAGAACAGTATGGAGGTTCCTCAAAAAATGAAAAATAGAACTACCATAGGATTCAGCAAGTCCACTTCGGGGTATTTATTCCACTTCTGGTACTTATCTGGGTATTTATCCACTTCTGGGTATTTATCTGAAGAAAATGAAAACACTAATTTGAAAAAGGTTCATTCTGCAACTCCACGTTCATTGCAGCATTACTTATACTAATATACTTATAATGTAATGCATCCATTGACCAATGAATGTAATATATAGAAGATGTGATTATACACACACACATAGGCACATGCACCCAACACACAGGAATTCTATTCAGCCATAAAAAAGAGTGAAATCTTGCCATTTGTGACAACATGGATGAGGGCACTGATGCTAGGTGACATAAGTCAGAGAAAGACAAATACCATATGACCTCACATGTGGAATCTAAAAAACAAACAAAAAAAGCTCAGATTCATATGTACAGAGAGACTGGTCGTCGCAAGAGGCAGTGGGTGGGCAAAATCAGTGAAAGTGGTCAAAAGGTACAAACTTCCAGTTATAAGACAAACAAGTCCTGGGGATGTAGGTACAATATGGTGACTATAGTTAATAATACTGTGTCGTATAATTGAAAGTTGCTAAGCAAGTAGATCTTAAAAATTTTCATCTCAAGAAAAAAATTGTAAATATGTACAGTGATAGATGCTGACTAGACTTACTGTGGTGATCATTTCCCAGTTATACAGATATGGAATCATTTTGTTGTATACCTGAAATTAATATTTTATATCAATTATATCTCAGTAAAAATATATGGGCTAGTTGGCTTCATGTTCCATATGAGTCTTCCCCAGCCTCTTCCTCTCCTTTATTTTCTTCTGTGTTGGTGTGAGAAATTGAGGAAAAAGAACTGATCTAGGTAATTCCTGGCTACCCAAAGAAACCTAGCTGGTAAGTTTATAATTTGAAAATAATAGTTGAAAACTATTATATACTTACCTATGCAGTTACCATTTCCAGTGCTTTGCTTTCCATCATGTAGAGCCAAACTTTCATCTGATATTATTTTCCTTCTGTCTTTTAACATTTTTTCCTTTCTTTAACAATTCTTTTACTGTGGGTCTGCTGGTGATAAATTCTCTCAGCTTTTCGATGTCTGAAAAAGTATTTTGTCTTCAGTTTTGAAAGATGTTTTCACCAAGTATAGAATTCTAAGTTGACATTTTTCTTGCTCCACTATCTTGTTTGCATTTTTCCTGTGAGTAATCTGATGCTATCCTTACCTTTGTTCTGTCTAGAATGATTTTTTTTTTTTTTTACCCTTCTGGTTGGTTTTAAGATTCTGTTTTTATCACTGCTTTTAAGCATTTGATTATGATGCACCTTGATGTATTTTGTTGTTGTTTTTCTTGGGATTTGCTGAGCTCTTGAATCTGTGAATATAATATTTTCATCAAATTCAGATTTTTTTTTATTACTTCTTCAATTTTTTAGTTTTCTATGCTCTTCTCCTTTCCTTTGGAGATTTCAATTACACATACATTAGGCCACCTGATGTCCCACAGTTCCTTGATGCTCTGTGTATTTTTTTTATAATTCTCTTTTCATTCTACATTTTCGAGGGTTTCTATTTCATGTTCACTAATCTTTTCTTCTGCAATGTCCAATCTGCCATTATCCCCATTTAACGTATTTTTCATCTCACATGTAGATTTCTTTACCTCCAGAATTTTAGTTCAAAACCAGTATGTATATATATTTTTTTACAAAAATCTTCCATGTCTCAAGGTTTTGTCCATATGGAATACAGTTAAAATAACTGCTTCAATGTCATTGTCTGCTAATTCAAATATATGTGTCAATTCTGGGATAGTTTCAATTCACTGATTTTTCTTCTCATTATAGGTCATATTTTCTTGCTTCTTTATAATTCTGGTAATTTTTTTATTGGATGTCACACACTGAATTTTACCTTAGTGAATGCCAGATATTGTTGTATTCTTTAAAATATTTCTAAACTTGGTTCTAGGTTGCAGTTGTTACTTGGAAACACTTTAGTCCTTTTGGTTCTTGCTAAAATTTGTTAGGTGGGCCTGGAGCTATGCTCTGCCTGGGGATCATTATTCCCCAATACTGAGGCAAGACTCTTCTATGTACTTTACCCAATGCCCCATGAATTACCAGTTTTCAACCTTAGAAATAGGCATTATTTCTGGCCCTGTATGAAGACCAAGAGCAGCTGCCTCTCATCCTTTCAGGTTGTTCTTTCTCCAGCTTTGGGTAGTTTCCTCACATACATGCACTGATCAGTATCCAGCTGAATACTCTTCATATAACATAGGTCTTTGCTTCCAGAAGATTTCATCTGGAATCTTTATACTCTTTTACACAGCATGAATTTTCTCTGGTGCTTAGTGATTAAATTTTTAGACTGAGTCATACCTTGGGGCAGTGGTTCTCAACATGTGGCCCCTAGATCAATGATAATCAGTATCACCTGGCAACTTATCAAAAATGAAGATTATTAGGTTGCATCTCAGACATATAGAATTGGAAATTCTGGATGGGGAGGCATTTTGTGGAGCCAGCAACCTGGGTTTTAACAAGCCCTCCATACAATTCTGATTGGTGCTAAATTTGAGAACCAATGCCTTACAACCCAGAGTTTGAGTAAAGAGGGAAGGAGTCTTAGGTAATATCTCAAGTGCCATTGAATCCTCATAATTGTGCAGCTGCCAGTCTCACTTGCAAACAATTTGGCCTTAATCAGGTAAAGAGTTAAAGATGACAGGAGTTACTCAAGATAAAGAGAATATAAGAAGCAGAAAAGTTTTTCTTCTTGGAAAGTTTCTTGGTTAAAACAATTCTTTCCAAATTTCCTCTTCTCTTATAGCATAGGGAGTTTGGGAGATGAGAGGGTTGTAGAGAGTTGGGCACTGCAGTAACTAATCTTATTATGTACCCAAGGCTTTCAAGGGAAATGAGCTAAGGGACTGTGCTCAGGGACCATGTCTCCAGCTTTTGGAATTTCTCAGTCCCTAATCCCATGTCTGGTAAACAGGCTGTTGACTCCAGAGGGGAAGTTGGCAGCAGCAAGAAACGGGACAGGAGTTCATGCCATAGGGCAATGTACATTGGACAAGGGTTGCAACAATGTTGGGTAAAAGCACTTATCATGAAAAAATTGGCCTTTCAAGAGCAGTGGGCCAATTTCCCAGGCAGGCAAGGTTTGTTTGTCCAAAAGGTCTTACTCTGTCTCTCTTGGCCACATGATGGCCCTGCCTCTCCTCTCTGCCAGTCAAAAATGGGACAAGAAGGCCAGAGAAGAGACAGAAGCTGCTGCTCTATTTATTTTAGTGGTTTGCTTCTTCTTTGCCAAACAGTAAATTTATTCATATTTAAATAACCAGGTTCTTCCTAAATAGACCCTAATTTGAAAAGGAAAGATTGGTAGTCTGAGGAACATCTTAGACAGTATGAAAGACAGGGTTGACTTTGCTAATTGCTGGACAGTACACACAGGTGATACAAGTGCCCCCAAATTTTGAGTACTCAGGAATTGTATTACATATTCTTTGCCCATAGAACTGTTAGGTCACCCAGCTGGGGCCCTTTAACCTCATCTCTATGCTCAGCTCTGCCATTCCCAAAATTCTGATCTTAATCTAGTTTCAAGTTTCCTCACATGTTCATTACTTTCCTCAATAACCATTTACTAGTGATTTACTAAAAGCCAAGCTTGTACCAGGTGCTAGAAAACATCAAAAAGGAAGTGCCATCCTGCTTTTACAGAATAGAGCCATACAAAATTGCAAAGGGTACTCTCAGGGTAATAGGAGTCCTGGGCCAGGAGCTCTTTATTGCTGCAAGGTTTATATAGTCTCTTTTGTCTGGATACAGTCACTGAGCTCTGCGCATGTTCCCTGTAACTAAATGTTGGTCTCCTATACCCACACTCTCTCACCTCACCACTGCCATCATAATCAAGTTCCTACTTTAGAGCCTTTATTTAATTATAATAACTAGCATTTATAAGCCATTTAATACATGCAAACATTCTCTAAAGGCTTAACATTATCTAATACATCACCTCATTTAATTTTTAGAGCAACTTAATGAGAGGCTGTTAGGCTATTATCCCCACTTACAGATGAAAAAATTGAGATATGGAGGAATGAGGTAATAATCCTCATTCCTGCCTTGCAATGACAATCTTATCTAGTTTTTGGAGCTCTGTCCTGAATACAGAGTCCCATGCCTGAGTTTATATCTGATTCTGGAATCACTCTGCCAGTGCCTGCCTAGAGGAATTCTGGTTGCAAACAAGAACCTGTTTCTTACCTGGGTCTTAGTGTGCATCTTATTGTATTTTGGCTTATTTGTTTCCTTGGCTGTCTCTCCTTCTAGACTGTGAACTATTCGGTAGCAGGGATCACTTGGCACATACTTGATATCTAATAAATATTTTTTCCTCCCTTTGTAGTAGATGCTGAATGGATGTATCTTAAATGCTGCTGGACCTTCTTGTAGTACCTGCCTTACTTGGCAGCTTTATCTAATCTAGGGCTCTTACACTTAAATAAATCAGCTAGACTGAGGGTAGTGTAAGAGGCAGTAGTGGGGAATGAGGCATACTGAAAAGTGTCCAATTTAAGGAGGCAGCTGTTACTCATTTCCAGCTGATTACTGCCCTACAAAAATGATGACTCCATGCTGCGAAATTTTCAAGATAATTCAGAACTATGGATTGTTACATAAAATCTTCCAGACTTAAAAACATTGCCAAACCAAGGAAATCTAAAGTCCAAATTTTCTATATGCATTCTACATATTTTTAAAGAGCTAATAGTTGTTTTTTAGATGATTTGTTTAGACGTAGAGACATAGACACACATACGAACACTCAAAAAATAGTGTTTATGATAATATGAACTAACAGAGCCAGGGCAAATGAATCAATCATGAGGCTAGTATATAGAAGCAAAGATTTCAAAAGGAGAGAGAATAAAGTTGGGGAAAGACCAATGAGAACAGATCTGGGATAAAGGGGAAAGGGAAGAAAATCTAACTGCTAGCTCTAATAGGGCATTTATTAAATCTCTTCTCTCAATAATAGCTCATAGACTATAGCTCATAGACTATAGCTAAGGAGTTGTAATGCCTTGCTATTGTGGTGTTAAAATGACAGGGTGGCAACTTCACCTGTTTTGGAGTTTGGGGGGATGTTTTGCTGGGTTGCTTACTTGGGAACCCCCTGCTTTATGGAAGTGTTTTCCAGAAACTCCTTTTGCCTGCAACCATACCCACAATCTTCATTAATGTGTGTGTTTGGGCCCTGCTCATGGGAAACAGGGCTTGAGAGGATGACTTTTTCACAAAAAGATGATTTTAGAATACCGTAGATTCATATGGAACGTGTTGAGAATTTCTTGAAAGATGGTACCATCTTCAGGAAATGGAGAAGCATTTGCTAATTTTTGTGAATATTTCTTCAACACCTATTATGCACCACGTATGGTTGTGAGCAACTTTCACTGAGCAATGGTGGGTAACAAGAAATAAAAGCTGTGATGTCTATCTTTTCAGAAATGTACAACTGGCTAGGGTGGGAAGAAAATGGAGCCATCTGTAGAGGAGTACGTTCAAGGAAGTTGCAAAATAAGAATGAGGAAAGGAGAAAAATCAGAGAAGGAAATATGCATTCTGACTTTTGACTGAGAATCTCTTTGCCAATTTGTCCTTACACACGAAGCAATACACTCCTACAGTAAGAAACAAAACAAAATCTCAAATAACCTTGCCTCAAGGACCCAGAAAAAGAACAATAAACTGAGCCCAAAGTTAGCAGGAAAAAGGAAATAAAGATTACAGCAGATATAAATGAAATAGAGAATAGGAAAATAGAAAAGATTAATAAAGCTAAGGGCTGCTTCTATGAAAAGATAAAATTGGCAAACTATACTAATGAAAGAATAAAGAAAAGGACAAAACCCAACAAATTATAAGTCAATTAGGGGATATTACACCACCACAAAAATACAAAGGATAAGAAGCTACTATGAACAACTATATGGAAACAAACTAGACAACCTACAAAAAAATGGAAAAATTCTTATAAACATACAACCAACCAAGATTAATTAGGAAGAAATAGAAAACTGGAGAGAAGGCCAATTACTAGGAGAGACCTTCAAGAGGGCAGAGGATTAAGACGTGGAGATCACCTTCCTCCCAACAAATACATCAGAAATACATCTACATGTGGAACAGCTCCTACAGAACACCTACTGAATGCTGATAGAAGACCTCAGACTTCCCCAAAGGCAAGAAACTCCGCACGTGCCTGGGTAGGACAAAAGAAAAAACAGAGACAAAAGAATAGGGACAGAACCGGCACCACTGTGAGGGAGCTGTGAAGGAGGAAAAGTTTCCACACACTAGGAAGCTCCTTCACTGGTGGAGACGGGGGGTGGCTGGAGGAGAAGCTTTGGAGCCACGGAGGAGAGCACAGCAACAGGGGTACAGAGGGCAAAGCAGAGAGACTCTCGCACAGAGGATCGGTGCCGACCAGCACTCACCAGCCCGAGAGGCTTGTCTGCTCACCCGCTGGGGTGGGCAGGGGCTGGGAGCTAAGGCTCGGGCTTCGGAGGTCAGACCCCAGGTAGAGGACTGGGATTGGCTGCGTGAAAGCCTGAAGGGGCTAGTGCGCCACAGCTAGCTGGGAGGGAGTCGGGAAAAAGGTCTGGAGCTTCCAAAGAGGCAAGAGACCATTGTTTTGGGGTACATGAGGAGAGGAGATTCAGAGCGCCGTTTAAACGAGCTCCAGAGATGGGTGCCAGCCGCGGCTATCAGTGCAGACATCAGAGATTGGCATGAAACGCTAAGACTGCTGCTGCAGCCACCAAGAAGCCTGTGTGCAAGCGCAGGTCACTATCCACGCCTCCACTCCCGGGAGCCTGTGCAGCCCGCCGCTGCCAGGCTCCCTCGATCCAGGGACAACTTGCCCGGGAGAACACATGGCACGCCTCAGGCTGTTGAAACACCATGCCAGCCTCAGGCGCCGCAGGCTCTCCCCGCATTCCATACCCCTCCCTCCCCCTGGTCTGAGTGAGCCAGGGCCCCCTAATCAGCCAGTCCTTTGTCTGGGCAAAGAACAGACGCCCTCAGGCAACCTACATGCAGAGGCAGGGCCAAATCCAAAGTTGAACCCCAGGAGCTGTGTGAACAAAGAAGAGAAAGGGAAATCTCTCCCAGGAGCCTCAGGAGCAGCGGATTAAATCTGCACAATCACCTTGATGTACCCAGCATCTGTGGAATACATGAATAGACAATGAATCATCCCAAAATTGAGGCGGTGGACATTAGGAGCAACGATATACATATTCAGACCTAGGGACACATACAGACTGAAAGTGAGGGGATGGAAAAATATATTCCATGCAAATTGAAATCAAAACAAGCTGGAGTAGCAATTCTCATATCAGACAAAATAGACTTTAAAATAAAGACTATTACAAGAGACGAAGAAGGACACTACATAATGATCAAGGGATCAATCCAAGAAGAAGATATAACAATTGTAAATATTTATGCACCCAACATAAGAGCACCTCACTACATAAGGCAAATGCTAACAGCCATAAAAGGGGAAATCGACAGTAACACAATCATAGTAGGGGACTTTAACACCCAACTTTCACCAATGGACAGATCATCCAAAATGAAAATAAATAAGGAAACACAAGCTTTAAATGATACATTAAACAAGATGGACTTAATTGATATTTATAGGCCATTCCATCCAAAAACAACAGAATACACATTCTTCTCAAGTGCTCATGGAACATTCTCCAGGATAGATCATATCTTGGGTCACAAATCAAACCTTAGTAAATTCAAGAAAATTGAAATTGTATCAAGTATCTTTTCCGAACATAACACTATGAGACTGATACCAATTACATGAAAAAATCTATAAAAAACACAAACACATGGAGGCTAAACAGTACACTACTAAATAACCAAGAGATCACTGAAGAAATCAAAGAGAAAATAAAAAAATACCTGGAAACAAATGACAATGAAAACATGATGACACAAAAACTATGGGAAGCAGCAAAAGCAGTTCTAAGAGGGAAGTTTATAGCAATACAATCCTACCTCAAGAAACAAGAAACATCTCAAATAAAAAACCTAACGTTACAACTAAAGTAATTACAGAAAGAAGAAAAAAAAACCCAAAGTTAGCACAAGGAAAGAAATCATAAAGATCACATCAGTAATAAATGAAAAAGAAATGAAGGAAACAATAGCAAAACTCAATAAAACTAAAAGCTGCTTCTTTGAGAAGACAAACAAAATTGATAAACGACTAGCCAGACTCATCAAGAAGAAAAGGGAGAAGACTCAAATCAATAGAATTAGAAATGAAAAAGAAGTAACAACTGACACTGCAGAAATACAAACAATCATTAGACATTACTACAGGCAACTATATGCCAATAAAATGGACAAGCTACAAGAAACGGACAAATTCTTAGAAAACCACAACGTTCTGAGACTGAACCAGGAAGAAATAGAAAATATAAACAGACCAATCACAAACACTGAAATTGAGACTGTAATTAAAAGTCTTCCAACAAACAAAAGCCCAGAACCAGATGTCTTCACAGGCGAATTCTATCAAACATTTAGAGAAGAGCTAACATCTATCCTTCTCTCTTCCAAACTATAGCAGAGGGAAGAACATTCCCAAACTCATTCTACAAGGTCACCATCACCCTGATACCAAAACCAGACAGAGATGTCGCAAAGAAAGAAAACTACAGGCCAATATCATCGATGAACATAGATGCAAAAATCCTCAACAAAATACTAGCAAACAGAAGCCAACAGCACATTAAAAGAATCATACACCATGATCAAGTGGGGTTTATCCCAGGAATGCAAAGATTCTTCAATATATGCAAATCAATCAATGTGATACACCATATTAACAAATTGAAGGAAACAAACCATATGATCATCTCCATAGATGCAGAAAAAGCATTCAACAAAATTCGACACCCATTTACGAAAAAAACCCTCCAGAAAGTAGGCATAGAGGGAACTTACCTCAACATAATAAAAGCCATATATGACAAACCCATAGCCAACATCATTCTCAATGGTGAAAAACTGAAACCATTTCCACTAAGATCAGGAACAAGACAAGGCTACCCACTCTCACCACTATTATTCAACATAGTTTTGGAAGTTTTAGCGACAGCAATCAGAGAAGAAAAAGAAATAAAAGGAATCCAAATTGGAAAAGAAGAAGTAAAGCTGTCACTGTTTGCAGATGACATGATACTATACATAGAGAATCCTAAAGACTCTTACCAGAAAACTACTAGAGCTAATCAATGAATTTGGTAAAGTAGCAGGATACAAAATTAATGCACAGAAATCTTTTGCAAGAAGAACTACAATCCTGCAACCTGTGGAAGAAAAACCACATTCACAGAAAGAGAAAAGACGAAAGGCAGAGGGCTGTGTACCAGATGAAGGAACAAGATAAAACCCCAGAAAAACAACTAAATGAAGTGGAGATACGCAACCTTCCAGAAGAAGAATTCAGAAAAATGATAGCGAAGATGATCCAGGACCTTGGAAAGAGAATAGAGGCAAAGATCAAGAAGATGCAAGAAATGTTTAACAGAGACCTAGAAGAGTTAAAGAACAAACAAACAGAGATGAACAATACAATAACTGAAATGAAAAATACACTAGAAGGAATCAATAGCAGAATAACTGAGGCAGAAGAACGGATAAGTTACCTGGAAGACAGAATGGTGGAATTCACTGTTGCAGAACAGAATAAGGAAAAAAGAATGAAAAGAAATGAAGACAGCCTAAGAGAACTCTGGGAACATTGAACACAACAACATTAGCTTTATAGGGGTCCCAGAAAGAGAAGACCGAGAGAAAGGACCTGAGAAAATATTTGAAGAGATTATAGTCAAAAACTTCCCTAACATGGGAAACAAAATAGCCACCCAAGTCGAGGAAGTGCAGTGTCCCATACAGAATAAACCCAAGGAGAAACACGCTGAGGCACACAGTAATCAAATTGGCAAAAATTAAAGGCAAAGAAAAATTATTGAAAGCAGCAAGGGAAAAAGGACAAATAACATACAAGGGAACTCCCATAAAGTTAACAGGTGATTTCTCACCAGAAACTCTAGAAGGCACAACGGAGTGGCATGATATACTTAAAGTGATGAAAGGAAAGAATCTACAACCAAGACTACTCTACGCAGCAAGGATCTCATTCAGATTTGATGGAGAAATCAAAAGTTTTACAGACAAGCAAAAGCTAAGAGAATTCAGCACCACCAAATCAGCTTTACAACAAACCCTAAAGTAACTTCTCTCAGTGGGAAACACAAGAGAAGAGACGGTCCTACAAAAACAAACCCAAAACAATTAAGAAAATGGTAATAGGAACATACATATCAACAATTACCTTAAACGTGAATGGATTAAATGCTCCAACCAACAGACACAGGCTTGCTAAATGGATACAAAAACAAGACTCATATATATGCTGTCGACAAGAGATGCACTTCAGACCTAGGGACACATACAGACTGAAAGTGAGGGGATGGAAAAAAGATATTCCATGAAAATGGAAATTAAAAGAAAGCTGGACTAGCAATACTCATATCAGAAAAAATACACTTTAAAATAAAGAATGTTACAAGAGACAAGGATGGACACTACATAACGATCAAGGGATCAATCCAAGAAGAAGATATAACAATTATAACTATATATGCACCGAACATAGGAGCACCTCAATACATAAGGCAACTGCTAACAGCTATAAAAGAGAAAATAGTAACACAATAGTGGGGGACATTAACACCTCACTTACACCAATGGACAGATCATCCAAACAGAAAACTGATAAGGAAACACAAGCTTTAAATGACACAATAGACCAGATAGCTTTAATTGATATTTACAGGACATTCCACTGGAAAACAGCAGATTACACTTTCTTCTCAAGTGTGCACAGAACATTCTCCAGGATAGATCACATCTTGGGTCACAAATCAAGCCTCAGTAAATTTAAGAAAATTGAAATCATATCAAGCATCTATTCTGACCACAATGCTATGAGATTAGAAATCAATTACAGGGAAGAAAAACGTGAAAAACACAAACATATGGAGGCTAAACAATACATTACTAAATAACCAAGAGATCACTGAAGAAATCAAAAACTACTTACAGACAGATGAAAATGAAAATATAATGATCCAAAACTTATGGGATGCAGCAAAAGCAGTTCTAAGAGTGAAGTTTATAGCCATACAACCCTAGCTCAAGAAACTAGAAAAATCTCAAACAAACCATCTAACCATACACCTAAAGGAACTAGAGAAAGACAAACAAACAAAACCGAAACCTAGCAGAAGGAAAGAAATCATAAAGATCAGAGCAGAAATAAGTGAAATAGAAAGAAAACAATAGCAAGGATCAACAAAACTAAAAGCTGGTTCTTTGAGAAGATAAACAAAGTTGAAAAACCATTAGCAAGACTAATCAAGAAAAAGAGAAAGAGTACTCAAATCAATAAAATTAGAAATGAAAAAGGAGAAATTACAACATACACTGCAGAAATACAAAGCATCCTAAGAGACTACTACAAGCAACTCAATGCCAATAAAATGGACAACCTGGAAGAAATGGACAAATTCTTAGGCAGGTATAACCTTCCAAGACTGAACCAGGAAGAAATAGAAAATATGAACAGACCAATCACAAGTAATGAAATTGAAACTGCCATTAAAAATCTTCCAACAAAAGTCCAGGACCAGATGGCTTCACAGGTGAATTCTATCAAACATTTAGAAAAGAGCTAACATCCATCCTCCTCAAACACTTCCAAAAAATTGCAGAGGAAGGAACACTCCCAAACTCATTCTACGAGGCCACCATCACCCTGATACCAAAACCAGAAAAAGATATCTCAAAAAAAGAAAATTACAGACCAATACCACTGATGAATATAGATGCAAAAATTGTCAACAAAATACTAGCAAACAGAATCCAACAACACATTAAAAGGATCATACACCATGATCAAGTGGGATTTATCCCAGGGATGCAAGGATTCTTCAACATACGCAAATCAATCAATGTGATACACCATATTAACAAACCGAAGAATAAAAACCATTTGATCACCTCAATAGATGCAGAAAAAGCTTTTGACAAAATTCAACACTATTTATGATAAAAACTCTCCAGAAAGTGGGCACAGAGGGAACCTACCTCAACATAATAAAGGCCATATACGACAAACCCACAGCAAACATCATTCTCAATGGTGAAAAACTGAAAGCATCTCCTCTAAGATCAGGAACAAGACAAGGATGTCCACTCTCACCACCATTATTCAACATAGTTTTGGAAGTCCTAGCCACAGCAATCAGAGAAGAAAAGGAAATAAAAGGAATCCAAATTGGAAATGAAGAAGTAAAACTGTCACTCTTTGCAGATGACAAGGTACTATACATAGAGAATCCTAAAGATGCCACCAGAAAACTACTAGAGCTAATCAATGAATTTGGTAAAGTTGCGGGATACAAAATTAATGCACAGAAATCTCCAGCATTCCTGTATATTAATGATGAAAAATCTGAAAGAGAAATTAAGGAAACACTCCCATTTACCACTGCAACAAAAAGAATAAAATACCTAGGAATAAAGCTACCAAGGGAGAAAAAAGACCTGTGTGCAGAAAAATATAAGACACTGATGAAAAAAATTAAAGATGATACCAACAGATGGACAGATATACCATGTTCTTGGAATGGAAGGATTAATATTCTGAAAATGACTATATTACCCAAAGCAATCTACACATTCAATGCAATCCCTATCAAATTACCAATGCCATTTTTTATGGAACTAGAACAAAAAAATCTTAAAATTTGTATGGAGACACAAAAGACCCCAAATAGCCAAAGCATTCTTGAGGGAAAAAAATGGAGCTGGAGGAATCAGGCTCCCTGACTTCAGACTATACTACATAGCTACAGTAATCAGGACACTGTGGTACTGGCACAGAAACAGAAATATAGATCAATGGAACAGGATAGAAAGCCCAGAGATAACCAATGCGCATATCATCACCTTATTTTTGATAAAGGAGGCAAGAATATACAATGCAGAAAAGACGGCTTCTTCAATAAGTGGTGCTGGGAAAACTGGACAGCTACACATAAAAGAATGAAATTAGAACACTCCCTAACACCATACTCAAAAATAAACTCAAAATGGATTAGAGATCTAAATGTAAGACCAGACACTATAAAACTCTTAGAGGAAAACATAGGAAGAACACTCTTTGATATAAATCACAGCAAGATCTTTTTTGATCCACCTTCTAGAGTAATGGAAATAAAAACAAAAATAAACAAATGGGACCTAATGAAACTTAAAAGCTTTTGCACAGCAAAGGAAACCATAAACAAGACCAAAAGACAACCCTCAGAATGGGAGAAAATATTTGCAAATGAAACAACTGACAAAGGATTTATCTCCAAACTTTACAAGCAGCTCATGCAGCTCAATATCAGGAAAACAAACAACCCAATCCAAAAATGGGCAGAAGACCTAAATAGACATTTCTCCAAAGAAGATATACAGACTGCCAACAAACACATGAAAGAATGCTCAACATCATTAATCATTAGAGAAATGCAAATCAAAACTACAATGAAATATCACCTCACACCAGTCAGAATGGCCATCATCAAAAAATCTACAAACAATAAATGCTGGAGAGGGTGTGGAGAAAAGGAAACCCTCTTGCACTGTTGGTGGGAATGTAAACTTATCCAGCCACTATGGAGAACAGTGTGGAGGTTCCTTAAAAAACAAAAAATAGATCTACCATACGACTCAGCAATCCCACTACTGGGCATATACCCTGAGAAAACCATAATTCCAAAAGAGTCATGTACCACAATGTTCATTGCAGCTCTATTTACAATAGCCAGGACATGGAAGCAACCTAAGTGTCAACAGATGAATGGATAAAGAAGATATGGCACATATATACAATGGAATATTACTCAGCCATAATAAGAAACGAAATTGAGTTATTTGTAGTGAGGTGGATGGACCTAGAGTCTGGCATACAAAGTGAAGCAAGTCAGGAAGAGAAAAACAAATACTGTATGCTAACACATATATATGGAATATTAAAAAAAAAAGGTCATGAAGAACCTAGGGGCAAGACAGGAATAAAGACTCAGACCTACTAGAGAATGGACTTGAGGATACGGGGAGGGGGAAGGGTAACCTGGGACAAAGAAAGAGTGGCATGGACATATATATACTAACAAATGTAAAACCGATAGCTAGTGGGAAGCAGCCGCATAGCACAGGGAGATCAGCTCAGCACTTTGTGACCACCTAGAGGGGTGGGATAGGGAGGGTGGGAGGGAGGGAGACGCAAGAGGGAAGAGATAGAAGGACATATGTACATGTATAACTGATTCGCTTTGTTATAAAGCAGAAACACACCATTGTAAAGCAATTATCCTCCAATAAAGATGTTTAAAAAAAAAGAAGTGTTGGCGAGCATGTGGAGAAAGGGGATCCTTGCATACTGTTGGTAGGAATGTCAACTGGAAAAATAATTATGGAAAAGAGTATGAAGTTTCCTTAAAAAATTCAAAAAGGAACTACCATAGAATCCAGCAATTTTATTTCTGTGCATTTATCTGAAGAAAATGAAAACACTAAATTGAAGAGATATCTGTACCTGCATTTTCACTGCAGCATTATTTGTAATAGCCAAAATGTGGAAACAGTATAAGTGTCCACTGAACAATGAATGAATAAATATGATACACAGACACAAACCGAATTACTATTCACCCATAAAATGAAACGTTGACATTTGTGACATGAATGGACCTTGAGAGCATTATGCTAAGTGAAATTAGCCAGAGAAAGGCAAATACAGTATGATCTCACTTCAGTGTGGAATCTAAAAAACCGCACCATCACCACCACTACCACAACCACTATCCATGAAAAGGAGATCAGATTTATGGTTACAAGAGGCAGAGGGTGGAGGGAGGGGTAACTGAATGAAGGTGATCAAATGGTAGAAACTTCCAGTTATAAGATACTCTAAGTAATGTACAACCTTAGTGATTATAGTTAACACTGCTATAGGTATATTAGAAAGTTGGTAAGAGAGTAGATCCCAAGAGTTCTCATCACAGGAAAAACAACTTTTTCTTTTTTTGTATCTATATAAGATGATGGATGTTCACTAAAATTATTGTTGTAATCCTTTCACAATGTATGTAAGTCAAATCATTATGTTGTACACCTTAAACTTACACAATGCTGTATGTAAATTACATATTAATAAAAACAGGAAATAAACACAGAGAAAGATTCCATTCTTAGGAAAAGGAACTGTGCTTTGATATAAGCCCAGGGCTTTATATAAGATTTGCAAGTGCTATATATGAGGTGTACTATAGTGACATTATCTCTACATCTATTTATGTAGTTAATATAGTGTGACTATAAGAAAAATAATATAGTAAATATAGAAATCTATAAATCAAAATTTTCTTTGTTTTCACATCTATACTCTGGTTCACAAAAATATAAATGGAAATTAATACTTTTTAAAGTCTACTGTCAATGGCATTTTTAAGACTGTAAATGGTAGAGGGTTTTGAAGTTGCATGAGAAGTTATGCAACTTTTGATTTAGGTTTTTGATTTAGGTTTTAAGCCAAATCCATTGTCAAAAGTGGAAGATGTTACTGTAGATTGTTTATTTGTCCTTTGAGGTAAGCTGACTAATAGCCCCCTAACTACGTCCTCATCCTAGTCTCCAAAACTGTGAATACGTTAGGACACCTGGCAAAGGGGAATAAAGGGCACATATTGAATTAAGGTTACTATTCAGCTAAATTTATTTATTTTTTATTTTTTTGGGATGGCTCAAAACAATAGAAATTTATTCTCTCACAAACCTGGAAGCCAGAAGTCTGAAATCAAGATGTCGGTAAGGTTGGTTTCTTCTGGGGAGCTTTGAGGAAGGGTCTGTTCTATGCTTCTCTCCTGCCTTCTGGTGGTTGCTGGCAATTCTGGACATCCCTTAACTGGCATTTATACCATACAGTCTCCACTTCCGTCTTTACAATGGTGCTCCCAATCTGTGTGTGTGTCTTTTTTTTTTTGTAACATCTTTTTTGGAGTATAATTGCTTTACAATGGTGTGTTTATAATGTTGTCTTTATTCCCATCCTGCCCCTAGGTTCATCAGAACCTTTTTCTTTTCTAGATTCCATATATATATGTTAGCATACAGTATTTGTTTTTCTCTTTCTGACTTACTTCACTCTGCATGACAGACTCTAGGTCCATCCACCTCTCTACAAATAACTCAATTTCATTTCTATTTATGGCTGAGTAATATTCCATTGTATATATGTGCCACATCTTCTTTATCCATTCATCGGTCAATGGACACTTAGGTTGCTTCCATGTCCTGGCTATTGTAAATAGAGCTGCAATGAACATTGTGGTACATGACTCTTTTGGAATTATGGTTTTCTCAGGGTATATGCCCAGTAGTGGGATTGCTGGGTCGTATGGTAGTTCTTTTTTAGTTTTTTAAGGAACGGCCATACTGTTCTCCATAGTGGCTGTATCAATTTACATTCTCACCAATGGTGCAAGAGGGTTCCTTTTCCTCCACACCCTTTCCAGCATTTACTGTTTGTAGATTTTTTGATGATGGCCATTCTGACTGGTGTGAGGTGATACCTCATTGTAGTTTTGATTTGCATTTCTCTAATGATTATGATGTTGAGCATTCTTTCATGTGTTTGTTGGCAGTCTGTATATCTTATTTGGAGAAATGTCTATTTAGGTCTTCTGCCCAGTTTCGCATTGAGTTTTTGTTTTTTTGATATTGAGCTACTTGTAAATTTTGGAGATTAATCCTTTGTCAGTTGTTTCATTTGTAAACATTTTCTCTCATTCTGAGTGTTGTCTTTTCATCCTGTTTATGGTTTCCTTGCTGTGCAAAAGCTTTTAAGTTTCATTAGGTCCCATTTGTTTATTTTTGTTTTTATTTCCATTTCTCTAGGAGGTGGGTCAAAGATGTTCTTGCTAAGATTTATGTCACAGAGTGTTCTGCCTATGTTTTCCTCTAAGAGTTTTATAGTGTCTGGCCTTACATTTAGGTCTTTAACCCATTTTATTTTTGCGTTCGGTGTTAGGGAGTGTTCTACTTTCATTCTTTTATATGTAGCTGTCCAGTTTTCCACTTATTGAAGAAGCCGTCTTTTCTCCATTGTATATTCTTTCCTCCTTTATCAAAAATAAGGTGATGAAATGCGCATGGGTTATCTCTGGGCTTTCTATCCTGCTCCATTGATCTATATTTCTGTTTTTGTGCCAGTATCATAGTGTCTTGATTACTGTAGCTTTGTAGTATTGTCTGAAGTCAGGGAGCCCGATTCCTCCAGCTGTGTTTTTCTTTCTCAAGATTGCTTTGGCTATTCGGGGTCTTTTGTATTTCAATACAAATTGTGAAATTTTCTGTTCTAGTTCTGTGAAAAATGCCATTGGTAGTTTGATAGGGATTGCACTGAATCTGTAGATTGCTTTGGGTAGTATAGTCATTTTCACAATGTTGAATCCTCCAATCCAAGAACATGGTTTCTCTCTCCATTTGCTTGTATTGTCTTTAATTTCTTTCATCAGTGTCTTACAGTATTTTGTCTACAGGTCTTTTGTCTCCTTAGGTACGTTTATTCCTATGTATTTTATCTTTTTGTTGCAATGGTAAATGGGAGTGTTTCCTTAATTTCCCTTTCAGGTTTTTCATTAGTGTATAAGAATGCAAGAGATTTCTGTGCATTAATTTTGTATCCTGCTACTTTACCAAATTCATTAATTGGCTCTAGTAGTTTTCTGGTAGCATCTGTAGGATTCTCTATGTATAGTATCATGTCATCTGCAAACAGTGACAGCCTTACTTTTTCTTTTCCAATTCGGATTCCTTTTATTTCTTTTTCTTCCCTGATTGGCATGGCTAAAACTTCCAAAACTAAATCGAATAAAAGTGGTGAGAGTGGGCAACCTTGTCTTGTTCTTGATCTTAGTGAAAATGGTTTCAGTTTTTCACCATTGAGAACTATGTTGGCTGTGGGTTTGTCATATATGGCTTTTATTATGTTGAGGTAAGTTCCGTCTATGCCTACTTTCTGGAGGGTTTTTATCCTAAATGAGTGTTGAATTCTGTCCAAAGTTTTTCTGCATCTATTGAGATGATCATATGGTTTCAATTCTTCAATTTGGTAATATGGTGTATCTCATTGACTGATTTGCATATATTGAAAAATGCTTGCATTTCTGGGATAAACCCTACGTGATGATGTTATATGATACTTTTCAGGTGCTGTTGGATTCTGTTTGCTATTATTTTGTTGAGAATTTTTGCATCTATGTTCATCAGTAATACTGGCCTGTAGTTTCCTTTCTTTGTGACATCTGTGTCTGGTTTTGGTATCAGGGTGACGGTGGTCTCGTAAAATGAGTTTGGGAGTGTTCTTCCCTCTGCTATAGTTTGGAAGAGTTTGAGAAAGTAGGTGTTAGCTCTTCTCTAAATGTTTGATAGAATTCGTCTGTGAAGCCATCTGGTCCTGGGCTTCTGTTTGTTGGAAGACTTTTAATCACAGTCTCAATTTCAGTGTTTGTGATTGGTCTGTTCATATTTTCTATTTCTTCCTGGTTCAGTCTTGGAAGGTTGTGCATTTCTAAGAATTTGTCCATTTCTTCCAGGTTGTCCACTTTATTGGCATATACTTGCTTATAGTAATCTCTCATGATCCTTTGGATTTCTGCAGTGCTAGCTGTTACTTCTCCTTTTTCAGTTCTAATTCTATTGATTTGAGTCTTCTCCCTTTTTTTCTTGATGGTCTGGCTAATGGTTTATCAATTTTGTTTATCTTCACAAAGAACGAGCTTGTAGTTTTATTGATCTTTGCTATTGTTTCCTTCATTTCTTGTTCATTTATTTCTGATCTGATCTTTATGATTTCTTTCCTTCTGTAATTTTGGTTTTTTTTTTTTTCTTCTTCTTTCTCTAATTGCTTTAGGTGTAAGGTTAGGATGTTTACTTGAGATGTTTCTTGTTTCTTGATGTAGGACTGTATTGCTATAAACTTCCCTCTTAGAAATGCTTTTGCTGTGCCGCGTAGGTTTTGTTTGGGTTGTGTTTTCATTGTCATTTGTTTCTAGGTATTTTTTTGATTTCCTCTTTGATTTATTCAGTGATCTCTTGGTTATTTAGTAGTGTATTGATTAGCCTCCACGTGTTTCTATTTTATACAGATTTCTTACTGTAATTGATATCTAGTCTCATAGGCGTTACTGTTGGAAAAAGATGCTTGATACGATTTCAATTTTCTTAATTTTACCAAGGCTTGATTTGTGTCCCAGGATATGATGTATCCTGGAGAATGTTCCATGAGCACTTGAAAAGAAGGTGTATTCTGCTGTTTTTGGACAGAATGTCCTATATATATCAATTAAGTCCATCTTGTTTAGTGTATCATTTAAAGGTTTTGTTTCCTTATTTACTTTCAATTTTGATGATCTGTCCATTGGTGAAAGTGGGGTGTTAAAGTCCTCTACTATGACTGTGTTACTGTCGATTTCCACTTTTATGGCTGTTAGCATTTGCCTTATGCATTGAGGTGCTCCTTTGTGGGTGCATAAATATTTACAATTGTTATATCTTGCTCTTGGATTGATCCCTTGATCATTATGTAGTGTCCTTCTTTGTCTCTTCTAATAATCTTTATTTTAAAGTCTATTTTGTCTGATATGAGAATTGCTACTCCAGTTTTCTTTTGATTTCCATTTGCATGGAATATCTTTTTCCATCCCCTCACTTTCAGTCTGTATGTGTCCCTAGGTCTGAAGTGCATCTCTTGTAGACAGCATATATATGGGTCTTGTTTTTGTATCCGTTCAGCTAGTCTATGTCTTTTGGTTGGAGCAGTTAATCCATTTACAATTAAGGTAATTATCGATATGGATGTTCCTATTACCATTTTCTTAATTGTTTGGGTTTGTTTTCGTAGGGCTTTTCCTTCTCTTGTGTTTTTTGCCTAGAGAAGTTCCTTTAGCATTTTTGTCGAAGCTGGTTTGGTGGTGCTGAATTCCCTTAACTTTTGCTTATCTGTAAAGGTTTTAATTTCTCCGTCAAATCTGAATGAGATTCTTTCTGGGTAGAGTAATCTTGGTTGTAGGTTTTTCCCTTTCATCACTTTAAATATGTCCTGCCACTCCCTTCTGGCTTGCAGAGTTTCTGCTGAAAGATCAGCTGTTAACCTTATAGGGGGGTTCCCTTGTATGTTATTTGTTGTTTTTCCCCTGCTGCTTTTAATATTTTTTCTTTGTATTTAATTTTTGATAGTTTAATTAATATGTGTCTCGGTGTGTTTCTCCTTAGATTTATCCTGTGTGGGAATCCCTGCGCTTCCTGGACTTGATTGACCATTTCCTTTCCCATGTTAAGGAAGTATTCAACTATAATCTGTTCAAATATTTTCTCAGAGACTTTCTTTTTCTCTTCTTCTGAGACCCCTATAATTCGAATATTGGTGCATTTAATGTTGTCCCAGAGGTCTCTGAGAGTGTCCTCAATTCTTTTCATTATTTTTTCTTTATTCTGCTCTGCAGTAGTTATTGCCACTATTTTATCTTCCAGGTCATTTATCCGTTCTTCTGCCTCAGTTATTCTGCTATTGATTTCTTCTAGAGAATTTTTAATTTCATTTGTGTTGTTCATCATTGTTTGTTTACTCTTTCATTTTTCTAGGTTCTTGTTAAACATTTCTTGTTTTTTCTCCATTCTATTTCCAAGATTTTGGATCATCTTAACTATCACTACTCTGAATCTTTTTCAGGTCGACTGCCTACTTCCTCTTCCTTTGTTTGGTCTGGTGGGTTTTTACCTGGCTCTTTCATCAGCTGCATATTTTTCTGTCTTCTCATTTTGTTTAACTTACTGTGTTTGGGGCTCCTTTTTTGCAGGCTGCAGGTTCTTAGTTCCCATTGTTTTTGGTGTCTGCTCCCAGTGGCTAAGGTTGGTTTAGTGGCTGTGTAGGCTTCCTGGTGGAGGGGACTGGTGCCTATGTTCTGCTGCATGGGGTATTTCTTTCTGGTGGGCAGAACCATGTCCAGTGGTGTGTTTTGGGGTGTCTGAACTTATTATGATTTTAGGCAGCCTCTCTGCTAATGGGTGGGTTTGTGTTCCTGTCTTGCTAATTGTTTGTCATGGGGCATCCAGCACTGGAGTTTGCTGGCCTTTGGATGGAGCTGGGTCTTAGCATTGAGATGGGGATCTCTGGGAGAGCTCTTGCTGACTGATATTACCTGGGGCTGGGAGTTCTCTGGTGGTCCAGTGTCCTGAATTTGCCCCTCCCACCTCAGAGACTCAGGCCTGCCACTAGGCCAGAGCACTGAGACCCTGTCAGCCACACAGCTCAGAAGAAAAGGAAAAAAACAATTATTAAAATAAAAGATAAGAAAAATAATAAAAAAAGAAGAGAGCAACCAAACCAATAAACAAATCCACTAATGATAACACATGCTAAAAACTAAACTAAGGTAAACATAAAAATCAGAAATAAATCAGTCACAGACAGCAAACCCCAAGCCTACAGTTGATCCCCAAATCCACTGCCTCAGTTTTGGGACAACTCATTGTGTATTCAGGTATTCTACAGATGCAGGGTACCTTAAGTTGATTGTGGGGATTTAATCCACTGCTCCTGAGGCTGCTGGGAAAAATTTCCCTTTTTCTTCTTTGTTCACACAGCTCCTGGGGTTCAGCTTTTGTTTTGGCCCCACTTCTTCGTGTAGGTCGCCCTCAGGCATCTGTTTCCCACCCAGACAGGTGGGGGTTAAAGCAGAGGCTGATTAGGGGGCTCTTGGTCATTCAGGCCGGGGGTACGAAGTGGTACAGTAGTCATGGTTAGAATGTGGGGCGAGCCTGCAGCAGTGGGCTGATGTGACATTGCAATAGCCTGAGTTGCACCATGTGTTGTCCTGGGGAAGTTGTCCCTGGATCATGGGACCCTGGCAGTGGCGGGCTGCACAGGCTCCCAGGTGAGTGGGGTGTGGATAGTGACCTGTGCTTGCACACAGGATTCTTGGTGGCTGCAATAGGAGCGTTAGCATTTCATGCCTGTCTCTGTGGTCTGAGCTGAAAGCCATGGCTTGTGCTCGTCTCTGAAGTTCATTTAGGCAGTGTTCTGCCTTCTGTGGGCAGACAGGAAGGAATCCCCTCTCCTCGCACACCCCAAAACAATGGCCTCTTGCCTCTTAGGCAGTTCCAGACTTTTTCTCTGACTCCCTCCCAGCTAACTGTGGCACACTAGCCCGCTTCAGGTTGTCCTCATGCAGCCAACCCCAGTCCTCTCTCTGGGATCTAACCTCCAAAGCCCAAGCCTCAGCTCCCAACCCCTACCCGCCCTGGAGGTTGGGCACACAAGCCTCTCAGGCTGGTGAGTCTGGTTGGCACTGATCCTCTGTGCAGGAATCTCTCCGCTTTGCCTTATGAATCCCTGTTGCTGTGGTCTCCTCTGTGGCTCTGAAGCTTCCTCCCTGCCTAATCCCCGTCTCTGCCAGCAAAGGGGCTTCCTAGTGTGTAGAAACTTTTCCTCCTTCACAGCTCCCTCCGAGAGGTGCAGGTCTTGTCCCTACTCTTTTGTCTCTGTTTTTTCTTTTGCCCTACCTAGGTTCATGGGTGTTTTCTGCCTTTTGCGAAGTCTGAGGTGTTCTGCCAGTGTTCAGTAGGTGTTCTGTAGGAGTTGTTCCACATGTAGATGTATTTTTGATGTGTTTGTGGGGAGGAAGGTGATTTCCACATCTTCCTCCTCTGCCATCTTGAAGATCCCACCATGAATTTTTTTTTTTTAATTTTTATTTTATATTGGAGTATAGTTGGTTAGCAATGTTGTGTTAGTTTCAGGTCCATAAAGTTTTGTAGAAATACACACATAAAAGCAATTGACCATTTAAACCAATGTACATCATAACTTATAATATGTAGAGATAAAATGTATGCAAACACCAGGAGAGAAGTAAAAGTAAACTTTTACAGGTGTTCTTACTATACATGGAGAGATTAGTATTGTTTGAACGTTTGCCTCTAAACTCTAGAGTAACCACTGAACACACACACACGTATAGCTTATAAGTCAATTGTAAAGCTAACATGAAATTTAAAAAATATTCCCTCTACAAAAATATCAGTCCGAAAAGGAGATGCAAAATAGAGGAGAAAAATAGGAAGTAGTAATATAGTAGATTTAAATCAAATCATATCAATAGCTACTTTAAAACAAATGACCTAAATATCCCAATTAAATAACACACCAAACTAAACTGACTACAAGAAACATTCTTCTAGTTTTATTGAGAGATGATTGACATACAGCACTATATACATATATATATGTATGTAATGTGTACATTGCATATATATGCATAATGACTTGACTTACATCATGGTGTGATTACCACAGTAAGTTTAGTGAACATCCATCATCTCATACAGACACAAAATAAAATAAAAACACTTTTTCTTGTGATGAGAACTCTCAGGATTTACTCTCTTCTTTTCAGATATATAACATAGAAAAGTGTTAATTATATTTATCATGTGTATATTACATCCCTAGTACTTATTTATTTTACAATTGGAAGTTCATACCTTTTGACTACCTTCATCCAATTACCCCTGGCCCTGACCCCCAGATATGGCAACTGGAAACCCAATCTCTTTCTATGCATTTGTTTTTTAGATTCCACATGAAGTCATAAGGTATTTGTCTTTCTCTGTCAAAATTATTTCATTTAGGATAATACCATGTTGTTGCCAATGTCAAGATTTCATTATTTTTTAAGGCTGAGTGATATTCCATTGTGTATGTATATAAATGTGTGTGTACACATATCGTATCTTTTTTGTCCAGTATTCTATCAATGGACAGTTAGGTTGCCTCTATGCAATGGCTATTGTAAATAATGCTGCAGTGAACATGGAGGTGCAGATACCTTTTCTAATTAGTTTTTGTTTACCTCAGAAAAATACCCAGAAATGGAATTGCTGGATTATATGTTAGTTTTAATTTTTTAAGGAACTTCTGTCGTGTTTTCCATAGTGGCTACACCAATTTACATTTCCACCAGCAGTGCTCAAGTGTTCCTTATTCTCCACATCCTTGCCTACACTTATTTGTTGTATTTTTGATAAAGCCATTCTGAGAGGCGTGAGGTGATATCTCATTGTGGTTTTGATTTGCATTTCCCTGATAGTGATGTTGAGCATATTTCCATGTGCCTGTTGGCCATCTATATGTCTTCTTCAGACAAACATCTATTCAGATCCTCTGCTCATTTTTTAATCTGGTTGTGTGTTTTTTGACATTGAGTTGTATGAGTTCTTCGTATATTTTGAATATTGACCCCCAATCAGATATATCTTTAGCAAATATCTTCTTCCATTCAGTAGGCAGCCTTCTAGTTTTTTTAGATAGTTTCTTTTGCTAAGCAAAAAGATTTAGTTTGATGTACACCCATTTGTTTATTTTTGCTTTTGTTTCTCTTCACTGAGGAGACATATCGAAAAAATATTTCCAAGGCAGATGTCAAAGGACATACTGCATGTATTTTCTTATAGAAGTTTTAAGGTTTCAATTTTTACATTTAAGTCTTTAATTCATTTTGAGTTTATTTTTGTGTCTGGTGGAGAAAGTAGTCTAGTTTGATTCTTTTGCATGTAGCTGTCCAGTTTTCCCAACACCACTTTTTGAAGAGGCTATCTTTTCTCCCACTGTATATTTTTTCATCCCTTGCTTAAGACTGACCACTTATGAGCTTATGAGTGGTTAATTTCTGGGCTCTCTATCCTATTCCATTCACTTATGTGTCTGTTTTCTGTGTCTGCACCAAACTGAATTGATGACTATAGCTTTGTAGTATAGGTTGAAGTTAGGGAGCATCATACTGCCAACTTTGTTCTTCCTCAAGAATGTTTTGGATATTCGGGTTTTTGTTTCCATACGAATTTTAGAATTATTTTAGTCCTGTGAAAAAACAGGACTAAAACACTGGTATTTGCCATTGGCATTTTGATGGGGATTGCAGTGAATCTGTAGATTGCCATGTGTAGTATGGTCATTTTAACAACATTAGTTATTCCAATCCATGAATACCATCTTTCCATCTATTTCTATCACCTTTTCTTTCATCAGTGTCTTATGGTTTTCTTAGTTGAGGTCTTTCACTCTTCAGATATTTATTTCTAGTTGTTTCATTTTTGACTCAATTGTAAATGGGATTGTTTTCTTAATTTCCCTTTTGGACACTTGTTATTTATGTATAGAAATACAAATTTCTATATTGATTTTATATCCTGCAACTTAATGAATTATTAGCTCTAATAGGTTTTGGTGATGTCTTTAGGATCTTCTATGTATAGCATCTTATCTGCAAACACAGATGGTTTTACTTCTTCTTTTCCAATTTGGATTCCTTTTATTTCTTTTACTTGTGTGATTGCTGTGGATAGGACTTCAAATAATGTTGAATAAAAGTGTGTTTTTTTTTGAAAATGACATGTTTTTATTGCTATGTTTGCAGTGGCTTTTTTTTTGTTTGTTTTGTTTTGCTTTTTGTTTTGTTTTGTTTTTGCGGTACATGGGCCTCTCACTGCTGCGGCCTCTCCCGCTGCGGAGCACAGGCTCCAGATGCACAGGCTCAGCGGCCATGGCTCACGCGCCCAGCCGCTCCACGGCATGTGGGATCTTCCCGGACCGGGGCACGAACCCGTGTCCCCTCATCGGCAGGCGGGCTCTCAACCACTGCGCCACCAGGGAAGCCCTGCAGTGGCTTTTGAGCACAGTAAGGGTGTCGCTGCTGTGCATCCTTGTCTCTTTCCTTATCTTAGAGAAAATGCTTAACTTTTCACCATCAAGTATTCTGTTGGCTGTAGGTTTGACATATATGGCCTTTATCATGTTGACCTCCATGGTACATTTCCTCTACATCTCTTTTGTTGACAGTTTATCATAAATGGATGTTGAATTTTGTCAAAATCTTTCTATGCATCTGCTGAGATAATCATGATTTTTATTCTTCAGTTTATTAGTAGGGTGTATCATGTTGATTTACAGAAATTGAACCATTCTCGCATCCCCAGGATAATCCTACTTGATCATGGCATTAGATCCTTTTATTGTACTGTTGAATTTGGTTTGCTATTACTTTGTTATGGATTTTTGCATTTATAATCAGTGATTTTGGTAATTTTCTTTGTGCTGTCTTTGTCTGGTTTTGATATCATGCCTTGCTGAATAAGTTTTGAAGTTTTCATTCATTCCTCTTCACTTTTTTGGAATAGTTTGAGAAGAATAGGCACTACCTATTCTGTACATGTTGGTAGAATTCACCTGTGAAAGGATCTGGTCTTGGATTTTTGTTTGATAATTTTTAAATTACTGATTCAATTTCATTACTGGTAATTGGTCTGTTCATATTTTGTATTTCTTCCTGATCCAGTCCTGGGTGATAATACATTTCTAGGAATTTGAGGATTTCTTCTAGGATTTCAATTTTATTGGTATATAATTGTTTGTTGTCATGTCTTAAGATCCTTTGTATTTATGTGGTTACTGTATTTGTGTGGTTACTTTTTAATTTCTGATTTTATTGATTTAGGTCTTTTTCTTGAGAAGTCTGGTTATAGGTTTATTTATTTTGTTTATATTTAGTTTAATTGATCTTGTCTATTTTTTAAATTCTCTATTTCATTTGTTTCTGCTCTGATTTTTATCATTTCTTTCCTTCTACTAACTTTGGGATTTTTTTGTTTCTCTTCTAGTTCCTTTTTGGTATAACGTTAGGTTTTTTGAGAATTTTTCTTTTTTCTTGCAGTAGGCTTAGATGGTTATAAACTTCCCTCTTAGAAGTGCTTTTGCTATGTGCCTTAGATTTTGAATTGTTGTGTTCCACTTTCTTTTCTTTCTACATTATTTCTGATGTATTTTAAAAATGTCCTTAGTGGTCTGTTGCTTGTTTAGTAGCATAGTTTTAAGTACCCCCTTGTTTGTATTTTTTTGCATTTTTTTCCTGTTATTGGTTTCCAGTCTCATGGAAAGGAAGGTGTCAGAAATGATGCTTGATATGATTTCAATCTTTTAAAATGTAATGAGATTCTTTTTGTGGCCTACCATGTGATCTATCCTGGAGAATGTTCTATGCACACTTGAAAAGAATGAGTGTTTTGCTGCTTTTGGATGGATTGTTTTATATATATATCAAGTTCATGTGGTCTAGCTGATGAAAGAAATTGAAGATGACAAACAGATGGAAAGGTATACCATGTTCTTGGATTGGAAGAATCAATATTGTCAAAATGACTATACTACCCAAGGTAATCTACAGAGTCAATGCAATCCCTATCAAATTACCAATGGCATTCTTTTCAGATCTAAGACAAAAAATCTTAAAATTTGTATATAAACACAAAAGACCCCAAATGCCCAAAGCAATCTTGAGAAATTAAAACAAAGCTGGAGGAATCAGGCTCCCTGACTTCAGACTATACTAAAAGCCACAGTAATCAAAACAGTATGGTACAAAGACAGAATTATGGGTCAATGGAACAGGATAGAAAGCCCAGAAATACACCCATGCACCTATGGTCAATTAATCTATGACAAAGGAGGCAAGAATATACAATGAAGAAAAGACAGTCTCTTCAATAAGTGGTTTTGGGAAAACTGGACAGATACATGTAAAAGAATGAAATTAGAGCATTAACACCATACACAAAAATAAACTCAAAATGGATTACAGACCTAAATGTAAGACTGGATACTATAAAACTCGTAAGAGGAAAACATAAGCAGAACTGTGACAAAAATTGCAGCAATATCTTTTTGGATTCAACTCAAAGAGTTATGAAAATTAAAAAAAATAATAAATGGAACCTGATTAAACTTAAAAGCTTTTGCACACCAAAGGAAACCATAAACAAAATGAAAAGACAACACACAGAATGGGAAATGAGGCAACCGATGAGGGATTAATCTCCAAAATATACAAACAGCTCATGCAGCTCAATATCAAAAAATATAACCCAATCAAAAAATGGGCACAAGACTTAAATTGACATTTCTCCAAAGACGACATACAGATGGCCAAGAAGCAATTGAAAAGCTGCTCAACATCACTAATTATTAGAGAAATGCAAATCAAAACTACAATGAGGTATCACCTCACACCAGTTAGAATGGGCATCATCAGAAAATCTACAAACAATAAATGCTGGAGAGGGTGTGGAGAAAAGGGAACCCTCTTGCACTGTTGGTGGGAATGTAAATTGATACAGCCACTATGGAGAACAGTATGGCGGTTCCCTAAAAAACTAAAAATAGAACTATTTTACCATATGATCCAGCAATCCCCCTCCTGGGCATATATCCAGAGAAAACCATACTTCAAAAAGATACATGCACCACAATGTTCACTGCAGCACTATTTACAATAGCCAAGATATGGAAGCAACCTAAATGTCCATCGACAGGGGAATGGATAAAAAAGAAGTGGTATATATATTCAATGGAATATTACTCAGCCATAAAAAAGAATGAAATCATGCCATTTGCAGCAACATGAATAGATCTATAGATTATCATACTAAGTGAAGTAAGCCAGACAGAGAAAGACAAATATCATTTATATGTGGATTCTAAAAAAACTGATACAAAGGAACTTATTTACAAAACAGAAACAGACTCACAGACTTAAAAAACAAACTTATGGTTACCAAAGGGGAAAGGTGATTGGGGAGGGATAAATTAGAAGGTTGGGATTAACATATACACACTACTATATATAAAACAGATAATCAATAAGAACCTACTGTATAGCACAAGGAACTCTATTCAATACTCTGTAATAACCTATGTGGGAAAAGAATCTGAAAAAAAGATATATGTATATGTATTACATAACTAAATCACTCTGCTGTACACCTGAAACTAACACAACATTGTAAATCAAATATACTCTAATATAAAATTTTAAGAAATTCATGCAGTCTAATATGTCATTTAAACCCAGTGTTTCCTTATTGATCTTTTGTTTGGATGATCTGTCCATTGATGTAAGTGGGGTGTCAAAGTCCCCTAGTATTATCATGTTACTATCAATTTCTCCTCTTATGTTTGTTTATTTTATGTATTTAGGTTCTCCTATGTTGGGTACATTTACAATTGTTATTTCTCTTTGGATTATTCCCTTTATCATTATGTAATGTCCTTTGTCTTTTTTTAAGTCTTTGCTTTAGAGTCAATTTTGTCCAATAAAATATTACTTCTCCAGGTGTCTTATCATTTCCAGTTACATGGAATACCCTTTTCCATCTCCCCAAGTTCAGTTTGTGTGTGTCTTTAGATCTGAAGTGTATCTATTTGTTGCAGGCAGTGTATGAGTCTTGTTTTTGTATTCAGTCAGCCACTGTCTTCTGATTGGAGCATTTATTCTGATAAATTACACAATTAATTCTAAATGATTACATTTAGAATAGTTATTGGTAGGTAAGTACACACTGCCATTTTGATAAATGTTTAGGGGGTTGTTTTTTATCATTGTTTTAAATAGTTTTTCCCCCTTTCTTTCTTTGCTCTCTTCTGTCATGATTTGATGACAATCTTTAGTGTTATGTTTGATTCCTTTCTCTTTTTTTTGTATCTATTATGGATTTTTGGTTTGAGCTTACCAGGTTCATACACAGCAACATATATATGATTATTTTAAGCTGATAATCTCTTAAATTCTAATGCATTCTAGAAACCTTGTGTTTTACTCCTTCCTCCACATTTACTGGTTTTGACATTATATTTTACATCTTTTTGTTTTGTGTATCCATTAACTACTCGTTGTTGATATACTTTTGTTTTTTAACCTTCCTACTAGCATTATACATGGTTGATCTACTGCCTTTTATGTATATTTGCCTTTACCAATGATATTCTTTCATAATTTTCATATTTCTACTTGCGGTCTGTTCTTTTACACTTAGAAGTTCTTTTAACATTACTTGTAGAGCATGTTTAATGCTGCTTAACTCTTTTAGCTTTTGCCTGTCTGTAGAACTCTTTATCTCTCCCTCAAATCTGAATGAAAGACTTGTCAGGTAGAGTGTTCTTTGTTATAAGTATTTTTCCTTTAGTAACTCAGAATATATAATGTCACTAACCTCTGGCCTGCAGTTTCTGCTGAAAAGTTAGCTTACACTCTTATGGGCATTCCCTTATATATAACTAGTTGCTTTTCCCTTGCTGCTTTCAAGATTCTCTCTTTATCTTTAATTTTTGCCATTTTAATTACAATGTATTTTGTTGTAGACCTCTTTGGGTTGATCTTGTTTGGGTCTTTCTGTGCTTCCTGGACCTGGATGTCTGTTTTCTTTCCTAGGTTAGGGAAGTTTTCAGCTATTATTTCTTCCAGTAAGTTTACTGTCCCTTCCTCTCAACCTTCTCATTCCTGTATCCCTGTAATGTGAAAGTTAATATGCTATATGTTTTCCCAGAGCTCTCAAACTGTCCTCATTATTTCTTTTTTCTGTTCAGTGATTTCCACTACTCTGTCTTTCAGTTCATTGATTTGCTCCTCTGTATCATCTATTCTACTACTGATTCCTTGTAGTGTATTATTTCAGTTATTATATTTTTCAGCTCTATTTAGTTGTTTATATTTTCTAATTCTTTTTTTTTTTTTTTTTTTTTGCGGTACACGGGCCTCTCACCGTTGTGGCCTCTCCCGCCGCGGAGCAAAGGCTCCGGACGCGCAGGCCCAGCGGCCACGGCCCCAGCCGCTCCGCAGCACGCAGGACCCTCCCGGACAGGGGCACGAACCCGTGCCCCCTGCATCGGCAGGCGGACCCCCAACCACTGCGCCACCAGGGAAGCCCTACATTTTCTAATTCTTTGTTAAACTTCTGTGTTCATTCACTCTTCTTGAGTTCTTTGAAAAGGTCAATAAATTGTATAAAACAACTTGTCAAGAAAAAAGGGGAAAGGAACAAATTATCAGTATAAAAACCATAAAAGGAAATATCACAAGATACCCTACATACATTCAAAAGATAATAAGAAAATATTATGGACAAAGTTATGCCAATAAAATTGATGATCAGGGTGGGTGAAATGAACAAATTATTTGAAAAACTAATTATGAAAACTGCCTCAAGAAGACATAAAACCTAAACAACCTTATATCAATTAAATAAGTTGAAAGTACATTTTAAAAGCTTGCTGTGAAGAAAATCTGGGCACAGATGTTATCACTGGTAAATTTTATCAGGTATTTAAGGAAGAAATACCATGCCTACACAAACTGTTTCAAAATAAAGGAAGATTGTCCATCTATTTTGTGATGCCAACATTATCCTGTTACCATAACCAAAGACATTACAAATAAACTATAAACCAAAATGTTTTGTGGAGATAAAAATACTTGTGATAACAGAAATGGGTTTGAAAAACATATTTTGAATCAAGCTATATATAAAAAGTGGGGTACATTCCAAGAATGCAGGTTTGGTTTATCATTGGCATCCAAACTGAAAAAAAGATAATCTTTATTTGCAGAAGATATATTTAGAAAACCCTAAAGATTCCAAAAACAAAAACAAAAACAAAGAAACTGCTATAGCTAATCAATGAATTCACTAAAGTTGGAGGGTTCAAGAAAAGATGTACAAATGTCAGCTGATTTTCTATATGCTAACAATAAGCTGCAAGAAGCTGAAATAATCCTATTTACAGTTGCATCAAAAGGAAGCAAATATCTAGGAATAAATTTAACCAAGGAGGTGCGAGACCTGTACACTGATAACTATAAGACACTGATGAATAAAATTGAAGATAGAAATAAATGGAATATTTATTCTGTGCTCATAGATTTTAACAATAATAATTCTTCCAATGTGCATACTACCTGACACCATCTAGAGATTTAATCAGTCACTATCAAAATTCCAATAGTATTTCTCACAGAAACAGAACACACAATTCTAAGATTTGTATGGAACCACAAGAGACCCCGAATAGACAAATCAATATTCAGAAAGAATACCAAAGCTGGAAGCATCACAATTCCCGATCTCAAAGTATATTACCAAACTATAATAATCAAAGTAGTATGGTATTGGTACAAAAACAGACACAGCAATGGAACAGAGAGCTCAAAACCAAACATATATATATATGGTCAATTAATGTACAAAGGAGCCAAGAATATACAATGCGGACAGGATCGTCTTTTCAATAAATGATTCTTGGAACACTGGACAGCTACATGCAAAAAATAAATAAAGCTGGACCCTTATCTTACACCATACACACAAAATCATTAAATAGATTAAACACCTGAATGTAACAAATGAAACCATAAAACTCCTAGAAGATAAAACAGGAGTCAGCTCTTTGACATCAGTCTTGGTAATGATCTGGTTTGACACCCAAAACAAAGGCAACAAAAGCAAAAGTGAGTGGGACTACATCAAACTAAAATCTTCTGCACAGCAAAGGAAATCATCAACAAAATGAAAATAAGATCTATGAAATGGGAGAAAATATTTTGAAAGCTGAAGAGGGGTTAATATCCCAAATATATAAAGAACTCACAACTTAATAGCAAAGAAACAATCTGAGTAAAAAAAGAAAGGGCAGAGGATCTGAATAGACATTTTCCCAAAGATATATGAATGGCTAACTGGTACTTGAAAAGGTGTTCAACATCATTAATCAGAGAAATGCTAATCAAAACAATGAGAAATCATCACACTTATTAGGATGGGTATTATCAAAAAGACAAGAAACAACAAGTGTTGGTGAGGATGTGAAAAGGGAACACTTGTGCACTCTTTGTGGAAATGTAAATTGGTACAGCCACTATAAAAATCTGTATAGAGATTTCCCAAAAAAATTAAAAATAGAGGTACCATATGATCCAGAAATTCCCCTTCTGGGTAAACATATGAAGGAAACAAAATCACCGTCCCAGAGAGATATCTGCATCCCCATGTTCACTGCAGCATTACTTACAATAGCCAAGATACAGCAACAACATAAATGGCTATCAACAGATGAAAAGGTACAGAAAATGCAGCATGTATAGACAATGGAGTACTATTCAGCCATAAAAGAAGGGAATCCTGCCATTTTCAACAACATGAATGGTTCTCAAGGGCATTATGATAAGTGAAATAAGTCAGAGAAAGAAAAACAAATATAGTATGATCTGATATATTGAGTCTTAAAAAAACCAAAGTCATACGAACAGGTATCAGATTTGTGGTTGCCAGAGGTGGGGAAATTGGATGAAGGTGGTCAAAAGGTACAAACTTCCAGTTATAAGATTAATAAGCTCTGGGAATGCAAGGCAATAATCAAGATGGCAGAGTAGGAGGACATGGAGCCCACCTCCCCCAAAAAAAGCATCAGAAATACATCTACATATGGAACAATTCTCATGGAAAATTGGAAATTGGCCGAAGAGATCCTATACAACTAAAGCTGCAAGAAAGTTCTGCAAGTAGGACAGAAAAAAAGGGCATCAGGTCAGAACCTATACTCCAGGGAGTGATCTGTAGGAAGAGAAGGTCCTCACTGGTGGACCCTTTCCCTGGGGAGTGAGCAGACTGAGCCACAATCTGGGCATCCCAGTCCTGAGGTCCTGTGTGGAGGAGCCAAGCCCCCTTGCCTACTGGGAAACCCACTGAGACAGAAAGAAGGGCAGGAAAAGCCAGGACTCTACTCACAAAGAGTGTATGCATGCTGGCTTCCTGACAATCAGGGCAGAGAGCACCTTGCACTGGCAACTGCCACCTTGCCACACTTCCCAATCCAGAGGGGCAAACACCCTGGCCCTGCTCACTCCACACCAGAGCGAAATGTAATATATGGGCAAAGACTTGGTTTAGCAACACAGAGACAGACTGGGGCACCTGGGACGTGAACCAGGTGGAGCCATTGAGGCCACTGTCAGCACAAACCACGTGATGGATGGGGCCATAGCAACCACTGTCAACGCATGCATGGGCAGCACCAAAAATGTGCACAGCAGCTAAGCACCGAATCTCAAGCAGACAGGTCCTGGAGGAGGACTCATCTATCTATTCAGAGATAGCCGGGAGGGACTGGGGTGTGGTCTGGGTGGGGCCATTGTCAGTGCACTCAGAAGTACACAGCGGTCTTTCTCTGTCAGACTTATTTCACTTAACGCTTCCAAGTCCATCCATGCTGCTGCAAATGGCAAAATTTCACTTTAAAGCTGACCAGCATTCCATTGTGTATGTATACACATACCACATCTTCTTTATCTACTCATCTGTTGATAGACACTTAGGTTGCTTCCATATCTTGGCAACTGTAAATTATGCTGCTATAAACATTGGGGTGCATGTATCTTTTTGAATAGTGTTTTTGTGTTTTTTTGATATGTACCCAGGGGTGGAATTGCTGGGTCACACAGTACTTCTATTTTTAGTTTTTTGAGCAATCTCCATACTGTTTTCTACCGTGGCTGTGCACCAGTTTACATTCTCAGCAGCAGTGTACAAGGATTTTTTTCCTTTTTCCACAACCTCACCAACATTTGTTATTTGTGTTTTTTGATGATAGCCATTCTGACACGTGTGAGGTAATATCTCATTGTGGTTTTAATTTGCATTTCCCTGATGATTAGTGATGTTGAGTATCTTCTCATGTGCCTGTTGGCTATCTGCATTTTCTTTCTGGGGAATTGTCTATTCAGTTCTTCTGACCATTTTTAATTGGTTGTTTGATTTTTTGAGTTTTATGAGCTGTTCATATATGTTGGCTATTAATCCCTTATCTGTCTAATCATTTACAAATATTTTCTCCCATTCAGGATACTATATGATATCACTTATATGTGGAATCTAAAACATACAACAAACTAGTGAATATAACAAAAAAGAAGCAGACTCACAGATACAGAGAACAAACTAGTGGTTGCCAGTGGGAAGAGGGAAGGGGGAGGGGAAATATAGGGGGAGGGGAAATATAGGGGTAGGAAAGTGAGAGGTACAAACTACTAGTTATAAAATAAGCTACAAGTATATATTGTACAACACAGGGAATATAGCCAATATTTTATAATAACTAAATGGCATACAACCTTTAAAAATTATGGATCACTATGTTATATACCTGTAACTTATATAATATTGTACAGCAACTACACTTCAATAAAAAAAGACATTCAACAACAACAACAAAAAGTATACAGCAGTTACTCTCCCAGCAAGAGCACCCTGGCCCTGCCCATTACACACAGCAGCTTAGTGCTAGATCTGGTGCAGGCAGATCCTGGGAGAAGACTCAGGTGGCAGCACAGCTATAACAATACCTCCACCCACAACGCCCTAACCCCCAGTCACAGCCTACTTCACAGCAGCCTTGCCCTAGATATGGGTCACACACAGAGAAAAGGACATGACCTTGGGCTGCTTCTGAGCAGAACCACACATGTATACACAGGTGGCACACAGGTCCTCTGTGAACACATGGGCCTCACTTGCTTCAGCAATCACCTCCTTTGGGCCAGGGCACACACTCAAGGGCAATGGAGCATGATTGAATCTGACCATGAGGGCTTCTAATCCAATAATTGGGGAGCAGATCCCACCCATGACAGGACAGTGATAGCAACAGAGGAGAGGAAGCCCCACCTCACATCCTGCACAGGCTCTAGATAGTACAACACAAACTACACTCCCTATCAAGGGGATAACAGCCAGCACACCCTGAGGAAAGCAGTGGCTGGCATTCATGCCAAAACCAGCCCTCACACCAAAAACATTGGACATGCACAGTCTACACAGGTATACTCCCACATAAAAAACACCCCTTCAAAACCACAATAGATAACTGTTTCTCCTAAAGTTTACAGAGACAGAGAAACTTAAGTGAAATGAAAAGGCAGAGGACCTACTCCCAATTAAGAGAACAAGAGAAATCTCCTAAAAGAAAAAATAATGAAACATAGCTCACCAGTCTACTAGACCATGAGTTCAAAAAGGAGGTATTAAAAACACTAACTGAATTAAGATTATCAATATAAATGCAGATCACTGTAACAAGGAACTAGAAACCATAAAGATGAACTCAAAAATAGATAATTCAATTATAACAGAATAAATGACACAGAAGAATAAGTGATCTGGAAGACAGGATAGTGGAAATCATCTAATCAGAACAGCAGACAGAAGAACAAATTAAAATAATGAAAGCAACATACAAGATCTATGGGATAACATAAAAAGCACCAACCTGCCCATAACAGGGTTTCTGAAGGGAGGAGGAGGGGGATCAAAAAATGTATTTCAAGAAATTATGGCTGAAAACTTCCCAAACCTAAAGAAGGAAACAGATATCCAGATACAGGAAGCACAGAGGGTCCCAAACATGATGGACCCAAACAGACCAATACCAAGTCATATCATAATTGTAATGGAAAAATTTTAAGACAAAGGATTCTAATGGCAGCAGGAGATAAACAGAGTCAGTTACAAGGGAACTTCCGTAAGATTATCAGCTGATTTCTCTGCAGAAACCTTGCAGGTCAGAAGGGAGTGGCATGATATATGCACAGTTCTGAAAAAGAAAACCTGCAACCTAGCATACTCTACCCAGCAAGATTATCACTTAGGAGAGAAAGAACTTCTCATACAAGCAAAAACTGAAAGAATTCAGCAACACTACACCTACCCTAAAAGAAATATTGAAGGGTCTTCTCTAAATGGAAAAGAGGCAAGAATCTATAGGAAAGAGAAAAACACAACAGCAAAGGAAAATATAAGAGAGGATTGAAGATCACGTGAATAAGCCAGTACATAGATTTTACAAATTGTATAAATAACTATAACTACAATAAACAGTAAAAAGGTAAACATGAAGTTGCAAAATAAGATATCAAAATCACAAAATGTGGGGAAAGGGGATATAAGAATGTAGATCTTTTAGAATGTGTTTGAACTTGTATGACTATCAGTTTAAAGCAAGTAGGTATAGTTATGGGTTAACATACTTGACCTACATGGTAACCACAAATCAAAAACATACAATAGATTCACAAAAATCAAAAAGAAAGGCACCCAAGCATACTACAAAAGAAAATCAAACCATAATGGGAAAAACATAAAGAGTAATGAACAATGAACTACAAAAACAACTAGAAAACAAGGATTAAAATGGCAATAAGTACAAACCTATAAATAATTACTTTAAATGTCAATGGACTAAATGCTCTGATCAAAAGACAGAGTGGCGGGCTTCCCTGGTGGCGCAGTGGTTGGGGGTCCACCTGCCGGTGCAGGGGACACGGGTTCGTGCCCCGGTCTGGGAGGATCCTGCATGCTGCGGAGCGGCTGGGCTGGTGGGCCATGGCCGCTGGGCCTGCGCGTCTGGAGCCTGTGCTCCGCAACGGGAGAGGCCACGGTGGTGAGAGGCCCACGTATCGCAAAAAAAAAAAAAAAAAAAAAAGAACAGAGTGGCATACTGGATTCAAAAACCAAAAGCCTGCAATATGCTGCCTACAGGTGACTCCCTTCAGGGTGAAAGACACAACCTGAAATTGAGGGCATGGAAAATGATATTTCATGCAAACGGAAATGACAAGGAAAGCAGGGATAGCTTACTTATCTCAGACAAAATAGACTTTAAAACAAAGGCCATAAAGACAGATAAAGAAGGGCATTATATAGTGATAAAAGGATTACAGTTATTAACACATGCACCCATGATAGGAACATCTAAATACATAAAATACTAACAGACATAAAGGGAAAAATTAACAATACTATTGATATAATAATAGGACACTTTAACATCCCACTGACAACAATGGACAGATTATCAAGACAGAAAATCAATAAGTCAACAGAAATCTTCAATAACACATGAGACTAGTTGGACTTAATTGACATCTATAGGACAGTACATTCCTCCCCACCCCCAAAGAATACAAATTCTTTTCAAGCGCGCATTGGAACATTCATTAGAATAGATCACGTACTAGGTGACAAAACAAACCTCAAGAAATTTAAGAGGATAAAAATTATTTCAAGCATCTTTTCTGACCACAATGGTTTGAAACTAGAAATTAACCAAAGAAAAATAAGAACACATGGAGACTAAACAACATGCTACTAGAAATGACGAAGCCAAAGAAGAAATCAGAAAATAAAGACAAGGGCCTCCCTAGTGGCACAGTGGTTGAGAGTCTGCCTGCCGATGCAGGGGACACGGGTTTGTGCCCCGGTCTGGGAGGATCCCACATGCCGCGGAGTGGCTGGGCCCGTGGGCCATGGATGCTGGGCCTGTGCGTCCAGAGCCTGTGCTCCGCAACAGGAGAGGCCACAACAGTGAGAGGCCCAAGTATCGCCAAAAAAAAAAAAAAAGAAAGAAAAAAAAAGACGAATGAAAATGAAAACACAAATTTCCAAAATCTATGGGATGCAGCAAAAGCAATTCTAAGAAGGAGGTTCATAGTGATACATGCCTTCCTCAAGAAGCAAGAAAAATTACAAATAATCTAACCTGCCATCTAAAAGAATCAGAAAAAGAATAACAACCAAAACCAAAAGTCAGTAGAAGTAAGGAAATAATGATCAGAGAGGAAATAAGTAAAATAGAGATAAAAACCAATAGAAAAGATCAATAAAAACCAAGAGCCGGTTTTCTGAAAAGATAAATAAAATTGACAGATCTCTAGCCAGGCTCACCAAGAAAGGAGAGAGGACACAAATAAACAAAATGAGAAATAAAAGAGAAGTTAAAACAGATACCACAGAAAAATTGTGAGAATATTATGAACAGTTATATGCCAACAAATTGGACAACCTAGAAGAAATGGACAACCTTCTAGAAACATACAGCCTGTCAAGACTGGGTCAAGAAGAAACAGACAATTTGCACAGACTGATCCCTAGAAGTGAAAAAATCTGTAATTAAAGAGCTCCCTGCGAACAAAAGTCCAGAACTAGATGGTTTCACTGGGGAATTTACCGAACATACAAAGAAGAAATTATACCTATTCTTCTCAAATTATTCCAAGTGATTGAAGAGGAGAAACAGTGCTAAACTCATTGTGTGAGGCCACCATCACCCTGATACCAAAAGCAGACAAAGACACTACAAAAAAAGAAAATTACAGGCCAATATCTTTGATGAATATGGATGTAAAAATCCTCAACAAAATATTAGCAAACCAAATCCAACAGTACATAAAAAGGATCGTACACCATGACCAAGTTGGATTCATTCCACAGTGACCAGTATGGCTCAATATATGCAATAAAAAATCAATGTGATAACACCACATTAACAATAGGAAAGACAAAAACCACATGATCATCTCAATGCAGAAAAGGCATTTGACAAAATTCAACAACCATTCATGATAAAAATGGGTATAGGGGAACATATCTCAACATAATAAAAACCATTTATGACAGATCTATAGCCAATATAATACTCAATGGTGAAAAGCTGAAAGCCTTCCTGCTAAATTCAGGAACAAGGATGTCCACTCACCATTTCTATTCAACATACTATTGGAAGTCCTAGCCACAGCAATCAGACAAGAAATAAAGGAATCCCAATTGGAAAGGAAGAAGTAAAACTGTCACTGTTTGAAAATGACATGATACTGTATATAGAGAACCCTAAAGTCTCCACATAAAAGCTATTAGAACTAATAAATGATCAGCAAGGTAGCAGGGTACAAGATTAATATACAGAAATCTGTTGCATTTCTTTACACTAATAATGAAAAGTAAAAAATAATGAAAGTAAAAAAAAAAATCCTGTTTAAATTGCATTAAAAAAGATAAAATGCCTAGGAATAACCTTAACCAAGTAGGTGAAAGACCTATTCTCTGAAAACTATTGAACACTGATGAAGGAAATTAATCAAAACAGTGCAATATTGGCGCAAAACAGTTATATAGATCAACGGAACAGAATAGAGAGCCCAGAAATAAACCCACGTACCTACAGTCAATTAATCTATGACAAGGGAGGCAAGAAAATACAAGGAGAAAAGACAGTCTCTTCAACAAGTGGTGCTGGGAAAGCTGGACAGCTACATTTAAATCAGTAAAAGTAGAATATTCCCTCATATGCTCACACCATATACAAAAATAAACTCAACATGGTTTAAAGACCTAAATATAAGACATATAAGATATGATAGCCTAAAACTCCTAGAACATAGGCAAAACATTCTGACATAATTCATACCAATATTTTCTTAGATCAGTCTCCCAAGGTATAAGAAATAAAAGCAAAAATAAATAAATTGTGCCCTAATCAAACTTAAAAGCTTTTGCACAGCGAAGGAAACCATCAACAAAATGAAAAGACGACTTATTATTAAATGGGAGAAAATATTTGCAAATGATGCGACAAGGGATTAATCTCCAAAATAGGAAAACAGCTCATATAGCTCAATATTGAAAAAACAAACAACCCAATCAAAAGATGGGCAGAAGCCCTAAATAAACATTTTTTCCATAGAAGACCTACAGATGGCCAACAGGCATATGAAAAGATGTGAACCATCACTAATTATTCGAGAAATGCCAATCAAAACCACAATGAATTCTCACTTCACACCTGTCAGAATGATTATCAAAAAGTCTATAAATAATAAATGCTAGAGAGGGCATGGAGGAAAGGGAACCCTCCTACACTGTTGGTGGGAATGTAAATTGGTGCAGTCACTATGGAAAACAGTATGGAGGTCCCTTAAAAAACTAGAGCTACCATATGATCCAACAATCCCACTCCTGGGTACATATCCAGAAAAAAATTAAAACTCTAATTCGAAAAGATGCACCCCAATGTTCACAGCATCACTATTTACAATAGCCAAGACATGGAAACAACCCAAGTGCCCATCAACAGACAATTTCCTTAAGAAGATTCCACACACACAATAGAATATTCCCCAGCCATAAAAAGGAATGAAATATTGCCATTTGCAGCAACATGGATGGACTAGAGAATATCATAAGAAGTGAAGTAATTCAGACAGGAAAGACAAATATTATATGATATCACTTAAAGGTGGAATCTAAAAAATACAAATGAATCTATACAAATAAACAGAAACAGACACACAGATATAAAAAAGAACCCTGTGGTTACCAAAGGGGTGAGAGAGGGGTGGAGTATGGTATTAACAGACACAAACTACCATACATCAAATAGATAAGCAACAAGGATTTACTGTATAGCACAAGGATTTATATTCAGTATCTTGTAATAATCTATAATGGAGTATAATCAGAAAAACAAGTTCTGGGGATGTAATGTGCAGCATGATGACTAGTAACCAGTACTGTATCATATATTTGAAAGTTGCTAGGAGAGTAAATCTTAAAAGTTCTCATCACCAAAAAAATATAAAAATGTGAGATGACGGATTTTAACTAAATTGTGGTAACCATTTCATAATATGTACATATCATTTTGTATACCTTAAATATGGTGTTATATGTCAATTATATTTTAATGAAACTTGGGGGGGAGATAAAAAGCTTGAATCCAGCAACATATGTTCTGAATCCAGCAATATATAAAAATTAAGGTGCATTTCAAGAATGCAAGTTTGGTTTATCATTCAAAAATCAATGCATTTCGTTATATTAAAAGGGTAATAAAACACCATATGATAATTTTAGTAGGTATGGAAAACATATTCGACCAAACTTAACACCCACGCATAATAAAAACTCTCAGAGGTGGGAATAGAAGGGAATTTCCTCAACCTGATAAATAGCATCCATAAAGAGCCTACAGTTAATATCATACTTAATGGCAAAATACTAAGTTGCTTTCCCCCTACGACTGGAAACCAGACAGGAACATACCTTTCTATCTCTTATATTTAACATTGTATAAATGGTCCCAGCCAGGCAATAAGGCAAGAAAAAATAAAAGGCACAGAGATTAGAAAGGAAGTAGTAAAACTGTATTTATTCCTAGACAACACGATCATGTAGACAGAAAATTCTAAGGAACATACAAATAGCCACTATAATAAATGAGTTTAGCCAGACCAATTTACAATAATCAATTGTATTTTTACATACTAGCAGCCCACAGTTGGACATAGAAGTGAAAAAACAGTATGTACCACTAGCAATAGCATCAAATAGCATCACATTTGAATATTACTGATGGGAATGTAATACCCCCCAATTCTACTCCCAGGTATCTGCACAAAAGAATTGAAAACATATGCCCATATGCAAATAGTGTGAAAGGTATTTATACTTATACTGGCAGTAAAATAAAATTAAAAATAAACCTAAGGGATATAGAAGTATATAAAAATAGAAAGTGAAAATATTGCTTCTCTCCCCAATTTCATTTTCTAGATATATCCAGTGGGTATATCTAGAAAAGTCATTCTAGACTTTAATGCATAAACACATACATAATACTGTTATATAACCTGTTTTATCAGAGCACAATACAGCATGGATATTATTTGTGTTAATAACTTTCTTTCCAAACAGCTCTTGATGTACTGCAATTTACTTAATAGATTCAAAAATTTTTTTCAAATGTTATATATATAATTTGCATATGTATGTAATATGATGCTATATATATAATTTGCTGGAAGGATAGATGCCAAAATTTTTAACAGTAGCTATTTTTTATATAATTTTTAAAGATTACTTTCCATTTACAGTCATTTCCAAATTATTGACTATATTCCCTGTGTTGTGTAATACAATACATCCTTGAGCCTATCTTACATCCAGTATTTTGTATCTCCTACTCCCCGACTCATATATTGCCCCTCCCCTCTCTCCCCACTGGTAACCACTAGTTTGTTCTCTATATCTGTGTCCGCTTTTTTTTGTTATATTCAGTAGTTTGTTGTATCTTTCAGATTCCGCACATAAGTGACATCACACAGTATTTGTCTTTCTACGTCTGACTTATTTCACTTGACATAATGCCCTCCAAGTCCATCCATGTTGCTGCAAATGGTAGAATTTTGTTCTTTTTTATGGCTGAGTAGTAATCTATTGTGTGTACGTATATTACATACAATGTGTGTATATAAACCACATGTTCTTTATCCATTCATCTGTTGATGGACAGTTTGATTCCATATCTTGGGAATTGTAAATAGTGCTGCTGTGAACACTGGGGTGCATGTATCTTTTTGAATTAGTGTTTTTGTTACTTGTGGATATATACCTAGGAGTGGAACTGCTGGTCACATGGTAGTTCTATTTTTAGTTTGAGAAAACTCTGTACTGTTTTTCACAGTGGCTGTGCACCCATTTACATTCCCACCAGCAGTGTACAAGGGTTTCTATTTTCCTTTTCTCCACACCCTCACCGACATTTGTTATTTGTTGTTTTCTTTTTGATGATAGCCATTCTGACAGGTGTGAGGTGACATCTCATTGTGTTTTTTTTTTTTTTTTTTTTTTTTTTTTTGCGGTACGCCAGCCTCTCACTGTTGTGGCCTCTCCCGCTGCGGAGCACAGGCTCTGGACGCGCAGGCTCAACGGCCATGGCTCACGGGCCCAGCCGCTCCGCGGCATGTGGGATCTTCCCAGACCAGGGCACGAACCTGTGTCCCCTGCATCGGCAGGCGGACTCTCAACCACTGCGCCACCAGGGAAGCCCTCATTGTGGTTTTGATTTGCATTTCCCTGATGATTAGTGATGTTGAGCAGTTAACAGATTTCTTATTAGACAATTAGGTTATTAGTGTTTTACAAAGCCAAACATGCTTGTATATTTTTATATAGTTGTGCAAATCATTCTTTAGATATCTTAGAAACTTTAAATTCTAATAGCTACTGGCAAATTGCCCTTCAATATTTTGCTAAGTACACACCTATGAATAGCATTATTATAATGCACAAGCAAATGTATTTATTTTTCTTCACTGCTCAACTTTGAGAAAGTTTCTCTCTTTTGCTTACAGCTGGGTTAGTTCGGGAAGGCTAATGGCACACACAATCAGCTTCTTTGAAGCTTCAAGTTCAAGATCCCAGTCTTAGAAAACTAAATATCATTTGTAGGTGTTACTTATTGAGCATTTCTTGTTCCAAATATTCAGAAACACCTGGGGGCCCATTCTTTTAAAGGTGAAATTCAAGTTTAAGACTAGAAGAATTCATTTTCTTGATTTTAATTTTATCCTTATTGTTTAAGATTTGTTCTCTTAACTTCAGACTAGTGCAATCTTTCCTTTATGCACTTAGTTCACTAAGAATGGAATTCTCTTTTCTATATCTAACCACTGCTAAGAGCTAAAGCACCATTCAAAAGATCCTGGCTGGAAGAGTAAGATTTTCAACCAGGTGGGAATGGTATAAAAACAAATTAACTTGTATTAATGGGTGCTAATGGGCACTTATAATGATAAGAAATTGGTTAAAACCACTCTCCATTTCCCTACTGTGTGCAGAACACTGATAGACTTTAAACAGACTGTGTACTTTATCACCCAATTAAGCATTTGGTAAATGAGATCAGAATCTTTAGTAGACTGAAGCCCTACATAAAAAAAAAATCACTTACATGAGCTCTTTCACCTTAAGAGAAGGTAACTACTTAAAGCTATTGCTCAGCAGGTGGTCAATGCAGGAGTCTTGTCTATCTTCTTTTGAGGGTTCAAGACCTTTATGGGGTAGCAGATGAATATTTGCTTTTGCTTGACCAAAGCCATAAGGCTGCTTGGAATGTAGGTTGGGATACTCAAGCACAGTTTTTATTATATAGTCTAAACTCCTTGAGCCCATACTCATGCATCTATTAGATTACAGCATTAAATGATGGAAATACTACTTTATGTTCACAACCTGTGTAAGTCTTTGCATACCCTTTCTTCCTCCTGACAGCCCAGGAGGACCTGATATCCAGCTTCCTCAAGGAAAAGCGCTACATTTGAATTTGAAGAACACTTAATATTAAGGGGAACTGAAGGTCACTCCAACATAATTGATTTTGACTGAGAAGTTAGAGCTCCTTGATAGACTGAAGTTTGAGGGAACATGACTTTCTCAGTGCCTCACCTGACACAGTGACTTTAGAGTTCATGCCCCCATGGTAGAACTTCCTGGTAATGTCTCAAGGTATATATCAGGCTCGGTACCCTTGATAAGCCTCTGAAAGAAAAGACTCCAGGTAGTGGTGTGTAGGTATAGGTACAGGGGAGGAGGGGCAAGCAGGAGACGGAGGGGAGGAAGGGCACGGAGGCGGGTGGTGGTGGTGGTGATTTAACATCTCTATCAGACAAATATCAACTACCATTAAATGTGGGCAGCTCAATGTAGAAGATTCTAAATTGGGGTCAGAGACTGAAATCTAACAACAGTGCTGTGTAGTATAGAGACTTCGGAATTTGTTTTTCTTAACACAGTGAGAGACTCATCACTACAGCATTTTCTCTTTTACACATGCAGTGACTAATTTTTATTCAAAAATTTCACTCAACATATAATTACTGGGTCCCTGCTCTATGCCAGGCACTGAAGTATACAATGGAAATGGTCTCTGCTCTCATAGAGCTTAGAATCTCGTGTTGGAAAGATACCTTTTTATATTTACAAATGGAAGTGCTAAAAAAAAAAAAAAAAGGAATTCAATATATAAAGTAAAGGATGAGCTCCCTGGAGGAAGTGATGTTTGAGGGAGTTCTGAAGAAATAGGGTTTAATCACATACATGGGGAGTTGGAGGGGGAGGGGAGGGATTTAAGCGTGAAAAATAGCCAGCGTAGCTGGGAATGAGTGCTGGGACCGGGACCAGGCTAGCCCAGTGGGCATGCAGGCCTTGCAGTCATGGTAAGGGTTTTGTTTATCCTAAGAGTAGTGGAAAACCACTGAAAGTAGTGAAAGAGTGAGATTAGGTTTAGCTGCACTATAGGAGACTCATTACTACCCCGTTCACTCATTTTCTCCAATCCATTATGAAGAACCTACTGGTTAGGTACTGCAGTTAACCAAAATGTAGAGAATATAATCATGCTCTTGAAATGCTCACAGTCTAACTGGGGAGACGGGCATGGGTTTGGGGGTTTTATTGCAGCTGTAAAAAATTACCACACATTTAGGATTTAACATAATTTGTTGTCTTACCGTCCTGGAGGTCGGAACTCTGAAATGGATTTAACTGGGCTGAAATCAAGATGTTGGCAGGCTCATGGACGTTCTGGAGCTTCTAGGGGAGAACTGTTATTATTTTTCCATTGTCCAACTTCTAGAGACTACATTCCTTGGTTTGTGGTTGGGCAACTCTGACCTCTGCTTCCGTGGTCACAGCTCTTCTGACTCTCCTGCCTTCCTCTTTCCCTTTTAAGAACCTTGTGACCTCACTGGGCACACCTGGATACTCTTGTGTCTCAAAATCCTTTATTAATTCCACCTGTAAAGTTCCTTTGCCATGCAAGGTTACATACTCACAGGTTTTGGGGATTAGTTCACGGCCATCTTGGGGGAGGGGCACTATACTTTCTATCACAGCATGTAATTAAGTGATGAACAAAAGGCTGACAGGGAAGGTTGAACCAAGACAAGACCATCTCTCCAATTTGCCTTATTTTTGGTAGTTACCTAAGAGTACACTGCCATGATTCTGCAAAGGACAGTTTCCTTTCATGTTTTAAATCAGACCTATTCTGAATATTTTTATATCTTAAATGAAAATAAATCTATATAGAATTTTTCAAATCATCACTACAAAGAAACAAGCCTAATTGTTGTGGTCTGGTAAACAGCAAATTTCATCAGGGTTTTTGTCTAGCTCCTAAGTGTAAACTGAATATAGCACAGAGCACTTTCCAAACTTTAATGCATTTTCAAATCTCGTTTAAAAGCTGATTCATTATATCAGGAGTGCAACTTGAAATTTTGCTTTCCATTATGCTCTCAGGTGATGTGATGCTGCTTCTCTGAGGACTACACTTTGAAAAAAGCAAGGACTGAGATTTCTGTCAAAAATCCTCCTAACATGCACAAAGAGTGTGGAGTTCATAACTTGGGAGAGAAAACAGTCATTAGCTCATGAGGAATACAGTAAGGTGTGTGTGTTTGTGTGTAGATGAAATAAATCGTAAACTAGTTATACTATTTCATTCGGAGGAAGAGCTTAATATCCATGCAGTTTCTGAGGACCAAGGATCAAAAAATGGAGAAAAGTTTCTTCCTGTGAACTTACCTCATCTGAGTTAGAAAACTGGGAAGATTTCATTCCTCTAAAGGCTATTAGAGGTAAACACTTTTATCTTACCTAACCTGCCTGATATTTGAAGCCGTGGAGCCAGTGATGTGCCAGCACTGGCAGGAACAACTGATTGTGAAATAGTCAGCAATTTTGTGAGCTGGTTGTGAATCCACTGGTAGCTTGATAGATTGGTAGATGGATGCCTGGTGGGAGTATTTACACCATGGAAATTGATAAGTGCTACAAACAGTGCTGGCTTGCTTTCTTGCTTTCCCGAAGGGAGCTGGTTTACCAGCATACCACTGCCACAAACCCACTATTTCTTTTAATTTGTACATTTTAGCAATGGCAGGTGATACATTGGGTCTAGACTTAGCCTTTCTCCCTAGTCTACCTGCCTGTGTGCACTGTAAATGCAACTCTATGTGTGCAAGTAGCTTCACATGGCATCCTCTAAGTCCAAACTTCTCCTAGTTTCCCAGAGCTGAGTTGTTATTTGGGCTAGAAGTGAATTTCTTAGAAGTAATTTAACATACTTAGAATCACAAACTTCACTTGAATTTTTAGACTTTTTTTTTTTAGACTTTTCTTGTGAGATGCTCCAAGGCATCTTGGAACAAGTCATTTATCTACAAATTACTCCTTTTGGAAAGAAAGTTGGGCCAGTCATGTTATTTTTTTCTGCCACTAGTGGTCTAATCTGAAGAGGAACAGCTGAGAGAGAGCATGCAAAAATTAAGCCAGTTGGGTGTGCATGGGAAAAGGGGGCCCTAGGGTGTAGCTGGAGCAGGTAAAAATAGAGTCCCAAGGATGTGGTATTTGTGTGCGTTGGGGGAAGGATTGTGAACAGGGATTAACATGTAGGGAATGGGGTGGAGGATAGAAGAAACAAAGGTGATAGTTTTCCAGGAGGCCCAGTATTAGTTGGTTAAGCCTCAACGTTTGTGTATTATTATTAACCAATTACTCTGGTACTAGGCAGTTTTATGAAAATTATCTAATTTGATCCTTTCTTCTGATATTTACAAGTTAGTTGAGATGGCAGCAGTATCCTTATTTACTGATGAAAAAAACAAAGTTTAAGTCACAGACCTGGTATGAAGCCATGCTCAGACAAGGAGTGGGCAAACTACAGTCTTCAGGCCCAATATGGCCTACTGTCTGTTTTGTTGAATAAAGTTTTATTGGAACACAGCCATTCCCAACTCTATACTCTTGCCTGTGGTTCCTTTTTGCCCTATAACAGCAGTTGATTAGTTATGACAGAGAAGTCTTGACAGGAACTGTATAGCACACAAAACCAAAAAAAGCTCTGCAATCTGGCCCTTCACAGGAAAATCTGCTGACCCCCACCTTTAGATCCCAGATCCCACTGTGCCAGCTGAGTCAGTCTGATTGATGCCAGTAGTGTAGAGGACCACAAACTTGACATAATTTTAGGAGTATTACAGACCTCTGGTGTAAAAACAATACCAAAACAATACCACAGTAATAGCTAAAATTCCTACCATCAATCACTTCTGGGAATTAAAGCATGGAAGGTTTTATTTAAAATATTATCTAGGGAAAATAGTAACTTCAGTGTTAGTTTTTAACATTCTATGAAATAAACTTAATTAATTAATTTATTAACCAAGAGGCAGGTATGTCCTAAGTGAATGGGCCATGAGATGGAAAGTTTTGGTGGGACAGGGGATGTCATCTAAAGCAGCATGGTGTGAGTCTTGAGATGAAAACCAAGAGAAAGCAAGCTCCTTGGTGGCCCAACAATCAGTGTTTATAAAAACATGAGTTAAGCATGGCCTTGGAACCTTCTAGGGTTATAGAAATATTCTGTATCTTGACCTGGATGATGGTTACATGGGTATATATATATATATACATATATGTTAGAAAAACCAATCGTTAAGCTGTATACTTAAGAGCTGTGCATTTTGCTATATGTTAACTAGACCTCAATATTTTTTTTTAAAAAAAGAATACAAATGAAAGAAGATTGCCATTGGTGGTCAAAGAAAGCATCTGGTGCATTAAGAAAACATTTAAGTTAGATTTTCTTTACTGATAACTAAGCAAGCCTCATCATCTGTGAGATACCATATGCCCCCACTCAGGCCTCACACCCCATTAACCAGAATGCCTGAAGTTACAAGGGTCTGCAATTTATCACACCTGATAAACAGAGCCTGAATAAATATATTAATACAGTTTAGTTATTGGTCTTCAAAAAAGAATAATATTAGCCAACATTTATTAAGTTATGTGCCCAGGAATATAGAATTTAGCATGCATTAACTCATTTCATCCTCACAATAACCCTGGAATATAGATACTATTATTATCCCATATTATAGATGAAAAAATTGAGACAGTAAATTGTCTAAGATATACTAAATCTAGGCATATTGGCTCCAGAATTGCACTTTTTATCACTTTGCTATATAGCCTCTCAACAAAAATGGTCATTTCCTTTGGAATCCAAATTTACATAAGGACTATAAGATTATCTTTTTATTGAGAAACATGGGTTTGCTTCTACCACCTCCAGGTCTTCATTTGGTCTCTGGATTGTACTTAGTAAATATGCAATAAATATTTGGCAATTAAATTAAAGCGCATGTAGGACGTGACATCAAAAGCGCAAGCAACAAACATAAAAATGACAGGTGGGGCTACATTAAATTAAAAAGCCTTTGTAATTAAAGGAAATAATCAACAGAGTGAAAAGGCAACTGATAGAATGGGAGAAAATATTTGCAAACCATATATTTCATAAAGAGTTAATATCCAAGATTTATAAGGAACTCCTATACCTCAAGAGCAAAACAAAAAAACAAAAAACAAATATCCCAATCAAAAAATAGGCAAAAAACTTAAATAGACATTTCTCCAAAGAAGACATATAAATGGCCAACAGGGATATGAAAAGATTCTCAGCACCACTAATCAACAGAGAAATGAAGATCAAAACCATAATGAGATATCACTTAACACCCATTAGGATGGCCATTATAAAAAAAAAAAGATAAGTGTTGGTGACGATGTGGAAAAATTGAAACCCTTGTACATTGTTGGTGGGAAGGCAAAATGGTGCAGCCACTTTGGAAAGTAGTATGGAGGTTTCTCAAGATATTAAGAATAGAACAATCATGTGATCCAGCAATCTCATTTCTGAGTACATATTCTAAAGAATTGAAATCAGGATCTCTAAGAGATATATATACTCCATGTTTGTTGTCCCATTAGTCACAATAGCCAAGCTATGAAAACATCTTAAAAGTTCATTAATGGGTGAATGGATAAAGGAAATGTGGTATATTTGTAAAATAGAATATCATTCAGCCTTAAAAAAAAGAAGGCAGTCAAGCCATATGCAACAACATGGGTGAACCTGGAGGACAGTATGTTAAGTGAAATAAATCAGTCACAGAAAAACAAATATCACATGATTCCCCTTTTATGAGGTACCTAAAAATAGTTAAACTCATAGAAACAGAGAGTAGAATGGTGGTTGCCAAGGTCTGGGTGGTGGGAGGGGAAAAGGGAGAGTTGCTTTACAAAGGATATAAAGTTTTAGATATGCCAAATGAGTAAATTCTAGAGATCTGCTGTACAACATTGTGCTTATAGGTAACAAAACTGTACTGTACACTTAAAAATGTGTCAAGAGGGTAGATCTCATATTGTGTTCTTACTACAATAATAAAAAAAAAGAGGATCTGTCACTACTCAATATATAATTAGATCATTCCATTTACTCAAAGCTTTATAGCTCTTCCTTTGATGTTCAACATTCCTCTCAACTACAATAGGGAAATTCTCTCTCTCTCTCTCTCTCTTTTTTTTATCCCAGTCTTCCTTTGTTTAGCTCCTTGTTATACCTTATCTATAAAGGATCTCAAATTTTTAGAAAAAAATTTAAAACTAAAGCACACAGGTGAATCTGGGGAATTACGGAGCCAACAGCGTTTAGTCAGCCCTTAAAAGCCTATCTCAAATGTTACCTCCTTTGTGAAGTATTCCCCAAATCTTTAGGCAGGATGAATCTCTCCTTCCTCTCTGTTCTTTTAGCTCTGTGGCTACTGACTTATGTTGGCATTTATTACATTTGTAACTCCATATAGAGAGGAAGTGTATCATAACCAGTCATATCCCAGAGCCTAGCACATCTGGCATGTAGTGGATGCTCAATAAATATTTGATTTCTGAATGAAGGAAAACACTTTCAGAGGCGCTTGGAAACTTTGTGTTATTTTGTATACAAAGTAGCATCCTTAAATTGATTGAGTGGCAACGGAAACTGACAAGTACACTAAGATTAGGCAATGGCTGATTGCTAATTAGCAGTCTGCTCTAATAGTCCTTGCATTTGTTTGGTTACTAAGCACAAATTCCTCCCCAAAAAACTCACAAGTGATTTTTGAAGTCATCGACATAATTTTTTCAATGTATTTATCCATGGATTCCCCCAAACTCCACCTCCACCAACAGTCATGAGGAATCCACCAATGTGTTTCTCAGTTTAATTCCTATAGTACTTGACAGATTAAAGCATTTTATAATTCTGATTTCCTGTTCCATGCATCAGTCTAAATATTTGTGTTTAGGTTTGAGTTCTGGACATTTCCTTAGACCATTCTACCAAATGCCATTGAAAGAATTACTGGGCTTGTACATCTGCTACCATTCTCAAACCACTGGCTGATCTTTTGAACTAATTACAGCCCTCTTTCCTGAAGCTTCTGAATCCTTTTTCAACACATTGCTCAAGACGGTCACTACTAAATAAACAGATGACGCCTAGGCAGTGTTCAATACCCACTTAAATACCCAAGATTTAACTGTCCATACCACTGGGCTACCTTCCAAGCCATGTTTTCACAACCACTGCGCCTCTCTCTCTCTCTCACTTTCATTCTTTCACATGTACCTGAACCACCTAAAAACCCTCAATCTGAAAAGCTACAACAGTTATCAAGGTTTTCATTGTCCTGGGGCCTTGAAGTTTTCCCTACCCTTTCAACTCTTAGAGGTCTCAAGGCCTCGGTCTTTTGCCTGGACTTTGGGCCACTTGCATTCCTCTCTCCCTGAGTATTATATTTACCTCCCAACATGACACAGGATTCAGAAGATTTGGTTCTTCCTCTCAGGCTACCTAGGTCTTACAGATTGAACGTTAGTAAGTACAATTCCCTATGCTTCTGAATCTATAGCAAAAAAAAAAAAAAAAAAAAATTGTGAAGACTCCTTAGGAACCATTAACAGAAGTACCTAGAAAGAATCACCCTCTTCATTAGCACATTATTATTATGAGTTCCAGATTTGTTGGTGGTCATGATAGGAGCTGGGTCCCCAAGGAAATAAAGTATTCTCAAGAGTGGGGTCTCTGATGATGGAAAATACCTAAAAGATGGACTAACTCATATCTTAAGATGTGATGTGTAACATCCCCAACTGCAACTCTCCATTCTTTTACCTATATCTAAAGTCTGTGGTGACTCTATGTACAACCTGAAACTCAAGGAATAGCCATGTTTAACTGCTGACTGGCATGAATTAAGCTAAAATGAGTAATTTCAGGACTGTAATAACACTTCTTGACTCTCCCTTCCCAGTGCTCCTTTTCACTGAGAAACTGCTCTTCTCTTATCCCAGGTGATTAAGCGTATCAGATTGACTGAGTGATCTAAGGCACCAGACTCAAGCCTTTCTTCCCTTGTGATTAACATGCAGTCAATCATTCTCTGTCCATCATGACTGGCCCGCAAAGCAGGCCAGCAGAGTTCCTCCCAGACACTTCCTAAACATGGGTGCTAAGAAGGAAGTTTCTCTAATCTGATATGGAAAGTTGTACCAGCCACATAAAACTTGAATTGATGCTCATAATGTCCACCATGTGGAGAAACCCACCAAAAAATCAAACCAATATACAGAGTAAAGCAGAACCAAGAGATAAAGAAATTCCTGATGACATTACCTGAGCATCTAGATCTTATCATACCTGATCCATCTATCAATTACATTGGTCAATAGAATTTTTTTGGCTTAAAGTAGTTTGCAATGTGTTTCTGTCACAAGAAACCTGATTAATATATACACATATTTGAAATATATATTATGTATGAAATATGATCTTGAAATTTGGGAAACCCAAGTTATACCCTAAAATATGCTCATTGGAGCTGCCGCTATATTCCAACTTACTGCGTCTAAACAACTCCCCAGAGTTCCTACCACCAAAGACCTAAAGATGAGCTAAGAAGCAAAAGCAAGAACCACCTTAATTAATTCCTATTCTGGTAAGGTAGATCCACCTGCCTCTTGAATGAAGCCTTCCTACCTCCTTTATGTCTAAAGCCAACAACATCCCCATCACTAACATGGCACGTACTCTTCTACTTTGTACTTAACCCAAAAAAAAAGATGTGTAAAAGTCTGCATATTAAATGTCCTGCTCTCAGCCTTTTGTCCCATTTGGATTCCTGAGCACTGGCAGCCTGTCATATACCCTTCAGGTCAAAGATTAAGAGTTTTCTCTAAGGAATCTGACCAGCCAAGAAGAAAAGTCTTTGAGATGATGTTGAAAGCTCTTTTAATTAAATATTTCACCCATGCGCAGAGAGCTTTCAATCAGCTTTTCAGAGTACCATTCTTACATATAATTAGCAAACAGCTGGAGAGCAATGCCAATACAAATACAGAGGTCAAAACTAACAAGAAAAGGATAAACATAGAGGAAACAAAGACTATTTTTATGAAGAAGAAAACCTAGAAAACACCACGAGCTATAATTGATATCCAGAGGATTTGAAGACAAATGCTGCGAGCATTGAATAAGATCATGAATGTGTGTGTGTGTGTGTGTGTGTGTGTATGTATACATACATACATACATATATTCAGAAACAACAACAATAAAATTTCTTTGGAAATTTAGATGCGAGTAGAAATGGAGAAATAGAAAGACTCAGAAGGTGGGGCTGAGAAAATCTCTCCAAAAAGTCAGGCAATACGACACTGTATGGAAATAACGGAGAAAACATGAGACTTCAGGAAGAATCCGGATAATCCAAAATCTGCTGAACAGGTGTTACAGAAAAGGGAGAACAGAGAAAACGAGGAGAGGGAATCGTCAAGAAGTAATCTGAGAAATTTCTCCTAAACTCAGCATCATTTTCTAGACTAAAAGGGCTCATGAAAAGCTCAGCATGATGGAAGCAAAAAGACCCACACTGTATCAGATACCTCTTACGTAACACATCAGATCCTCCTGGCCTCTTGTTTCAATTACTGTTATGGCAACCAGATATGCCAGGCTCCAACAAGGTTCACATGTGGTTCACCTCAAGCCAGTACTGCATGCCTCTTGACTTCTTCGCTGAGGCTTTTCTATTTGCACTAAAGAGTGGGATGTTCCAGAACCCTGTTTGAAGCTCACACAACCTCAACTTTTTCTTACCTGGAAAACCAGTGCTAAAACATATGAAGATATATCATCATGAAATTTTAGAACATTAGGGATTTGAAAAAATCCTAAAAGCTTCTGGAGAGAAAAAGAGTTAGATCACATGCAGAAGATCAAATATCACAACAACACTAGAAAGCTAGAAGAAAATGAAGCAAAACTTTCCAAGTTCTGAGGAAAAAAATTTCCTATAACCAGAAGCAGAAAAGGCATTTGATAAAATTCAATACCTATTTATGAAAAAATTCTTAACAAACAAGGAAGTGAAGAAATATTCTTAGTCAAATAAAAAGTATTTATAAAAATATAACCTGCAAAACTACTGATCAAATACGCAGGTAAAATAAGGGCATACATCTTCACAAAAAGCGAACATATAACAAAACAAAACAAGAAAATTTCTCACATATCTTTTCTCAAGTAGTTACCAGAGGATTTGATCCACCAAAAATGAGGTAGTAAACCAAGAAGAAAGAGAACACGGGATACAGGAAAGAGGGAATCTAAACCAATAGACAGGGAAATGTAATCTCTAGGATGATGGTAAAGGGAGATGTCAGGAAAAATGTACAAAGGACTCAGATGACAACAAGACCAAGTAAAAGCAGGTCACAAGGCTCTAGGGTCTAGAAACTTCTTCAATAAGATAGAGCTAGAATACCTAAAGTGTTCAAACATAATAAGAGTGTAAATATACAACTAAAGGAGGTTTTGGAGATAAAAAAACAAGTAAGTTATCAACTCCAGGGAACCAAAAATGTGTGCAATAAATAAAAATAATCATAGTATGTTATATGTTATATGGTCCAGCTATAAAAAACACTCACAAGCCAAAGTAGTATAAACACAATATTTATCCAACCAAAATTATGGTATAATGATCTTGGGAAGATGGGAAAGTTTTATGTATGGAGTAAAGCTGAAGAATGTAATAAAGAGCCAATCTCTGTATTCTCCAGTAAAAATTCAACATAAAAAAAAGTCTCAAGAAACAGCAACATAAGCAAAATGGAAGTAAATATGAAAACAATCAACAGAAAGATTTGGAAGTGATTGCCTTTGGGAGTGAGCACTGGGGTCAAGGACAGGGGACGGCTATTGTTTTGTTCTGCTCTATAAAAACATTGGAAAATTGACTCTTTAATCTCTGTGTGTGTATAACCTTGGATAAACATGAAAATTTGGACTTCTGTTTTTAGCCATTAGGAAGAAACAAAGTTTGGACTTACTGTCAGGCCATAATCAACTAGATAGTTGAGCAAAATATATAAAACAATACTCAGATATTAAACAACAGGAAGCACAGGACTGTGACAGCTGAGGTATGGGAAACTAATAAAGGTGAATCCTATGAGTCCTAGGAGTTCTGCCTGGAGGTAATTTCCCAAACTCAATGCAGAAAGAGGGAGCCCCAAAGACTCTAGCAATCTCACTGGGTAGAGGAGACCACTGGAGTCTGAGGGAGCCTGAGCATGCGGGCAAGAGTAATGGAGACAGAAAGACAAAAGGCTTCGGAAATATTCACAGGGTCCCCTTTATCGTTTGGCTAAATATCAGTCTGTACATTCATAGGGTGAAATTCTACAGGTGTGCAAAGAACAGCTTCTTAGGGGAGAACAACTGCCAGGGAGCTGCAAGCAGAACAACTCCAGAGTTCACACATCACTGGAAATATTTTGAGTTCACAATAGTCAGGGTAAAAAGTCCTTAGTGAACAGAAAAAGCATTCAGTAGAGACCACGGAAGACTCAACCCTCAGGTGTGGTCTTAGCTAGCCATCAAGTGAAGACTACTCTAGACATGCCTTAATAAAGTCTTTAAAAAATAATCCTTGAAAGAAATTTATCTACCAATAACCTAAATGATTACCAGAACAAAGCTCAATAAACATGTTTTGAAGGACTACAACAAAATTCAGCACTCAAATAACATAAAATTTACAATGTTCAGAATCCAAAAAAAAAAAATCACTACACACGTATAAAGAAGAGGAAATATAACCAATAACCAGGAGGAAAATCAGTCTATAGTAACAAATCTAGAAATTACAGAGATGTGGAATTAGTAGGCAGAAACCTTTAAGACAACTATGATCATTATGCTTGAGAATTCAGAGAAAAATGAATACAAAGAGGAGGGAAATAGAAGATATTTTTTTTAAAAAAAAAGGAACTTCAAAAAATGAAAACTATAGGAGGTTCTAGTCTGTTCTGCCTCACAGTACCCGCCTCCCTTACGTGGTCACACTAAGCTAGTGCCGGGGCCAGGGATCCGGCCACAGCCTCCGCTGCCGCCCGCCGCCTCCGGACCATGGACCCCCGCAAAGTGAGCGAGCTTCGAGCCTTCGTGAAAATGTGCAAGCAGGACCCAAGCGTTCTGCATACCGAAGAAATGGGCTTCCTGAAGGAGTGGGTGGTGAGCATGGGGGGTAAAATACCACCTGCTACTCCTAAAACTAAATTGGAAAAAAATACCAAGGAAGAAAAAACAGATAGTAAGAAGGCGGAGGAAAACATAAAGACAGAGGAACCATCAAGTGAGGAAAGTGATCTAGAAATTGACAATGAAGGTGTGATTGAACCGGACACTGATGCCCCTCAAGAAATGGGAGATGAAAATGTAGAGATAACTGAGGAGATGACTGATCAGGCAAATGATAAAAAAGTGGCTGCCATTGATGCCCTAAATGATGGTGAACTACAGAAAGCCACTGACTTGTTCACAGATGCCATCAAGTTAAATCCTCGTTTGGCCATTCTGTATGCCAAGAGAGCAAGTGTCTTCCTCAAATTACAGACGCCAAATGGTGCCATCCGAGACTGTGACAGAGCTACTGAAATAGATCCCGATTCTGCTCAGCCATACGAGTAGCAAAGGAAAGCACACAGACTTTTGGGCCATTGGGAAGAAGCTGCCCATGATCTTGCCCTTGCCTGTAAGCTGGATTATGATGAAGATGCTAGTGCAATGCCGAAAGAAGTTCAACCAAGGGCCCAGAAAATTGCTGAATTTCGGAGAAAGTATGAGCGAAAACGTGGAGAGAGAGAGAGATCAAAGAAAGAACAGAAAGGGTCAAGAAGGCTCAGGAAGAACATGCGAGAGCCCAGAAGGAAGAAGCAGCCAGACAGACAGGGGCTCAGTATGGCTCTTTTCCAGGTGGCTTTCCTGGCGGAATGCCTGGTAATTTTCCTGGAGCAATGCTTGGAATGGGAGGGGGCATGCCTGGAATGGCAGGAATGCCTGGGCTCAGTGAAATTCTTAGTGATCCAGAGGTTCTTTTTTGTTTGTTTGTTTGTTTTTGTGGTACGCGGGCCTCTCACCGCTGTGGCCTCTCCCGTTGCGGAGCACAGGCTCCGAACGCGCAGGCCCAGTGGCCATGGCTCATAGGCCCAGCCTTTCCACGGCATGTGGGATCTTCCCGGACCGGGGCACGAACCCGTGTCCCCTGCATCAGCAGGCAGACTCTCAACCTATGCGCCACCAGGGAAGCCCGATCCAGAGGTTCTTACAGCCATGCAGGATCCAGAAGTTATGGTGGCCTTCCAGGATGTGGCTCAGAACCCAGCAAGTATGTCAAAACATCAGAGCAACCCAAAGGTTATGAATCTCATCAGTAAATTGTCGGCCAAATTTGGAGGTCAAGCATAATGCCCTTCTGACAAATAAAGCCCCTGCTGAAGGAAACGCAACTTAGATCACCTAATGGATGTCGCAATACAAACCAGTGTACCTCTGACTTTGTCATGAAGAAAGCGGGGGTGCTATGAAGATAAACCCTACCCCTCTGCCCCAGATGCAGCTGAAACATTTTACAGTGGTTTGCCATTAGGGTATTCATTCAGATAATGTTTTCTTACTAGAAATTAAAAATTTTAAACAATTTTTAAACCTTAAAAATATTTAAAACAAATTAAAAGGGTGTGTTAATCCCTACATTTTTCTTTACTAATCATTTTGGTTTCTTCCTTTGAATTAATTAGGCAAGGAAGATACTTCAGTATGGAAGATTTACTGTTCAAGTTTGAGTGAAATAAAGATTTATTAGTCGGAGGCAAATGTAACATTTAAATAAAGTTTGAGTTGAATATATGGTCACTGAGGTATTTTGATTTGTCTTTTTAATTGCTTTATTGTTATTAATGATTTACTTCCATGAAACTACTGGAACCACCAGTATTGCAGTAGGATCTGGGTTAGGGACTGGAAATACTTGTCAGGGCTGCAGTAATCTTAACTACATTTTATATAATGTGTACCCTTGTGCAGATGCATTTAAATCTTACACTGTGGTGACGGGATGATTTTTATACTGCTGCAGTAAAATTGGATTATTTAGCTCTGTTTTTGTCCGATATCTAAAATAAATGTTTCATATTTCCACATAGGGGAAATAAGGGAATACTTTTCTTTTTGTATTTCTATGTTTAAAATGTTCTTTTCAGATCAGAAAATGCCCAACTCTTTATCTTTCTACTTGTTTTCACATTTTTTCCCTCTTACTCTTCTTGGGCTAAAGAAGAGCTTTTTCACTAGCATCATCACTGCTATCATCACTCACAGCATAATTATGCAAGCATATTTAATGATGGGCTTAATTTAATATGTAATACAAATAGTGGCTATGTAGGGTAATACCCATAATAGCTGTAGTTTCTTACTTGGCCAAGAGACTTCATATTTAAGTGTTAGATTTCCTCTTTGGTGAAATCTTAAAACATACCAATAGATGTTGGAAGAAGGGATTCCCTTTGGTGTTTGGTCTCCTACTTAGGAAATACCTATTGCAGTTAGAGTTTATCTTGTAGTATTAATTTTTGGAGAAGTTTGAATTAATTGATACACAAAGAGGGGAACCTAAATTCCTAATCCAGCATGAACTAAAAAAATTGATGAGATTCATGGTGGTTCTTCATTGTGGAGTTGTCAGCATTGTGAAAGATGCATTGTTCCATTCAGCTCTTAAATACTGCAGCCATGTCCCCACCTCTCGTCATTCCTTCCCTCTCCTCCAAGGATAAAGAAAATGATAAATTTTCTGTTGTACATCCAATTCTTCTATTAAACGAGGCTAAGTCTAGGCACTGTACCAGGAATTGCTAGGTTTCTACTTATTATCTTTCAATGTAAAGTGCTAGTTTAAAAGCAATTTCAAGGGATGAGACCCTCTGTACTTTGCTTATTTGAAGAATCAATGGTAGGAGCAGTGAAATAAATTCCATGGAATACATTTCTGAAATCATAAGTAAGTTGATTCAAGTTTTTACCCTTTGCTGTACACAAGCAGATAGAAATGCATCTGTTAAGTGAGAAAAAGCTGTATGCTGATTGAGCATGCTTTTTAAACCCTTTAAAAATACTCAGCATATAAACTTGAGTTTGAGCTTGCTGGTGTTCTTTTTGTTAATATGTGTTCTCCTTTCTCAAAATTTTCAGTGTGTGCTGTAATTCAGAACCAGCTGCTTCTGGATTTTTCATTTGATTTACACATTACCTAAGTACGTTCTAACACTGCACATATTACCGTAAGTAGGTAAAAGTAAAACTGGTCTGAAAATGTATCCTGTGCTTTTTATACTTTTAAGTTAATACAAATACAAAGTACATCTTCATTTTTGTAGAAACTTAACATCATTTCTAAACCAGACATGTTCTTTTCTTGTGCCAATAATGCTACAAAAAGGAAAAGTAAAGGACGTTTTTACTGCTAAAAAAAAACACACACTATAACATCTAAAATAAAAACTTTGCTGGATAGAATTAATGGCAGATTAGAAACTGGAAAAAAAAAGAAAATATAGTGGACTTAAAGAAAATGCAATATAAATTCTCCAAAATGAAGCATAGAGAGGAAGACAAGAAGAAGAAGAAGAAGGGTCTAACATGACATACATGTGATTGGAATCCCAGGAAGAGAGAAAACAAAAAACAAGGGGGTGGGGCTTCCCTGGTGGCACAGTGGTTAAGAGTCCGCCTGCCGATGCAGGGAACGCGGGTTCATGCCCCGGTCCGGGAGGATCCCACGTGCCGTGGAGCGGCTGGGCACGTGGGCCGTGGCTGCTGAGCCTGTGCGTCCAGAGCCTGTGCTCCGCAACAGGAGAGGCCACAACGGTGAGAGGCCCACGTACCGCAAAAAAAACAAAAACAAAAATAAAGGGGTGGGGTGGGGGCAGAGACATGTGAATATGTAATGGCCAAACGTTTTTCCAAATGTGAAGAAGACTATAAACCAAGACTCAAGAAGCTTGATGATCCCCAAGCAGGACAAGTATAAGGAAAACCACAGCACATCATAATCAAATTGCTTAAAAAAGAACAGTGATAAAGGGGAAACCATTACCCAGAGAAAAAAAGTGATTATGTAAAGAGGAACAAAGATAAAAATTACAGCAAGTTTTTTATCAAAACCTATGAAATTGAGAAAACAATATAACAATATTTAAGTTCTGGGGGAAAATGTCAATCTAAACTTCTATACGCACAGAAAGTATCTTTCAAAAATGAAACACTTTCATATAAGAAAAAGCTGTGTGAAGGCATTCCAGAAGAACAAGAAAAAAATTATATCAGCTGACAACTTAAATAAGGAGGACCAAAAATGGTAAATGGATAAATAGAAAAAATATTATTTTCTCACTAAAAAAGTTTTAAAGATAGCTAACTGTTTAAAGTAATGATGAAAACAATGCATTTGAAGGCTTACAATGAAAAATGTTTAACAATTATGCCACAAAAGAGAGAAGAAAGGAGATAAGTTATACAGTTCTAAAGTTCTTATGTCATATGTGAAGTTTTGTGATTTAGTTTGAAGACAGGCTGTGTTAAGTTTAAAATGCGTATTGTAAAGCTTAGAGCAAACACTTTAAGAGACAAAACACATGGGTATAGCTAATTAATCAGTAGTGGGAAATAAGATGAAAGACAAATAATAAGGAATTAATTGAAAAGAAGGTAGAAAATGAGAAATAAAGAACAGAGAGGACAAAAAATCAAATTGCAAAATATTAGATTTAACCTCAAATGTATCAATAAATACACTAAATGTAAATAGTTTAAACTCTACGATTAAATGTCAGAGATTGTTGGGCTGGATAAAATAAAGCAATATTCAACTATAGGCAGTTCTCAACAAATTATCTTAAATATAAAGACATCAGTGGGTTTAAAAAAAAAAGCATGGAAAAGGTATATATTGCAAATAGTAACCAAAACAAAGCTGGAATGGCTAAATTAAAACCAGACAATGTAGACTTCAAGACAAGGATCATTGCAAAGGGTAAAGAGGTTTCTTTCATAATGATAAAGGGATCAATATTTCAAGGATATAGAATAATCTTAAATGTGCATACACAAAGCTTCAGAATATATGAAGCAAAAACTGAAAGAAATGAAAGGAGAAATTAAAAAACTCACAATTACAATTAGAAACTAAAAACTCCTCTCTCAGTAACTGAGAATATGCAGATATAAAATATTTCAAAAACACCATCAAGCAAATTAACCAATTGACATGAATAAAACACTTTACCAAAAACTACAGAATACACATTCTTCTTATGTGCACATAGTTGATTCACCATTGTAGACCATATGCTGGGCAATAAAATGAATTTCAATACATTTAAAAATGATTGAAATCATACAACGTATGTTCTCTGAACAAAATGGTATTAAATTAGAAATCATTAAAATTCCCAAATATTTGGAAATCACACAATCCATTTATAAGTTTAAGGAGAAATCATAAGAGAAATTAGAAAATATTTTGAATGAATAAAGATACACATATCAATATTTGTGGGATGCAGTAGTATTTAGAGGTATGCTGTCCAATATGGTTGCCACTGGCTACATATAACCAGTTACATTTTAATTTTAATTATTTAAAATCAATAAAATAAAAATTCATTTTCTTGGTCACACTAGCCACATTTCAAGCACTAAATAACCACATGAGGCTAGTGACCATCTTATTAAATAGTACAGAGAACAGTACCACCAACACAGAAATGTCTATTGGCCAGCACTGTCTTAGAGAAAATAATCAATCATTAAACGATTATTTTGGAGGAAAAAATGTCTGAAATCAATTATCTAAACTTATCCTTTAAGAAACTAGAAAAAGTACAGCAAAGGAAACCCAAGGTAAGCAGAAAGAAGGAAATAATAGAGTGGAAATCAATGAAATAGAAAACAAACAACAAAAAATCTCAATGAAATGAAAAGCTGGTACTTTGAAATAATCAATAAAATTGATAAACTTGAGGGTAAACAGAACAAGTAAAAGGAGAGCAGACACAGCTTACCAACATCAGAAATGAAAGGGGATTTTACTATAGATTCTTTAAAAGGGAACATTATGAACAAATTTATGCCAATAGATTTGACAAATTAGAGGAAATGAAAAAATTCCTTGAAAGGCACAAATTTCCAAAACCAACTCAAGAAGAAATAGAAAAAACTTTAAATAGCCTTATATCAGTTTAAAAAATTGAATTCCAATTTAAAACCTCTCCAAACAGAAAATATTATCAAATTGAATCCAGCAATATATCAATGGGGTAACATACCATGACCAAGTGGTATTATTGCGCAAACTCATTTTAGAAATGCATAACATTTTAAACATCAATTGATATAAATCATATTAACAGAATAAAAGAAAAAAACCACATAATCGTATCAGTAGATGTAAAAACAAGCATTTGAAAAATATTAATACCAATAAAAATTCAGCAATCTAGGAATAGAAACTTTTAAGCCAAATGAAAGGCATTTGCAAACAACCTACAGCTAACTTAATGGTAAGAGATTAACTGTTTTTCCCCTAAGATGGGGAATAGGACAGGATATCACTCTTACCAGTTCTCTTCAATTGTTGTATGAGAGGTCCTAGCCAGTGCAATAAAACAAACAAATAAACAAGAGCATACATATAAGAAAAGAAAAAGTAAAACTGTCTTTATTTACAGATAATATCATTGTCTATGTACACATACTAAGAAATCCACATAAAAAAAATCTCCTACAAGTAATAAGTGAGTTTAGCAAGGTCTCAGGAAACAGTATTAATATACAAAATCAACTATATTTCTTTATTCTAGCAATAAACAATTAGGATGTGAAATTCTAAAAAAAATTAAACATTTAAAATAACATACAAAACATTGAGGAGTAAATTTTTCAAAAGATATGCAAGATATCTAAACTAAAAACTAAATTATCTCACTAAAAGAAATTAATAAGATCTAACTAAATGAACAGATACATTATGCACTGATAGGAAGACAGTATTTTTAAGCTGCCAGTTTTCCCAAAATAGATTCAATGAAATCCCAGTGAAAATCAGAGCAGGCATTTTTGTAGACACTGACAAGCAGATTCTAAAACTCACGTGGAAATGTGAGGGACCTAAAGTAGCCAAAAGACTATACTGTAAAAAGGAAAACAGTTTGAGGTCATACACACATCTTATTTTAAGACATTAAAAAGCCATGATAAGAGAGTTTGCTGCTGGCATACAGATAGACATATAGATTATGGAACAGAAATAGACTACAGAAATAGACTATATTTATATATATATGTGTGTGTGTGTATATATATATATGTGTATATATATATACAGTCATACAATTTTGGACAAAGGTGACAAGTAATTCAATGGAGAAAAAAGTTTCAACAAATGGTACTAGATCTGGGTATCTATATGCAAAAAAAAAATGAGACTTGTACCTTATATCACAGTAAAATAAAGTAAATTGAAATGGACTATCGGCCTAAATGTGAAACCTAAAAAATGTAAAACCTATACCACTTCTAGGGGAATATATATGAGAAAGTCTTTGCCATCTTGAAGTAAACAAAGATTTTATAACTCGGCCACAAAAAGCATGATAAAAAAATTAATAAATTGGTCTTCATCAAATTTAAAACTTCTCTTTGAAAAAATGATCTAAAGAAAAATGATAAGATGACAAAAATTGGGAGAAAATATTCACAATACATATATCTAAGAAATAATTTACATTGAAAATACATGCCAAAATTATAAAACTCAGTAATAAGAAAAAACCAATTAAAACTGGCAAAATACTTTAACAAAACCATCACAAAAAACATACAAGAGCCATTAAAGGGTGAAACATTATTAGTCACCAGGGAAATGCAAATTAAATCACAACAAGACACTTTCACTTCACACCTACTAGGATAGGTAAATTAAAAAAGACTGAGAATGGCAAGTGCTGGAGAGAATGTGGGGCAACTGAAACTTGCATACTTTTTTTAGGTGGAATGCAACATGATATTGGCATTTTCTTATAAAGGTACACTTAACATATGATACACTTAACATGATTCAGCAATTCTACTGCAGAAGAAATGATGACATATATCCACACAAAGACTTGTACATAAGTGTTTACGGTAGATTTATTCATAATGGCCAACAACCAAATGCCCAACATCTGGTAAATGGAGAAACAAATTGTAATACCTTCATAAATAGACTACTGCACAGCAATGAAAAGGATGAAACTATGGTGCACACACAACATGGATAGTCTCAGAGACATTATGTTGAGAGGAAAAAAAAAACCAGAAAAGAATACACACTGTAGGATTACATTCATATGAAACTCCAGAAAAGACAAATCCAATCTATGGTGACAGAAAGTAGATCAATGGTTACCTATGCTGGGATTGTGAGGTGAGGGTTGACTAGGAAAAGGTACAAGGCTACCTTTTCTGATGATGGAAATGCTCTATAACTTCACTGTGATGGTGGATCCACATGTATATACACTTTTCAAAACTCATCACCAGCACAGTTAAAATGTATGCATTTCATTGTATGTAAAATGGACCTCAACAACATTGATTAAAGGACTAAGTTAAAATTGAAAGGGTGTGACAAGTGGAGAGACAGAAAAGGAAGATGAAAAGCAATGTGTGAAATAAGAGGAAAAAATATGACTGGGTTAGGAAAAGGAAGAGGAAAAAGTAAATTGAAGAAAACAAAGGGGTAAAATGGAGGCGGTCTCAAATTAACTCTTATAGCATTCACTTCTATGGGCTTGGCCCTTTACTCTTTCCCTAAATCCTCATAACACCTTGCATGTTAAAGATAATTACCCTCATTTCATTGATATGGAAACTGAGACCCTGATAGTTCAAATGTTTTTCCATATTTTCACATTGGCTCCCAAACTGTGTCTACTGTATGTTACTAACATCCTCTGGAAGTCAGTTTTCATTGGGTGGATTCTCCAGATGCCGAGATGGAGTTTGCATACAGAGTATTTATCAGGGATCATCCTCTGTGAGAGGCAAGAGGAAGAAGTAGGACTGGGCAGAGGGAGAAGTCAAACTATAGTGCAGGCTCAACAAAGCCTCTGCCAGCACTGGGGGAACACTGAAGAGTATATGGACCCTCAGAGTCTGCCATGTGGCGTTTGCTGTCATGCAGGTCTGTGGGAGGACACCGACCTTTCACTGAAGTGATTCCAAGACAAGAAAGGAAGGTAAAAGGAATTATATTAATGACTATAATAACAAAAACAGTAGTGAATATGTTTTATGTGCTAGGCATGGTCCAAAGCATGTTTTAACTCATTTAAATCTCACAACAACCCTCCCAGGTACATACCATTTTTAATCTCCACTTGATATTTAAAAACTGAGGCAGAGAGAGATTTAGTGTCTAGTCTCAGGCTATACAGTAGAAAGTAGAGATACGAGGACAGGGTTCCATAGTCTGTCCTCAGACTGTGCTCTCCCAGCGTCAAAAAGACACCCAGCCCTTTTCAGCAACATACTCTAGATATACTTGATCAAGTGCTACCTGGAGTCTCACAGCTCCTCAAAGAAAAGCCTCTTATCGATAGCCTCAGGTTGCTCTTCCATCTGAAACAAGAACCTTCTAATTAAATACATCTTTCTCCTCAGGCAATTGGCTCTGAGCCACTTGGCCTTGAAGCCAACATCTTTGCACACAGGAGCCTCCTACAGAAAGGCTTTCAAAAGTGAGGGAAAAGTTCTAACTAAAGCAAAGAGCCACCTTGAGGAAAACCAGAGTGAATTTACTTTTAATTTGAAATGAAGGGGTTTTGGGTGCTGATACTCTGCCTCCACCAGGCCCAGATTGGTCTGCAATACAATCTGACTCTTGAATACTTAAAAATAGAGATAATTGAACGCCCCACACTGTGATGTGAGGCCTTTAAATTCAGTGCTGAATTCAGTGGTGGGAGTGCTGATTTGCATTAACTTAGTCATGCCCACCTCATCAACTTAGGTAACTGATGTTAGGTCCCTAGAGTTTCCTAGGAACGCTTAGGTTCCTAGGAACACACTAGACCAGAAATCAGACTTAGATTTTATTCCTAGTTCTGCATTTAAGTAGTTCTGTGACCTTAGACAACTCACTCAGGTTTTTGGGTTTCAATTCCTTCATCCACAGACTTTGGGGCTTGGATTGAATAATTGTTAATTCTGCAATTCTCAGAGATCAAACAGGGAACTTAAAGAAGGCTTGAGTATAGGAGCTAAAAGGCTTTAATTGGAAAACTGTCCTTCCATAAAACATTTATCTGGGGCTCGCTTCATAACTACAGGGGCACAGTCCCTTCTTTTACCCCACAATAAGCCTCTTAAAGCAAACAGAGTCCTCAACATTCTTATGTTGAGATAAATGAGGTAACAGACAAGCCCTATAGAGGAGTCAACACATTGTCAAGAAGCAGCATGATTTGTGGGAAGAGTGAGAATTGGTAGAGCATTCTAGCAGAGCTCTGCCATAACTTATCTTACCTTCCTCATTGTTAGACAGGCTTCACGATAACTGTGTCCTCCCAGTAGAAAGGATCAGAGAACAAGAAGAAAGAAGGAAAAAAAGAACTCTTAGGGAGTAAATTTTGCCTATAAAATGATTTGAGCTCAAGAACAAAGAAAAAAGTGTTTGCTTCAATAAGTGTGTAGGATGTATTTTGAATTCACTAGGTTTCGTTCACCTAAACAGAAGGAATGTATAGAGCATGGCTACCTTCAACTCCAAAGAAAATTAAAGGGATAAAAGGGAAAACTGGACCGGGTCTTCTATAGACCAGCTTCCCCATTTTACTGTTAGGGAAATTGATGGCCAGAGAGAGAAAGTGACTTGTCCAGATTTATGCAGAAAATTAGCTACAGGTCTATTACTAGGACATGAATCTACATTCATTTATTTATTCAACAAATATTTATTGGCCCCTAGATGGGAAAGACCCTATCCCACTCTTGTGGGGAGGCAATCAAAAATCTCATACATAAATGTAGGATTAGAACTGTGACAAGTGACCCAAAATGAGGCACACAATGCTATGAGAACATATAATAGAATCTGGCCTGTCCACAGACCCAAGAAACTCTTCTTTGAGGTTTAAGCAGGCAAAGAGGGAGGAAAGGAAAGGGTATTCCTAATAGACACAATAGCATGAATAAAAGGCCCTGGTGCAGAAGGAAACATGGCATGCTTTAGAAGTTTAGAAAAACAAAAAGCTGAAGCACAGAGAAGGGTGGGAAGGATGGCAAGAGAGAAGACTGGAGGGGGACTTTGGAGGTAGACCATGAAGCTAGGAAGGGCATGTTCATTTATTCATTCATTTACTTATTCATTCTTATATCACTGATTTATTCATTCAACAATATTTTTGAGCATCCATCAAGAAACAAGTATTGTCCTGAGCACCGAAGTTTGAACAATGAACATAATAAAGTCCCTGCCATCATGTGGGTTACATGGGGAGAGAGACAAAGATAATAAATTAATTAAAATATAATGTGTCAGGTGGTAACAGGTGCCATGAGAATAAATGAAGCAGGGAACAAATAATGGTGGTGTGAAGTGCTATTTTACAAATGGTGACAAGGGAAGATTTCTTTTTTTGTTAAGATAAATTTTTAGCAAAAGGTAGAAGTAAAGGAGAGAACCATTTAGCTCTAAGAAGAAAGAGTGTTCCAAGTAGAGGAAATGGCTCAGGCAAAGGTCCTGAGGTGAGAACATACTTAGAATATTTAAAACAGCAGAGAAGCCAGTGTTCCTGGAACACAGACAGGAAAGGGAAGAGTGAGGATCTGAGAAGAGATCTTAGAGGAGCAGGTTATAGGGTCTTGGAACTGAAGTAAACTGCTTGACTTTGACTCTAAATGGAATGGGAAGTCCTTGGAGCATTTTGAACATAATAATATGATACGACTTATGTTTTAGAAGGATCACCCTGGCAGCTCTGTGGACATAGACTGTAAGAGTGTAAGGGTAAAAAAGAGAGAGAACAGTTGGGAATCTAGATTAATAATCCAGGTTAAACATGATGGTGGCTTTGATGGGGGTGGTAGTAGGAATGGCGAGGAGAGGTCAGATTCTGGATGTGTTTCAAAGATGGAGACTACGTGATATACAAGTAAATTGGATGAAGGGTGTTAGACAAAGAAAATGAGTCAAGGATAACTCCAAGGGCTTGACCTGAACCACAGGCTGAATGGAGTTGCCATTCACTGAAGAAGGAGAGGCCACCAGGCATTTTAAGTTGGGGAGGGGGGAACAGCCTGATCACACCTGTGGGTCCCAAAGATCACTCAGGCTGCAGTACAGAGAATGGGTTGGAGATGACCAAGGGTGGATCTGAGGCACCTAGATAGGAGGCTAAATAGGTAGTGCAGACAAGAGAGTCATTAGTGGACCGTCCATGAAATTTTTTTGCTATTTTAACAGCTTAATTTAGTAGTTATAGATGTAAACTTACGAATACTAGAAAAAATAAAACACACCAACCCTGTGACTTCAGAAAATTGCTAGGAACAGAGAAATATAGTACCTTAAGTTTGATCTAAGAAATAGATTTAGTAAATAATGGGATAGTTGGTACTTGGAAATGGAAAAAAAAATGTGATAGCGGTATTCAGACACTAAAGTTTGAGGAAAATAGACTATATTACACTGCCAGTTTGATAAGCCTCACTGGTTAAGTGAGGTTTTTTTGGAGTGAGTCATACTTTGGGGTATACAACCAGCACATAAGCTAAATCATCCCACACTGTCTTGGGAAATTTCCTTTACTTGAACTGCAGCCATGCTTATTCAGTGTGACTCAGTCACCTGGGTATGGCAAACGGGACCAGGAAGGAACCAATGAGATGCTCTCTTCTGGAATTCAGATTTATGATAATGACAGCAAGCTAGTTTCTGTGGATACACTGAATGAGAATCTGTAAACCCAGGAGCTGGGGGTGGCTGTTGTCTGTTCTGTGGTCTGGAGAGGCAAAGGAAGCTGGCCACAAAGAGAAGTAAGAAGGAAGCAGATACATAGAGATGGTGAGATAAGAGACAGAGAGGACTGAAAGATCTTCAGTATCTCATTCTTGTCTTCTCCTGAGGCCCAGTAGCCTTTCTGTATTGGATGCCTGAGACATTCTTTTATAGTGATAATAAGTACAACTTTTAAATTTAGCTCTTTCAATAATTTTTCATACTTGCTACCAAAGTGTTATACCTAACGGCTATTTCCACAATTTAGAAACAGAGGATAGAAGCTTTTTCTTTAGAATAAAGAACCACCTAGGGAACTCCTGGAGTTCCTGTAACCAAACTCATCATTCCAACAAAAAGAAAGTTCTAAGTTGTCCAGTTTGGGGATAGAGGATTTACATGGCTTTGAACTAGCTTACAAAACCAGTAAAAAAAAAAATGAGTCTAACAGACAGAAGTAAGCCAACATTGGTTGAGAGAAAAATTAAGAGACGATGCCACAGTAATTCCATTTAGGAAGAAGAAAGAATGAGAGAACCGTAGAAAGAAATCAGTGATGAGGTTTCAAAGAAATTATTGTAAAAGAGAAATTTTATCAAAATAAAAGTTATTTGCAAACATTGAAAAATATCAGAAGACTTCACAAAAAATCACTGTTCGAATTCCCACACTGTATGAGAGTAAGGGAAATCATATCAAATTGAGAAGTCTATTCCCAGATGAAGCAATCTTTTGATATTTTTGCTTAAAAAAACGCTATAAAGCATTGTATACTAGATTCCCTCACCTCATCCCTAACACTACCTTATCCTCCTCTGCTATGACCACTTTCTCTCTTCTCCCCAAAAATCTCAAAAGGAAAAAACGTGTGGCTGACAGAAACATAATAGAGCCCAGCAGAATATAAGAAATTGCATACAGAGAGAAGATCAAGATGCTGGAGCAGGAAGACGTGGACCTGACCTCCCCCGACAAGCACCTAAAAATTACATCTACATATGGAACAATTCTTACTGAAAACTGACTGGAAATTGGCAGATAGATTCCTGTACAACCAAGGTTGTGAGAAAGATCCACATGCGATCTGGGAGGAAGGGAAGAGAAGTGATCAGGTCAGGCAGGACCTGTGACCCTGGGTGGAGACTCCGAGGAAAAGGGAAATTACACAGGTGGAGATCCTCCCTGAGGAGTGAGTGGTTCAAGCCACATACTGGGCATCCCAGTCCTGGGGTCTGACACAGGGAAGACAAGCCCCCTTGGCTGGTGGGACTAACAGCAGGCTGTGGGAAACCTGGACTCCACTCCTGAGGAGCACACTTACTTGCTCCCGAAGCAGGGCAGAGAGGACGGATTGAAGACTGCCCGGGAGGCTGGCCACTTTCCTGGGACTGCCCTGGTGTGCACGCCAGCCTGAGCCGAGCAAGTGCTCCAGCCTCACTTGCTTCACGATGCAGCTCCACACTGGTGTGAAGGCTCAGCTGTGAGCCTCAGAGGCAGTTCAACCCCAAAGCAGTGTCTGAGTAGGGAGAGGCAGTCTTTACTGGTGCTTACACAGGCAGCAGGCCAGAAGCAGCCCCGATCTCCGTCTGTGGCCAGACCACCACAGCTTGCACTCCAGCTTACCCTGAGAGCCCACACAGGCCTTGCCTGCCCTATAGTGCAGCTCCAAACCAGGGCAGGGGTGGCAGAGGCTGAAAGGAGAGCTCAGCTGTGAGTGACAAAGAAGGCTTGGACCCAAAGCAACGTCTGAGCAAGGAAGGGGCGGCCTTTACTGGTGCTTACACAGGCAGCACATTAGAACCACTGTGGGTCTCTGACCCCAGCTGGACCATCAGTCTGCACCCCAACCCATGCTAAGCACACACACTGGCCCCTCTTGCTCTGGGGCGATGGTGTCGGTGCTGGGAGTGAGGACAACACACATTTAAAGGGAACTGAGCCAGTTCAGAACTGACCCTCAGGGCTTCTGCTCCAGCAACCTGGGACCCAATCCCACCCTCAGTAGGGCAGTGACGGCCACTGAGCAGAGGGGAAGCCTCACCTCACACCTGGTTCTGGCCTTAGTCCCTCCATCTCCAGCCCTACCTCCTACCAAGGTGATAGATGCCAGCACACCCTGAGGAAAGATATGACTTGTGTCAAATCCAACTCTCCTACCAAAGTCACTGGGCACACACAGACTGAATAGGGACACATTCACATAAGGACACAACTTCAACACTGCAATGGTAACTGTTTCACCTAATTTCATGGAGACAGGGAAAGTTAAGCAAAATGAGAAGAATGAGGAGTTTGTCTCAACTGAAAAAGCAAAAGGGCAAAAAACCCTGAAAGAACAAATAATGAAACAGAAATAAACAATTTACCAGATAAAAAATTCAGAACATTTGTAATAAGAATGCTAACTTAATTAGGGAAAATAATAGCTTAATATAGTGAGAATTTTGACAAAGAACTAGAAAATATAAAAACGAACCAGTTAGAACTGAAGAATACAATAACTGAAATGAAAAACACACTGGAAGGAATTAACAGCAGACTAGGGGATACAGAAGAACTCATAAGTGATCTGGAAGAAAGAATGATGGAAATCAACCAATCAGAACAGCCAAAAGAAAAACAAATTTAAAAAATGAAAATAGTTTAAGGGATATATGGGACAACAGCAACTATACCAATATTCACACTAAAGGGGGTCCCAGAAAGAGAAGAGAGAGAGAAGGCAATCAAAAATATATTTGATAAAATTATGGTTGAAAACTTCCCAAACCTAAAAAGGGAAACAGATATCCAGGTACAGGAAACACAGAGGATCCCAAACAAGATGAATCCAAACAGACTCACACCAAGACATATCATAATTAAAATGGCAAAATTTAGTCAAAGGAAAGAGAGAAGTCTAAAGGCAGCAAGAGAAAAACAAAGAGGCATATACAAGGAAATTCCCATAAGGCTATCAGCTATTTCTCTGCAGAAACTGTAGGCCAGAAGAGAGTGGCATGAATATATCCAAAGTGCTGAAAGGGAAAATCCTGCAACCTAGGATACTCTACCCAGCAAGAGTACCATTTAGAATTGAAAGAAAACTACCACATGATCCAGCAATCCCACTCCTTGGCATATATCCAGAAAAGATGAAAACTCTAATTTGAAAAGATATATGCACCTCAGTGTTCATAGCACCACTATTTACAACAGCTACACTTGGAAACAACCCAAGTGTCCATCAACAGACAACTGATTTAAGAAGATGTGATAGATACACAATGCAATATTACTCAGCCATAAAAAAGAATGAAATATTGCCATTTGCAGCAACATGGATGGACCTAGAGACTATCCTACTAAGTGAAGTAAGTCAGACAGAGAAAGACAACTATTATACGATATCACTTATATGTGGAATCTAAAATATAATACAAATGAATCTATATACAAAACAGAAACAGATTCTCAGACACAGAAAACAAACTTATGGTTACCAAAGGGGAAAGGGGGGAGGGATAAATTAGGAATATGGGATTAACAGATACAAAGGACTATTCATAAAATAAATAAGCAACAAGGATTTACTGTATAGGACAGGGAATTATATTCAATACCTTGCAATAACCTATAATGGAAAATAATCTGAAAAAATATATAACTGAATCACTTTGCTGTACCCCTGAAACTAACACAATATATCAACTATACTTCAATAAAAAAATAAAAAATAGAATTGAAGGAGAGAGAACTTCTCAGACAGGCAAAAATTAAGTGTTCATCAATATTAAACCTACCCTAAAGGAAATGTTAAAGGGTCTTTTCTAAGTGGAAAAGAAAAGACTATAACAAGAAGAATTTATAGGAAAGGAAAAATCCCATTAGTAACGGCAAATATATAGTAAAGGCTGAGAATCAACCCTTTAAATAAGCTAGTACGAAGATTAAAAGACAAAAAATTGTAAAATCAGCTATGACTATAATAATTAGTAAAGGGATAAACATAGAAAATATGATGTTAAAAACACAAATGTGGGAGAGGGCAGAAAAAATTGTAGAAATTTTAGAATGTCTGAATTTAAAGGACTACCTGTTTAAAACAAGTAGATATAGTTATGGTCAATATATATAAACTGGTAACCACAAATGAAAAACCTACAATAGATACACAAAAACTAGACAGAAAGGAATACAAGCATACCACTAAAGAAAATCATCAAACCACAAGGTAGGAAACAAAAAGAAGAATAACAGAGAAGAACCAAAAAAACCCCCCAGAAACCAAATAATAAAATGGTAATAAGTACATCACTATCAATAATTACTTTAAATGCCGATGGATATATATACAATGGAATATTACTCAGCCATAAAAGGAATGAAATTCTGCCCTTTTCAACAATGTAGATGGACCTAGGGATCACTATGCTTAGTGGAATTAGAGAAAGACAAATACTGTATATTATTACATACATGGAATCAAAAAATAAAACAAAAAATGTACATAACAAAACAGAAGACTCACAGCTATAGAGAAAAAACTAGTAGTTACCAGGGTGAAGAGGGAAGGGGGAGGGGCAAGATAGTGGTATGGGATTAAGAGACACAAACTACTATATATAAAATAAATAAGCAACAGGATATATTGTACAGTACAGGGAAATATAGCCATTATTTTGTAATAACTTTAAATGGAGTATAATCTATAAAAATATTGAATCAGTATGCTGTACACCTGAACTTAATATAATATTGTAAATTAACTATACGTCAATTAAAAAAATTGCAGACAGGTTATAAAATAAGTCAATGACCTATTTTTCCACTACAGGTAAAACTCACATATTTTCTTTTGTTTGTTCATCAAGATGAAAAATAGAAAGAAAAACAATGAGCTATGTTACTTAATTGACATAAGATTTAACAGTTTATGCAAATTTTTGAAAATTTTCTATTAAAAACAGTCCATCTGAGAAATACCAACCAAGACAATTTTTTAAAATAAAATGTATTTAGGGAGAGATCTATCACAACTGCATCCAGTGCTTGTGCATTGCCTGTGATGGGCCTCAAGGACGGGATGGAAGAAATGATGGGGTTACAGCAGTCCAGGATGGGCTGGGGCTAGGATGGTGCAAGACTGAGGGACGGGATAGGATGGGCTGTGGAGTACATTTCTCTTTTTTTTTTTTTTTTTTTTTTGCGTTGCGCGGGCCTCTCACCGCTGTGGCCTCTCCCGCCGCGGAGCACAGGCTCTGGATGCCCAGGCTCAGCGGCCATGGCTCACGGGCCCAGCCGCTCCGCGGCATGTGGGATCTTCCCGGACCGGGGCACGAACCCGTGTCCCCGGCATCGGCAGGCGGACTCTCAACCACTGCGCCACCAGGGAAGCCCCTCATCATTTTTTAAAAGCTGGAAATGCAGTTTTTCGTTTGGAGGACTACAAAATAGGTAGATGTGAACATACAAAACGCCACACTGTTAAAACGGCTGCATCAAAATGTCTCCTGCCCATTCCACTAGGTAGTAATTAACAGCGGGACCACTCGGAGGTTGCAATCCGGTCAGCAATAAGTTAGAACTGACTCTCACATGTGTTTTATTTCACCCGCACAGCATTTTTCAAAAAACGTGATCACCATATTTTAAAAACGTGGCAGGACGGTGGCCACGGAAGTCAGAATCCGCCAAAGGTGTGTAACAACTCACCTGCTGAATGAAGTAGCCCTGAAATTGGATGGCGCTGGAGCGTCGGACCCACATTCACCATTGCTGGCAGTCCGAGAGTGCAGGAGTGGGTCGCGGGCTGCGACGCACTTAAGGCGCGCGGGGCGTAGGCGTCCTCGTGCGTGCGTGCTCCTCGCTGCGTGCCCCTCCCACCGCCGCCGCTGCTGCCGGAAGACCCACGGACGCTAGGCTGCCACTAGTAGGAGGGCTGCGGCAGTGAGCCTTGAAGCCTGGGGCATGGGCCACAGGCGGAGCCACCGCAGGTGCAGATCTTGGTGGTAGTAGCAAATAAAAAACAATTAAAATTAAAACTGTGAAGATTTCAATATAAAATTTGGATTTTAAACTTCTCTTGGAAAACAGAATATTGATACTCTGGGCCCTTATTCTCAGATGACATTAATTGACTGGATCTGAGTATAGGCTGCCGGGTTTGGGTGGGGCACCCTCCCTTCATTCCACTAGGCACCAGGGCTCCATTTTGGCTCACTTCTCTCATTTCTGTACCTGCCTGCTTCCTCAAGGCACCTCAGTTTGCAAACGCCTGGCCCGGAGCCTAGAGCCCTGCGGTGAGGGATGTAAAGATCCCGTAAAGTGAGGCAGCTGCTACTTTTTCCCAGGTATGTAACCATGTGATGGTTCAGTGATGCCACATCTTCCAATTTTTCAAGCAAAGTTGGAAATTTGTATTTTTATGTAAAGCCTTTCCATTTTTAAATACGAGTTCATTCTTTTCACGTTGACAACCAAATAAGACACATCTGTGAACCATCAGCCTATGCCTGCCGGCTTGCCATTCTTCCCTGAACTGTAGGACAGAGGTCTGCATCAGAAAGCCCATGATATTCTTTCTAGCTGCCCTACCTTTGCTCCATTTCCAGAAGTGCTGGTGTAGAAGTTAAAGTGTGGTTTTCCAAGGGCAAATATAGCTCAATTGAATTCAACAGGCACATTTACCAAGCATTCACCGTATGCAAGGCTCTGAGCTAAGCACCATGAAAAGGGTAGATATACAAATGCGACAAAGCCAAATACCACCTTTAAGGAGTTGTCAATCAACCACATCTTTGACACCACTGACAAATAAGTAGAGTTTGTGTTCAGCTACCTTGTTCCCTCATTCCAGTATTGCTTTTCCCTTATGGAGCTCCCACAGATGCCAGTGTTCTCTGTTACTCTGGTGCTCCTTTCTAATGCTTCACAACTATTTCTATTTCTGCTACGACTACTACCATTAGCAGTAACCACTACAGTACACTACAAGTACCACTACAACAAGTATTACTACTCCTACAACTACTGTTACCATCGTATAGTGTGTCTTTGTGTTAAGCACTTTATATGAACAATTTCTAATGTTCACACAATCCTAGAAGATAGGTCCTATTATACCCATTTAACAAATGGCGCAATTAAGTTAATCAACTTTCTTGAGGTCACGCACAGTGTTATATTGTGATTTACAATAAGAAATATATATTTGGTCTTCATCCCCACTCCTGATACAGAGCTCCCAAAATCTTTTGAATTTCCTGTGATGAGAGCAATAAAAGTGACTTTTGTTATGTGAAAGTGGTGACTTTTGGAAAGCACTTGAGGATGGGGCAGGTTGCCAGTGGAGTTAACCATGTGGTTAGAAGTTTGAAAATTTCAGTCCACCTCCCACCTGCCCACACACGTTCTGTCACCTGGAAGGAGAGAGGGGCTGGAGATTGAATTCTATCACCAATGTACAGTGATTTAATCAATCATGCGTATGTAGTGAAGCTTCCATAAAAACCCAAAAGTACAGGTTTGGAGAGCTTCTGAGTGGGGGAAGACATGAAGATGCAGGCCCAGAGAGAGCATGGAATCTCTACACCTTTTCCTTGTACCTTGTCTTCCATATGGCTGTCCTGATGTATATCCTTTTATAATAAGCCAGTAATCTAGTGAGTAAAATGTTTTTCTGAGTTCTGTGAGCCTTCGTAGCAAATTAATCAAACCCAAGGTAGGGATCATTGGAACCACCAATCTACAGCCAGTGGGTCAGAAGCACAGGTGACAACCTGGATTTAGGATTGACATTTGAAGAGGGGTGGCAGTCTTGTAGGACTGAGCCCTTAACCTGTGGGATCTGATGCTATCTCCAGTAGATAGTGTCAGAATTGAGTTGAATTGTAGGACACCCAGCTGGTGTTTGGAATTGCTTGGTGATGGGGAAAAAACCCCACACATCTGAATGTAATTGATGAACCATACCATAGTTAGTAATTAGCAAAAATGGGACTAAAATACAAGTCTGTTGGAGACTCCTGCATCTGAGTGTCAGGACTGATCTTTACAAAGTGGTAGCTCTCTCTTAGTCAGGACTGAGATTCTGGAATCTTAGAATGTTCTCCTAACACAAGGGTGCATTAAAATTAATCCAATCACTTTCAGTGCCAGGCTCCACTCTCCTTGCTATAATGCAGCCAGAACGATTGTTGTGAGACACAAATCTGGTCATATCACCACTTGCCCTAAATATTTAACAGCTTCTCATTGCCTTCTGTATACACATCTATCTCCTTCATATGGTTTATAAGTAGGCTGACCATATGACCCACTTTCCTGGAATAGCTTCAGTTTTCGCTTGCTATTTCAGCATAATTATTAACAGTCTTTCACTCACAAATGTGTCCTGGTTGGTTGATAGATTGTAAGTTCATCCTATTTATAAGACTTTTCATTATTTGGGTTTTGCATATATCTCTAGTCTTATCTCTCACCATTTCCTCCTTAAATTCTCCGTCTGTCTCATTAAATGCCTTTCCATTCTCCTGACACACACTCTTTATCTTCCAGACTATTGCCCATACTTCTCTTCTCCTGGGCCCCTTTTCATCTTCTTTCAACACTGTTCATTCTTTAGGTTGCAGCTTAGTTCAGTTGCATGTCTGTCTTGCTATCACTCGGAGCACCAGTATTCTTGCCCTCATGGTCCTTAGCACATTGAAGCTCAATTATGTATATATATGTCCGAAGCCACCACTATACCATAAACTCTATGGTGGGGATCATGTCTGTTTTGTTCACGTTTTCCTCAGGAGTTACAGCTATCCCATTTACAAAATAGATGCCTTGTAAATATTTGATGAGTAAATGAGTGAATTTGGATATATGAGAATGCCTAGGAGAGAATCAACACATCTAGGCTCTCAAGTGTGGACTGGGGATGTATAAGGGGTTTAATAGTCAGCAAAACAAGGGGCAGGGCCATCTGTGTCACTGTGAAGTGAGGTACAATGGACTTCACAGTGCCCTTCAGGAATATTTTTTCTCTTTCTGGCTGCCAAAAAAAATTTAAGTGTGATTTCACCTGTGTCAACAAAAGACTGGTGGTTGAGGCATGAGCTCACAGGATATAAACTTGCCTTGCTCCTTTTCCACACCTAGGTCCCTTATTCTGCTAGGGAAAACTCAAAATGAGCACAAGGCATGTTTTATGTACAATTGTAAAGTGGTAGGTGACTTGGTGTTCTTGCACATCTGCTTCTCAGGTCCTGTCCATCTAGGGCACGAGGCTAAGCTTCTGAAAGGGATTCTAAATTTTCCATGAAGATATTCAGAGTTTTGCTAACTGTTTGCTCTCTTGGTTGTATTCTGAACACATTTTTCTTTTCCTTGATTAAGCATGGGTAGAGCAGGGGTCTGGAAACCACGGCCAGTAGGCCAAATCTGGCCTGCTGCCTGTTTTTGTAAATAAAGTTTTATTGGAACACAGTCATGCCTATTCACTTAAATTCTGTCTGTGGATACTTTCTTGCTATGATGGCAGACTTGAATGGTTCCAACAAAGACCCTGTAGCCCACAAAACTTAAAATATTTACAATTTGGCCCTTTACAGTAAAACCTTGCTGACCCCTGGCCTTGTGCCCCAATCTGGGACACCTTGGGAAGATTCTGGGAGCTTGCTACTTCCAAGTGTGGTCTGTGAATCAGAGACAATTGCATCCAAAAACTTACTATGAATATAGAAATCTTGGGCCCAACCCCTGACCCATTGAATCAGAAACTGTATTTTAACATGATTTCCAGGTGATTTATGTGTACATCAGATTTGGTGAGCACTTATCTAGGTTCCTCTGGAGACTGAGGAGAACCCTCAAAGAACTCACTCTTGAGAAGACATTGCCTCTAAGATATGCAGAAAGTTTAGATGGTGGCCTAACGTTTACAGGTTTCAGGAGTATCCTTACGCTAACATGCCGTACTTCAGAACCTCAAGGAATAAAACCTCAACAATGGAATCTTAAAACTATGGAAACTGATAAGGTGAATATTTTGGAGCCAGAGAAACTCCAAGCACTTCTCAAGTCACACTATTCAGTAGCCACGTATTTTGACTTTGAAGGAGGCCAACCCTGAGCATTTTTTGAATCCAAGAGCGGCTCTGGGGGATTAGTGGTGCTGGTGAGAAGCAGCTGCTGTTTTATTACACGCCTCAGTGCTCCATTTTATTGCAATGACAAAAATACCCACTCTCTCTACGTCTCTCTCACTGTTTCTGATTTCTTTTCCCCCGTGTCTGTAGTTGGTACTAATAGCTTTGAGGGAGAGAGGCAAGGTGAATTTTTTTTTAAGTTATTTGTTATCCAAAATGTGTTTTGGTGGCTCTAAAATGAAAAAAAATGTCACGTGAAAAACGGCTATTTTTCTGTTGCTCTTGAGACCTCACGCTGGGGATAATTCCTGGAACCCTGTAAGAATCATATTGAGCTGTGAGACAGCGTGGCAGTGCCTGTTCCAACAAGAGAAATAGGTTGATTGCTATCAAACAATGCTTTTATGTGAATACCAGTGAAAGCTGTAGAATATTCTGTGAGTTATTTAGTGGCAAGGCAATGAATGTCTCCAATAGCACATGGTGTTCCTCTTTAGAGCAAAAGATGTGTTTTCCCTCCCCAGACAATTCAAAATAAAATCTGGAGTCACGGACAGAGAGTGCTCTTTTGTTGTGGTAACTGGGCGGTTCTAGTGTCAACCTGGGAAATTTAATAAATCTCTTCATCAACTTCATCAGTGTAACATTTTGTCACAGTGAGGAACACACAAGAAGTTTGTTTGGTTTGCCTGTTTTTGTGGCTGTTGCTTTGCCCAAGATTTTTATTTCACTAACCTTGGATTCAGATCCTTTGGTCGAAGAGAAAAGAACACTCTAAATTTATTAGCTGATTAATTTGGAAAAAGTACACTTTGTATATTTTGGAATCTGAGAAGAATAGTCCTAATCACTCTCAATTCAGCACTGTAGCATGGGACAGGGTTGGTTTAGAAACCATGCTTTTAACGTCATCTATTTCTGACCTTACTGCACTCATTTCGATAGCTAGTCATTAATAAATTTGATTGATTTTGATATTGTTTTCTTTATCTGACTTTACCATTTCCCTGATGCAGATTCAAATGAGTCAGTTAAAACAAAAATTGTGTCTAAAAGAAAAAAAGAGAAACAGAAGAGATTTGGATACTCCAATATTGCTGGTTGTATGGATTCATTGAAGCAGGCTTTCAGCTGGGCAGGGTTGAGGATGCTGGTCCAAGAGGGTTTACAGACCTAAATGTCAGTTGTGCTCCCAGTACCCTTGAAAGACTCAGTGACCCTGGAGCCCAGAGACCATACAAATGGATTTAAGATTCTGAACTATGGCAAGTTTTTCTCATCAAATCCTTTGCTGTTATAAATGCAGTCTCCATATCTAGGGAATGAGGACTAAATATTCCCCATGTCAAGGGAAAGCCCACCTCCTCTTCTTGAGACAGGCTGTTCTGATCCAAATAGACTCTTTGAATAAGTAGAATTCATGTCTTTCCTTGTTTATCAATTGATTTTAAAAGTTTCTAAGGTTCTAGTTCAGCAAATGGTACCTGCTCTGGGCCAGGTCCTACGTCAGCACATGTTTTTTCAGTTACTCCTTCCAGTTACCTTGTGGGATGAAATATATTTACTCCATTTACTGATGAGGAAACAGAGTCTCAGAGGGTGAGTATCCTAACCACTGCACCATGCTGCATTGGGTTATAAGCGGGTAAAAAGTCCTCCTTTATTAATTCATTGTCCATAAATAATGACTAAGGTGACTAATATACAATGTGCTAGGCACTGTACGCAGTGTCGGCGATACAAAGGTAAATGAGTCACTGTTTTTGCCCTCGAGGGGACCCATACCGAATGGGAAGATATGGATTTCATTTTTCAACAAATTTGAGTTGTTGTTTTTGTTGTTTTGAATCTCTTTTATTGCTTTTGCTTGGCTTTAAGAGTGTAGTTGCTATATGGCTCGTGCTGAGTAGGACCTGTGTGAACTGGCTTAGGCAGAGCCTTTGCCCTGAATGTTTACACCTCATGACAGACATAATAGACATGGAGATGGCTGCACAACTGTAAGGCAATGACAAATGTGCTCATTAGCAACGACAGCTAACTGAAGAATCTCAAATTTTGCAAAATACCATTTATCCCATACATAAAATAAACCTTTGAGTATCCAAAATAGAAGCCACCAAGTCTATTTACTAAAGCTCATGTGCTTTATTTGCAAGAAAACAATCCAGGCCCTCACTTTCAACCAGTTTATTCTTATCTCACACAGAATTTTAACACAATTGGATATCTGTTTGCAGCTTATAGTACATTAAAAAAGAAACTTGTTTATCTTTGGGCATTGGCTGAACAAAAGAAGAGATTAGATTACCCCCAAAATCGTATTAATAATTTTGCTGAAGGCTGATTTTATCCACTGGAACCGGGAGATAGTGCAGAAAATGTATTTAAAAGAGTTTAAAACAAACACATTTGATTTGGCTTTCCCATGAAGCACATGACTGAGTTTGTCTGTTTTCAAAACCACCATACCTTTTACTGAGAGTAACTTCATCCTTTACCCTTTTGCTCCATTCCCTCTCATTTTTCATTGGTTGGTGTGCATGGCTCTTGTGTGTTGATAGCCCCAGTCAATCATTAACTGCCGAGTTTCTGCAAACTCAATGAGAGTGGCTTTTAGTCTTACACCCCCACACAGTTTCCCATGGACTTGAAGTGGAAAACATCAAGCTAGAGTTTCACCATCTTTTGGCAAAACAGCATTTCCTGGAGTCTTGCCTAAGTTGCTTCATGTTGTCAGTCACTAGACTAGGCTTCTCCAGGGAACAGCTACTCTAATAAGAAAGGAGGCCCTACGAGGCAAAAGGAAACCAATGGCCACACTACGTTCAGGGACAAAATTGCTAGCCATCTTGGCAATGTGATTATGGATGTTGGCTTAAGAACTTCCATTTCCAGGTGGTACATGAGTTACTTTGTTGACTTGTGAAGTCTTTTTTTTTTTTTTGAGTATGTGGCTAAATATTTCTGAGAGTGGATTTATAAATAGTATCTGATGATGACTCTGTTCTTGAGAGGGAAAAAGGAGAAGTGAAAAAGAGTACCAGGAGGACTTCATTTTGTCATTTTGAAGAATTATAATATGTTAGTTACCTAAGGAAAAGTGGATCTTTGAAACTGAAGGTGAGATATCAAATATAAATTCTTGTTTTTCTTTGAATAGTGTAGGAAAGGGGTGTGTAGTGTTCTTGTCACTTTTAAGAATTACGTAGCTGAACACAGAGCAATGCAGAATCTTGACCAAGGGTAGCAGAGTAAGACAAAAATGGGAAGAGCCAGAAATACAACGCAGATCTCTTGACTTGTGTTTACATGTTCTACAGGCTAGTCTCATGGTTTTATAACTCATTTTGATAAGTTGCCCACTCTTTAAAGGTTAACATTTTATGACCAAATGACTGAGAAACATCTGTCTCTGAGTCAGGATGGTAAGAGAAGCACAGTATGAGGGATACCACTAGATAAGAACAAGGCAAGGAATAATAGACTTGGTATCACTCTCAAAGAATCTCTATGTCTAATGAAAAAACTTATATTTGATTCTTTTTCAGTGCTTCTTCTTGAAATCAGATATTTAAATTTAATGTAATTTTGTATTTAAAACAATTAATAGAATTGGGGGTTTATTTATCCAGTGATTAAGTGTCTAAGACACAAGTGGCCTTAAAAGTGATAAACATAGATGAGACTTACATTACAAAGTTCCTCAGCTGAATTTCTCTTTGACCACTCTGTATAATCACATTTGTATTTTCTAGAATTTTATACAGTTTACGATGATCCAAATATTTTTCCCTTACCTTTTTCTTTCATAATGTTCAGTTCATAAAATCATCATCACCACCACCACCACCACCACCATCAGCATCTTCATCACTGCCCTTATTATTATTGAGAAGATGTTAAGCTCTTGACACATATTAACTCATTGATATCTCCCACTAATCCAATGAAGTAGATATTATTACTCTCCTGATTTCCAAGGCACAAAAAGTAATTGGCCCAAATTTATACAACTAGTATATATCATTGAGGACAGTCTTTTAAACGTTATTCTATAATGCTTTAGGCCTAGTGAGACCTTAGGGAAATTTTAATTTAGCCCCTTATTTTGCAAACTGAGAAGCTAAGGACCACTGTGAACTGACTTTCCTTTGGGCAATTCTTGGCAGAGCTTTGATTAGTACTCACATTTCCTGATTTCCGGTACAGGGATCTTTCTAATGCTGTACTTTGCCCTTATCTTCGAGGTACTACAATCTTCACCAGAATGTCCACTTCATAAGGGGAAAAATATAGAAACAAAAGCACTTTGCTCTTCCATAAATAAAATGTTTGGTAGGAATGGAGACTTAGTCTATTGATTAAAATAGGATTCTTGGAATATTTTTATACTCATTGCTACCTGTGAGGTCCTGGTAACCTGGATATTTCATGGAAGGCATAGAATATTAACCATCTTTAGCCTTTTAGGGAAGCGATTTTTATCACCAGTGTCCTTAATTATGAAGGGTTGTAAAGTCCAGTTTTCTTATACCCCTTCTCTGTAATATCATTCACAAATGAGTCACGTTGAGTTATATCGTAAAAACACATAGTATACATTTCTCATATCTAAAACAATGAAGTTAAATAACCACATCCCTAGAATAAAGTTGAACAATACTTGAGTAGGTTTGAACGGGATTTGATTTGCCTTCTTCTGTCCTAGGAGAATTTCATAACTATCCAGGAGTAGTTCTTTAGGCATATGCAAGATAAGTGACTTCTTCTGAAAATGCAAAACTCATTGTTGGTTAGTATCTGTTAAATACAACTAAAGATTCAAATACACCGAAGAAAAATGGAAAGCATGCTTTCTGCCAATTAATAGCTGGCATTCTAAAAAATCTGAAAGTGAAGGTCTTCTAGTATTTTGGGGTACTCAATTGTATTTAATTATGAAAACTATAGAACATGATTCTTCTTATAAACTATATTAATTACAGAACATATTTCTGTATGAAATTGAATTAATTTTAAACCTTCTTTGTGGTAAGGAATTTGGATTATGAAGTACCCAAAGGACTTCATTATGAGGCAGCTTCATTTATAAGCAGGACATCAATCTACCTATTTTGCTTTTGAGCAAGACTGAAACTTATGGGTAAAATATTCCCTTGGGGTAAAGCAGATGCCTTCAGAAGCTGCATTAATAACTATTTGCAGTAACTGTTTATGATTCATGAGCTAAGCGGGGTTATTTTCCTATGGCTCACCAGACCATCTGTAAATTGGCCTGACACAGAGCTTCAAAGGAATAAATAAACAGTAAAAAATTCAGAGTTAGAATTGAGGCTGTTTTCTTAATGTGAAATCCCAGTTGTTGCTGTTTTTAACCTAATCAAGTACTTTTCCTTTTCATTGAGGTCTAAATGTTGACTGTAGGTTAATTTCAGCATATAAGCCTTAACATATGGTAAACAAGTAAATATTTATTTTACATACTCTTCCTAAGGTTTGCATATATTGCATATATTAAGTAAAAAATAAACATTGTTGGTTGAAAAGTATGTTGATATAATCTCTCTACAAAGGAGGCTTGCAATTTTAACTTTTTCAAAATAAAATTGCTCATATTCTTTGATCCAACAATTCCGCACTTAAGTATGATGGTACAGATATACAATCACCTGGGTGAAAATTGTATACATATAAAGATATTTTGCCAACATTTTACATAATGTATTTTCCCTTCAACTCTGTCCAACATAGTTTCTCTTTCTCTCTCATCACGGCCAAAATGGTAGATGAAAATGTAACCTCATTATGATTTTGTTTACTACTTTTTTTTTTTTTGCCAGCCATGCAGCTTGTGGGATTTTAGTTCCCTGACCAGGGATCAAACTTGGGCCGGTGGTAATGAGAGCGCAGAGTCCTAACCACTGGACTACCAGGGAATTCCCTGTTTACTATTTTTAAAAAGTATCAGTGAGGGTGAACAATAATTCATATATTTAATAATCATTTGTATTATCTTTTCTATTAATATTTATCTTCCATTTCCCCCAATCTGATTCTTAGATTTTTCTTATTGAGTTACGTGAACTCGTTACATTTAAGGCTATTGTTCCCACCCTCTCCTCCCCAAAATTATCATTTGTCATTTGACTTTTGGTCATTATTGCAATGCAGAAAGTTTTTATTTTTATGTAGTAGAATTTATCATCTATTTTTAGTGGTTTCTGAGTGGTTTTTTTTTTAACATCTTTTTTGGAGAATAATTGCTTTACAATGGTGTGCCAGTTTCTGCTTTATAACAAAGTGAATAAGCTATACATATACATATATCCCCATATCTCCTCCCTCTTGCGTCTCCCTCCCACCCTCCCTATCCCACCCCTCTAGGTGGTCACAAAACACTGAGCTGATCTCCCTACGCTATGCGGCTGCTTCCCACTAGCTATCTATTTTACATTTGGTAGTATATGTAAGTCCATGCCACTCTCTCACTTCGCCCCAGCTTACCCTTTCCCCTCCCCCTGTCCTCAAGTCCATTCTCTATGTCTGCGTCTTTATTCCCGTCCTGCCCCTAGTTTCGTCCAAACCATTTTTTTAGATTCCATGTATATGTGTTAGCACACAGCGTTTGTTTTTCTCTTTCTGACTTACATCACTCTGTATGACAGACTCTAGGTCGATTCACCTCACTACAAATAACTCAATTTGTTTCTTTTTATGGATGAGTAATATTCCCTTGTATATATGTGCCACATCTTCTTTATCCATTCATCTGTCAGAGGACACTTAGGTTGCTTCCATGTCCTGGCTATTGTAAATAGGGCTGCAATGAACATTTTGGTACATGACTCTTTCTATGTTTTTCTCAGGGTATATGCCCAGTAGTGGGATTGCTGGGTCATATGGTAGTTCTATTTTTAGTTTTCTAAGGAATTTCCATACTGTTCTCCATAGTGACTGTATCAATTTACATTCCTACCAACAGTGCAAGAGGGTTCCCTTTGCTCCACACCCTCTCCAGCATTTATTGGTTGTAAATTTTTTGGTGATGGCCATTCTGACTGGTATGAGGTGATACCTCATTGTAGTTTTGATTTGTATTTCTCTAATGGTTAGTGATGTTGAGCATCCTTTCACGTGTTTGTTGGCAATTTGTATATCTTCTTTGGCAAAATGTCTATTTAGGTCTTCTGCCCGTTTTTGGATTGGGTTGTTTTGTCTTTTTGATATTGAGCTGCATGAGCTGCTTGTAAAGTTTGGAGATTAATTCTTTGTCAGTTGCTTCATCTGCAAATATTTTCTCCCATTCTGAGGGTTGTCTTTTCGTCTTGTTTATGGTTTCCTTTGCTGTGCAAAGCTTTTAAGTTTCACTAGGTCCCATTTGTTTATTTTTGTTTTTATTTCCATTTCTCTAGGGAGGTGGGTCAAAAAGGATCTTGCTGTGATTTATGTCATGGAGTGTTCTGCCTTTGTTTTCCTCTAAGAGTTTTATAGTGTCTGGCCTAACATTTAGGTCTTCAATCCGTTTTGAGTCTATTTTTGTATATGGTGTTAGGGAATGTTCTAATTTCATTCTTTTACATGTAGCTGTCCAGTTTTCCTAGCATCACTTATTGAAGAGGCTGTCTTTTTCCATTGTATATTCTTGCTTCCTTTATCAAAAATAAGGTGACCATATGTGTGTGGGTTTATCTCTGGGCTTTCTATCCTGTTCCATTGATCTATATTTCTGTTTTTGTGCCAGTACCATACTGTCTTGATTACTATAGCTTTGTAATATAGTCTGAAGTCAGGGAGCCTGATTCCTCCAGCTCCGTTTTTCTTTCTCAAGATGGCTTTGGCTATTCGGGGTATTTTGTGTTTCCATACAAATTGTGAAATTTTTTGTTCTAGTTCTGTGAAAAATGCCATTGGTAGTTTGATAGGGATTGCACTGAATCTGTAGATTGCTTTGGGTAGTATAATCATTTTCACAATGTTGATTCTTCCAATCCAAGAATGTGGTATATCTCTCCATCTGTTTGTTTCATCTTTCATTTCTTTCATCAGTGACTTATAGTTTTCTGCATACAGGTCTTTTGTGTCCTAGGTTTATTCCTAGGTATTTTATTCCTTTTGTTGCAGTGGTAAATGGGAGTGTTTCCTTAATTTCTCTTTCAGATTTTTCAACATTAGTTATAGGAATGCAAGAGATTTCTGTGCATTAATTTTGTATCCTGCTACTTTACCAAATTCATTGATTAGCTCTAGTAGTTTCCTGGTAACATCTTTAGGACTCTGTATATATAGTATCATGTCATCTGCAAACAGTGACAGCTTTACTACTTCTTTTCCAATTTGGATTCCTTTTATTTCTTTTTCTTCTTTGATGGCTGTGGTTAAAAATTCCAAAACTATGTTGAATTGTTGAATAATAGTGGTGAGAGTGGGCAACCTTGTCTTGTTCCTGATCTTAGTGAAAATGATTTCAGTTTTTCACCATTGAGAACGATGTTGGCTGTGGGTTTGTCATATATGGCCTTTATTATGTTGAGGTAAGTTCCCTCTATGCTTACTTTCTGGAGAGTTTTTATCATAAATGGGTGTTGAATTTTGTTGAAAGCTTTTTCTACATCTATTGAGAGAATCATATAGTTTTTTTCCTTCAATTTATTAATATGGTGTATCAAATTGATTGATCTGCATATATTGAAAAATCCTTGCATTCCTGGGATAAACCCCACTTGATCATAGTGTATGATCCTTTTAATGTGCTGTTGGATTCTGTTAGCTAGTATTTTGTTGAGGATTTTTACGTCTATGTTCATAAGTGATATTGGCCTGTAGTTTTCTTTCTTTGTGACATCTTTGTCTGGTTTTGGTATCAGGGTGGTGGTGGCCTCGTAGAATGAGTTTGGGAGTGGTACTTCGTCTGCTATATTTTGGAAGAGTTTGAGAAGGATAGGTGCTAGCTCTTCTCTAAATGTTTGGTAGAATTTGCCTGTGAAGCCATCTGGTCCTGGGCTTTTGTTTGTTGAAAGATTTTTAATCACAGTTTCAATTTCAGTGCTTGTGATTGGTCTGTTCATATTTTCTATTTCTTCCTGGTTCAGTCTCGGAAGGTTGTGCATTTCTAAGAATTTGTCCATTTCTTCCAGGTTGTCCATTTTATTGGCATATAGTTGCTCGTAGTAATCTCTCATGATCCTTGTATTTCTGCAGTGTCAGTTGTTACATTTCCTTTTTCATTTCTAATTCTGTTGATTTGAGTCTTCTCCCTTTTTTTCTTGATGAGTCTGGCTAATGGTTTGTCAATTTTTTTGTCTTCTCAAAGAACCAACTTTTAGTTTTATTGACCTTTGGTATTGTTTCCTTCATTTCTTTTCCATTTATTTCTCATCTGATCATTATGATTTCTTTCCTTCTGCTAACTTTGGCTTTTATTGTTCTTCATTCTCTAATTGCTTTAAGTGTAAGGTTAGGTTGTTTATTTGAGATGTTTCTTGTGTCTTGAGGTAAGATTGTATTGCTATAAACTTCCCTCTTAGAACTGCTTTTGCTGCATCCTATAGGTTTTGGGTCGTGTGTTTTCATTGTCCTTTGTTTCTAGGTATTTTTTGATTTCCTCTTCTATTTCTTCAGTGATCTCTTAGTTTTTTAGTAGTGTATTGTTTAGCCTCCATATGGTTGTGTTTTGTACAGATTTTTTCCTGTAATTGATATATAGTCTCATAGCGTTGTGTTCAGAAAAGATACTTGATATGATTTCAATTTTCTTAAATTTGCTAAGGATTGATTTGTGACCCAAGATATGATCTATCCTGGAGAATGTTCCATGAGCACTTGAGAAGAAATTGTATTCTGTCGTTTTTGGTTGGAATGTCCTATAAATATCAATTAAGTCCATCTTGTTTAATGTATCATTTAAGGTGTGTGTTTCCTTATTTATTTTCATTTTGGATGATCTGTCCATTGGTGAAAGTGGGGTGTTAAAGTCCCCTTCTATGATTGTGTTACTGTCAATTTCCCCTCTTATTGCTGTTAGCATTTGCTTTATGTATTGAGGTGCTCCTATAGGTACATAAATATTTACAATTGTTATATCTTCCTCTTGGATTGATGTCTTGATCATTATGTAGTGTCCTTCTGTGTCTCTTGTAACAGTCTTTATTTTAAAGTCTATTGTGTCTGATATGAGAATTGCTACTCCAGCTTTTTTTTGATTTCCATTTGCATGGAATATCTTTTTCCATCCCCTCACTTTCAGTCTGTATATGTCCCTAGGTCTGAAGTGGGTGTCTTGTAGACAGCATATATACGTGTCTTGTTTTTGTATCCATTCAGCCAGTCTATGTCTTTTGGTTAGAGCACTTAATCCATTTATATATAAGATAGTTATTGATATATATGTTCCTATTACCATTTTCTTAATTGTTTTGGGTTTGTTATTGTAGGTCTTTTCCATCTCTTGTGTTTGCTGCCTAGAGAAGTTCCTTTAGCATTTGTTGTAAAGCTGGTTTGGTGGTGCTGAATTCTTTTAGGTTTTGCTTCTCTGTAAAGGTTTTAATTTCTCCATTGAATCTGAATGAGATCCTTGCTGGGTAGAGTAATCTTCATTGTAGGTTTTTCCCTTTCATCATTTTAAATATGTCCTGTCACTTCCTTCTGGCCTGCAGAGTTTCTGCTGAAAGATCAGCTGTTAACCTTATGGGGATTCCCTTGTGTGTTATTTGTTGTTTTTCTGTTGCTGCTTTTAATATTTTTTCTTTGTATTTAATTTTTGGTAGTTTGATTAATATGTGTCTTGGTATGTTTCTCTTTGGATTTATCCTGTATGGGACTCTCTGCGCCTCCTGGACTTGATTAACTGTTTCCTTTCCCATATTAGGGAAGTTTTCAAGTATAATCTCTTCAAATATTTTCTTACTCCCTTTTCGTTTCTCTTTCTCTTCTGGGACCCCTATAATTCGAATGTTTGGGCATTTAATGTTGTCCCAGAGGTCTCTGAGACTGTCCTCAGTTCTTTTCATTCTTTTTTCTTTATTCTGCTCTGTAGTAGTTATTTCTACTATTTTATCTTGCAAGTCACTTATCCATTCTTCTTTCTCAATTATTCTGCTATTGATTCCTTGTAGAGAATTTTAAATTTCATTTATTGTGTTATTCATCATTGTTTGTTTGCTCTTTAGTTCTTCTAGGCCCTTGTTAATCATTTCTTGCATTTTGTCTGTTCTATTTCCAAGATTGTGGATCATCTTTACTATCATTACTCTGAATTCTTTTTCAGGTAGACTGCCTATTTCCTCTTCATTTGTTTGGTCTGGTGGGTTTTTACCTTGCTCCTTCATCTGCTGTGTGCTTCTCTGTCTTCTCATTTTGCTTAACTTACTGTGTTTGGGGGTCTCCTTTTCGCTGGCTGCAGGTTCGTAATTCCCATTGTTTTGGTGTCTGTCTCTAGTGGCTAAGTTTGGTTCAGTGGGTTGTGTAAGCTTCCTGTTGGAGGGGACTAATGCCTGTGTTCTGGTGGATGACGTTGGATCTTGTTTTTCTGGTGGCCAGGACTGAATCCTGTGGTGTGTTTTGGGGTGTCTGTGACCTTTTTATGATTTCAGGCAGCCTCTCTGCTAATGGGTGGGGCTGTGTTCCTGTTTTGCTAGTTGTTTAGCATAGGGTGTCCAGCACTGTAGCTTGTTGGTCGTTGAGTGGAGCTGGGTCTTAGTGTTGAGATGGAGATCTCTGGGAGAGCTTTTACTGTTTGATATTATGTTGAGTCACGAGGTCTCTGGTGGACCAACGTCCTAAACTTGGCTCTCCCACCTCAGAGGCACTGGCGTGACACCTGCCCAGAGCACTAAGTCCCTATCAGCCACACAGCTTGGGAACTTCATGTTAGTCTGGTGGTCAAGACTCAGCTCTTTCACCACCATGGTCCAGGTTCAATCCCCCATTAGGGAACTAATATCTGAAAGCAGATGGTTTCTATAGTGACAAGATACATCCACACTGGTGTTGACTGAAAGGAACATATCTCAGACCTAACAGAGGACACAGAGGATGGATATCTTTGGGAATCTTTCTTTTCTCCAGCCTTTCTGTCCTTGGTCCTGGCTGTGGACCCTGCAGTGCCTGGTAAACTGGCTCTCATCCTTCAGCGTGGTCTGGGAGTCCCTGGAGAACACAAAGTTAGACCGAAGGATGAGAGTGCCTTTGTAGAAGTCCACAAATCCTGTAGCGTATTTCCAGCCTAACAGGCATACGGCCCTTCACCTGCGGCTGGCAGCACAGCATGCCGAAATTCGAATTTCGTGCGTCTGGCGAGCTGGTGCAGCATCCAAGATATATTTTTTAATAAGCTAAAATAGGGACTTCCCTGGCAGTCCAGTGGTTAAGACTGGGTGCTCCCAGTGCAGGGGGCACGGATTCGATCCCTGGTTGGGGAACTAAGATCCCGCATGCTGCATGGCGCGGCCAGACACCAAATCTGCCATCTGCCAGCACCTTGATCTTGGACTTCCCAGCCACTCCCGTTGTCCGTCTTTGGTCAGCCAGGGTGGAGACATGTTCCTGCCCCTATGGCCCGAGAGACTGCACAGTGACTGCCTGAGTTTGTTTGATAATTAGAAAGTTCATGTCATGTTCCAAGTTGTTTAACAAAATCACTTGATCTTTTTAGCACTTCTACAGATTAATATTTTTTCACATTTAGATCTTATGTCCATCCAGAAATCCATATCAAGTTTCAAATTTACTCATACTGATTTAATGCCCAACGTACATGACACAAACCCCTACTTAACTAGATTTGAGGACCTCAGCCACTGTGTTAGTGTCCTTCAGTTGTTTTCTGGATATTCTCATAGGGGTTATTTCATGAAACATCTGATATGAGGCAGGATAATTTCTTGGCTATAATTATAGCTTCTGAAATCAGACAGGTTTTGATTTGAAATCTGGTTCTGCTATTTACTAGCTGTGGCATCTTCAGAAAATGTGAGTAGTTGCTGAATGTCATAGCAGTAATAAGACTTACATCATAAGATTACTGGGAATATTAAATGAGATGATACATGTCATCCTGATAAACCTAACTGGCAATATTTGGAATGATTATCATCATCAACATATTAATGTGATTATTAATAATTAATAATAATGTTATTATTGTTATTATCATTAAAGTCAGTTTGCTGGATAGAACCCCAATTGTGATAGCTTCCTCTGCTGATCTAGAGAGAGCCCAAGTGATGCCAAAGGTAAACATAGTGGGAATGTCATTGTTTAAGGTAGTGTCTCTAAACATGCCACACTCCCAGAGCCACACGATTTTAGAGCTGGATTATATGGAAAATTGTTGACTGCACATTGCCACATGGGCCCTGAAGAACCTGGCCTGCCTACCAAGCTTTTCAAGAAGGCTGAAGACCCACATTCATCTAATTATGAGATTCAAACCCAGGCCAGTAGGCCTGGTGAGTAACCGGTATAGAAAATAGAGCAGAGGGACTTCCCTGCTGGTCCAGTGGTTAAGAATCACCCTCCAATGCAGGGGACATGGGTTCGACTCCTGGTCAGGGAACTAAGATCCCACATGCAGCGGGGCAACTAAGCCTGCACACTGCAACTAGAGAGAAGCCCACGCGCCACAACTACTGAGCCCGTGCACCACAACTAGAGAAGCCCTCATGCTGAAACTAGACAGAAGCCCGCATGTCACAATGAAGACCCAGGGCAACCAAAAAAAAAAGAGAAAATAGAGAAGAATAGTATATTTATAACCCTGAAAGAGGTAAAACTTTCCTGGGATTCACAAAATTCAGAAGTTATAAAGGAAAGCATCAACTGATTTTAGTATTTAAAAGTTCAGAATTTCTGTGCAATAGATGTCAAAATTAAAGTCAAAAGACAATTGTCAACCTGACAAAAATTTTTTGCAACATATGGGCATAAAATGATATCAGCCTTAATATCTAAAAATTTCATGCCAATTAAGATGGGAAAAAACAACCTAATAGAAATTCAAGAAATTACAAATGATTAATAAACATGTGAAAAATGTTCAAATGCAAATTCAAACAGAGATATATTTTTGCCCTTAGCTAGACAAACATTTAAAATATTTGTAATAGCCAAGAGCATATAGGTATATTGCAGGTAGAATATAGTTTGGGAGTACCTAAAAAATTATACATTCACTTTGAATTGGCAAATGCCACTTCTAGGCATCTTTTGTACATACATGTGTGCACTAAGATATAGGATTAAGAGAATTAATTGCCACATCATAAAAAATATAGAAACAATTTAAATATCCATCAACAGAAGAATGGTTGATATGGAATGCTATACAATGGTTAAAAATCATGTGGTAAATTCTAATAAGGAACGGTTTCCCAAACATACTGCTGTATGAAAATGCAAGTTGCAGAACAAAATGTATAGTGTGATTCCAGAAGTGATAAGAAATCCTCCAGACAAAAGTATATATAGTATATATAGCTACGTAGAAGAATGTCTGGAAAAGTCATAGGTAAAGGTTAGTTTAGAGTGCTTCTGTTAAGGAAAGTGGGATCCTCTGAGGAGAGGGAGGTGGAGAGGTAGGGGAGAGAGTATGGGAGATTTTCACTTTTTACTCTCTATATCTCTCTGTGGTTTAAAGGTTTATGACTAGAATGTATTCAAGTACTTGTGTATCTGAAACTTAACAAAAATCACATCATGGTTATCCTTATACAGTACTGCTTGCTGCAAAGTTTAATGGAATAGTTTCTTCTAAAATCTCACCTAAGATGATTTATAGTTTCAGAATACAGTTGGAAAACCAATTATGAGATCACAAATAATCAGGGTGTATAGCAGGATTGCTCACAAACCACTAAATTTAGGACTGGTTTGCCAGCAGCACATGTTTTAAGATAAGGCCGAAGTCCTTTTTAGAGCTGGTGCCGGTTATAATGAGGTGATTTTGCTGACAAACTGAACCCAGCCCCATCATACTAAATTCTGCACTGCAGCAAGTAGTGTCACATTCTGGGATGGGCTTTCTTTCTCTGCTGCAATCCTACTGAACTTTTGCTCTTTAACATATAAGAAAAACGGTGGCAGGATGAAATTTCCCTGGTATCATTAAAATTGTGAAACTGACTTACAGTTGTTTGGCAAAGCCATTGCATAAGAACATAATTTTTCTTGAAATTTCATGAGAAAAAGCTTGATGCCCTCATATTCATGAATTTTCTCCCTCTAAGAATGGCCTTTTTGGTCTGTCATTTGTTTTCCTGCTTTTGACAAAGACAGAGGTCCAAAAAATATTTCACTTTCCTCTTGTCTGTACACACTATCTGCATAAGCAAAGCAAGAGTGAAAACACCATGGTAAACAGCAGTGATATTCATCTGTAGCAGCAGGGAATGAAGAGGACTGTGACAAAATAGTAAGTGCATGCCCCATCCAAAGAGGCAGCTTCGTTCAGTTCCAGCTGGTTGTTATCATGTTGGAATGGAAGTCCAGTGCTGCAGATTTTCTAGTTTTTAAGGAGAAGCCAAAAAAAAAAAAAAATTCTGAGTTTATGTGGTTATTAAATATTGCGAAATATAAACTATAAATACAAAATATAATGTGTAAAAATCACTTAGCCAGCCCTGTAAAACATATGAAAACCAAATTTAGCTTGTGGGCCACCACTTTGCAACTCTGGATTCATGTCATTCTTTTTGTCCTGAATGCTCTGCATCATGGGTTCCCAAACATGGCAGTGCAAAAGGATTCTCTATGGAAGTTATTAAAAGTCCAGACTATCAGGCCCCATTCAGTGTACTAAACTTGTAATTACATTTTTAACAAGTTCCTCTATTAACTGTATACAGCTTGCCCAACAAGAGCTTTTGAATAGCTGCCTATCAGCTACAATTGGAATAGCAGATGAAACCCATCTTGAATGCAAATCGCAATCTATTAATGGTAGTTGCCCAGGGCACTGATTTGAGGAGAACTGTCTGAGTGTGACCAGGTTCAGTGGGGAGATTGATGATCTGTTAGTGATGTCTACCTTGGGCATAGACAGGGAGAAATGCGGTACATGTGCAGTTTCTTTGCTGACCATGACCAATTGGTGAGGATCTGTGCTTTTAAAAATAATATTTAAATAGCTCCATGATGTGGCCTCACCTTCTTCTCTGGTCTCATCATCTACTATATCCTGCCTCATATGTGAATCTCCAGTAACAAAGTATTTGTTGCTTCCCATATGTGTCGTTCTGTTTCACTGCTCTGTGGCTTTGCTCCTGCACTTTCCATCCCTTACGCCCTCCCTTTCTGGCTGACTCTACTCCCTGGGTAGGGCTCAGCTTGGACATCTTCTTCCAGAGGAGGATTTTTCTGACTTCTTCTCCCTCCCTCTTTATTTCAGGATGGGTTAAGTGCCTTGTGCTTCCTCATATGAGTGTCCTAAGAATATCTCCATCATAGTATTTGTTTCATATTATTAAAACCATCAGCTTACACTTGACATTTCTTTCCCAAACTTGAAGCTTTCCCATCTTGAATATTTTATTCATATATGTATAAACACACAATGTATCATCAATTATATAACTAAACTACATCTGATATATCTGTAGTGCTGAATTAATATTTATTAAATTGAACTTACCCATTTTTATTATGGATAGCCTTATATTATATATATTGGAGACTTATCTTTCTTGCTGAATCTTATCTTGCTTAAACATAGATGTTAAAAAATGTTGAAGCGTAGAAGCGCCTTAGAAATTATCTTATTAATGTATTTCTCTTGTAATTATACACAAGAGGAAAATGAGGTTAGGAGAGGAGAGAAGCCTATGTGGTTAAGCTTAATTTCTGGAATCATACTGTCAGGGTTCAAATCCTGGTTCACCACTTCCTAGCTATGGGAACTTAACTGTAAATTCTGAGCTTCACTTTTTTTGTTGCGAGGATGAGGCCAATAATATTAAGTCCTTAAGAGGGATAATATGTTGTTTCAATGAGAAAACCCCTTTTCTTACGCTTGGTAAAATTCTTATCATGTTTCAAGCACTAACTGCATGTTACTTGTTGTAGTTTGCCCCTAAAATACATAGTAGTTAGTGAAAGAACCAGAAGAAGAACCCAAGTTTTCTGACTTTCATTCCAGTTACGTTAACAGTTTAATTAATCCTCTACTATGGCAGACTACATGTTTACCAGTTTTAGCACTGGCCTTGCCCCCCAAACACCTAATACTTAGCAAGAGGGCTAAGCAATGAGGGCTTTTTGCTGGAGCCTTTAAAAGTGCGTGCAAGGTAAAGGGAAAGCATTCTTAAGCAAAAACAAAACAAAATGAGAACAATGACAGAAATTTGGACTAGATGAATAGACAAATTCTTTTTCTCACATGTAATACATTCTGCAAAACATTTAGATAAGCCACTGAATACATTTCAAGTCAAGTTTGCTTCGGTGGTTTAAAAAAAATCATCCAAGGTGAGTTGGAGGGAAACATGTCTGGCTGTGTCCTCTCAATGACAACGTGCTTGTAAAATGGTGAGCATTTGGGAGTCCTTGATAAAATCATGACAATCATTTGAGCCATAATCATAGTGAATAGTGTCAATAAATTATTCTTTTAAACATTGTCTGTAGCATTACATAATGTTCAAGTTCTTGTTTTTAAATCAATTCTACAGGATTCTCACTAATCTAAAGAAACCAAAAATATTTTACCATTGCAGTGGGACAACCAATTGCTCATCAGTTCAGCTTTGTATAGAATGTTCTATTCAATGTAATGTCTGGCATCCATTTTCTTGCCTTGCCTACAATATCCTCTATCAAGGCTTCAAGACATTATTTAATGTTAGCCATGCTCACTGGAAACTGATTAGTTTGATCATATATATAATCAAATAATCAGTTTTTAACAGATGGTTTTAATGGATATGTTTTTAATATATATTATTGTAAAATTAATCTGTTTTAATATATAGCATCAAAAGGTTTTTGATAATCCCAATATTGAAGTTGACAGAAATCATTGTGTTTTTATTGAAAACAATAATGCTTAACTATAGATTTAGATCAGTATATCGTAGGAACCTAAATCCTTTAAAAAAAGGGATATATGTTACCTGTGCAGAGTTGAGGCTGGCATGGTACGTTGGTTCTTTATGACAATGTGATCTACCAAACCAATGCTGAGACTGCCCACCTCCAATTCTTTTGTTAATGAGTAAGAACTGTGTCATATTCCTACCACAGGACAAAGAGGAGTGACTTAGGCCAATGATAATTTAGTCCACAGGGCTGGACACATTGCAACCAACAAATCAGAAGGAAGGGGATAATGAGCAATGGGGCAGTAACCAAAGGTGTGTGCTGCATCACCTCTAGAAATCAATTCGAAGAATAGATCCTAGTGCTAGGATGATGAGTGTTTCCTCACACCACGATGGCATTCCTAACGATCAGGCATTCATGTTCGTAAACAGCTTGGAGGATAAAGGTGTGCAGAAGTAATAACTAGCATGAATTTAGCCGTGGTAATAAGATACATACCATTTAAAAACTGCTCTAGTATCTATGCAACTATGATACGTATTTAGGGAAACTTTTATTATTTCAGGCCACCAACTGGTGCTAGTTAATAAGAGGTTTTAGTTAATAAATAGGATTAGTGTTACACCAAGAGTCTCAGGAAATAATAGTTGTTCCCAAACCTGGCTATGAAGCTGAATCACATGGACTTGAGAAATTCCAAGGACTTGTGGGATAGATGAAGAGGTGTTAGTATGAAAGGTGGAATGGTCCAACGTATTTTTAATTTGAGCAATAAAAAAGCTTTGAGATATTTTGTGACTATAGAGTTTAGAGTAACACCGTATGAAATAAACACGCCGCCCTGAGCACGCTGGTATTCTTAAAAGGTGAATAAAACGTACTCAGGTGTGAATAGAAACCCTCATTTAAAAAAATGGAACAAACTCGCTTGTGTTTGCCTCTATCCAGTGGTTCTTAACTTTCTTGGTTCAAGGGCCTCATTGAGAATCTGATCAAGGTTATGGAACACTTCCCAGAGAGATGCACATTTGCATATTCACACAGTGCTTTGAATATTAATACTCCCTTCTCTAATGTTCTTGGTCTTATTAGAAAAACCGAAACAGCATAACTAATAACTAAAAACAGATACGATTGATCAAGTCCTTACCAGTTTTCCAAGTTCTACCTAGATCTACTGAATTAGAAGCTTCAGGGGCTCAAAAATACGTAATTTCATAAAGTCCTTTTGTTGTTTCTGATGAAATTAATTGGATCCCTCTTGATTAGTCAGAGAAACAAGGGCTTTAGAGTCAGACAAACTTGAGTTAAAAAATCAAAACTTTACATTCAATGAGCAAGGAAGTCACTTAAACACTGTGTCTTAGTCCCTCTCACCTATAGAATGTGAAGGGCAGTTGTCCTCACAAGAGTGTGATAAAAATAATATGATATAATGTATGACAGGCTCAGAGCATGCCCCTAGCATATAGTAAGCACTACATGCATCTTTTCTTTATCGTAGATACTAATAAGGGGCCTGATTTGTTTGCAGTGAGGATATTGTCCTAATATTAAATAATTCCTTGAGATAAAAAATTCAGAAAACAGAAATCGTGATACTAAAACCAAGATAAAATAGCAAAGGCAAGAGCTACAGATGGCTTTTATTTGAGTCACATAATGTATAAACATATTATCACGGCAGAGCTTCAGAAAACAAAGCTCATTGCTCCCCAGATGCACAGGTCTCATCTTTAACCTTAATTTTGCAAGGCTTCTGGAAGGTTTCCAATTCTTAAAGCTTTTAAATTTTCATGTCAATATAGTGAATTCTTGGTTGTGTGAAAGGAGACACAAGTGTTCAGAATGGTTCTGAATTGGGAAAAGGATAATATAAATCATGTTTTATGTCTAGCAACAAACCTTTGAGCATGATGCAATAAACACTGTGGAGAAGAGTTAAGATTTAGAGATGTACCCCGATTGTTTGGTCAACCAAAAAAGAATATTCTTATTGGAAACGTTAGCTTTAAAAAGGATAAAAATGGGGGGTCTGGGTTAGGCAAAAAAAAAAAGAACAGTAGCGGCATTGGGTGAAATAACTGAGAAAATGGAAAAGGAGGAAACAGCCAAAAACAGGGAAGCAGTGATGACTGCTGGCATTTTGGGAGAGATTTTAAAGTAATTTTGCATAGCTCAGTAACTTACTTGGGAGGTTTTCTCTCGCTTCTTAGGTTAATGTATCTTTGATACATCCAAGAATCTAAGAGATGGGTCAGGAGAGTTAAGGTCAATGATGGAGTGTCCCGAAATAGAATCAGATCACTAAAAGAGCTTAGTGACATTTAGTGACCCATGAGGCCACTATTGTCTCACAGAGAATCAACATATGAGATAAATATTTGCCCTGAGCTGGTGAGTGTCCTCTCAAAATGTTGAGTGCGGAACCATGGCTGTGAATCAGTACTTTCACAGAGAACAGAGCCAACACGTGTTTGTTTTTTTTCCGTGGTCTTTACGTTTTCCACCCATGGACTTCACTGAAAATCTGACAAAAGATTTTATATACCCTTCCTAGAGAAATTGTTTACATTTACATATAAGCATAGTTTTTTGTTGTTTGATCGCCACTTCTCTAATGTTCTTGGTCGTCTAGGGAAATATAAACAATGTAACAAGTAATAATACCTTCAATTATTAATTAAGCTAATAATAACTAATAGTTACCATTAATTAAGTCCTTACTGTGGTAAGGACATTGTGCTAAGCCCTTTATATGCATTACCTCATTATATCCTCACATTTACCCTATGAATTAAGTAATATTATGGACCCCATTTTATAGATGAGAAAACTGAGGCTTAGAGAACTTAAATAGCTTGCTTAAAGCTCTACGGCTAGCAAGTGGCAGAGCCTGGAATCAAACTGAGGTCCGTGTGGTGCCAGTGCATATAATCTTAAACACTCCTTCATAATACCTCTAATTTTTTTATAGAATTTTTTTATAGGCACTTAAGATTCCATATTCCAACCTGGGTTCTAAAAGATTAGTGAACCTTCTGAATTTATACATTGTGTGTGTGTGTGTGCAATGTTTGTTTTTCTGGAGATCGATAGCTTTAAGCGGATTCCCTTAGGATACCTCATCTAAAACAGTAAAGAGTCAGTCATCTAGCTCTGTCAGATTTTAGCTGTGGAGTAAGTTAGGCCATCATAGAGCCACATATTTGAGCCACATTGACCGTCTTCTCTCCACTTCTGTCATCTCACAGAATTGCTGTTATTGAGTTGTTTTTGGAATAATGCCCTAGTCTTGAATTGAAGAATACTGCCAGAAATAGATGTATAAAATCTACGACTGCATTTGCTTTAGGAATATTTTTGAGTATATTTTAAATATACTCAAATATTTTAAATATTTAAAATGTTTAAAAATACCTCCAGTGTCTTCTAAACGAAACCTCAACCAACAAATTACTTTTAGAAGAGAGAATATACCTTCCTTATGCATAATAAAGAAAGTAATGATGTATCCCTTTACGCAAAAGCCAAAATTTCAGACTCGAATCTGCAATCCAACTTTAGTACTTTTGGAGGGGTCTTTGGCTTGCATACTTGAATTTTATCTCACCCTCAGTTATAGTCATCTACTCTGATTTGTATTTTCCCTTGTTTTGTGTGTGTGTGTAAATAAATATATATATTTCATTCCATGAATTTTTGTTTTTGGCGGGAGAAGGATTTATTACTTGCAGCAAGTAGGGAGAACACAAGGGATCTTTCCTAAAGCAGTGTCTCCATTCCATGAATTCTTGTAAAGCGTCTGAAATTCTTTATGGAACACTGAGGAATATAAATTAAAAATATAAGTTTTCCTCCTTCTTCCTTTTTTATCACTTCACGCCTAAAAAGAGGCAGAGCTTTAAGACCTTGCAAATGTTTGTTCTTTAATGCCTTAACCGACAAAGATCATTTTCAAGGAAATGATCCCCAGTTAGGGCAAAATAGCAGATTAAAATAATACAAATGCCTTCAATGACAAACACTTTTCTTACTGATTAACTTAGCAGAGGACCATATCTTGCTTCCCTCCTCCCCTACAAATATTTTCTCAGGCAAAAATGGATTTCTTTCATTCACGACTGGATTTTCTGAGAAGTAGCTGTATTGTAGCTATTTTGTGTTGTGAATCTAATAAAGCCACATGGTTTAAACCCAGATTTGAAGGGGCAAAGTTCTCTTCCGGTTGTGTATACTTGAGTACCTGAATGTGAAGTCTAGCCCAGTGAAAAGATCAACACACCAGCTCAGGCGTTAGCTAATATGCTGGTATTTATGCATAGAATTAACATTTGGCTCAAGAAAGAACTTTGAATTTTCTTAATCAGTTAAAACAAGTAATTGGTTAAGAGTCTAAACCTTGGTGCCATAGAGCATGATTCTTGAAAACATTTTAGGTCAGGTTGAACCAATTATGAACTCTGCTGGGAAACTAAAAAATCAGGAAAAACTTTAAGACAGCTACAGTGGGTGTCTGTTCTGAAAAAAATGTATACAGAAAATCTTTTCCACTGCCTTGCATACCAAGAGAACTCTCAAATTTTTGCTTCTCACCAAGATCAGTCTTATAAACCCTACACTTACATATCTCACTACTGGTTCCTCAGCTCTAACGCATGTCTCATCATTTCGAACTCAGTATCTGAAGTGGAGTTCATACACATCCAACCTGACTCTTTTTTTTAAGTATAGTTGATTTACAATGTTGTGTTAGTTTTAGATGTACAACAAAGTGATTCAGTTATGCATATATATATATAAAATATACTTTTTCTGATTCTTTTCCCTCATAGGTTATTACAAAATATTGAGTATAGTCCTTGTGCTATACAGCAGGTTCTTGTTGGTTATCTATTTAATATATAGTAGTGTATATATGTAAATCCAACCTGACTCTTCTCAGTGTTCCCTCTCTGAGTGAATGGCCCACCCAGGGCAGGCATCAGAACGCTGAGGGATACTTGAATCACTCCTCTCCTTTCCTGTCTCCCCCTCCTCTTTCAACAAACTGCTCTTTTTTCTATTTCCTTTGTCAAAATTTGTTCCTGCCAAGAGTCTTTTTTCAGCCAGATGACTGAGCAATCCTCCTGGCTAGTGACCTAGATTTCACTCTTGCCTAGGCACAGCCCATTCTCTGCATTAGAAGCTGGAGTGGTATTTTAACATTTCAATCTGATCATGCCATTCCCTTTATTGAAAACTTCCAGTGACTCCCCATTACTTTAAAAATTAGGATCCAAATCCTTAATGTTGCCTAAAAGGTGCCCACCTGATCTGAATACATCTTCAGACTCATCTCTAGCATTCGGATTCCTCTAAAACCAAGTGCCTACTTGCCTTGAGTCTTTCATACACACACACACACACACACACACACACACACACACACGCAAGCACTCAACCCCTAACTAATTTCTATTCTACTTTCAAACTCTGCTCAACACACATCCTAACAGAAACTTTCCTTGCTACTTCTGACAGATTCAACCCACTGTAATTTTTAGAGTACCCTATATTTGCCCTTTCTGATACTTATCACAATTTAATTAATTCTGTAACTAGTTTTTAATATCTTTTTCTTTTGTTTGACATAAATTTCAAAAAAGTAGATGACATTTTTTTTTTACACTATATACCCAGTGTCTGAAATTAGTGCCTTGCACAAAGCAGGTATTGGGTGAATTAAGTAACAATTGGTGAACCACCTTGTGAGTTAGGTACAAAATGCCACTCTAAATAGTTATATGATTTTTACCTTGTGGAAATTATTAAACATTAATGCTACTAACTATTCCTATTTCCTTTGGGAAGAAGTCAATTTTAAACACAATTTTTAGTAAAAACTAGGAAAGAAGAGGATGGACATATACATTGACTGAGTGCTTACAGTGTAGAACGGCTTTAGATCATCAAGCGATACTAATTCTAGTGTAATTCTCACAATTGCTCAGTGAGAATTCATGAGAAAAGAACAGAGACCCAAAGGATAACTTGACCATAGTTACACAGTTATCAAATGACAGAGATGGCAATAATTCAAAGGTTTCAACAAAATAAGTCCACTTTTGGGAAATAACAGGACCAAATGTATCTTCTGGTGTATTAACACTTGTTAACAAAGGAGATGCTGGGATCTAGGTGTATTTGACTCAAGTGTCAAGAAACCATTTCCATCACATAACTGTCACTCCATCTATGGAATGAACGAAGAAAAGGCTCTTAGCAGTAGTGCTTTGATATACACGCTGAAGATGTATTAATTGCCCATAAAACTTAAAACTAAAGTGAAACTTTGGGGCTCTGTAGGAGCCATCTAAATTAAATCAAGATACAGCATAGCAAGTTTTCCATCTGCTTCTATGCCATGTGCTATCAGATACTTTGACCTTTGAGATTTATGAAAGAGTACGACAAAATCCTGTTCTCCAGTTTGTTTATCCTAAGGACATCATGGCTTCAAGGTCTTCCAGGACCTTGAAGAAACAGATGACAGCCTGTTGTCCACTTCTCTGCCTCTCTGGTATAGTCTGAGCTTGATCTCTTAATAGATAGCTGCAGCAGGGTAATGGGACAGGCCACCCTCTTCAGCGAAATGAAATTCATATTTGGTGCTTTTGATTGCAGACTTGACTGTTAGTGATCCACAAAGAGATACGTATGGTGCTGCAGTGAATTGGGTCCTTGCTACTCTGTGTGTGTGCACATGTGTGTGCACCTGAATGTGCACATGTGTGTGCACATGAATGTGTATCTCTTTTGGTGCTTTTGGTGCTTTGGATTCTGATATGGTTCTCCTGTGAAGTGGTAAGGTCACACCTATGTGGGTGGAAGGAGAGTAAGTGGTCTCACTTTAAAGAGTTGGATATTACTGGAGTCAATGATGTGATGAAGAGGAGGATTCTCAGAAAAGAATGAACATTTAGAAGGTGGGCTTTAGAAAGGCAAGAGGGAATGTCTGTTGCTCTCTGGGGTCAGCCTCCCCCTAAATAAGATGGCCTCTGCCGAACAGGCCACAGGGAAATGAGTCTGGAGCTGAGGGGGGAAACGCCTCTCTAGGAGACCACAGGAAAGAACATGAACAAATAATCCTTTATGAACTATGTTGCCTGGTTGTATGTTCCTATCTGGTTTGGTTTCCCTTGTTATTATATCTGAGCTTCAAGTGGAGTTTGTTTCACTCCTCCAGCCTTGCATCAACTCCAGGACTAGGAATTTAGAGAGCAGTTGTGTTCCACATCAAGCTGTAGTATTACACGTGAATTTTTCTTCTATTTATGTCCCCATGTCCCCACTCTCTGGGCCCACGTGGTGGTGGCAGAGTTGATTACTGAGTTGTTTATCCGTCAACCTCTTGCCTACATGACAATATTCTCTCCATTGAAACCTCAGAAGGTATTAGACTTGAGTTATTGAGCAAGGTTCTGGACTCTTTAGAGGAATATCTTCAGATTCTTCTTTCTCGTAAGTTTCTCCATAGCCCTCAGATTTCCCGCTAATAATTGCTGTTTTCTGAAAGTCATGTAAGAAAAAATTTTTCTTCAAAAAAAAAAAAAAACACTTAAAGGCACAATATACAAATACACAGCTATATACTAGCCTGATAGAATTTTGTTCATTCTGAAATATAATTTATCAACCAATAACCATACAATTTCAGAACGTTTCTTGTTTGAATGGGAGGAATGGGTGGGAGATTAGGAGCCCTTTGTGTAGGACAGAGGGGGCAAAAGAGGAATAAGAGAGGCTAGAAATAGCAAAGACCAGCTGGGCTTACTTTGCCTCTTTTCTTGGAGTGAGGCTAATTTACTTTCAACTGGTGGAGTCCTTTTGCCCAGAGTGGGAAGAGATAAGCTGTGAGCCAACTTGTTTTTCAGTGATGGACCAAGTATTGGATGACTTTTTCCCTCAACCACAGCAGTTTCTTAAGAATCTGGTTTCCAGAGAATTCATAAATAGAAGTATCAGTGTATTTTACATCTCTATACAATAGATAAGGAGAAGGGGCACACCAAGAAAATAATGTACCTCATCTTCCAAAATGTCATGGTTTGCTGTATGTTTGATAATCCTAATGTAGGAGTCACCTTAAAGGAAATGAGTGGGTTGATAATGACTTATTATGAACCTCTAAGAGCAGGACACATGTGGGGTCCTATCACAAGATAAGCACCCTACTTGGCAGCAGGTTGGTAAAAGCTACTGGGTCACATAGACAATCCAACAGGAAGTAATTGAGTTTGGATTATTTTTGAGATCTCCCAGCATCCTTCGCATCACTCTCAAGTTTACTCCTCTGAAGCTTTGGGCAGTAATGCTTTCTATCATTGTTCTTTTTGGTTTCTTGTCCTGTTAGGTTATAGAAAAATGCCTGATGTCTCAGTTTAGGAACAAGAGTCTCACTCTTAGGGGATAGAAAGTGAGTACTTCTGATAACTATTTTTGGGCTTTTGTCATTGGCAATCTTTTTTACTTTGTGCATTTTATGTTTTACAGCCAAAAGTAAATAAATAAATAAATATTTTTAGAAACCTGATGCTCTGTTCTCAAGCTTTCCTTGGAGCTACAGTTGGGTGAAGAAAGGCACAGCTAGTGTTCAGATGCAGCAGCAGGAGAGATCCTAGCGGAATCATCCACTGTCCGGCCTCAGAGTGTTGATGGCATCAGATGCACTGTCTGTGCCCATTGGGGGACAGGGCAGAGCACTTCAAAGGCCAGTCCCCCTGGGTGCTTATTATGTGCCAAGTTAATTTCAGTTGCCAATGTCAGAACTGCCAGTGTTAGAACTAGCAATACGTCTTAGGTAGCATTCTGTTACATGAACACATTTGTACTATAAAAAGATCCTTCTGGCTGAAGAGTCCATGAGAATAGATCGGAGAGGAGTGAATCTCAAGGAAGGGGGACCAGCTAGGAGGCATATTTGACATTTCAAGTAAAAGAAGATGATGATTTGCGGTAGGATGGTCGCAGTGAGATGGAAAGAAGTGAAAAAATTTGATAGATTTTTAATAAAAGTTAGAATCCATAGAAACTGCTGATTAACTGGATGTAAAAGATGAAACAGAGGGAAGTGATAAGGGGGAAAGAAACAGGGTATTTGTCTGGGGTTAAAAATAACTGTCCTTTTTGAGTGATTTACTCAGGAAGAGATGTATTTGTACTGAGTCATCTAACTCTCTTACCTCCTTGTAACCTCACTCTGGTAGAGTATAATTACAGGCCCATTTTAAGGAAATGATCCAAGTGGTGGAGGCTTGCTTACTTGGAACTGAATCTCTGACCTGCCTTTTATAGATAGAGCCTGTATTGAATGCACCTAATCAGCTTAGCACACTGACATTAGCCAGTGGAAGAGAAAACAGACAAAGTTTGAGTTTGTTGAAAGACCATATTAATAGTATTAAAAGCATACAAAAATCAGTGAAGGGGGTGCAGTCATTTTGGAAGGTGGTGAAAACACCTAGTGTGAATACTTTACAAAGATATTAAGCTTTTAGAAGTGGCAGTCGAGCTAAGAAACTGTTTGATATCCCCCCATTATCCATGTCCACAGAGCGGGGTCATTATTTTTCTTTTTTATGAGACCTGAGCTGTCTCATGAGGTATAGACACTTTGAAGGTATATATTGTAGAATCTCAACAAAGTTCCTAAAACACATGACTATTTTCATGGGATAGAATTAACAACAGACAAGAGAAGAAGAAGAACCGAAGTGAAACTAAAATTTCCCAATGTAAAACTTTCTGGGATTAAGAGATGAGATGAGTGAAGATGAGTTTGTCATGCACTTCTTTAGAGAGAATGTGAGTTTAGGGAAGGAAAAACGCAGTAAAATGAGAAAAGATTAGACCTTGACAGTATATAGCAAATTATCATAGTATGCCTCCTCACCATATGCTTGTTCCATGACAAGTTCATGTTCCAAGATGAAATGAGAAATTAAGATGCATGGCATTCATGATTCTGGAAAGGATAATAATAAAAGAAACCTGTACAATAAAAAAAATCCTAAACAACCACACCCAACCAATAGTCATTTTCAAAGTTCAGTTATTACACATTTACTTGCCTTATTCATTTGGAATGTTATTCTGCAAATGCATCAAATCTTTACAATTTATACCTGTTTCCCTGGTTATGTAAGATTTACTCACCCGAAGTCTGTTTTGCTGATGGGTTATGAACTCCTCAATTATTTGTTGTTTTTGTTTTCCTTTGATGATGAGAATCCAGGAGTCATGATGTAATGTTGCTATGGTAACGAATATGTACAAATAGATGATTAAGGGTGGGGGGAACCTTAAATCTTTAGAAACATATTTGCATGTAAATTTCTTTCCAGTGAAATTTTTTAAAATTTCACATGTAAATTTTTTTCTGTTATGTACAAAAGTATGAAAGAGGTACTATATTATATCATGTCTTGAACAATGCATTTGTGCTGCTTATATTAGTAACAGGAGTCACTCACTATGCTCCAAGGAGTGTTTTCTTAATAATAGTTCATTTTTAAAGATATTGGATTAAAACTGGATTAATTTCCATAGGTGCGTTTATGTGTGTGTGTACAAATAAAGTATACTCTTTTAAGTAAAAATTGGGACACATTATAAGGGTGAAGCTCTTTTCTTCAAGCCTATCAGAAATATTTATAGTTGCCTAAGAATATACTTTGCCAGCCATTGGAACTCAATACATGCTGAGTGGTTAACTTGTTACTTCAGAGCTGCCATAGAACTGATGTTGGAAGAAGACATGAACTTAGGACAGAGGGAAATGGTATTTGGAGATGTAGTTTAATATAATCCTACAAGTTAAGTATTTAGATTTTGACTTATTAACCTTTTTTTTGTTGTATCACAGAACTTTGCACCAAGATATCAAGAGTTGCTGCTTTCTTCATTGGCTGGCCACATGTTGTCTGGCAAGGTACTTAACAACACTTGGCTTTATTATACTGTGCTTAAGACAAAGGTAATGATCTTTTGCCATTTGAGGAGGATTCATTAGACCAGCATTGTCCAATAGAGATAGAATGCGAGCCACACATATAATTTAAAATTTTCTAATAGCTATATTAAAAAGTAAAAACGAAGAGGTGAAATTAATTTTAGTAACATATTTTACTTGACCCAATGTATCCAAAATATTATCATTTCAACATGTAAGCAATATAAAATTATTAATGATACATTTTTACATTCTTATTTTGTAATAAGTCTTTGAAATCCAGCATGCATTTTTTTTTTTTTTGCGTTGCGCGGGCCTCTCACCGTTGTGGCCTCTCCCGTTGCGGAGCACAGGCTCCAGACGCGTAGGCTCAGCGGCATGGCTCACGGGCCCAGCCGCTCCGCGGCATGTGGGATCTTCCAGACGGGGGTACGAACCCGTGTCCCCTGCATCGGCAGGTGGACTCTCAACCACTGCGCCACCAGGGAAGCCCCAGCATGCATTTTATACTTACAGCACATGTCAATTTGGACTAGACACAGTTCAAGTGCTCACTACTCACATGTGGCTGGTGGATAACATAGCAGACAATGCACCATTAGACTAAGAGGAAAGTGTTGAATTTATTTAGAATATTGAAGTTATTCAGTATCAGACTTCTTGGGATAATAACCTTGCTTTCTTAGAAGATGAGAGCTTTCCAACTTGCAGGGAAATTGCTTACTGTATTCAAGAGACAAAATAAATATGTGGAGGGTAAATACCTGACATTAGCATAATGCCTTGGTTTGACAGTATGTTCACATTCACTACCCTTTTTAATCCTGTCGTGGTTCTGAGAAATAGGGAGGAACGAAGTTCCACTTACTTTTGAGGAAGCAGGCCCTGATCTTTAGGCTCCAAGTCTCATGATCCAATGGTAGATCACCATCTAGGGTATAGTTACCAAATAATGAGCAAGCCAAGTCAGCCAAAATATAATGTGTTCTAGCATTTTCTTTTCTTTTTTTAAAAAAAGCATCTGTTTTGTGGGTGTCTGGAAGGGCTCAGGCTTGTCCCAGATCTCCATTTTTTTTTTTTTTGATTTATTTGTTTGCTTGGATCCAGAATGAAATGAGAACAAAGTCTTTTTATGCTTAGGAATGTTTTGATTCATACAAGGTGGTGGTGGTGGGGGTGAGATCCTCAAGACTGTCACTATTATGCATCAAAGTCCGACAAATATCCCACCCCCAATACTGTGACTCTTTGATTAAGTCAACTGCATACAGCATTTCACCATAGGTCTTCCATAGATGTGCTATTTAGAGCTAAAGTAGGTGAAGAGGCAAGTAATATCTCTTACTCCAAAGCAATTCATTTATATGACAATCACTTTTCAAAGAGGCCCCTAACAGCAGCAATAACACCAGCACTGGATTCTTGGCTTTTTGTGTTGTTCAGTTTAAAATAATCCCATTCAGATTGACATATACACACTACTATATATAAAATAGATAACTAATAAGGAGCTACTATATAGCACAGGAAACTCTACTGAATACTCTGTAATGGCTTATATGGGAAAAGAATCTAAAACAGAGTGGATATATGTATATGTATAACTGATTCACTTTGCTGTACACCTGAAACTAACACAACATTGTAAATCAACTGTACTCCAATAAAACTTTTAAAAAATAATTCCATTCACTTTAATGTACAAGCTACATACCTGGATTAAATTTAGGCTAATTTCTATTAATTGGTAATGCTGCCCTTATATTTTCAAACGCAATCCACATGGGAAGCACACTCATTTGATAAGCCCCAGGGATTTAAACACTACTCAAAGTGTCTAGTGCAGTACTTTCAATCATTCTTCACCTCCCCTTAAAGCTTGTGTATGATTCCAACCCGCCCCTCAGTTTTTCAACTGCTGAAATTGTACTTGCTAAGTATTTTGCATAGGACGGGTCCTCTACTTCCTTCTAAACCTGGATTACACATTGCAGACGACCACATCACCTGGTGCAGGTAGTCCAGCTTCGGTCGCCATTCTTGGGGGGGCGGGTCACTTGAAGGCATCAGATTAGAGACGAAGTTTGTTAAGCCAAAACTATAGGTAGCCTAGGAAGTGAGGCACCTGGTTATTTCCAGGGCTGGACAGAGAGGGCGCCCTTCCACAGACGCGCGCACAGCCAGGACGTGGCGGAGTTAGGAGCCAGGAGGAATACCCAGGATGTTTCAGAGCTCAGTCTAGTTAGAAAACCTTTAGGGCACTGGACAACAAATGAGTGTCGAGACCTGGACGCGTGGATCTTCTGTAGGAAACTATAGAGCGGAGCAACAGGAAGCAACTGCTGCAGGGTTTAAGTCTTCCTGAAGTCTCAGTAGGGCTTTCCCTCCTGTCCCGACGCCCTTCTCAGCGTATCCAGTCTTGGGGACTCCGCGCCACCCCACCTGCTTTCTTTGCCTCCCCCTGCGCCCCCCCCGCCCCCACCTCTCTGCGATCTCACTGCTGCTTCTGCGGGCCGCCCTTGCCCGCCAGCCGGGCTGCGGCAGGCCCCGTGCGGCTGCCGGAGGGCCCAGGGGGCGGAGGCGCGGCAGGGGCGGGCTCTGTCGCCCCCCCGCCCCCCTGCCAGCCGGGCTGCCGGGCCAGTGGCTGGAGCGCCGCGCACCGCCAGCCGCGGGGGCGGGGGATGGGGGAGGCAGGGGAGGGGGGCGCCCGCGCTTATTAGAGCCAACCGCACACTTCAAAAGGGTGTCGGGCAGTGCTTCCCTCCTGCGCCCCGGGAACTTCAAAGCGGCCCGCGCTGCCCCGGCCGTCGCGCTCGGCTCCGGGGCCTCGCAGCCCGGGCGCGGCGCCTGGTGGCCATGACCCGAGCGTTCCGCGCCGCGCTTCGCCAGGCTCTCCTGCTGCTCGTCGCGGCCGCCGCGCTCTCGGCAGGTACTACAAGCGACCCTTTCTCCGCGCCCGTGAGGGTGGGCGTCGGGGGCGGTCTGCGGGTGGGCAAGGGGTGGGGAAAGAAAGTGCTCCGAGCGAACTGACCGTCCTCGGGGCGGAGTGCAAAGCGCCAGTTAGATTGAAGGGGCGCGGGATAGGGCGCAGCGTGGGCACCTGAAGTCGGCCAGCAGGGTAGACAGGTGTGTTGGGGATGAAGCCACCAGGAGGGGGAAGAGCTCCAGGGACGTTGGGGTATGGGATTAGGGGTGAGGTGGGTGACACATTTGGGGGCAGATTGTAGCGGAGGGAGTAGGAGAGTGTTTGTGGGTGTGTGCAGGGCTGGGAGTTGGGTGGCACCGTGAGTTCACTCTGCAGGGGCTTGGGGGACGCTCCGTGCTGAGCTCCGGAGAGCTAAGCAAGGATGACGACACGGTGGTGGTGGGAGAGTGGGGAGTGGTGGTGGCGATTCAGTCAGAGTTTTAGGAGATGAGGGATACCTCAAAAGCCGCTGGTGCCAAGCTCTGTAGGCGGGAGTGGGAGCTTAAATCTGCGTGGTTTGCAAGGCACAATGCTTTCGAGGTATGATCTTTACTAAGAGCTGCAGGGAAAAAAAATTCTGGCAAGAGTCCCAGCGTTTATGACAGGTCTGTGCTTTGATAGGCTAAATAGAGCCCTCGGCCCAAGCTAGAAATTAAACATTTCTTCATAATGTTTACTAGAAACTGGGGCAAATGCATATAGTGTGCTATGATGAAGAGCCCTTTAACTCTAAAATTCTTTTCATTATCACATTATTCTGGGTTATGGAGAGAGACCAGGAGCAGATTCCTTGCTAACTCATTCTTTAAACATGTCAATCAGACATTTAAGACATTTGCACGTAAAAACCTGGTGTTTTTCCGTAGGGCTGTACTTTGTCTGAAGCTGATTTTGATGCATTTTTGTTTTCTCCGATGACAGTCTGTTTGACATTAATAGCTATACTCCAGGGTAGGTAGTTTTCCTCTTAGTGACATGTGCACGAGAACGTTTTGAATAGTATGATTGCTGTCACGTGCAGATTCAGTGTTTCAGATGGTCTGAGAGACTCACCAAATACAATATTCAAATGAAAATTTGATTGTTGGAAGTGATCAGTTGATACAATATTAGAATGAAAACATTTCAGTTATCTTTGAAAAGGCACAGCCTTTTAGGAAGCAGTTACCCAGAGACTTGTCAGGAAGATGATGGGATAAAGGGAAGTATTTGCATTCAGAGTTAGTAAATTCATCACTGGGAAGAAGAATGACTATGGGAAGGTCTTTATGAGAAATGGGCAGAAACTCCACTAACTTGGAATACTCAAAGTGCTCTTGATGACTTAGTAGAATTTACACACACAAAGTCTTCTGGAGATCACAGTTTTAACTGGACACCTGTGAAGTTGCCTCTGAAGGCTATCTGTACAAACCCTGTTTATTTCAGGGAGCTAATAGCTTTGTTGCAGACATTTAAAAAAATAGACTCAATTATTTTTTATCTAGCTTGAAAGGTATATTTTGTTGTATGACAGAATCATTAGAAGATTTCAGAGACTCTGGGCATAGCAAAATAGGAAACACATGCCCTGCCTGCTATGTTCTTAAAAAGGCATGGAAACTTTTGACATTGAAATGTACAATAGATCATCCATTCAAATTTGATTGTTTCCTTAAAATTTGAAGGCTAAGAAAAATGCCTGATATGGAAATAATGTGGCAATACAGTAGAGAAGGACTTATCAAAATTGAACTTTAACGATGAACTTTTCTATGTAGAATGCAATCATTCTGAAACCTGTTTAAGAAATTTTACTCCTCTTTGTGTCCCACAGGAAAAAAAAAGTATATTGCAATCTACATTTTTGATTCTTATTTTTTTATACAAATCTTTGATTATTTGATCGAGGGAGTCAAGGTTATTTATTTATTTAATCTTTTAAATTGTTTTCTCATGTGGCTACCTTCATTATCTTTGACCTGGTCACTTTTTTTTTTTTTTGCGTTACTTGGGCCTCTCACTGTTGTGGCCTCTCCCATTGTGGAGCGCAGGCTCAGCGGCCATGGCTCACGGGCCCAGCCACTCCGCGGCATGTGGGACCTTCCCGGACCGGGGCACGAACCCGTGTCCCCTGCATCGGCAGGCGGACTCTCAGCCACTGAGCTGCCAGGGAAACCCTTGACCTGGTCACTTTTACAAATTGCATTGTTAATCATATTTACCATGTTTTGGAGATGTACGTGCCATTGTTGACATGTTATATGATAAGTTGCTATTGACAGTGACATAGCAAAACCACATGACAGAAAACACTACTTTCCAACTTGGCTCTGTTGAGCACCAAGCCTAGGACCTTAAATATCTGAAGATATTGATGAACGAATAAACCCTTTTTGCTTTGGCTGTTCTTCCCCAGCATCTCTAGCACCTTAGGTATGTCAAGCCTTGACAGCAGAGTAGAAATCATTGCTCCTTGGTGAAAATCTCAAAGGGTAACCGCTGGTCTGGTGGAAACTTAGAGAAACTATTTATTGGTCTGGACTGGCTAAAAAAATTAGGCTGCTCTGTGTTGCTCTAATTATCTAGTTTCTGGGTTCCTTGATGTTGATAAGAAAGACCTGACATGACCTCACAACATTTATCATGTGTATTAAACAAAGAATTGCCAGAAAATGCCCTGGAGTTCTCAAATTTGAAGCTGGACTTGGACATTATACAGATTTACACATTGTATATTTTCTACTAATTTCATGAAACTCCTTTGTCTTCTGGCTAGAAAGGATTATTAAGAGTCCAGAAAGCTAGATGCTGTTACTCTAAAGGTGAAAAGATAACTGTTGCATTTAATAACCAGAGTGGGGTAGGGGTTTCAGGTAGTGAGTTTTTTTTTTTCCCCCACTTAACAGCAGTTAGCAGTTCCTACTATACATTTTAAACTGTGCTGGAAGTAAAAGTGAAAGCCTTGGACTGAGTTTATAATGCAAAAGATGGCACCTTTGCCCTTCTTTAAGCATGGTCATTTATTGGTTGATTGACACAAGTGTAGCAAGAGGCTCCCTGGTTCCAAAAAAGAGACTTCTTTGGACTAGGAGAAACTCTGTGCAGAAGTCCTTGGGAGCGTATTTCTTCATTGATTGTACTGCCTGAACCTGTTTTCTAGCCTCAAACTTACAGAAGTATAAAATAGAGAGTTCCTCCGATTTTCTACAATGACGCAAAAATACAGGATTTGAGGTGTGAGAGTAAGAGAGGAGCAAAGGATGACACAAAATTTTGACCCAAGCAATAGAGGAATAGACCATTAAGTAAGGTGAGGCTGACTGCAGGTGGAGCAGGCCTGGGGAGAGGTGGGGCATGGTGGAGGAGAGCTGGAGCTCAGTTTTGGGTATGTTGAGTGTTAAATGTCTCATCGGTACTGGGGTGGAGATGTCATGTGAGCAATTGGTTTTGTGAATCTGGAGTTCAGTCTGACCTGAAGATTAAAAATCTAAAGCCAAGGGCATTTACAGATAATTTTTTTTACTTATTTATTTTTAAATATAATTTATTTATTTGACTGCATTGGGTCTTCATTGCTGGGTGTGGGCTTTCTCTAGTTGTGGCGAGCGGGGGCTACTCTTCGTTGTGGTGCGCGGGCTTCTCATTGTGGTGGCTTCTCTTGTTGCAGACACGGGCTCTGGGCGTGTGGGCTTCAGTATTTGTGGCTCATGGGCTCAGTGGTTGTAGCTCACAGGCTCAGTAGTTGTGGCACACAGGCTTAGTTGCTCTGCGGCATGTGGGATCTTCCTGGACCAGGGATCAAACCCATGTCCCCTGCATTGGCAGGTGGATTTTTAACCACTGCTCCACCGGGGAACTCCCTTTAGATAATTTTAAAAGACACATTAAATACAGTCACAGATTTAGTGAATCACAGCATGCCCAGTTAAATTGAATTTCAGATAAACAATAACAAATAATTTTTTAGTATAAGTAGGTTACAAATATGACATGGGACATATATATATTAAAAATTAATTGCTGTTTAATTCTAGTTTAACTGGGTAGTCTGTACTTTTATCTGGCAGCCCAACATGAAATAAATATTGTGGTGAGATGAACTGCTTCAGATATATGTATTCCCGGCTCTTGCATTAGAGAATACACTTATTTTCTAGTTCTCATCTCTTAAAACTTCTGTTCTAGCTTTGCTGCCATCCCCATGTGTATCTCTGAATAGATCACTTCCAAGTCTTGGCACTGAATGTCCTTCTGAGTCAACAGAGGGGGATACCCAGCCTTTCCTAATCTTACATGAGTACCTTAACATAAAAGGATGTGTGAAAAAGAAACAATACTCTCTAGACTCTCTGCAAATATTTATTGTTACGTGAAAGCAGTTGGTTTTGCCCAAAGTTATGGTCTTTTGAAAGTGATTGTTGCTTTCAAATGCATTTTTAGAGTACAGGGGGACTGGTTCCAGGACCCCCGGGATACTGAAATTTGAAACTTGAGGATGCTCAAGTCCCTTATGTAAAACGGTGTAGTATTTACATATAATCTACGTACATCCTTCCATGTATTGTACTTTAAATCATCTAGATTACTTATAATACTCAATACCGTGTAAACACTATGTAAATAGTTGTAAATATAATGTAAAACCTATGTAAAGAGTTACCAGTGCATGGCAAATTCAACTTTTGCTTTTTCGGAACTCTCTGGAGTTGGTTGGTTATATCTGCAGATGCGGAACCTGTGGCTACAGAGGGCCAACTGTGTTTTCCTTTTGAATAAACATTCATGTGTTTCTCTTTAAAAAACTTCTAGGCAGCAGCTGAGATCCAGGTTGTTGTATTTTTCTTGGCAGAACTTGCATCTCTTATTGTAAATAAGGAAAGGTTAGAAGAGAGGAGAACAACTAGGGTCACACAGGACCTGATAATCTGACAGTTTATGGTTCCAGAGCATCTTCCTAAAAGAATGATCTTGAGTCCTTCAGGAGAGGGACAGGGATACATAAATATCAGCCAGAGGATGTTTAGTTCCTGCTCTAGCTAAGTCTCGACCTGCTACCAAATAATTAGCATTGGCTTCATTTTGAGGTTTGCACGGGAAAAGTGTCCTATAAGTGAACTGTAGGCATGGATCATTAAAAACTCAAACAGATATGTTCACATGAATAGAAAGAGTTTGTTTTAATAAATAAACAATAGGATTAATTTTCAAATATAAATGGAAAACAGAACTAAATAGGAAAAAAAGGAAAAGTTCTAAGCACAGAGTGTGTATTTATCATTCCTTATCTTTTATATCTTTTTCTGGATTTTTTATCGATTGGGATTTCATGTTTAAAAATTTTCACAGCAAATACTAAAAATCTCAAGGTTTATCTTTACATTGTTTAAGAAATTGGGATAGGACTTCCCTGGTGGCACAGTGGTTAAGAATCCGCCTGCCAGTGCAGGGATCACGGATTCGAGCCCTGGTCTGGGAAGATCCCACATGCCACGGAGCAACTAAGCCCGGGCGCCACAACTACTGAGCCTGTGCTCTAGAGCCCGTGAGCCACAGCTACTGAGCCCATGTGCCACAACTACTGAAGCCTGTGTGCCTAGAGCCTGTGCTCTGCAATGAGAAGCCCACACACCACAATGAAAATTAGCCCCTGCTCGCCGCAGCTAGAGAAAGCCCGCGTGCAGCAACAAAGACCCAATGCAGCCAAAAATAAATAAATAAATTTATTAAAAAAAATTGGGATAATATTGGGATATGTTCATAAATGATATAGAAATTCAAGATAGATGCACAACTATATGAATGTACTAAAGCCATCAAATTACATACTTTGACAAATTGTATGGTATATTATTTTATCTCAATAAAGCTGTTAAAAAGTAAATATAATAATAATAAAAAAAAGAAATTACTCTTTTGTTAAGGGACCTAGGAATACCTAAATACTGTCTTGGTTCAGCTGTGCCTCTCCTCCAGTCTAAGATGGCTTACTAAGTGGGGCATCTAGAAAAGGGAGGGAAAATAAGGCAAGGTAGCTTTTTTTTGTTGTTGCCTGGTACTTTGGCTGCAAATTCCATGGCAGAACTCTAATATTCTCCCTTTTTCTAAACTTTGAACAACTAAATAGCCTAGGATAAAGAAAGGGAGGTTATGATAAGTCAGAATCCTGGATCCTGACACTACGCTACCAACAAAAGGTCTTGCAATGCATGGATGAAGCCAGAGTGACAAAGCAGGGGACCTCTATCTCCAGTAGCTCATGGTAGTTCAACCTTCATGGCAGCTCTGACAGGAGTTCTAGGCCATAATCTCAGGGGTGACTGCTAAGTGGGGAAAGATGGAGTGTCTGTGGAGTTAGGTGGCTGGTTCTCTTCTATGAGGAAGCAGGTCCTGCCCTTCCCACGCTTGCTATGAAAAGAAGTAGGAGACAGGGACATGACCATGAGCCCTGTGCCTTTCATGTTCTTTGAAAGCTGGATCCCTGAAGCGCGTGGGTCTCTCGGTTCCCTGGAACCTGAACAATACAGATCACTACTCCTCTCACTTAGGGATCCAGCAAAAAGTAAAAGAGAGGGAGGAGGTGAGTAGGAGTGTGAAAGAGACAAGGAAGACTTTATTTTCATAGAAGCCAATACTCCATTATTTTTCACTCTTTTGCCTTATCATGTGGCTCTTGAATTCATCTGCTCTGATTGGCCAACCAGGCTAACAAGGTTCTATTCTGTCCTGATGCTTCCCTTTTTCTCCTCTAGAATAATTTCCCATTTCTGTTGTTCTCTTCTGGTTTTTTTAGAGTAGGTATGTGAAGATGCTGTTTCTTCGGAACTGTTTTAAATTAATCCCCTCAAGAATTCATGGGTGAATCATTCCGTATGACTCAAGAGCTTGGCTTATTAGTTTTTTTAAAACAATTTAAATTTGCCAGTGACTTAAGCATCCCAAATTAGATCAGTCTACTTTTTCATTAAACTTTTCACGTCAAGAAAATGATTAGGTTCTCTAATTTTGAAAGTGAAACACATATATTTTCTTCTAATCTGTTTTATCATTCTTGTCTCATGCTAAAGTAAAATGACAGAGATAGATGCTACATCTCTGTATGCTGATTAAGTTCCTTATACATTTTTCATTCAGTGCCATGATTGAATTAATACTTTGGTCAAAAACCAGATTAGAAAAAAATCTAATCCATCAGGATCTGGACAATCATCATTTTAACGCAAAATGTTTAGTTTCATAAGTGCATGCTTATCTTAGAGATGTTAACTCAGAGGGTGGTAATCCAGATTAACACAGCTTTCAGGAGCCAGATTGTTTTCAAACAGAGCCAAAATATATTAAAGAATATTAACTCATCACATCTCATAACTTTATCTGATGACATTTTCCTGGCCTGATCCCCTAGAAATGTGTTTTTTCCTTCTTTCCATTCCCATTATTTCTCTTCAAGAGTAAAGATCTACACTGTGAACCTTTGCCTCTCTAAAATCATAGTGAGACTGCATTCTCACTCAAATTCCACTTGGAATCAAGAGTGTGTATTTCCAGGAAATAGACAATACACTCTAAATTTGAAACACTGAAAAAAGAATAATTATATGATTAGCAGAAGATTCCTTACAGAATAATAAATGCATAGTTGAATGAACCTCTCTCCCTTTTATAGCTGTTCTCTAGATACAGCTGTTCTCTAGATATATTAGCTATATTATATTAAAAGGCATTGCTTTTTTGCACATAGAAGAAAGTTGACTTTGTTAAAACAGCTGGACCTCTTTAAAAGGATTGAGAGTTACTGTGACAAATCAAGATGAGATGCTCCTTTAGAGTTAGTTTTCCTGAACTCTCCTTTGGATATTGTCTTTATCATAGTTTTTCATAATATTTCCTTATTACCTTTTTAATACCTATAGTATTTGTAGTGCTGTCCCTTCTTATATTCTTGACATTGAGAATTTTTTTTTTTTTTTTTTTTTTTTGCGGTATGCGGGCCTTTCACTGCTGTGGCCTCTCCAGTTGCAGAGCACAGTCATCCAGACGCGCAGGCTCAGCGGCCATGGCCCACGGGCCCAGCCGCTCCGCGGCATATGGGGTCTTCCCAGACCGGGGCACGAACCCGCGTCCCCTGCGTCGGCAGGCGGAATCCCAACCACTGCGCCACCAGGGAAGCCCGACATTGAGAATTTGAATATTCTTTCTTTTTCCCTTGATCAGTCTAGCTGGAGGTTTATCGATTTTATTGATTTCTTTCAAATAAAAAACTTTTGGTTTTATTGATTTTCTTTGTTGTTTTTTTCCTTCAATTGTTTTCTGCTCTTATCATCACTGTTTCTTTTCTCTACTTACTTTGAATTTATTCTTTTTTATTCTATCTTCTTAAGTTGGTACCTTAGATCAAGAGTTGACAAACTTTTTCTTATAGGGGCAGATAGTACATATTTTACTCTTATGGACCCTACAGTCTCTGCTGCAGCTACTTAATTCTACCATTGTAGTATAAAAGCAGGCATAGACAATACATAAACAGGTGTTGCTGTGTTTCAATAAAATTTTATTTACAAGTGGGACAGCCAGTGGGCCATAGTTTGCTGACTCTTTCTTAAGTCATTCACTTAAGACCTTCCTTCTTTTCTGCTATAAGCATTTAAAGCTCTAAATTTCCTTCTCAGCAGCTGCTTCAGCTCATCCATAAATTGTGCTGTACTGTGTTTTTGTTACCATTGAGTTCAAAATATTTTCTAGTTTTTGTGATTTTTCTGGGACCTGTGGGTTATTTAGATATCTGTTGGTTAATTTCCAAATATTTTGGGAATTTCCAGATCATATTATTATTGACTTCTAATTTAAATCCATTGGGGATGAAAATACATCAGCTGTATGATTTCAGTTTTTTAAATTTCATTTTTATTTGTTTCAGAACCTAGCATGTGTCTGACCTGGTGAATGTACCACATGTACTTGAAAATAATATGTATTCTGTTGTTGTAGGGTGGAGTGTTCTATAAATGTTATTCAGGTCAAGTTGCTTCACATGTTATTCAAGTCATCTATATCTTTACTGATATTCTGTCTTCTTATTTTATCAATCACTGAGAGAGGATTGTTGACATCTTCAACTTACATTTGAATTCAGCTATTCTTCTTTTTAGTTTTTCCAATTTTTGCTTTATGTATTTGAAAAGTTTGTTAATGGGTACATACACATTAAGATTATTATGTCCTCTTGATGTATATTCAGCATTAGGAAACCACTTGCTTTATCCCTGATAATATTTATTATCATGACATGTCTTTCTTTATCACTGGCAGTATTCTTTGCTTTAAAGTCTACTCTGTCAAAATTAATATAGACATCCCCGCTATGCTTAATATTTGTATATCTATCCTTTTTTTACTATTAATATAGCTATTCCAGCTATCTTGTGCTGAATGTCTGCATGTTATAGATTTCCCATCCTCATATTTTTAACTTTATGTGTACATACATACATTTATACATGTACATATACGTAATATATACATATGTATATATGTATGTGTGTGTTTATGTATGTGTATAGATGGTTACTTGAAGAGAGCAAATGGTTAGGTATTGTTTTTCATCCAGTCTTCCATACTTGTCTTTTAAATGCAGTGTTTAGACCATATACATTTAATGCATTTATCAATGTGGTTATGTTTAAATCTGTCATCTTATTATGTTTATATCTCTCCTTCTCTTTCTTCCTTTTTTTGCCTTCATTTAATTGACTAAATGTTAGTATTCTATATTATTTCTTTTTTAAAAATTAATTAATTAATTAATGGCTATGTTGGGTCTTCATTTCTGTGCGAGGGCTTTCTCTAGTTGTGGCAAGCGGGGGCCACTCTTCATCGCGGTGCGTGGGCCTCTCACTATCGCAGCCTCTCTTGTTGCGGAGCACAGGCTCCAGGCGCGCAGGCACAGTAATTGTGTCTCACAGGCCCAGTTGCTCTGCGGCATGTGGGATCTTCCCAGACCAGGGCTCAAACCCGCGTCCCCTGCATTAGCAGGCAGACTCTCAACCACTGCGCCACCAGGGAAGCCCTTATATTATTTCTAATACTAGTTTATAAGCTACATCTCTTTGTTTTTAGTGATTACTACAAGATTTATAACATCCATCTTTAAATTATCAGAGTTTAATCTAAGAACATTATTATCATATTCTTCCATTTCTGTCTTCTTGTCCTTTGTGCTATTAATCTCATATATTTTACTTCTAAATATTTTATAAACCATGGGACAAGTTATTATTTTGGCTTTAAATATTTAATTTTATTTATTTGTTTTTAGTTTTATTAACTTTTCCATTGAAGTATAGTTGATGTAATTACCTTTAAGTGAATTAAAAAATGAATGTGGGGGCTTCCCTCGTGGTTCAGTGGTTAAGAATCTGCCTGCCAATGCAGGGGACACAGGTTTGATCCCTGGTCCAGGAAGATCCCACATGCCACGGGGCAACAAAGCCCGTGCATCAAAACTACTGAGCCTGAGCTCTAGAGCCTGTGAACCACAACTACTGAGCCCTCACGCCACAACTACTGTAGCTCGGGTGCCTTAGAGCCCGCAGGCCGCAACTACTGAGCCCACGTGCTACAACTACTGAAGCCCGTGCACCTAGAGCCTGTGCTCCGCAACAAGAGAAGCAATGAGAAGCCTGCACACCACAATGAAGAGTAGCCCCTGCTTGCCACAACTAGAGAAAGCCCACACGCAGCAACAAAGACCCAACGCAGCCCCAAAAAAATAGAAGAAAAAAATGAATGTGGTATTTTGCGTTTACCCACCTATTTATCATTTCCATTTATTGCTCTTCATTATTTTGTGTGGATCTGAATTTACAACTGGTGTCACTTTCTTTCAGCCTGAAGAACTTCTTTTAACATTTCTTGTAGCTCAGTTCTGATGACAATACATTTATTTTATTTTATTTTATTGGAGTAGATAATAATGTGTTAGTTTCTGCTCTACAGCAAATTGAATCAGTTATACATATGTATTCACCCTTTTTAGATTCTTTTCCCATATAGGTCATGGCAGAGTATTGAGTAGAGTTCCCTGTGCTATACAGTAGGTCCTTATTAGTTATCTATTTTATATATAGTCGTGTGTATATGTCAATCCCAATCTCTCAGTTTGTCCCTCCCTCCCCTTTCCCCTCTGGTAACTATATGTTAGTTTTCTACATCTTTGACTCAACTTCTGTTTTGTAAATAAGTTCATTTGTACCATTTTTTTTTAGATTACACATATAAGTGATATCATGTGATATTTGTCTTTCTCTGTCTGACTTACTTCACTTCGTATGGCAATCTCTAGATCCATCCATGTTGCTGCAAAATTATTTTGTTCCTTTTTATGGCTGAGTAATATTCCATTGTATATGTATACCACATCTTCTTTATCCATTTCTAATCTATTTTTGTTTTCTGGAAAAGCTTTTATTTTCATTTTTCTCAAAATTTTATTATTAAGCTTTTCATACACTGGAATTGAAAGAATTTTATAGTTACTACTGATACATTCACCAACTAGATTATATTTGCTTTGTCCATATACATCCATTTATCTCTCTATTCATTAATACATATTATTTTTGATGCATTTTTAAATAAATTACAAATAGCAGTACACTATTCTCTAAGTACCTCAGCATGCATGTTATTACACAAATTCAATATTTGCAAACACTTGCAAACACAACACTATCCTCTTTTGATGAAACATTTACATATAATGACATTCACAAGTCTTATGTGGGCATTCTTGGTGTTGAGAAATGCAGTCACTTAATCTTCTTCAAGATGTTAATGTTAAACGTCACCACAATGAGTTTACTCATGTCCTTACCCAGTCATTTCTCAATGCCATACTCCCAAAAGCATTTGCTGTTCTTATTTTTTTCACTGTAGATTAGTTTTGGCTGCTGAGTGTGTTGCTTTGTAAATGCCAATTAGGTAAAGTTTGTTGATAGTGTTGTTCACATCATCACATTTTTACTGAGAGGGGAGTGTTAAAAATCTCCTACTGTACTTGTGGATTTGTCTCTCTCTCCCTTTATTTCTGTCGGTTTTTATTTCATGTGTTTTGAAACTCTCTTATTAGACACATACACATTTAGAGTTGTCTGTCTACCTGATGCAATGACTATTTAATTACTATAAAGTCTCTCTCTTCATCTCAGTAATACTTCTTGTCTTGAGTCTATTCTCTCTGATATTATTATAACCATGCTTCATATTTGCATGTATATTTTCCCCATCCTTTTACTTACAACCCATCTGTATCTTTATATTTGAAGTGCACCCTTTGTATATAATGTTCAGTTGGTTCTTGATTTTTATCCTTTAACGATATGACAATATCTGCATTTAATTTGGTGCAGATATTGCATCAAATTAAATGGCTAGTCCATTAACATTTAGTGTAATAATTGATATGGATTTAAGCCTACCATCTTGCTATTTGTCTCTCTTTCTATTGTTCCTCTGTTTCTTCTCTTTTGCCTTCTTTTCGTTTGATCATTTTTGGGGCATATTCCATTTATTTCCTTTATGGATTTATTTACACTCTGTTTTAATTATTGTTATTTTTAGTGTATCTAGAGTAACCTAAAATTAATAATAATAAATTAGGTTACTCTAGACCTAACTGTATTCTTTCTTAACTTAATGTTTACTTTGAGTCAATATTGTACTATTTCATACTTCACTCTTTATACCTGACACTTCATTCTTCCTACTTTACTCCCCTCTTTATCCCATGACATCTCCTACTTTAATGTAAAGACCATATAATAATATGATTACATTTACCAATAGTATGATTATACTTGACACCAACCAAAAATTATTAGAAACACAAATAATCAAGGAAAAAACCTTACTGTCCGGAGACAGGGCACTCAATAGAACCTAGTTTAGATGTGATGCAGATATTGGAACTATCATACAGGGAATTAAAAATAACTGTGATTAAAAGCTGTGTGGAAAAGGTGAAAAATATGCATGAACATCATTTGCACTCTGAGTGCCATCCCAAGTGAAAGAAAATTGACAGAGTGAGGCACCTTTATCGATAAAGGCTTGTTTTTTCAAAGGATTAAAGCTTAAATGACAGAGCTTGGTTTATGAGTCCTAAATGGAAAAGGCTTCCCAAACAGGTGTTGAATTCCTCCCTATTCACAACTTGCTCAGCTTAATACATGCTTCTTGTGCTCCCTGAAGTGCCTGAAAGTTTTTATTTTTAATTTAGTCTTTTTGCTTTGAAACAGGTTTCATTTACTGTGTGCTTTTGGCATTATTTATTCTTTTCAATTTTATTTTCTAAAATACTGTTGTCCTAGATTCTACTCTACCCTGGAGCCCATTTTTATGTTTTAAAACTGATTAGGTGGTTTATTTCATTTGTTTGCTTCTGTTTCCTGATTTTATGTTTAGTAGAAATAAAGCACCATGTTACGCTATGCCTGATGAGAAAAAAATATGCCTGAACAGATGTGGCATTTTAGCAGAAAGATAGAGTGTAAGAAAATGTCAAATGGAAATGCTAGATGTGAAACATGAGAGGAAGAATGTTCTTGATGTGCTTATCAGTAGACTTAACGCAGCCGAAGAAAGAATCATGAACTTGAAGATGGAACAATAGAAATTACCTTACAATTATGTAATTTTACTATTATAAAGTCATTACACAAAAGTGGAAGGTGTCAGGAGTTAAAGACGGAAGAATGAAAAGAACAAAAACAGGGCATCCAAGAGGTGTAATACAATATCAAGTGGCATAACATATGTGTAAATGGAATCAGGTGGAAAAGAGAATGGGATAGAAGAAATATTTGAAGAGATTGATGAATAATTTTCCAAATATAATGAAAGATATCAAATCATCAATCACAGAGACTCAAAGAAGCCCAAGCAGGATAAATATTTCTCCTTCCAAACCCCACACTATTAGACATATCATATACAAATTGATCAGATTCAAAGATAGAGAGTAAATCTTGAAGGAAGCCCAAATAAAATAGACCTATAACATACAAAGGAACAAAGTTAAGAATTAAAGCAGATGTCTCATCAGAAGCTATGCAAATCAGAAAACAATAAAGTGACAACTTTAAAGTACAGTATAAAACTGTCAACTCAGTATTCCATACCACATAAAGTTATCCTTTAAAATGGAGGAGAAACAGACATTTTCAGTCAAATAAAAACTGAGAATTTATTACCACAAGACCTGCATTACAAGAAATGTTAAAGTAACTTTATCAGACAGAATGAATACAACATCAGAGACTTGTATCCACAGAGTGAAGTAAAGATCTCTGGAAATGGCTAAAATGAAGATAAATATAAAATAAATTTTTCTTTAACTTTAATCACTCTAAAAGATGATTGACTCTCTGAAACAAAAATAGTAGCAATTCTCTGTGATTTTATAGCATATGTATGGATAAAATGTATGACAGCTTCAGCACAAAGGATGGGAAGGAGGAAATGGGAATATACAATTGTTAAGTTTCTCATATGTGAAGGGTTATATAGTATTATTTGAAGTTATACTATAATTAATTAAAGATGTATATTTTACAATCAAGGGCAATGCCTAAAATAGTAAAGTATAAATTAAAATATTAAGGTATAAATAAGAAACAAGTACTGTACATAAAATAAAATGAAAAATTTTAAATCCCAAAACATGATGACAAAATGGCAAAGGCACCAAACATAGATGGAACAAATAGAAAGAAACTAGCAAGTTGGTAGATTTTAATTCAACCATATCCATAATCACATTAAATGCAAGTGGTTTAAATACAGTAATTAAAAAGATGAGACTATCAAATTGAAAAAACAAACAAGAACTAACTATATGCTGGCTATAAAAAACTCACTTTCAATATGAGAAATGCACTTTAACTATAAAGACACAAATAGGTTAAATGTAAAAGAATGAGAAAAGTGGTACCATGCAAACAATAATCATAAGAAAACCGGAGTGACTATCTTAATTACAAAATTGACTTCAGAAAATGGAATGTTGAAAGGGATGTTCCATAATGATAAAGGAGATAACTAACCAAGAAGATATGATAATCTTAAATGCGTATGCACCTAAATACAGAGCTTCAAAATTCGTGTAACAACAATTGATAGAACTGAAAGGAGAAAAGACAAATCCGTAATTAAATTTTGAGTCTTCAACACTCCCCTCTCATAATTGATAAAATAAGCAGACCAAAAATTAGTAAGAATATATAAGGTCTGAAAAATACTTTTAACCAACTTGACTTAATTGACATTTGTGTAACATTCCTATCAACAACAGAATATACATCATTTTAAAGTGCACATAGAATGTTAATCCACATAGATCGATTGTGGGTCATAGAACAAACCTAATAAATTTAAAAGAACTTAAAATATACAGGGTATTTTCTTTGAACATAATGGAAGTAAACTAGAAATCAACAACAGGAGCCTACCTGGAAAATCCCCAAATATTTGGAAATTAAGCAATAAACTTCTGAATACTCATGGATCAAAGTAAAAGTCAAAAGAAAAATTAGATATTTTTAATGGAAGGAAATGAAAACACAACATATCAAAAACTGTGGGCTATACCCAAAGCAGTGATTAGAGTGAAATTTATAGGAACAGCAAATAAAGCAAACAGAAGGAAGGAAATAAAGGTAAGAAGAGAAGCCAAGGAAGTTAGAAATAGAAAAAACGTTAAAGAAAATCAAGGAAACCAAAAACTTTGTTTTTAAAGATCAATATAATTGGTTTACCTCTATCTAGATTTACCAAGGAAAAGGGCAATACACAAATTACCAATGTCAGAAGTGAAAGACGACATCACTATAGACCCTACATACATAAAAATAAGGGAATATTTCAAACATTTTTATGCTCACAATTAGGATATTTAGATAAATGAACACATTTCTTTTTTTTGATTTTTTTTATTGGAGTATAGTTGATTTATAATGTTGTGTTAGTTTCTGCTGTACAGCAAAGTGAATTAGTTATACATATGTATATATCCATTCTTTTTTAGAGTCTTTTCCCATATACGTCATTACAGAGTATTGAGTAGAGCTCCCTGTGCTGTACACTAGGTTTTTATTAGTTATCTATTTTATATGTACTAGTGTGTATATGCCAGTTCCAATCTCCCAATTTATCCCTTCCCACTTTTCCCCCTTGGTAACCATAAGTTTGTTTTCTACATCCATGACTCAGTTCCTGCTTTGGAAATAGGTTCATTTGTACCATTTTTTGGTTCCACATATAAGTGATATCATATGATATTTGTCTTTCTCTGTCTGACTGACTTCACTTCACTGACAGACTCTAGGTCCATCAACCTCAGTACAAATGGCATTATTTCATTCTTTTTTATGGCTGAGTAATATTCCATTGTATATATATGTACCACATCTTCTTTATCTATTCCTCCATCAATGGACATTTAGGTTGCTTCCATGTCCTGGCTATTGTAAATAGTGCTGCAATGAACACTGGGGTGCATGTATCCTTTTGAATTATGGTTTTCTCTGGTTATATGCCCAGGAGTGAGATTTCTGGATCGTATAGATCCAGCTGGATCATATGATAATATCTCTATTTTTATCGATAGTGTTTTTAAGGAATCTCCATACTGTTCTCCATAGTGGCTGTACCAACTTGCATTCCCACCAACAGTGTAGGAGGGTTATGAACACATTTCTTAAAAAGTACAAACTACCAAGTTTACTCAAGAAGTAACTGAATAGTCAGAGGGATTTATTTCATAGCTCAAAGCTTGAAAGCTTTTATCAAAGAAGTATCCAGTCCCAGATGGCTTAACTGGAGAATTCTATAAAACATTTTAAGAAGAATAATGTCTATTTCCACAAATTCTTTCAGAATATGGAAGTAGAGTGAACACTTTTCAGTTCGTTTTATAAGACCAGCATTACACTGAGACCAAAACTAGGTAAAGACATCTCAATGAAAAAAACCTACAGACCAGTATCTCTCATAGAGATGCAAAAACTTCAACAAAATATCAAATTGAATCCAACAATATAATAACAGGGTAATACATCATGATCAAGTGGGGTTTTACCTGGGTATACAAGACTTTCGACATTCAGAAATCTGTTATTACAATTCACCATTTCAGTAGCCCAAAGAAAATAAAAATATGACAATATCAATAGATGCACAAAACCCAGATGACAGCACTCACATCTATAATAAAAACTCTCGGGCTTCCCTGGTGGCGCAGTGGTTGAGAGTCTGCCTGCCGATGCAGGGGACGCGGGTTCGTGCCCCGGTCCGGGAAGATCCCACATGCCGCAGAGCGGCTGGGCCCATGAGCCATGGCCGCTGACCCTACGCGTCCGGAGCCTGTGTTCCACAACGAGAGAGGCCACAGCAGTGAGAGGCCCGCGTACCGCAAAAAAAAAAAAAAAAAAAGTGTAATTAAAAACTCTCACCAAACTAAGAATAGAAGGTGAACTTTCTTAACATGAGAAAGAGCTTTTTCAGAAAACTTACGGCTAACATTGTACTTAGCTGTGAAAGACTGGATGCGTCTCACTAAGTGTGGGAACAAGGCAAGGATGTCTGTTCTTACTACTTCTAATAAATACCAAATGTAAAGTCCTAGCCAATGCATTAAGGTAAGAAAACTGTATAAAAGTCATATGGATTAGACAGGAATAAACAAAAATTCTTTATTCACAGATGATTTGATTTTATATATTAAAATACTAAAGAATCTCCAAAAAATTATTAGAACCAATAAGTTCTTGTTTAAGTTCAAGGTTGCATGATACACAGTATAAAAACATCAATTGTCTTTTTATGTAGTAGCAATGAAAAATTAGAAATTGGAAAAAAGGAACCATTTACAGTAGCATTTAAAAATCCATGTAATATTTAGGTATCAATCTAACAAAATATGTGGAGAATCTGTATTTTGGAAACTGTAAAACACAGTTGAAAGATTCAAAGACCTAAATAAATGGAATGATATACTATATTTACAGAATTGAAGGCTCAATGTTGTTAATAAGTCAGCTATCTACAAATAAGTCTGTAGATTCAGTGTAATCACAGTCAACATCCCAATCAAAATTCCAGCAGGGAGTTTTGCAGAATTCACCAAACTTTAAAAAAAAATTACTATATATGGAAAGGCAAATGAGCTAAAAGAACCAATCAGTTTTGAAAAAGAAGAACAAAGTTGGAACCTCACAATGCCTGATTCAAGGCTTATAAATCTACAATAATTAAGACAGTGCATTACTGGCAAAAGGAGAGAGGAATATTGGTTAATGGAATAGAATAAAGAAATGAGAAATAGATCCACACATTATGATCAATTGATTTTTTACAAAAGTATAAAGGCAACTCAGTAGAGAAAGGACAATCTTTTCAACAAATGATGCTAGAAAAATAGGCAAAAAAAAAGAATAAAGAACCTCAAAACATGACTGACATGGTTATAATTGTTAAGTCAGAATGGGTAATACATGTAAAAATAACATCTAAAACTATAAAAACTTCTAATAGAAAACATAGAAGAAAATCTTGTGATCTTGGGTTAGGCAACATTTTTTAGATGAGAGCACCAAAACCATGATCCATAAAAGAAAATATTGATAAATTGGACTTTATCAAAATTTAAAACTTTTATTCCTTGAAAGGTGCTGCTAAGAGAATGAAAAGACAAGCTGAAAGCCGGGAGATAATATTTGCAAGACACATGTTTGATAAAGCACTTGAATCAGAATATATGAAGAATTCTCAGGACTCAATAACAGGGAAACAAAGAACCCAATAAGAAGTGGGCAAAAGACCTGAACAGGTATAAGGAAGATATCTGAATGGAAATAAGCACACCAAAAAATGAGGAAACGCTTATTAAAACCACGACATGCTGCCACACACCTGTTCCAGTGGTGAAAAAACCAAAATAAAACAAAACAACAAACAAAAAACAAGATAAAAATACCAAGTGCTGTCAGGAAGGCTAAATACCTAGAACTCTCATACATTACCAGTGGGAATATAAATGGTACAGCCACTTTGAAAAACACTGGTAACTTTCTATAAAGTTAAACATACACTTTCTGTAAAATGTACTAATCCCACTCCTAGATATTTAGAGAAGAGAAATGAAACATTTCATATAAAAATCTGTATATTAATGTTTATTACAGACTTGTTCCAAATCAGCAAAAACTTGGGAAATACGTCCTTTAACTAGTGAATGGATCAACAAACTCTTGAGCATTCATTCAATGAACTTTAAACATTTTTTAAAAAATTTTTATTGGAGTATAGTTGATTTACAATGTTGTGTTAGTTTCTGCTGTACAGCAAAGTGAATCAGTTATACATACAGTTTTAGATCCTTTTCCCACATAGGTCATTATAGAGTATTGAGTAGTGTTCCCTGTGCTATACAGGAGGTCCTTATTAGTTATCTATTTTATACATAATAGTATGTATATGTCAATCCCAATCTCCTAATTTATCCCTCCCACCCTCTTTCCCCCCGGTAACCATAAGTTTGTTTTCTACATCTGTGACTCAATTTCTGTTTTGTAAATAACTTCATTTGTATCATATTTTTTTGATTCTGCCTATAAGTGATATCATATGATATTTGTCTTTCTCTCTCTGACTTACTTCACTTAGTATGATAATCTCTAGATCCATCCTCATTCAATGAACTTTGGTTGTATGCAACAACATGAATGAATCTCAAATGCCTTCAGGCAAATGGCAGAAGCCAGACTCAAAAGGCAACATTCATTTGACATTCTAGAGAAGGCAAATGTATAACAGAAAACAACATTGTTTGCTATGGGCTGGGGTAGCAGGAGGAGTTGTCTAACAAGCTGTATAGGGAATTTGGGGGGAAATTTGAACTGCAGTTGTCAAAACTCATAAAACTGTATACTAAAAAGGATGAATGTTACCATATGTAAATTACACCTCAATAAACTGGACCCTGCTTCCCAAATTGGAATGCATGTGTATGAACTAGGGAGTCTTAATATAAATCAGGAAGTCAGCAGATAGTTGTTCAAATTGGTTAATCAAGAACAGCACTCTATTTTTAGAGTTAATGCCCTAAGACAGTATCCTAAAAACAAGAACAAAAATAGTTAAAAATGGGTGCCTCTGGGAAGTGAGACTGGACAGATTCTTTTCATTTTAATTCTTCCTATACTACTTTTTTTTTTATCATGTGCATTTGTAACATTGATTAAACAAACAAAAAATTAAAAATTACAAGTAATTGATTTACTTTTGTTATATAACTTCCATGTAAGTAAGGGATGTCTATACATATTAAAATGTTTTTTTGTGTGTATCATCTTCAATCTGTAAAATAGCATAAGGTAGACAGAAATGAAATCAAATTAGGGTACATAAGGCTGTGTTTCATTCATTAGCGGGGAGTAGTGATTTCTTCTCTTAGCAAAGGAAATTGCAACTGAGGGTTGTTATCCATACACAGATAAAGCCCGTTGTAAATGTGGCATTGCTCACCTGCTTTTTTAGGTGAAAGCATTTGGTTCAACTTGAAAGGTCATTTATCACCTACAAGAGAGCACTTATGGGCTGCTTTGGCTCTTTTTGTTGGTTTACTATAGCATTAAGCTTGCTTATGGAGAATTTTGCTTACATCTGCAGTCTATACACAGACCCATTAATGCATTAACAAACCTTATTTTGCTGAGTCAGGTTAGAGGTACCCCTTGTTTAATACAGTGTCATGCACATAGTGGGCAGTCAGCATTTTCTTGATTGTCTTCTACACAGTCAGAGAAAGTCACCTTGCTGGTTTTGACACTCTTCTAAGACAAATTAAAAGATGAGAGGAAATGTTGTAGAAAGATCATCAGGCTACACTAGTGTGTTGGTTTATGTCCTCGAGATCAGGTAAGATTCCAGTGTAGAGTGGGAGTCATTATGTGATATTCATATATCTGAATTTTCAGGGATAGCCCTGCTTTCAAATATGCTAGCCTATTTTCAGAGCACAAATTACCATTTTTGGACTTGAAAATAGAGTTGCTGTAAGCAATGGGGTAACATGGCAGCACACATGTGGGTGAATGCCAGACTCTGCCATCAGTGTTATTTTAAAGGCATAGGCAGAAGAGCTGACTGAAGATATCCCTATGATATCCTCAGGCACTCCCTATGAACTAAATATTTTAACAGAGCAAAAAGTGATTTTAACAAAACTTTTTTGTTAGTTTCTGATCATAGCATTAATATGTGTTCATTATAGGAAATTAGGGAAAAGTGTTCAAAAATGTAAAAATCATCTTTAGTTTGATACCTCAGAGATAACCACTATTACTATTTTGTTTTCTTTCCTCCTAATCTTTATTTCTATGTAAATTAAGATCATATCCTAGATGTTTTATGACTCTACTTTTCATTTAATATCTATAGTGAGCTACTCTAATTAAATATTATTAAAAACAGAGTATTATGCTGTCATATGTATTATCAAAATTTATTTAAACATTTTGATTTGGGGATATTTAGGTTATTTCCAGTTTTCACTTTTGTGAATAATAATTCCGCAATGGAAATTTTAAATAAAATTTTTTTTTTGATTATTTCATATAGAGGAAGTGGAAATGCAACCGCAAAGATGATAAACATTTTTAGGACTCTTGAGACAGATATGTCAGATTGTACTCCCAAGTTTGTACCAAATGATACTCCATCAACTGTGTGTAAAGGTGAAATTAATTGATCCCCTCTTGTCATTTCTGGTTGTTATAATTTACAAAATAATTTTAAATAAAAATTATGTCTTTGTATTAATTTCCTGTTTTGATTATTAATGAGATTAAAGCTTTTCATGTTTATTGAAAGTTTTTCTTTCTCTGTTCATCTTCTTTGTTCATTTTTCTATTGACATATTTGTCATTTTCAAATTTATTTGTCAAACTCAAGAAATCATTGATTGATATGTGGGAAAAAAATAAGTGTAGCAACCAATATGAGAGTTAACATTCTAGATACTTCTACTCTTTGATCATGCTCAGATGTCAAAGCTTTGGGGTTTTCTTAAGACAAAAAAAGTCTATTTCGAGTTACAGCTGCTGATTTTATCACCTTAGTGGAGCAGTTTCACTACCAAAGAAAAAATTAATCAAAGCCAGAAAGAGTTGTCAGAAACACTCACAGTTATATTCAGGGAGTATGGTTTGGGCTTTGAATGTTGAGCTCTGAACAGCTTATAACTTATAACAGCAGGAACTTAATTTTTAGGTTTTTTGTTTTAACCTCTGTGCGTCAAATGTTTTATATAAAATATCTCTTTTAATCACAAAAACCTTGTGAGATTGGAATTATTATCCCTGCTTCCCCAGTGCGTAGTCACATTTAGAGAGGTGAAGAAACTTCCCGGGCTGTGCAGCTGGTCTAGCAGTGGCTCAGGATTTCAGCTACAGATGTGGAGTCTTCTGAAGCACAGGATGCTTTCCCTACACCTTACTGAATTCCCACAATGTTAAACTTAAACGAACAGAGCTAGAAAGATAAGGGTTGTTTTTATTATTTTGCTACAGTTTTTGTTTTGTACTGTTTTATACTGGCTTATCACGACTGTAGCAGCAAAACTCAGGACTACCTGCCTTAGACTTTCCTTTTCTTTTGGCTTAATATGAATTCTTTGAGGTTTCTGAGGTCCTCTAATTTCTTATATTTCTTCACTTTTATGTCTTGAAATATATTTGCATAGCTGAAAAAGCAAGCAGTTATTTTGTTTAATAATGCTTTGATAAACAAAAGGAAGACATAATTCCAGGGAAAGCCATGTAACCTACCTTCTGTAGCAGCTATGATAATCCCTAGAGGTCTGAGAATTACATATGTTTTAAAAATTATGAATTTAAAAATGTCATCTCCCACTCATCCGCTCCCACTCCTACCCATCTTCTTTGAATAGAGGAAGGTAATGCTGCCCATTTCATGCTTGTACAATGTAAGTTCTTCACAGTATCCAAGCTAAACCTTTGAGTTTTGGGGTCAGTGTTGGAAAGAGGCCCAGTGGGATCAGCCTTAGAGAAAACTTTCCTTTTAAATCACTTGCCCTCCTCTTCCCCTTTCAACTCTTCACTTGCCACTCTATTTTTAGTTAGAGTAGGTTCTTACTTTGTATAGTTTCCTTTTATTTCTAGATTGAGAATTATCTATTCCTTACCATATCTGATCGTAGAAATGAAGAACTGTGGATTGTGATAAAAATTTCTGACAAGTGAGCCCTTAAGAACGCTGAAGACTTTAATTTTTCAATTTTATTTGCCACTTTCATTCTAAACTTGCTACCATTTTGTCTCTTTTTCTATCTGTGTATTCTTTTAGTCCTGTTGTTTGACTATTATTAGTTACATTTTTCTTTATTGATTATTTTAATTGCCTCCTTTAAATAAGTCAGAACCTCCTTAGCTTTTAAAAGTTTATCTTTGTATCAACTTTCTGTATTTTTTTTTTTTTTTTTTTTTTGCTGTACTTGGGCCTCTCACTGTTGTGGCATCGCCCGTTGCGGAGCACAAGCTCCGGACGCGCAGGCTCAGCGGCCATGGCTCACGGGCCCAGCCGCTCCGCGGCATGTGGGATCTTCCCAGACCGGGGCACGAACCCATGTCCCCTACATCGACAGGTGGACGCTCAACCACTGCACCACCAGGGAAGCCCCAACTTTCTGTATTTTGTTCCATTTTTTATAAATAGATGAAATATTTCACACGTTCGTATTCTCCTTTCATCACCAAATTCTCTGTGTTCCTCTCCCACTTGGTTTCTATCTTCTCTACTTCATAGAGATTGAAAAGACAACACTAGCTTTCTATGACTCAGTGGACTTCCAAAGTATGAACTCTGATTATACACTTCAATCTTCAGCAGAACGATGCAATAGTCTCCTGAACAGGTTTCTTCGAGAACTAAGATTCTAGGACAATGACTTCTTTGTTCTCTGGGTATGCAATCACTCACATTGCTCTATCTCATACTGCATGGTGACCATCTATGCATTCACCTCTTGGAGTCATAGATCTTTAGAACTGGGAAGGACATTAGAGGTCATCTAATTGAATTCTTTCTTGGATGGATCAGTTTAGGTCGCAGAAGTCTCAAAGGCCATGTTACTAGAACTAGGATTAACACGCTGCCTCCAAAATACACTGAACTGAATCAGAATTCCTGGGCCGTTCTTTTCTTTACCTAGGTTCATTTCTCCATGCAACAGAGTAGCAACCTGTGCTCATCACTACAAGATATTGCTGGAAATCATATCCTTCAGGAGGTGGTTATAATTGGTAATAATTTCTCATGGAAACAATGTTAAAATTGTACAGTGTGTTCCTGATTAAGAGCTCATCATCAAGTAAATCACAGATTTGAGAAGCAGTATATTGAACACAGGTCTGTAATAATTTTAAAAATACCTTCCTCCAAGTTCAATAAAATAGACCTAAAAGTACAGGTTGATTAAATACAGTGTTAATATCTGTGCCCCAATACTGGTGGAAGCATTTACAAAGTGAATCTTTGGCAGGTGAGAATTTGCCTAGACTGAGCTCATTGAGTTGAGTCCAGAAGGCCCAGCAGTCTGTTTTCTGAACAAAGAAGTCCCTTGTTAGTCAAACACTGTGCTGTCTCCCACTATTAGCTTTCTTTGTAGCTTGGCGTGCGTGGCTTTTATTATTCAGCTTTATTCAGTTTTTTGGAACGTTCCATATTGAATAAAAATAGCACTGTGGATGGTTGCCTCTTGCATTTAAGAGAACATTTCTATGTGGATTGTGGCCATTGATCATGAACAAAACAAAGTACAGGAACAGGTTGAACACTCAAGTTCCGCTTTCTGATGCACAGTTCATCCCCAGATGAACAATCTGTATCAGAAAAAGACAAAAGAAATGTAACATGATAAAATACAATTATGTTTTACAACATCTGAAAATTTTAAAAGATATCCTTGATCTTATTAAGGTCTGTCCTTAAACCTGGGATTTATGTCCTTCCTTACTTCATTGGTATTGTAATTCCCTTTCTTTTTTGAAATGATGCTAATAGAGTGTGCTTTTTTCTTCTTTTTTTAATGTTCTTCCTTGGGAAAGCAAAAATTTAGTTCAACCCTTGACTGAGTCTCAAAATTATTTTCGAAATTTTACGGGTGGGCGATATCCCCAAATCTGGTAACCATTACTATCAAGTGTGATTTTATGTGAACATCAACATAGCAGCTCTATGGGCAATGGGATCTAAATGAATATGCAAATAATAAGTATTAAAGACTTAATTATCTATTTTTCTTTTATTCATTTTATTTCCAATGTCAAATAATAGAAAACTAAGGGTGTCAGATTTTTATGTTTAGTTAAAAGAAATACGGGTTTTAAAAATGCTTGAGAGGGACTTGCCTGGTGGCACAGTGGTTGAGAATCCGCCTGCCAGTGCAGGGGACACGGGTTCAAGCCATGGTCCAGGAAGATCCCACATGCCATGGAGCAACTAAGCCCATGCGCCACAACTACTGAGCCTGCACTCTAGAGACCGTATGCCACAACTACTGAAGCCCGCGCACCTAGAGCCTGTGCTCTGTAGCAAGAGAAGCCACCACAATGAGAAACCTGCGTACCGCAACAAAGAGTAGCCCCTGCTCGCCACAACTAGAGAAAGCCCGTGCGCAGCAACAAAGACCCAACGCAGCCAAAAATAAATAAATAAATTTATTAAAAAAAAAAAAGGCTTGAGAAACGATACTCGGGAGTGGAGGTTATTCTGTAAAAAGTAGCCCGCGTCCTCTCTATGCTGCCACTAGATGGTACCCAGGATCACTGGGAAGGCATCTCTGGAGTGAGACTCTCTCTGGGCAGGCAGGGGGTGAAGCCAGCCGGAGCTGACTGGGTCCGGAATTCACTCATGCCAAAGCCCGGCTGACATCCTGGGGATCTGGGCAACCCGAGGGAGGACCTGCAAACCGTTCAGGTGAAGAGGAGGTAGAAGTCCCCAGGCCCTGTACAGGGGGAGGGCTCTGAGCCCCAACCTGCAACTCCAGGGAAGGTGACTGAACCTTCCCAGTCAGTGCCAGAAGAGTCGAGGGGCCCTTGGGAGGGTGGTGCCCAGGACACTGAGATGCTTGGACTGGGAATGTAGTTCCATCTGGGGAATGGGTGTGACAAGAATATATTGGCAAAGTGGGGACAAGTTAGCGCCCATATATTTCAGCCCCATAACAGGAGCTATTTCCTCACTGTCCAGTGGGTGAGGACTGCCATGCTTTCCCCAGGCTGGTGGGGCTGGCTGGAGGGTCTTTGGGGACTGCTGAGAGTGTGGGGTAGGACTGGTACTCTGAATGGGGGAGGAGAGGAGACTGGGGATGGTGAAGAACAATTGTGCTTCTCAAGACTCACCTCAAAGGAACCTTCCCTATCCACCCCTGCCCCCTCCCCAGCTGAATTAAGCAGCACTCAGCCTCTGTGTCCTAACACACTGTGTACACATCTCTGGCTCCGTTTTCCACATTATAGTACTGTCCTTTAACACTGCAATTTCTTTAGGAAATGACCTTTTTGCTTTCCTCCCTACCTCCTTTCCTTAGCTCTTACCATGGTGTTTGACACATAATAAATACTTGTGATGGTTAATTTTATGAGTCAACTAGACAAGACCATGGTACCCAGTTTTTGATCACCAGTGTGGATTTTGTTGTGAAGTTATTCTTAAGATGAGATTAACATTTAAATCAATAGTCTTAGAGTAAAGCAGATTACCCTCCATAATTGGGTGGGCCTCATCATATCAGTTAAAGAGCTTTTGAGGAAAATTAAGGTCCCAGAAGAAGGAATTCTGCCTCCAAACCATTTTTAGACTTGAGTTGCAACATCAACTCTTCCCTAGGTCTCCATTCTCCTGGCCTATTCTGCAGATTTGGAATTGTTAACCTCTACAATCCAGTGACCAATTCCTTAGAATAAATTTCTCTTTCTCTCTGTAGGTACAGATGTATAGATATATATATATACACACATACGCGCATGTGTGTGTACACATCCTACTGGTTCTGTATCTTTGGAAAACCCTAACTCGTACAATATCCTTTTTGTTAAAGTCTAGTTTATATTTATCACCATATACTATCACAAGATTTTAATTTTCAGATTCTACATATAAGTGAAATCATATGATGTTTGTCTTTCTCTGTCTGACTTATTTCACTTGTCATGATGCCCTCAAGGTCCAGACATATTGTCACAAATGGCAAGACTTCATCCCTTTTTATGGCTGAATAATATTCCAGTGTGTGTGTGTTGTGTGTGTGTGTATACCATATTTTCTTTATCTATTCATCTGTTGATGGACACTTAGGTTCCATATCTTGGCAATTGTAAATAATGTTGCAGTGAACATTATTTACATATATAATGTTCATATACCTTTTCAAGTTTGTGTTTTTGTTTTCTGTGAATAAATATTCAGGAGTGGAATTGCTGATTATATGATAGTTCTATTTAAAATTTTTTTAGGGACCTCCTTTTCCAGAGTGGCTGCACCAATTTATATCCCCATGAACAGTGTACAAGGTTTCCCTTTTCTGCACATCCTCACCACCTCACTTGTTTGTTCTTTCCTTCTTTCTTTTTCTTTTTTTTTTTCTTTTTTTTGCGGTACGCGGGCCTCTCACTGTTGGGGCCTCTCCCGTTGTGGATCACAGCCTCCGGACACGCAGGCTCAGCGGCCATGGCTCACGGGCCCAGCCACTCCGCGGCACGTGGGATTTTCCCGGACTGGGGCACGAACCCGTGTCCCCTGCATCGGCAGGTGGACTCTCAACCGCTGGGCCACCTGGGAAGCCCCCTTTTTCTTTTTTTTTTTTGATAATAGCCATTCTAACGGTATAAGATGATATCTTCTTGTGGTTTTGATTACACTTCCCTGATACAAATTCTTAAAAATTGCAATATTCTTTTAATAATGTTTTAAAAAACATTTTTAACATCTGGGAACTTGGCATAAAATAATTCACTTATCACCTTCCCTGGTGGCGCAGTGGTTAAGAATCTGCCTGCCAATGCAGGGGACATGGGTTCGAGCCCTGGTCCAGGAAGATCCCACATGCCGCGCTGCAACTAAGCCCATGCGCCACAACTACCAAGCCTGTGCTCTAGAGCCCGTGAGCCACGACTACTGAGCCCACGTGCCATAACTACTGAAGCCCACATGCTTAGAGCCCATGCTCCGCAACAAGAGAAGCCACTGCAATGAGAAGCCTGTGCACTGCAACGAAGAGTAGCTCCCGCTCTCCACAACTAGAGAAAGCCTGTATGCAGCAACGAAGACCCAACGCAGCCAAAAATGAATAAATAAATAAGTTTAAAAAATAAACAAAAAAGATTTATGTATTTTTTCATACCACAATCAAATTCCACATGAATTTAATGGTTAGTGTATAAAAAATCATTAGGTGGAATAAAATATTGAACATTTAGAAAACATCTGGATGGGAGATTTTTCAAGCTTGAAGGCAAAGGAGGAAAGTGCCAAGTAAAAGACTGGTAATCCAGAGGAAATATATATATTTTTCAAAACAATGAAGATGGTGCATTAGGAAAAAAGCAAATAAAATGAAAGTGGGAAAGGTTATATGTGACACATATGACAAAGGATTTCTATCTTTATAGACAGCTCTTTTAAACTGAGAAGTTTCAAGATTTATCCAAGAGATAAACGGCATGGACAAAAAATCACCTAAGAGAAAGTCCAGAGGAAATATTAAAAAAAATTTCAACCCCATTAGGAGGGAAAAGCAGATTAAAATGAGATGCAACTTCCACCTGTCATATTATTAAGTTTTTAGTGAGAATATCTAATGCTGAAAAATGTATTGTGAAATAGGTACTTTCATAAGGGCCAATGGAAATCTTAATTAGTACAACTTTTCTGGAAAGCTGTTTGACAATTCTATCAAGAATGTCAGATGTTGTAATTTTGGGGGCTCTAGATTAGGAAATTAAATTTGGTTAAAAATTAATCCACAAAGATGTTCAATAGTGTTATTTAATTGCAAAAATTAGAAACAACTGAAACGCCTAAAAGTAAGGAAATGCTATATGCCATCCATTTACATTAATAATAGGTCTATCAATACCATCGAATTACCATAAAGAAGATATTATAAAGCTCATGATATAATGCTGACAGGCTTAAAAAGCAGCACTTAAAATTGTGTTTATAGGTAGAATTCAACTGTGAAAAACTCTTACGGAAAAAACTAGAAGAAAATATACCACAATGAGAATATTATAGGGTTTTGAGTTGTGTTATGAATTTAGCTATCTTATATTCTTCTGTACTTTGCAGTTTTCTACAATTTTTAATTTAATACTTGTTAATTGGGTTTTTATCATATGCCATACCGTCTTCTAGTTGTTGGAGAATATGATGGTAGATAAGGCAGGAAAAGATCCCTGTCTTCATGAAGTTTTCATTCTAGTGAGGCTGATATAATAAATAAGCTAATTACAGATTGCAGTTAAGTACCAGAAAGGATGGAGAGCAGATGATCTGGCAAGAGGAGTCTGTGAAGATTTCTCTGAGGTGGTGATGTTTGAGCTGAGATCTGAAGAATTAGAAGGAAAGGAGGAGCATGACAGGCAAAGGGACCAGTCTGAGCAAAGACAATGATGTGGGAAAGAACTTGTTATTTAGAACTATAACAAGGAGACCGGTGTGTCCAGGAGGCTTAGTTATAAGAAATGAGGTTCAAGGATTGAGAAGAATTCAGACTTACTAGGCTCTTAGGTCATAATAATGATTGTGGATTTTGTTTTATCCTAAATGTAATTGGAATCCATTGAAATTCACTCTTCTAGGCAGAAGACAATACAAAATCTCAGGACTTGAAGGAACAGTTTGATAAGGAACCACTTAGGCTGCCAACGTAAGAAAACTTCTCAAATTCAATAAGAAGTATATGGGAGGGTAGCAGAAGACATGTGTCCTGTGATTAGGAACAGCCTTTTCTTTGACATGATGCTTTGAGATGGGAGACCCCAAACAGCGTCAGTCCTTTTCTTCCTTACATGACTACAGTCAAGGTCTAAAGTTGTAATCATGTATATACGGTGATTTAGGGATTAGTCAAGAGTCTGGATGTCAAGATCAATTCAGAGAGGCTTTGAACTTTCCTCTACTTCCCCAAAATGTCATGCTGACATCGAAAAGAACATTAGATTCTCATATGATAAATATAGAGCAAGATAAATCATCTTTAATATTGACTGGAGAAGTTTTGTTGGATTACAAACCTGTAGGATCCACTCACCCACTGAAATATGTGTGTGGATTTGGAGGTACAAACCTGTCCTTCACTGGGTGCTCATATTTCTAACCCAAGCTCTCTATCTATGATAGATCGGGTAACCCCAAAATTACTTATATTGAGATTGTGACCTGAGCTCAGAGCAGAAGAGGGCTATAAAATTGGAGGGGTCTTTAGAAATCGAATCTACTTCCTGACCTTATGATATATCGGATGAGGAGTCTAAGATGCGGAGAGGTTGAGAAATTTGTCTGAAGTCTTAAGTGGTTTATGGTAAAGGTGGGCTGAAACCTCAGGTTTCATTTAGTGCTGCTTTATTTTTTAATATTTATTTATTTTATTCTATTTTACTTACTGATTGATTTTGGCTGCGTCGGGTCTTACTTGCAGCATGCAGGGTCTTCGCTGAAGCATGCAGGATCTTTCACTGCCGTGTGGGCTGTTCGTTGTGGCATGCGGGCTTCTCTCTAGTTGTGGCTCAGGCTTCAGGGCGCGTGGTCTCTGTAGTCTGCGGCATGCGGCTCTCTCATTGAGGCGCGTGAGCTCGGTAGTTGTGGCACGTGGGCTTAGTTGCCCCTTGGCATGTGGGATCTTAGTTCCCCAACCAGGGATTGAACCCGTGTCCCTTGCACTGGAAGGTGGATTCTTTACCACTGGACCACCAGGGAAGTCAATTTAGTGCTGCTTTTGGATTGAGGACGTTCAGAATGGCTAATATTAGAATTCAAGATGTGCTGGACTTTTCCTAAATTGAGCTCTACAACTGGAAGTGAAAGTGGTTCACCTAGATAGCATTCCTCCTGTTAGGGTGGTTCTGCTCCTTCTCAGCCATGAGGATGAGGCCTCCTGGAACAGGGAATACAATTGCCACTTGTACAAAGGAATGGTTTTCCGTTGTGCTGGGTATACATTCCTATATTTTAGGAGTTATGAATTTCTTTGGATACAGCCAGGCAAATATAATTTCTAGAAGTTGAATTTCTGCTTAAAGCTCATTTAGCCAAAAAGTTTGCTTTTATATTGCCCATATTTTATTTCTTTATTTAGCATCTTTATTGTAGTATAATTGCTTTACAAGGTTGTTGTTAGTTTCTGCTGTATAACAAAGTGAATCAGCTATATGTATACATATATCCCCGTAACCCCTCCCTCTTGCATCTCCCTCCCACCCTCCATATCCCACCCCTCTAGGTGGTCACAAAGCAGTGAGCTGATCTCCCTGTGCTATGCAGCTGCTTCCCACTAGCTATCTATTTTACATTTGGTAGTGTATATATGTCAATGCCACTCTCACTTCATCCCAGCTTACCCTTCCCCCTCCCTGTGTCCTCAAGTCCATTCTCTACATCTGCATCTTTATTCCTGTCCTGCCTCTAGGTTCATCAGAACTTTTTTTTTTTTTTTTTAGATTCTCTATATATGTGTTAGCATACAGTATTTGTTTTTCTCTTTCTGACTGACTTCACTCTGTAAGACAGACTCTAGGTCCATCCACCTCAATACAAATAACTTAGTTTCATTTCTTTTTATGGCTGAGTAATATTCCATTGTATATATGTGCCATATCTTCTTTATCCATTCATTTATCAATGGACACTTAGGTTGCTTCCATGTCCTGGCTACTGTAAATAGTGCTGCAATGAACATTGTGGTACATGACTCTTTGAATTATGGTTTTCTCAGGGTATATGCCCAGGAGTGGGATTGCTGGGTCGTATGGTAGTTCTATTTTTAGTTTTTAAAGGAACCTCCATACTGTTCTCCATAGTGGCTGTATCAATTTACATTCCTACCAACAGTGCAGTAGGGTGCCCTTTTCTCCAAACGCTCTCCAGCATTTATTGTTTGTAGATTTTTTGATGATGGCCATTCTGACCGGTGTGAGGTGGTACCTAATTGTAGTTTTGATTTGCATTTTTCTAATGATTAGTGATGTTGAGCATTCTTTCATGTGTTTGTTGGAAATCTGTATATCTTCTTTGGAGAAATGTCTACTTAGGTCCTCTGACCATTTTTGGATTGGGTTGTTTGTTTTTTTGATATTGAGCTGCATGAGCTGCTTGTATATTTTGGAGATTAATCCTTTGTCAGTTGCTTCATTTGAAAATATTTTCTCCCATTCTGAGGGTGTTCTTTTCATCTTGTTTATGGTTTCCTTTGCTATGCAAAAGCTTTTAAGTTTCATTAGGTCCCATTTGTTTATTTTTGTTTTTATTTCTATTCCTCTAGGAGGTGGGTCAAAAAGGATCTTGCTGTGGTTTATGTCATAGAGTGTTCTGCCTATGTTTTCTTCTAAGAGTTTTTATAGTGCCTGGCCTAACATTTAGGTCTTTAATCCATTTTGAGTTTATTTTTGTATAGGGTGTTAGGGAGTGTTCTAATTTCATTCTCTTACATGTAGCTGTCCAGTTTTCCCAGCACCACTTATTGAAAAGGCTGTCTTTTCTCCACGGTATATTCCTGCCTCCTTTATCAAAGATAAGGTAAACATGTGTGTGTGGATTTATCTCTGAGCTTTCTACCCTGTTCCACTGATCTATATTTCTGCTTTTGTGCCAATACCATATTGTCTTGATTACTGTAGCTTTGTAGTATAGTCTGAAGTCCAGGAATCTGATTCCTCCAGCTCCATTTTTCTTTCTCAAGATTGCTTTGGCTATTCAGGGTCTTCTGTGTTTCCATACAAATTGTGAATTTTTTTGTTCTAGTTCTCAGAAAAATGCCTTGGTAGTTTGATAGGGATTGCATTGAATCTGTAGATTGCTTTGGGTAGTATAGTAATTTTCACAATGTTGAATCCTCCAATCCAAGAACATGGTATATCTCTCCATCTGTTTGTATCATCTTCAATTTCTTTCATCAGTGTCTTATAGTTTTCTGCATACAGGTCTTTTGTCTCCTTAGGTAGGTTTATTCCTAGGTATTTTATTCTTTTTGTTGCAATGGTAAATGGGAGTGTTTCCTTAATTTCTCTTTCAGATTTTTCATCATTAGTGTATAGGAATGCAAGAGATTACTGTGCATTAATTTTGTATCCTGCTACTTTTACCAATTTCATTGTTTAGCTCTAATGGTTTTCTGGTAGCATCTTTATGATTCTCTTTGTATAGTATGTCATCTGCAAACAGTGACAGTTTTACTTCTTCACTTCTGATTTGGATTCCTTTTATTTCTTTTTCTTCTCTGATTACTGTGGCTAAAACTTCCAAAACTATTTTAAATAATAGTGGTGAGAGTGGGCATCCTTGTCTTGTTCCTGATGATAGTGGAAATGGTTTCAGTTTTTCACCATTGAGAATGATGTTGGCTGTGGATTTGTCAACATGATCTTTATTACGTTGAGGTAAACCCCCTTTCCAGAGGGTTTTTGTCATAAATGCGTGTTGAATTTTGTCAAAATCTTTTTCTGCATCTATTGAGATGATCATGTGGTGTTTCTCCTTCAATTTGTTAATAAGGTGTATCACATTGACTGATTTGCATATATTGAAAAATCCTTGCATTCTTGGGATAAACCCCACTTGATCATGGTGTATGATCCTTTTAATGTGCTGTTGGATTCTGTTTGCTAGCATTTTGTTAAGGATTTTTGCATCTATGTTCATCAGTGATATTGGCCTGTTGTTTTCTTTTTTTGTGGCATCTTTGTCCGGTTTTGGTATCAGGGTGATGGTGGCCTTGTAGAATGAGTTTGGGAGTATTCCTCCCTCTGCTATATTTTAGAAGAGTTTGAGAAGGATAGGTGTTAGCTCTTCTCTAACCGTTTGATAGAATTTGCCTGTGAAGCCATCTGGTCCTGGGCTTTTGTTTGTTGGAAGATTTTTAATCAGAGTCTCAATTTCAGTGCTTGTGTTTGGTCTGTTTATATTTTCCATTTCTTCCTGGTTCAGCCTTGGAAGGTTGTGCTTTCTAAGAATTTGTCCATTTCTTCCAGGTTGTCCATTTTATTGGCATAGAGTTGCTTGTAGTAATCTCTCATTATCCTTTGTATTTCTGCAATGTCAGTTGTTACTTCCCTTTTTTCATTTCTAGTTCTATTGATTTGAGTCTTCTCCCTTTTTTTCTTGATGAATCTGGCTAATGGTTTATCAATTTTGTTTATCTTCTCAGAGAACGAGCTTTTAGTTTTATTGATCTTTCCTATTGTTTCCTTCATTTCGTTTTCATTTATTTCTGATCTGATCTTTATGATTTCTTTCCTTCTGCTGACTTTGGGGTATTTTTGTTCTTCTTTCTCTAATTGCTTTAGGTGTGAGGTTAGGTTGTTTATTTGAGATGTTTCTTGTTTCTTGAGGTAAGATTGTATTGCTATAAACTTCCCTCTTAGAACTGTTTTTGCTGCATCCCATAGGTTTTGGGTTGTCGTGTTTTCATTGTCATTTGTTTCTAGGTATTTTTTGATTTCCTCTTCTATTTCTTCAGTGATCTCTTGGTTATAAGTAGTGTATTGTTTAGCCTCCATGTGTTTGTAGTTTTTGCAGGTTTTTTTCCTATAATTGCTATCTAGTCTCATAGCGTTGTGGTCAGAGAAGATACTTGATATGATTTCAATTTTCTTAAATTAACCAAGGCTTGATTTGTGACCCAAGATATGGTCTCTCCTGGAGAATGTTCCATAAGCACTTGAGAAGAAAGTGTATTCTGGTTTTTTTTGGATGGACTGTCCTATAAATATGAATTAAGTCCATCTTGTTTAATGTGTCATTTAAAGCTTGTGTTTCCTTATTTATTTTCAATTTGGACGATCTGTCCATTGGTGAAAGTGGGTTGTTAAAGTCCCCTACTATGATTGTGTTGCTGTCAATTTCCCCTTTTACGGCTGTTAGCATTTGCCGTATGTATTGAGGTGCTCCTATGTTGGGTGCATAAATATTTACAATTGTTATATGTTCTTCTTTGATTGATCCCTTGATCATTATGCAGTGTCCTTCTTTGTTTCTTGTAATAGTCTTTATTTTAAAGTCTATTTTGTCTGATATGATAATTGCTACTCCAGCTTTCTTTTGATTTCCATTTGCATGGAATACCTTTTTCCATCCCCTCACTTTCAGTCTGTATGTGTCCCTAGGTCTGATGTGGGTCACTTGTAGACAGCATATATATGTGTCTTGTTTTGTATCCATTCAGCCAGTTTATGTCTTTTGGTTGGAGCATTTAATCTATTTACATTTAAGGTAATTATCAATATGTATGTTCCCATTACCATTTTCTTAATTGGTTTGGGTTTGTTTTTGTAAGTCTCTGTTTCCTGCCTAGAGAAGTTCCTTTAGCGTTTTTGTCAAAGCTGGTTTGTTGGTGCTGAATTCTCTTAGCTTTTGCTTGTCTGTAAAGGTTTTAATTTCTCTGTTGAATCTGAATGAGATCCTTACTGGGTAGAGTATTCTTGGTTGTAGGTTTTTCCCCTTCATCACTTTAAATATGTCCTGCCTGTCCCTTCTGGCTTGCAGAGTTTCTGCTGAAAGATCAGCTGTTAATCTTACGGAGAGCCCCTTGTATGTTATTTGTTCCTTTTCTATTGCTGCTTTTAATATGTTTTCTTTGTATCTAATTTTTGATAGTTTTTTTGTTTGTTTTTGTTTTGCGGTACACAGGCCTCTCACTGTTGTGGCCTTTCCCGTTGTGGAGCACAGGCTCTGGACGCGCAGGCTCAGTGGCCATGGCTCACAGGCCCAGCCGCTCCACGGCATGTGGGATCTTCCTCGACCGGGGCATGAACCTGCGTCCCCTGCATCAGCAGGCGGACTCTCAACCACTGCGCCACCAGGGAAGCCCGATAGTTTGATTAATATGTGTCTTGGCGTGTTTCTCCTTGTATTTATCCTGTTTGGGACTCTCTGCACTTCCTAGACTTGATTGACCATTTCCTTTCCCATATTAGGGAAGTTTTCAAGTATAATCTCCTCAATTATTTTCTCAGACTCTTTCTTTTTCTATTCCCCTTTGGGACCCCTATAATTCAAATATTGGTGAGTTTAATGTCCCAGAGGTCTCTGAGACTGTCCTCAATTCTTTTCATTCTTTTTTCTTTATTCTTCTCTTTGGTAGTTATTTCCACTATTTTATCTTCTAGGTCACTTATCCGTTCTTCTGCCTCCGTTTTTCTGCTCTTGATTTTTTCTAGAGAATTTTTAATTTCATTTCTTGTGTTGTTCATAATTGTTTGTTTGCTCTTTCGTTCTTCTAGGTCCTTGTTAAACGTTTCTTGTATTTATTCTATTTCCAAGATTTTGGACCATCTTTACTATCCATACTCTGAATTCTTTTTCACGTAGACAGCCTATTTCTCTTCATTTGTTTGGTCTGGTTTTACCCCTTGCTCCTTCATGTACTGTGTATTTCTCTGTCTTCTCATTTTGCTTAACTTACTGTGTTTGGGGTCTCCTTTTCACAGGCTGCAGGTTCACAGTTCCCATTGTTTTTGGTGTCTTCCCTCAGTGGCTAGGTTTGGTTAAGTGGTTTGTGTAGGCTTCCTGGTGGAGGGTACTGGTGCCTGTGTTCTGGTGGATGAGGCTGGATCTTGTGTTTCTGGTGGGCAGGACTGCACCTGGTGGTGTGTTTTGGAATGTTTGTGAACTTACTATGATTTTAGGCAGCCTCTCTGCTAATGAGTGGGGTTGTGTTCCTGTCTTGCTAGTTGTTTGTCATGGCATGTCCAGCACTGTAGCTTGCTTGTCATTGAGTGGAGCTGGGTCTTAGCATTGAGACGGGGATCTCTGGGAGAGCTCTTGCCAATTGGTATAACATGGGTTCCGGAGGTCTCTGGTGGACCAATGTCCTGAACTAGGCTCTCTCACCTCAGGGGCTCAGGCATGACACCCGGACGGAGCATGAAGACCCTGTCAGCCACACGGCTCAGAATAAAAGGTAGAAAAGAAAGAAAGAAAGAAAAATAAATAAATAAAGTTATTAAAATAAAAAAAACTAAAAATAAAAGAAGAGAGCAACCAAACCGATAAACAAATCCACCAATGATAACAAGCGCTAAAAACTATACTAAAAAGAAAAACAGACTGACAGAACCCTAGGACAAATGGTAAAAGCAACCCTATACAGACAAAATCACACAAAGAAGCATACACATACACAGTCACAAAAAGAGAAAAAGAAAAGAAAAAATATATATATAAAAAGAAAGAGAGCAACCAAATCAATAAAAGAATCTATCAGTGATAATAAGCTCTAAATACTTAACTAAGATAAACATAAAACCAGAAACAAATTAGATGCAGAAAGCAAACCCGAAGTCTACAGTTGATCCCAAAGTCCACCGCCTCAATTTTGGGATGATTCATTGTCTATTCAGATATTCCACAGATGCAGGGTACAACAAGTCGATCGTGGAGATTTAATCTGCTGCTCCTGAGGCTGCAGGGAGAGATTTCCCTTTCTCTTCTTTCTTTGCACAGCTCCCGGGGTTCAGCTTTGGATTTGGCCCCGCCTCTGCATGTAGGTCGCCTGATGGCATCTGTTCTTCGCCCAGACAGGAGGGGGTTAAAGGAGTGTCTGATTCAGGGGCTCTGGCTCACTCAGGCCGTGGGAAGGGAGAGGTACTGAATGTGGGGCGAGCCTGCAGCGGCAGAGGCCAGCGTGACCTTGCAACAGCCGGAGGTGCGCCGTGTGTTCTCCTGGGGAAGTTCTCCCTGGATTACGGTACCCTGGCCGTGGCGGGCTGCACAGGCTCCTGGGAGGGAAGGTGTGGATAGTGACCTGTGTTTGCACACAGGATTCTTGGTGGCTGCAGCAGCAGCCTTAGTGTTTTATGCCCATCTCTGGTGTCCGCACTGATAGCCGTGGCTCATGCCCATCTCTGGAGCTCTTTTAGGTGGTGCTCTGAATCTCCTCTCCTCACGCACTCTGAAACAATGTTCTCTTGACTCTTAGGCAGTTCCAGACTTTTTCCCTGACTCCCTCCCAGCTAGCTGTGGTGCACTAGCCCCCTTCAGGTTGTGTTCATGCAGCTAACCCCAGAGATCCCAACCTCTCCCTGAGATCTGACCTCCAAAGCCCGAACCTCAGCTCCCAGCCCCCACTCTCCCCAGTGGGTGAGCAGACAAGCGTCTCAGGCTGATGAGTGCTGGTTGGCAGCGATCCTCTGTGAGGGGATCTCTCTGCTTTGCTCTCTGCACCCCTGCTGCTGCACTCTCCTCCATGGCTCTGAAGGTTCCTCCCACCCCGCCCCAGCCCGTCTCCACCAGTGAAGGGGCTTCCTAGTGTGTGGAAACTTTTCGTCCTTCACAGCTCCCTCCCAGAGGTGCAGGTCCCATCCCTATTCTTTTGTCTCTGTTTTTACTTTTTTTCTTTTGCCCTACCCAGATACGTGGGGAGTTTCTTGCCTTTGGGGAGGTCTGAGGTCTTCTGCCAGCATTCAGTAGGTTTTCTGTAAGAGTTGTTCCACATGTAGATTTTTTTTTTTTTTTTTTTTGCGGTACACGGGCCTCTCACTGTTGTGGCCTCTCCCGTTGTGGAGCACAGGCTCTGGACATGCAGGCTCAGTGGCCATGGCTTACGGGCCTAGCCGCTCCACGGCATGTGGGATCTTCCCAGACCGGGGCACAAACCCGTGTTCCCTGCATCGGCAGGTGGACTCTCAACCACTGCGCCACCAGGGCAGCCCTAGATGTATTTTTGATGTATTTGTGGGGAGGCAGGTGATCTCCACATCTTACTCCTCTGCCATCTTAAGGTCCTCTGCCCATATTTTATTAAAGCTACTTTCTTTTTCTATTCTATTTTTCCTTACCATTAAGAAAGGAAAATGTTTTGAAATGACCATATGACAAGAAAATAAAATTTTGAAAAGGAATACAAAGGGTCAAAGAATTTCCATTGCCCTGTCTAGCTTTACTTCACAGACAGTAGTGCCAGTTGTCCCGGCTCCTTTCCTGTTGCTGTCCTTTTCATATTCAAAACACTGATGAGCTTGAGTTGTTCTTTTTTTAACTCAGAAGTCTGCAAATGATGAAAGGCAGCAGGTCAAACCTGAGAGTTTTCTGAATTAAAAAAATATTTTGCATTTTATGTCCTGCTCCCAAATTAGGGAAATTGAATCACCTAATTTTTGGAAAAGAGGAAAAGGTATGTGTCAGAAATTTATGTAAGGCACTGGCTAATAAATGTTTTAGCATATAACCCCCAATTGTAGGAAACCAGTTTATTGAAAATAGTATCTAATTCAAAACACTAATATTTCCCAACCAAATATTAGTAAGAATAGCACACAGACACAAGTGATAATTGGGTTCTTTTTTGTAGTCTTATGGTCTTTACATTTCTAGACACCAGGGTGTGCTTGCCACCACATGAAAATATGGATGAACATTTATTTTCTGGTTGATTAGAAATATGCACATCCTTTGGTTTCATGTGGGTAACAGATGTCTTGGCTTTTATAGACTAATTGGCAAAAAGGGGGAAGAAGAGGATAATTAAAAGGGTAGGAGGAGACACAAGAAAAATGCAATCTTCCTTGTGGGGAAAATCTAATAGACCTCCTTATTACGGGTAATTACCTCCTTCTTCTACTTCATTTGCTATCCCTTTCCATATGACTCAAGTACAGTATAATGGGAAAGTATAAAATAAAGAAATGTAAGTCTGACCTGTTGTCTGCTAACAACCAGTTTTATCCTGTCATAGAATATTCTAGTGTAATTGACTCAATAACATAATTTTTTTTAAAAAACAAAATATGAATGCATGTCTCGTCTCTAATGGCAACCTATGTTTTAATTGGTAACACTAGGGATCTATGTTCAGTCTTGCATTTTTCATTTCCCACCAATCCACTATGTGCAAGACTGAATACGTTTGTAGGTTGTGTCTTAGATATACATCTTAGGTTCGTTTTAGTTTGCTGTTTGTTCTCTGTCAGTGCTACAGTACAGCCAATTGACCTGGAATAAATGAGGACATTTAGCAATTGTTTGAAGCCATTATCATCAACAAATCCTCAGTTTTGTCAGTGTTTTCCAGCATGCAAGATTTAAAGTAAATGTGTCACTTAACTATGTCTTAACTGTATCACTTTGGTCTGTATTATTCTTCTGATTGGTACCTTTTACTTTAAATTGAAGGAGTTTTTTTTTTTTGCAGTACACAGGCCTCTAACTGTTGTGGCCTCTCCCGTTGCGGAGCACAGGCTCTGGACTCACAGGCTCAGTGGCCATGGCTCACGGGCCAGCCGCTCCGTGGCATGTGGGATCTTCCCGGACCGGGGCACGAACCCGTGTCCCCTGCATTGGCAGGTGGACTCTCAACCACTGCGCCACCAGGGAAGCCCTGTAATCATTTTTATAAGGAGCTAGTAATGCTTCCAAGAGAAAGTATCAGATTATGTACTTAGAAACTTACACTTAATACAAAACTTAAACAAACTGAAAGGTAAGATTATTTATACTAGATATTAGGCACAGGATATTGACTTTTATTTGACCACTTGTCTCAGAAAATATGTAGGCAGAATTTGTTTAAAAAGATAATTAGGACAATAAAGATCAAAATATCAATTGTCCATTGTTAAGTAATTATTAATTTCTTTTTGCTGTATTAGAATTAAATTTAATTCTAAAAATAAAATATTTTCTGTATATAAAATATAAATTTTATAATAAGTTATATTTTATTCACCATTGCTAGAAACTGGTGAGGTGTGAGGATGGTTTCTGTACCCATCTTTTTTTTTTTTTAATATCAGCTTTGGTAGGATAGAGACAACATTGTTTGAGTAGTCTGATGACTGCCACATAAATTCAGTCACTTGATCTTTTTGAGCCTCATTTCATTATCTGTAAAATGGAGAGAGTGGCAACTAATTCCCATGGTTGCACTGGGAATTATACGCAACGATAAGCACACATGAAACTAACATATGTTTAGTTATTGAGTACTTTATGGTTGTCTCCACTCATTGGACCCATATCCCTTAGTTACTTGCCTTGATTTCCAGGCTAGGCTTCTCATGGAAATAGAAAATTCAAGGAGACTCTGATGAAGAGTCTAGTAACAAATGGTTTGAGACTATGTGTCAGGAGAGTTATTCTTCCCAACTTCAGCCCCTTAAAATATGAGATTGAAGAATAACCACAGTGGGGTAGGTTTTTTAATTGTAAAAGAATTTTCCATATTTTTAAATTTCCGTAAGTTGTAAATTCATAAAATTGTAAAATGTTGGCACTCTATGAGACTTCAGGATTTCTAGACCCACTGCCCTTCCCCTGGTTAATTTCCCATTTTTCAGAGGAAGGCACTGAAGCCCTATAAGGTTAAATATCTTCTCCAAAGCCAATCAACAAGTGAGTGACAGAGCCAGGACTGGAAACTTGGTGTTTTCCTGAAATCTTTATCTGTACTATCACAAGACCACCCTTCTTTGTGACCACTGGGGATCTAGCCTGGACCATTAAAAGAATAAGAGCTTTCAACTCACTCAGCCATGCAGAAAGAGATGCATTTCTTTGTTATGCTTTTTTATTTTTATTCTTTATTGGAGTATAATTGCTTTACAATGTTGTGTCAGTTTCTGCTGTACAATGAAGTGAATCAGCTATATGTATACATATATCCTCTCCCTCTTGGATCTCCCTCCCATCACCTCCCCCATCCCATCCATCTAGGTCATCACAGAGCACCAAGCTGAGCTTCCTGTTCTTTATAGCATGTTCCTGTTAGCTATCTGTTTTATGTAAGGTAGTGTATATATGTCAATCCTAATCTCTCAATTCGTCCCACCCTCCCCTTCCCCCACTGTGTCCACTTGTCCATTCTCTACATCTACGTCTCTATTCCTGCCCTGCAAATAGGTTCATCTGTACCATTTTTCTAGATTCCACATATATGCATTAATATCTGGTATTTGTTTTTCTCTTTCTGGCTTACTTCACTGTATGACAGACTCTAGGTCCATCCACATCTCTCCAAAGACCCAATTTCGTTCCTTCAAATGGCTGAGTAATATTCCATTGTATATATGTACCACATCTTCTTTATCCATTCATCTATCATTGGACATTTAGGTTGTTTCCATGTCCTGGCTATTGTAAATAGTGCTGCAATGAACATTGGGTACATGTGTCATTTTTAATTATGGTTTTCTCAGGGTATATGCCCAGTAGTGGGATTGCTGGGTCATATGGTAGTTCTATTTTTAGTTTTTTAAGGAACCTCCATACTCTTCTCCATAGTGGCTGTATCAATTTACATTCCCACCAACAGTGCAAAAGGGTTCCCTTTTCTCCACACCCTCTCCAGCATTTATTGTTTGTAGATTTTTTGATGACGGCCATTCTGACCCATGTGAGGTGATACCTTATTGTAGTTTTGATTTGCATTTCTGTAACAATTAGTGATATTGAGCATCTTTTCATGTGCCTCTTGGCCAACTGTGTGTCTTCTTTGGTGAAATGTCTATTTAGGTCTTCTGGCCATTTTTTAATTGGGTTGTTTGTTTTTTGATATTGAGCTCCATGAGCTGTTTGTATATTTTGGAGATTAATCCTTTGTCCATTGCTTCATTTGCAAATATTTTCTCCCATTCTGAGGGTTGTCTTTTCATCTTGTTTATGGTTTCCTTTGCTGTGCAAAAGCTTTTAAGTTTCATTAGGTCCCATTTGTTTATTTTTGTTTCTATTTTCATTACTCTAGGAGGTGGGTCAAAAAAGATCTTGCTGTGGTTTATGTCAAAGAGTGTTTTTCCTATGTTTTCCTCTAAGAGTTTTAAACCCAGAGATAAACCCACACACATATGGTCACCTAATTTATGACAAAGGAAGCAAGAATATACAATGGAGAAAGGACAGCCTCTTCAATAAGTGGCTCTGGGAAAACTGGACAGCTGCATGTAAAAAATGAAATTATAACACTAGCTAACACCATACACAAAAATAAGCTCAAAATGGATTAAAGACCTAAGTTTAAGACTAGACACTGTAAAACTCTTAGAGGAAAACATAGGAAAAACACTCTTTGTTATGCTTTTTAAATGGTCTGTGCACATTAGTTCATTCAGTCTTTCTTTATGGATTACAAATGTATTTTGATTGTTTCATAGGACCACCAGCTTTAACTCCTCCAGTAAAAGAAGACAGAGTCACTAATATTTACATAGTAATTCCTATGAGCCAGGCATTATTCTTAGGACTTTATGTAGATTAACTATTTTATTCTCCATAATGACACCGTGAGGAGGTATATCTCACCTTTCATATAAGGGTGTGGAAGCACAGAGGAGCCAAGTAATAGCCAAGATTATTACCAGGATTTGAAGGCTTTTGTCAGATTTGAATCAGAAGATGCTAGAGAGAGGGAGATTCCACTGTCAGAAGATGCCTGGGTGGATGGATCTTTATTATATGAGCTCTCTTTTATGCAAGGAGAGTGACTTAAAACATTTCCAAATTACCTAGATTTTATATATCTAACTCTCCTGAGTCCCAATCAGTCTACATTATTAGGTTCTACCATAGCACATTAATATCAACAAAAGATTATATTTATTTAT